>NC_045480.1:35142763-35762813 GCF_009650955.1 Corvus moneduloides | reverse complement strand
AACGAATTCTTTCCTAATATGTAATCTAAACCTGCTCGCTTTCAAATTGAACGCGTTCCCCTTGTCCTGTCACTACGTGCAATTCTAAACAGTCTTGCCTCATCTTTCCAGTAAGTTTCCTTCAGCTACTGGAAAGCTGCAATTAGGTCACCCGGAAGCCTTTGCTTTTCCAGGCTGAACAACCCCAATTATCTCAACTTTTCCTCATAGGAGAGGTGCTCCATCCCTCTGATCAAGTTAGTGTGGCCTTGCTCTGACAGGTCAATGTCCTTCCTCTGTTGGGGTCCCAGAGAGGTGGATGCAGTGCTTGAGGTGGGATCTCACCAGAGCACAGCAGAGGGGCAGAATCACCTCCCTTGACCTGCTGGCCATGCTGTTTTTGATGCAGCTTTTTTATTGAGTCTGGGTGTCTGTTACATCCAGCCTGCTTGTGCGGGGCCCCCAGCTGCCGATGAGATTGCCAGCAGTGCTGAGTGCAGGAGCTGAGCTGTGGTGGTGTGAGGGGGCTGTGCAGCAAGCAGGGCTGTAGGATGGGGATAATCTCCACCTAAACTTATGAGATCCACTTCACGTGCTACCTTGCTAACATGGATGTCTTTCTCAAAAGTGCCTTATGGCACAGGGACATTTCTGTGAAGGGCATGTTTTGGGACCTACTACAGCCAAATAGTTTATGGGAAAATTTGTGAAAAGCCTTGCTTTACAGAAATCATAAAATGTATAACAAGTCATTTCTTAATTCTGCCCCTGGCATCCAAGGTTTTCATTATAAACAATTACCAATAGTTTAAAGCCATTTGACCCTTGTCGTAGCAGTCTGACAGTTTCCAGGTCCAAAGGCTCACCTGCTGTAAGTGCAATTTACTGGCTTGTGTTCAGGGCTGATTATGTTCAAGGACTCTCTGATCATCAACCAGCTATTATATCTGAGCAACATGATAAAAAGGTGACTTTTGTTTCTATGCGGATATAAAATCTACTCTTTTTTTTTTTTTTTTTTTTTCAAATACTCTTTTGGCTTGTCCTCATTACTGCTTTTCAATATATAATGGGCCAAACTCAATTACAGTTTACCAGCAATTTTGTTGGTCTTGTATTTGTACTAAGAGGGGTTACTTGGACCTCATGTGTGACAACCTCAGGTTTGTAGGCACATATAAATTGTGAGTGCACCCAAGCTGGTTTAAGAAGCCCAAAGCAATATTATTTTTATTACAACAAAACGTTGCACAGCCTTTGGAATTAAATGATTGCCATGAAAGAAATGTATTATCCTTTATTACAGAAGTCACAAAATAATAAAATACAGTATTGGGTTTGACTTCAGTAATAGCATGGCCTTGGTTTCAGCCATTTCTCAAAAGCAAAACTACAAGTAGTCTAGAGAAACCTTTACTCAGGTAAATGCTGTTAGCTGATTTATTTCTGCTATTACTGTTCTTACTTCTGTTACATATTTCTGTGTAAAGCGGTTAGGCAAGGGAGATGGGGCAAAATACAGATCCGAATTAATGTTAGCTGAAGGGAAAAAGAGCAAAATATTTTCAGGAAATAAATTTAGTAATAAGTAAAAAGAAAAATATAATCCAACACATTCATAAAGTGGACACATTAATGATATTTTTCAATACAGTTTTCTTTTAGCGAGATAAAATGGACTGTTATGAAAGAAAACCACTTTAATATGGGTGTCAATCAAGTAAAAGTATTGACTGTGATGGTTTCATCTGCAGGCTGAACCTGCACAGCTGTGGAGAGAATGTTTTGTATGACTTGAAACAGCATAACATTATGCTTTGAGGCTCATGCAGAAATTCAGTTGGTTTGATTTCTGTGTCATGCTTTCTAACTGGCGCTCAAATGTGAATGACTTCCTGCTAGAAATAAATGCAATTTTGAATCCATGCTTTACTGCATACAATGCTATTTAGTATATTTTTATACTGCGTGTGAACAAACCCACAAAGCAAATACTAGTTTCAGATACACTGTGTAAAACCAACAGCAAGATCAATAAATCTCTCTTCCTACATGTTGAACGCTGAGGAGAATTTGAGCAGAGTCTGTCCAAAACAGCTCTGCAAGTCTGTTCTGGCTACATTCATGGGCTCTTGATTTATGTTCCGTCTCTCACATAAAGTATTTTAAAATTGGTCTTGGGATTTAAAACTTCTGTGTATTTTCTTAAAAATTCCCTTTTTAAAAATTACTAACAAAAAATTGTTTTATATCAGGCCTTCCTACATCAGCAGTGGAAATGCCCCTTCATCTGTTTGTCCCCAATACTTACTGTTATCTTAGAGACTGTAGCTAAGGTAAATGGTGATACTAGTAAGCTTTTGCCTCTGCTGCTAAAAAGCAAATCAATGTTTCTGCAAGGAGAATTTTTGTTCAAATGTATATTATTGAAAGAATATTCTAGAGAAAGACTTGTATGGACAAGGGATTACTGAGAGGATCTACAGCAGACAACACTGACTGGATGGCACTGAGTAATTAATGAAAACACAGGAGGAAGTTCACCTCTTTCACTGAGAGGGTCTGTTCCTGCAGTGGCCAAATTCTAACCTCAATTATATCTGTGTGACCTAATCTAGCACCATCTGTTAAAAAATGCGTGCCTAGCTCCTTTTTGCTGTCTCAAATTTTCTCTAAGTGTGCTTTGAAAGCTAATTAAGTATTGTAGTTATATAGTTATGTAATTTGTTTACATTTTAATCTTAATTTTACTTAAATTTTCTAATATTAACATAAACACATGAGAAGAAAACATTAGAATAATTCCCTTAATAAAAGTAATCAAGTTTGATTAGCACTTGCTAATTAAAATGTAGTTTTAAATAACTATGTGTTGTGGTTTTCTATTTTGAGTAGATTTGTAGAGGCACTGTACTCTTGGGTCTTAAAATTCTTTTTTTTTCTCTTTCAGTCCTTTTTTTTTTTCTTCTAGGAGTACATGTGTTCACTTATTCACTGAACAACACTGGAAAGAATTAACAGATTTAGATTTATTCATAGTGAGTATCTTTATCAACTACCTCTCAAATCTGTTAGGAAAGACCCTTATGCCTTGTCTCATGCTTGAGAAGAGCTATGTTTAAACATTTTCAAAGCTACTTAGTTATCCTCACCTGAATTCCCCATAAAACTCATCATCAGTGTATGATCTGTCAAAGTGTATAAAATTTGAATCACATGATTACCCAGACCTCTGCTTCCCATACTGTTTCATGTCTTCCCCAACAATCTTTTTCCATGCGTTACATGTTGTCTTTCACTTCTACTGTGAGGTCTTTTGGGTATGGGTTGTCATTTCTTTTTAAGTTTGTACAGCGTATAGCACCAGTGTGATACTTTAGCACTCTCTGATCCTTGGCAATATGTTAATGAGCACTAATATCAATAACGAGAAAAAAATACAGATGCTAATTACAAAAAACAAACAGCCATCAATGATAACTAAAAAATAATTCCAATGCTTCCATTGCCAAATTTCCTTTTATCACTTTTTTTTTAAAATCAGATTCTAAGTTATAGTAGCTTCCTTTATTCCTTTGTAACCTCAAAATAATTATTGTCACATCATGTCACAGAGTAATATGTTCTTACAGTATTATTTTGCTCTATTGTTGCATTCTGTCTCAAGACAAGTTATGGGTAATATATTTCCTTTTCATAATTTCTATACTGGTCCACTGCTGTAATAAAGTTGTCATATGGAACATGTAATTGACCACATTACGTTTTTGGAACTGCTTTTGTTTATTACAACTCTTTGTAACTTTCTGATATCTTCATAAATGTAATCCATGGCAATAGTAAACTTCTTGGACAAATACAGCCAGTTACTGTTTGCTTCACCCAAGTCTGAGAGTTACCTTGACATTGTTAAAGTTTACAGTATTGGAAGGAAGCTAACGACAACCTTTTATTATGCAAATATTAATATAGGTATATGGCAACTTATGATGTCTATATCTGTTTCAAATGGTTTGAATATGCTTACTAAGATTTTAAACAGGATTCTCACTGAATTAGGGTTATCCTACACTACAGTGTGTATCAGCACATTCAACACTGCGATATTTTCATGGTTAGAACATGGCAAAGCAATAAATAGTTGCTTTAGGAGATAATTTACTACGTGTAAGACCCAGCTTTGAAAAGAAAACTGTGTTGTCTGTGCATAGTGCTTTCTCCAAAGTGTTTCTCTGTAGTCTTTTTTAGGACTAATAACACTAAGGACACTAATAATGTCATTCTGTGTGTTTGCCATGTATTCCATTGTACAAACCATCCCCCTTGTTTTATACTGGCTTCCATGTCTCCTACTTAAGTTCAGCCACATAAAGCTTGCTCTAAGTTATCACATCCCCATAATGTTCAGCATAAACTGAAACTTCAGTTCAACTATTGTAAAACTTTGAAGACAGGTTTTAAGAATGCATCTAAGAAGAAGTAAAGAGCCAGTTCCTACTCCATGATGTCTGAACTGGATATATCCATAGCACCGCACTGTTTCCTAACCACTCAAGAAATGCACAAATCAGGTCAAAGTTATTTTGAGGCTCTGTTTCAGCAATGTACCTGCTATTCAATTACTGTCCTTTGCAAGTTCCACTGAAGTCTGATACCAATCACAGGGGTTATTAAGTAGGAAATGTGTCTTTTTTGGCTTTGGACTGACAAACTAGGATCTTGAACAAAAATCCTCTTGGTAACTTTTTGCCAGCTATATTTTAAGATAAGATGGCTGAGATACAAAACACAAAAATACAAAGTTATGACCTACCACTACATTTTAAAGTTCATTTTTGTGCCAGAAATTGGTCTTCTCTACTGATTAAATCATAAGATATAATGTCTAGAGACAAGAGGGCAAGCCAGTGGTTAAGCAGCAGGTGTGAGTCTGAATTTACTTACTTTGTGAGGCTTTAGTCTGGTTATATGAGTATAATAATCTCAGCCTTTCCTGGTCACACAAGTGCATCAACACAGAATGTAAAAGACACTATGTAGGTTGGAACAAGGGCAGAATTTTGCTTCAGATTTTGTGTTTTCATTCTATATAAGTGTTTCTCAAATTCTAAAAACTTTTACTTGAGAGAAAGGAGTTGTTTTATACATTTGCTGTCATCTTTGATTTTCACTTTTGGAATATTGTTATGACTTAGACTCATAACATATCCTACATAAAAGTCAATAAAATGTATCTCTTCCTAGTTTTCTTCTATGCAGGGTTGTGATTTTACAATTACTTTTTAGACTTGAAAGGAGAGGCTGCGTTGCTTTTGTAGCATAAATATGAATTCAGATTTGAATAAGTAACAGTTAAACTGACCTTTCAGACCCTTACTGCTATGGGTGGCACTATTAGGTTCATTGGGGAAGTATCTGGTAAATGACTACTCCCTCAGCAGCAGCAGCACTTGTTAAGTTACGAGGCACGTAGGGCACTTGCTTGGAGCTCTATGCTGTGCAGGGGCATGGCCATTTGAGAAAAAAGGGATGCATATCTAACCTTCTGACCTGCAACTCCCTTAGTCTCTAATAACACATGTAACGGTGTGTGAGACACCATTTCAGAATTCATGAATTACAATAGTCTGTGGTCATCGTTACATTGTCTTGACTTTCATGAAAACATTAACATACACCTTTACAGAAAGAAAAATCTTAAAATATTAAACCAAAATATCACAAAATAGAATTACTAAAATTGGTCAAGACCAGTGTCTTTATGGCCTGTCAATTTTCCCAGTATTCTGTAGCTGCTCTTTATTTAGAAGAAAATCTAGATTTGCACCAAAATTTGAAATTTAGCAACCTTGTCAATCACTATAGCAATAACATCACTTAGGCTTTAAAGGAGCTGTAAGACTTGATAAAGAGCTGGATGTGTTGTACTGAATCTATGGTGTTACTGTAGACTTCCATTCAAACAGAACTTAATTTTCAGCTGCTTTGGTACCAAACACCTTTTTTGTGACTTGATAAAAATTATCAAGCTTTTAAAAAAATTAATAGTGTTTGGGTTTGGGATGTAAAGAGAATTTCCAGAATTTTTATTTAAAATATATATGTGCATAAACACTACACATTTCTTATTAAGGTGAACTATGTTACCATCTTTCCCTCTATTTATCTGAACTTATTTGTTGTGTTGTGTGTTCTACCATGTGCTCTTTTCTTCATGTGTTTGAGGGACAGCTGTGTAGGTTGGGGGAATATCTGTTGAGCTGGCTCTAGCTGCCTGTATTTCGCTTGGAGATTCCAATTCATAATCACAAGCAATACAAATATAGGGGTGACTAATACTTTGCTGGAATTACTCTATGAGCTTGTTTACATGAAATCTGTGTTAAGACTAATAGATGTATTTTTGCTTGGATTAACATCTGTACTGACAATTAATTCACCAGAAAATACCCAGGATTTTCATGCTTATTGTGCTTTACATAATAGGACTAATTTATCATGACTGATTCTCCTGTAAGCAGAATTACCAGAGATGTAGTATGAAAAGACATCATTTATATTTGCAAATATGTATTTGTACCATATGACATTTCAAATATATGACAGTTCAGTCATGGTCTTAGCCTAGATCCACAAAATTATTTTAAGCCCCCGAATCATGTTTTTATTCCCAAACTACCAACTATGTGGAAAGTACAGACAGAATAGGAAGAAGAACCCAAATCCCTTTGTAAGTGTGGCCTGGCCTATGGCTAGTTTCTGAACAACTGACTTAAGTCAAAGATGTATCTTTGAAATATTATCCCCTGAACAGACAGCAGTGGATTAATTGACGTGGTTCTTAGGGATATGGTTTAGTGGTGGACTTGGCAGTGCTGGGTTAATGGCTGGACTTGGTGATCTGAAGGGTCGTTTCCATCCTAAATAATTCTGTTATTCTGTTAGTCTAAACAGAACACCCTGAACTTAAACAGAGGACAGGCTGACACACTGTCCCTAGATCTGTGTCTTCTGCATTTGACAGATGTGCAGAACAGCCTGAGCCCGTGTCTCTTTCACATCAGTAAGATCCATGGATAAGTACATTCAGAGGACTCTATCTCCAGGTATGCACCAGTGCCTGCACCAGTGCCTGCACAGCAACAGAGCATCTCTAGAGAAGACAAATGAAAACTTGAGATTTAGTGTGGCTGTGAGATTCACTAAGGAAGAGCAGCACACATTAGAGAAGAGAGAGGATGAAAAATGTATCTAGAATGAGGTATGGAAGACTCAAGCACCTCCACCCTGCTTCTTAAGAGCCTAGCATTCTTCATTTCTACTACCAAAGTCACCTTACATGAACTTCTTTGAAATACTTTTCTCTTCTATTGTGCCTTTCTTTTCTATGTCTATTTTAAAACATATTGTCTCTGTGCAAAAAATGTGTCTAAAAATCTTTTGTACACCATTAAAGAATTGTATGCATATAATAATAATAATAATAACAATAGAAACATAACAGATAAAGCATGGTATCTTCAGAAAAAAAACAGATGACAGCTAAAATGTTTTCGAAAGTGTACCCATTTAATGTATTTTCATCAAACCACAAGGTACTGTGTGTATGACAGCAGGGAGGACAAGTGTGGGATCCTGAGGCGTTGCCCTTGCCCTGTGTTATAACAAATTGAACAAAATGTGGCTGATTTTTCCATATAATTATTTTTTTAAATTTAAGTTTTGATTTAATCCATAAGTGATGCATTATTTAATTAAATTTTGTCCAGAAGGCTTATCCCAGCAAATATTACTTCAGATGAAACTACTTACAGACTTTGAGAGAAAATTTATTTAAGAATCTCTTCTAACATTTGCTAATTTCACTAATCCTTGTATTGGAATCATGATCATGGCTAAATGTTGTACTACCTGGTTGCCACTTAAATCAGTAAAACCATTCTGGGGACAAAGATGCTTGTTGTCATTTGAGTGCTGTCACTTTTCTAACTCAATTTCTAAAATTGCATATTATGTTTTATTCATTGTTATTATCAGAGTTTGCTCTGATCAAATATGCATTCTAATAGTGTATCACTCCCTATCAGTATGAATTTTGTTTACTATACACAGAAAAATGTGTAGAGGATGGGGGACTGCATTATTTTTTAATACCAGAAATACCCTCCAGTGCTTTGTTAAAAATGACTCCATCAAGGCATGATAGGAATGGGCTGTTCTTTCAGATGTTTATTGAAAACAAAGGCTTCACCCCCTTTAAAACATAACTGGTGTCAATTCAATTTATGATGTTTATCACCTCATCAGTTTCAGTTTTCTTTATTGTACGTTTTCTAAGTTAAACTGCTACTATTTTTATCACTGCAGTTTTTCTAAAGATATGTGGACTGCTATACTGCTGTATGTTCTGTGACATGTCTATTAAGTATGTGTGGTAAGTAAGTATGTAAAATACATAGAGACTAAGTCTGTGCAGTAATTTGATAAAAAATCTGGACTATGAATCAGGCATTAAATGGATGAAATGATGTCTAATAAGTCTGTAATTTTAGAAGTATGACCTTCTTTTTCCCTGCAATTAATTTGTGTTTGTTAAAATATATACCAACAAAAGTGTCACCTTTGGCTAGTGTTTACTCCTAGAACTATACAAGCTTTAGTTATAAGCAATCCTTTGCTTGTGTTTAAAGAACTTACATTCATTAACTTTGCACGTATTTGGCTTTGAAGTAGCAAATATAGACTCCTGCTAGTCTACAGATAGTATGAAGTAATGATTCTGTCTACAGTCTGTAAGAACTAGCAGATGAAAGAGCATTTTATTTCAGTGTCTCACTCATAAAACCAGGTTTCAGTCAAGGAGAAAAACAGATTACAGATCAATCCATGTAATAAATGTAATACCCAGAAGCTGAAATATGTGTCTAAAATTTGTAATAAAATTCTCTTGGAAACCAGATGTGACATGGAACTTCCTCTCCATTTGGCATTGGAAGATATGTGTGGACTTTCAAGCAGCATTTTTAATTGCTTAACTTGAGAAACAGAAGCAGCATCTTGTTCCATACAGTGTATGTATTTGACTGTGTTCTGATTATTTTACAAAAAGAAAAATTAATCCAGACTAGAAGGTATGCCTCTGAAAATGACTCTTGATCAGCAAATGACTTAGTAATTAGGTATATGGCTGGATCAGCTGCCTTTGGCTCTATTGTCCTCTACTGCTTGAGAGGACAATAAAGATTGTAAATATATATGTGCATGCAGACAAACAGGCTTTGAGGACAAAACATTATAAATTGTATCTTACACTTAATTGCACCCTGATGCCTGTGTATATCCACTTAAAACGAAGGACGTAATTGCAAGGAACTTCTTCCATTTCCAGCTGCTAGTGAAGCATACCTTGCTTTTTTACTACTCCAGTAATGTGAAATCCCAGTTAAAACCCCAACAGTACTAGGAAAAACATCTGGGCTAACATATATGCTATTAGTAATTTTCATTTGTGTCATGTTTATTAGGCATTATATTTTTGTATGGATGTATCCTTCTATATAGACTCAGTTACAAAATAATGCCAACAGCTATTTCTCTGTAACAATGCAGAGTTTTCCAAAGAGACAACCTCTGTCATGTAAGTAATTTTGTCATCTTTTGCTTAGGAACTGAATGTTTCCTGCTAGAATAAATAAAGAAAAATCGGTCATTGAGCTTCTCAGGTCATGACCTTGCCTGCTTGGTGGAAAGTGCTGGTGAGGAAGATGGTTTCTGAAACAAGTCTCTTGGCAGTCAGGGTGATTGAGTACATTCAAAAATTTTCAGTGCAACACTGCCTTATGCCTTCATAATTTCTGATTAGCACAGTTTCATGTAGTCTCCTCGTCTGGCATTGCTGTGTCGCAGTGTAAGTTCTTAAACGGCATTAAGCGTGACATAAAAGCTCATATGGTTGCTGTCAAGATATCACCGGCAATTTGTCAGTCCAGGAACTTTACCACAGATTTTTTTATCCCTGCAGTCTATCTTAGAAATCATGGAAAATCTTCTGGTAGGCCAGCTTGTTGGCAGCATAATCCAAGTTAACACAACAGTCTGATGAGTGCTACGTGTTTAAGCAGAATTTGGACTGCCTCATCGCTCTTAACAAATCAGATTTAATGATACCTAGGCATAGGTGGTTTGATGGCAATCATGACAGACTGCACCACATAAGGTTTCTCTGCTTCCTTGCCACTGGTGGCAGCACACAAATATTTTACAGGGTAAAACTGTTGTCCAGCCATTATGCAGGTGTACATAGTGATCAGTCAGGGCAGTGCACACATGCACAAACACAGAGACACGAGGTGTCATGGTCAGTGAACACCTGATTATACACCACATGACGATCCCAAGGGAACTATAGATGGGAATTTTTAAGGCTATCTGTATCGTAAAACTACTGCTGTGTACTCAATTTTTTTTAAGTTGAATTTCCGAATTTATTCACTAGGTGGCAATGTAGTATGTCATTTGTCTAAAATTTATAGCAGAGTGGAACTGATCAGAAATAACTGCACTGCATAAATGTTTTACACTGGATTGCAATAAAGAAATGTTCATTAATTCCTAGTCTATTTTTTAAAAAAAAAGCTCACAAAAATTTATACTTTATTTACACTCTAAGTAGAAAATACATGAGGTTGTTGTAGATTGCAAAGCCCATAAGAGTCACAGGGACCCAGTGGACCCCATCATCTCTAGTACTTAGTTCTGAAGTGTCAGGGCAGGGATGGAGTGTGATGTAAAAAGGAGCACCTGCAGCTCAGTTACCTCAGGGGAAAGAGTTTGTTTCAGTCAGTGAGAGAAACCTGATTACAGGCAGGAATTAGAAATATTTTATTAGAATGAGTTGCTGAAGTATATCTGGTCATATCAGAGCTCTAAGCATTGATGTGAAGACTGATTCAGAGCAGAAGAAAAATGTGTATAGCTTTGTCTATGAGTTTCTTGCATTTCTCTCTTTTCTTGTAATACTGATGCTTTAGAAAATGCCCCGAGGAGTCTCAAAGATGTGGGATAGGGGTAGTAGCTGCACCAACCTAGTGACACTAGTTAAAGTTGTCTACTAGAGACCTGTGGCAGAATGAGGTCTGCACTGTGGGGCCAGAAGAAGACACTGCAGAGCTGGAGACCACCATTAGGATCAGTTGCAATCCCTCTTTTAAGAATCACTGTGCATGGAATGGATAGGCTGCCTGGGGATAGGATAGCCTATGGCACTGTCTGTGGAATGGATAGGCTTCATTTCAATATTAAATCTTCCTTTTATAACACAGATGTGAAGAGTTAAAATAAAAAGATTGAAAGATTGTGTTTTATACAACCAAGTTGTTATTTTTCTCATTTGTCTTGTGAATTAATGAGTACTTTATGTCAGTCACGTTCAGTCTTTGTTGGTTTTCAGGATGTCCTCATGCAAGTCTGTTTGCCTTGTTCTCTGTAGGCAGCCTTTTGCTTTCCCCAGTTTCATTATGTGACTTGACCAGTTAATTTTTTGTCTTATTAGCTGTCCATACTTTTGACTCTAGTAAAATTGGCAAATTTTTTATTTAGAAGGTTTTGCTACTGTGATGCTTTATAACCCTGATGGTTTAGTCTGACCCAGAAATCTTTTGTTCTGAGCACTTGCTCCTGAGTCAAATTGTCTCAATTATACCTCCATTCATTTGATAGATGGTACCCCTGCTGTAATTCTCAAATAGACAATAATTATTTGGGACATTTAATTATTCTTGGACTAAGTGTGTTATATAGCTCAGAATTTCCACTGCTTTTGATTCGTGTATTTTATGGGACCAGCTAAGAAATTAGTTATTGTTAAAATGCATGTTGCAAATTTAAAAGAATTTGGAATTTGTACTATATTTTGCGTTTCTTTTTGCTGTCCATATTAAAAGTAAACAAATCCCCAAAATGTCAAAAAATGCCAAAATTTGTTTCTTGTAACCAAAAGTGGCTCTCATTTTGGGGATAGTGGGGTCCAACCCCACCAGAACTTTATAAACCCTGCTAAAATATTTCTTTGTCATTCTGTTTTAATAGGGAAGTCCACTGACAATGTGATGTAGCAGAAATTTAAGAGCTATGTTTGTTTTGAATTATTAGGGTAAAACTGATGATTTGATTTAAATATTTTTTTTTTCTCTGTTGTCCCTTGTTTTCAATTATGTTCCTGTGCCTGCTGTTAAGTTTACTGCCTATTGTCATCTTCCTTTTCATTTCTTCTGTACACGGGTGAAGTGGGGACACTAATCTACACTGTGACGTGATCCATCATTACTGCATTGTGAGGCTTGCAATACTTGTTGTTTCTCTTAAAAGCTCACTTTGTCAATCAAGCCACCAAGAAAGAATCTTAGCTTTCAGGTAAACAAAAATATAAAGTTTTATCTTCCTAACAGGAGACAAATTTTGGTCATATGACTTGAATATACTAAAAGGCTTTTAAAGACAGTAGGCTACAGATAAAGATAGAATTATTTAAAAGTCATTATGGTGTGTAAGAAAAGTTTTGGGCTCAGGTTGATTGCTGAATTCTGGACATTCAGGAGACAAACAAAAGAGCTTTTAAGCAAAGGAAAAGCATTCAAAAATACTAGCAGGCAAAATTATCCTGTGCATTGTTGATTTCAATGAAGCTGACTTTCTGAGTTGCAGATAAGAAAACAGCTGCTTTTTGGTAATAATAGAATTAGTGCCATGCTTGAACATAATGTATGCCCCTTAGAAAGTCTAGCACTCCTAGGATATAGAAGCCAGTGGTATTTACATTATGTATACTGGGGATTGAAACTGTTCAGAGGCTTCTTGCAGGATGCACAGTGCTTTTGAGCATTGATAACAGAAGATCTTGATGAAGCATGTAAATGGTAATAGCAAACAATAGCAACTGCTTGGTTTTTTATACATTTGAATCCATATTTATTGAGCTGAGCAGAGCTGTTGTTACCTTTTACCAACTTTATAACTTTACAGAATGGATGAAGTAGGATGGAAAAAAAACCTAACCCTGACTTAAGTCAAAGATTCAGAAGGTAAAAGGAAGCTACAAAATTAACATTTTTTACTTTAACTAGTTCTGTCAGAGGAAAATATATTATGCTGTATCTGACAGCCCAACGGAGGAGAGGCTCCTGTAGTGTCCCCAGGTCCAACAGGTAGCAAGTCTGAAAATGTTTTCACAGTATGCAGAAGCACATGGAGCGCCGGGATACACCACACACCTGTACATACAGGGCCTGCCACTCAGAGTACAGACAGACATGAACACAAACAGCACCAATGGCTTCATCCTGTTCCCCTCTCTGGCTGAGCAGTGTAGAGGTCGTCTCTAGTAGTATAAATATTATATATAAGGACTGTGATTCCTTCCAGTAGCAAGGCACACGTGCTTAGTCTGCCCAGCAGCTGCTCCAGGATCTCATTCTCACCAGTTATGAGGACCTGGGCATAGAAACCCCAAGGCTGCAGCTCTGCTCCAATTCAGGGAATCACAGAATGGTTGAGGTAGGGAGGGACCTCTGGGGGGCATCTGTTCTAATCCCCTTGCTTAAGCAGGGACGCTTCAATCCATCTGCACAGGACCATGTCCAGATGACATTTTATTATCTCCAGAGGGGGAGACTCCACAAGCTCTCTGTACACAACCTGTTGTTAATGCTCCATCAGCCTCAGAATGAACAAATGTTTGCTGTTGTTCAAAGAGAACCTCCTGTGTTGTCTTCTGGTCCTGTCACTGAGCAGCACTGAAACCACACTGAATCTGTTCTCTGCATATTCCCTTGAGATATTTATATACAGTGATGACATCCCCCCTGAGCCTTTCTCCAGGCTGAACAGTCCCAGCTCTCTCAGCCTTTCCTCATTGGAGAGATGTTCCAGTCCCTTAGTCATCTTTGTGGTCCCTTGCTAGGCTGTCTCCAGCATGTCCATGTAGCTCCTGTAGTGAGAAGCCCAGAACTTGACCCAGTACTCCATTGTGTGGCCTTGTCAGGGCTGAGTAAAGGAAAAGATGACTTCATTCGATCTTCTGGAAGCACTCCTCATAATGCTGGAGCCCAGCATGTACTGTTTGCCACCTTCACTGCAAGGTCACATTATTGGCTGATGTTCAGCTTGCTGGGCAAAGGAACCAAGTCTTTTGCTGCAAAGCTGCTTTTAAAATGTTCTGCTTGCATCTCATAGTGTGCCACACACCCTTAAACAGTGACCCCCCACAAGTCTGAAATGTGATCCAGAGAGCTGCTCCCAATGTCTAGCTTTGATGGATTTCGTGGGTGGATGCTGGCACCAAGGATTTCCTGGGAGAGAGCACCGTCGGTCCCTTTTACCTGGGATGTTCTGATGAAGAGAAATAAAAAGTGTGCACTTATTTTTAGCTTTGTCAGAGAAGCCTGTTGACTAGTGACTGCAGCTCTGAATATAGGGTATATACAGTAAACAGCACCAAGATATTTGCAAAGCATAGGCTTTATAAAATGGCAAGATGTATTAGAGGTATTTTAGTATTAATACTATCTCTTCTAGCCAAAGTAATTTATGAAGCAGAAGTTTTTGTTTATTTTAGTGACAGACTTGAAGTGGTGTTATGTAGCATATTGGATTTCCTGGAATATATGCCAGTAATGTAGGTACAGAACTGTTGAGTTTATAAAATAGCAGAGAGAATTTTCACTCTTCTGAATGCTTATGAAAACATGGCCCAATATGCTTGCAAGAAATTCTAAGCGGAGGTCCAAAGGGGGCAAATCTTGAGGACCCTACTCTGCTTTTATTTGGGCTTGACTCTGATAAAAGTCTTAGTTGCTCCTGTGCGGGTTTTGCCTGAACAAGCACTGTGCAAGGCTTACAATGCCAAGACTTAGCCCACAAAAATTATTAGCTCAGGTCACAGTCTAGGCTTTTGTATGTAATTTATCTGTCACTTACTTATGTTATAAAAGTGCAGAGGTGATAAAGAAGTCATCTCTCAGGTCATATAGCAGTTTAAACTGCTGTGTCTCTGATGAAGCATTGTAGACAAAAGGGGATAATAAGATCCAGGGGAAGATAGAAGAGTAGAAGTAAAAAGCTTGCACAGCTATTGAAAAGAAGACATACATTATTTTGCTATAGACTCCATAGGAGCATCTGATCCCCATTTCTTATGAAATGTAGTTCTGACTGCCCCAAAATTGCTTTAAACATGAAAAAGATGAGACCACTGTGCTTAATAATGCTGTTAACACAATGTCTGAAGATTTGTCCCTTCTCTGTACTGCACATAAATACTGCTTGGTCTTCATCTGTGCAAAATGTAGAGGTAAACTTTAATTGAGGGCTTTTCTTTGGGGATCATGTGCATTCAGGGGGAACAAAACTCCTATTATCAACTGAGAAATATAACAAGTTTAAGAGCGTTGTCGCATAGAGATACTGAAACGTTAATTCATGCTTCTGTGACATCGTCTGGATTACTGTAATTCCCTGCCTGCAGGTCTCACTCAGCCCTCCTTTCACAAAATAAGAACTTGTACAATAATGTGACCACTGAGATTTCAGGCATATACAATACCTGGTCATCATGTGTCTCTGTACTGAGATCTCAGTGTTGCCTGCCATTAGGTACCCGATCAATTTGAAGATCCTGGTGATGTGTTTTAAAACACCACATGTATCCAAATGAGTTTTTGGTTCCCTATTGTCCAGGTCCAATTTTGCTGAAGTGTAAAAATGTTTTGCTTTCATTTGTTCAGAGACTTACAAACCACTGTGTCCCATACCTTCTTCATGCAGCTATGGAATGCACTTTGTCACAACAGATTTGGAGTGTCAGTCTTGTCATTGACTTGAGGTCAAGACTGTGGTGGGTTGCTTAATTTTTTTTTCTTTCACCAGAATCTCTGGTTGTGTCAGGACATATTTAATAGAACATTCTAGGGTTTCCTTTTCTCAAAACTGTGTCAGAATACAAGCATCTTTACCAGAGGACTTCTCAAGTGCCAGTAATAGTGTTGGCATTTCTGATTTTTTGAGAGGCACAAGAAAATTTTTGATACAAGGAAACTTAAGAAAGTAACTAAAGGGTTTCTAATACAGATGTTGTTCTCTGTCAAAGGGATGCACCTACCTTACCTACACTTTTTGTATATCCCAGGTAGGACATGAAAGACTGTCTTGGGGTGACGTTATGATGTGTATCCCATATTGCTGCCTATGCCCAGAAATTAATTTTTGTGCCTTTCTATGCCTCTAAACTGAGCCTGAGAGGGGGAAGAGAAAAAAAACTGAGCAAAACTTTCTCAAAGCAGTTTGCAGCTCGTTCAAGGTCATATAAAGATAGCAGGGTTTTTTTCCCCCCAGCTGCGGCAGGGGAGTGAGGAAGCACCCGGCTTGCTGTTTTCCAGTCAGATTTTGGCCAGTTGTTTTCAGTTTCTCATTCTCCGGAGAGAGACTGAGAGTTGGACTTTGCTTTTTTCCTTCTCTGGAATTCCGGATTTTCTCCCTTTCCTACTGGACTGCTTTCAACCTCAGAGCACATCGGGAGGACTTTCCACCGGGCACAGAGGGCCTGGCCCTGGGCCAAGCCCCAGCTCCGAGGAGACCAAAGGGAGGACTCTAACGCTTTCCCAGGTTTTTCCTCCACAGTGAAAGATTTTACCATTTAACATTATTTTCCTTTCCCGGGTGTTTGTTAAATAAATAGTTTTATCTTCTTCACTTTCCTTCGAGGAAAATTTATTTTTTCCCGAACCTGGTGGGGGGAGGGGTGGTTGTGCCTTCTCTCAGAGGATATATTTCTAAATTTGGCCAAACCGGAACAAAGACTTTAATTAAAACCTTTAGAAAGATCTTCAGTTATGCAGTTGTGCTGTTCCTTCCTTCGATATTTTGGAATAGGATAAAAACCAATTTGCTTATATTGATTGTGTACTTCACACAGATGCCTACAGAATTTGCTGTGCAAACAAGACCTTTTTCTCTAGAACAGATTATAAAAACAGTTTTCCTTTGAAAATTATTACGCAGGTTTATTGGCTGCTACAGTTTCATCTTTTTTCTATTCCTCTTTTGACCATTAAATGTTGCTCATAGTAAACACTGACTACAATTTGAAACATAACGTTCCTAAGCATGATTACTAAGCTAGAGTAGTTGAAAACATAATCCCAGATTTTGGTTACAATAAAAAAGGCATGATAAGAGGAAAGGGAAAGGGAAAGGGAAAGGGAAAGGGAAAGGGAAAGGGAAAGGGAAAGGGGAAGGGGAAGGGGAAGGGGAGGGGAGGGGAGGGGAGGGGAGAGGAGGGCAGGGGAGGGGAGGGGAGGGGAGGGGAGGGGGAGGGGAGAGATTTCCATTGCAATGAATTAATATTGGCAGATTGTCACCTTAATAACCTTATGTATTGACCCCTAAGTGCTTTATCATTGTCATCCTTGCTCACACCAGGTTACTGTATATTATCTTTTCTGTCATTTTCTAGCACTTAGCTTTCAATATAGATATTCTATTACGTGTGTATATAACATTCCTTTCAAAGCCAGGATACCCTTTCTATTTAGCCCAACCTCTAGTTTCTTCTTGTCAATTGCAGTTTTGATGACTGGGACAGGATAAAATGTGTTATCCTCCAACATAGCATGTATCATCTACAGTAGATGAAGAAAGGCCAGAGTATTAAACTTCTGCACAAGTTCAGTATACTGGTAGCAGACCTGCTAAAGTTTCCAAGTGTTGCAGCTTCCAAGTGTAAAGTGCTTAGTTAAGAAACAGGGATGTCTTAAAATGCTAGGCCATATGTTATGTCCCAAAAGACTAAGAAGCTTATACTTCTATAGAAGTTTTTATGTCAAAAAAAATATCCTTATCATCATTATAGACTTAAAGGTTTTCTGTGTCATGGATTTTTGTGCTTTACATCTCCAGTGGTACTAAGCAGGGTTGGATTTCACAAGGTGTTAGGTCCTGATGTCATTCGGAGACATTTTACTGCTCATAGTCCTGTTCAATCTTAAGCGCTTTGTGAAATGTTTTATTCCACATAAAGTGTAATGTCTTTCTTTACTGATATTCTTGTTTGACCCTGAATGTAAGGGAGGATGTATCATCTTCCCTGCTGTGCATGTTCATTTCTGCACTTTTACATTTAAAGTATCTCCAGCAGTTAAATCTTTCTGTGTTTGCCCCTGTGTCTGTATTCAAGGCCAAATTCAGACGTGGTGTGTGTTACTCAGAGCAATTCAAAAGGTCCCCTTAGATTCTGCCAGATCTATTTATACCACCTCTATCAACATGTAACATAATCTGCAATTTACATACCAAGGAATTGCAAGATCATTTCAATTTAAATAACAGACTCTTCTTTCATTTACACCTACTCATGGGCCCTTATTATGAAAGCTGTAGCGAGCTGGATTGACATCCGATGAACAAAGGGCACTTGTTTTCAGTGGAAAAGAACAATGGTGCTCCAGTAGTTTTTTGAAGTATCTTTTCACTCTTATCATTGTGATTTTCATCTTCCTGGGTTTGGTGAACACTTCCAGCGTTTTGTCCAGTGAATTGATATTGATCCCTGCCAGTCAGTATTTTGCAGCTGTGTGGGGGAAAAAGGAAATATACCTTCTTCATTTTTTACTCTTGTAGTGTTGTCTGAATATATTTCTGTCCAGCTGTTTTGTGAATTTTGAATGGGTTTTTGACCGTCTCTCATTTAGTGGGTTCCAGATTTTTCTCCTGCTGGTTTGCTTTGCTTCATGTAATGCTGTGGTGTATGCAGAAATATCCCTGGTCAGGGCAAGTCTGGGAGTTAAGGTGTGTGGACATCCAAGAAGCTTAGCCAGCTTGTTAGAATCATGACCTGGATTTTACTTTGTATTTTAGAGATAGGATAGAACCTAGCAAAATTTAAGGCTTTGTGTGCTAAACATCTTTCACACTTTTTTCAGAGAAGACGTAACTGCAATGTGAGAGAGTAGTTAGAATAGCCTTGTGTTGGGCTGCATTACCTATGTTTTTTTCCAGCCAGTCTAAGCAGATATCCCTTCTGAGAGGCAAAGTATGAGGCAGTAGGTTTACAGGCTGAGGAAGATAGAGGGGATGGAGAAAGGAAAGGGAAACTCAGATGATCTTATTTCCCCTAGTCAACAGCTGGAAATCAGTACTAATAGTACGTTCTGTCTGCTCCTCACCTCCCAGCCTATATATGTGTGTTTGAACAGTTGTTTAAAGGGCAAGACCATCTGGCATTAGATCCTGTCAATTAGAGAGGAAAGGATTTCCACTCATTTCCCTCAGCTTTGTGGGCTTCTGTCCTTCTTGCTGTATGTTATACCACTTCTCATCTGAAGATTAGATGTGTTAGAAGAGTATTAGCGATCACAAATGTTGTTCTACTCAAACTGTATGTTAACTGGAGCTGTTCTTCTGATATTTGACTTAGCAATTTTCAGCTCTGTTCTGCTGACTCTGTTCTCTGACCTGAGAACAGATCTGTATTATGGCTGCTGAGAGTATTAAGGCTTCTCAGTAACACAGGTAGGCTCTGGCTAACCAAAACATTTTGTTCATATTTATGGACTTGAGAGTGTCTATAAAAGAAAGAATTATCATTTTTATAGAATCATTTATGCCGTTTCAACCTGTCAGTTTGTCTCAAACAAGTTAGAGTCTTATTTTGGTACTTTATCCTTTTAAAACAAGTATCTTGCAATTTTTCTTTTTTCTTCTGAAAAACACTATTTTTGTATCATTGATGTTTCATGTCAGAAATTTGCATCCTGCATTTGAATGATATACTTTGGCATCTCTGCTAGCTGTCTGAGTTTTTAGATAACTGTTAGCGCTCTACATGCCCTCTGTTATGCAAAACTGAAAATTAAATATTCCTGTGAAACACTCTATGAAAAGCCCTAATCATAACAAAGATCCTCCAGGAAAGCTATATATTCCTTTCAAACTTTTCACTGGATGCTGAAGCAAAGGCAAAATCTCAAACATCTATATTTCAGATGTTAAAAACAATTGCATTTCTGCAAGTTCAGGCAAGCTTGTGATACTACTGAGATTTTTCCCCACACCTCCTTGTCTTACTAGGTTGATTGAATGGGCTTGCACTGCAGTGGCCATCCTGCTGCATTAAAGTGGGTATCTTCTGAGTTTATTAGATATATGGTTACATATGCCACAAGAAGGAAAGAAAGAAGGTGAATGCCTGATTAGTTCTTTGGTCATGTAGAAATAGATTTCTTGTGCAGAATTAGGGTTTTAATGTTACTCAAAACACATACTGCCTTTTTAAATCACTCTGAGCCCAGATTTGCATCCGGCAGGGTGTCTTTTGCAGTATGCCAAACAAACTCACTGCCCGTTAATTTTGAAGGGAGCTAAAAGCACTTATTACCATGCAGTATCAGGTCCTTTATGTTTAGAAATAATAATAAAAAAATGTGTCTTACCTTTAGGTAATGCCTTAAAAAATGAAAGGGATAAACTCACCATGAAGCTACTTTTATGCTCCTAATGACTGTGTAAAAAAATTCCACAGGGATAAAAGGAAAATGAAGTAAATACAGCAGTGCCCCACTACATTTCAAAGGAAATATCAAATCATCCATAAAATTCTGTGAAAACAATATCCACCTAATCCACAAGTGAAAGAGCTGAGATTATCTGTTAAAAAAAATAATTAATAGACCTGTGCTTATTTGGATGATAAGCATGAAAGATTTTCTCCAATAATTAAGGGTTGGGGTTTTGCTGTTCTCTTGGAACTAAACCTTTTAAATAACTTCCCAGTTTCCAGACTACTGAATCTTTGAAAAGTTAATTTTTTGTTATCTCCAAATACAGTAAGCTTAGCACAACAATGGCAGTTCAAAGTCTCCCAGGTAAAGAGCCTTCAAAGAGTAATTCGCAATACAAATTCATAAAAGTCAACAGTTTAGACTACTCAATTGCTTTTAAGATTTTCATCAAATGCATCTCAGCAGTTGAAACTTGCCACTGATGCCTCCCAACTGAGTTAAAGTCAGAAAACACTGACAATGTTACCTTTCTTTTTCTGTGGATTTTAGACAGTGAGAGATAGCAACTGAACTTTGCCACAATTTACGTTGTATCTTATCTTTACAGATCTGACTGAAAATAAATGCACGTTACATTTCATGCTATTATCGAAGTTTTAAAATAGTAATTAAAACAAGTGAATTGCTGAAATCAGAGTATACAAATGTCTGCTCTGTGTAATTAAAATTCTTTTAAATATAGGTAGGTGCTCCCAAGATTCTTTCTGATGTAATAGAGATATCTATTCTAAGATCAAGTTTATTTTAGAAGACATTTAGCACTTTGGGGAACATTCTAGGCTTTTGAAGAAAGATGAACAATCTCTTCATCAGTGTGAAATTAGTATGATTTTTCCATAAAGTGTAGCAGAATTTTTCCTTTAAATGGTACAGAATTGCAGCCCAGTTTTACTGCTTCAGTGTGCATTATTCTGGCAGAATCATAAATTAACTGTATTACCAGAGAAGTGAAGTTTACTACTGTGTCTGGACTTCCTTCTCTGTCTATTGGACAAGACTCAAAACAGAGGTTAGTGAGACAACTTTAGGAGAATTTTTTTTCTTAATTTGAAAAGTTACAAATATTATTATTTAATAATGTTCCTTTTTTCTCATCCTCATGGCAGTGATGTGGTTGCTGTGTTAAGAATTTTGTGCTGTGTTGAAAAGCTGTATCCAAATACGTTTATATGTATGTCTGTATCTGTTTGGAAGCATGTATACATATGTCTGGAGAAATTTGTAGCTTTGTCTGAAATAAAAGCTTCTGCATTAATTAAAGTCCTTCTTTATTATTGTTTCAACATTTTCTGGTACTATGCTTTCAAACATATCCAAATAACTCAATAATTTGTACAATAGTATAATCTGCTGCTGTGAGATGCTTAGACTTGCTAAGTAACTTGTATGTCTTGCCTTGGAATATCAATATAATAATATGTATTAATTATAATAGCAGCAGGGTGGTCATGGAATAAAAATAAGATAGCTTTATTTTCATTTCTGTTTACAAAAGAGTAAAAATATCAGTCTTTATCTAAACCTTTGAAGCCCTTGGTTATAGAAGACTACAGTATGAGAAAAGGTTTTCTCATGAGCTCTTGCTCTTTCTCTTTCCATCAGAAAAAGAAGTCACCACAAAACTTTAAAATATCGCTTTAAAAAAAAATTCGCTCCTTCTGGGCGAGTCAGATATCTAATGGTATAATTAACAGTCAGTCATGAGGTTCAACTTGGGTTCAGGTCCTTTTCTGTTTAGTCTTTAGGAGAGAATGAATTTTCTGTGTGACTCCATAATCCACAGCAAAAATGATGCAATGATGCAGAGGAGATCATTTACATGGAGCTTTCTTCATCTTGTAGAAATGGCAATGAAGGTTTCTTTTCAGGTGTGATTCTTCCTAGCACGTTTCTAAATGATTAGTGTTCCAGGGGTGCCTTGGTGAATTGACTGGAAAAAGCTGATTTCCCCATTGGGTAAAATATAGAGTATAATTACTATTTTGTTGTTATTGTTGGTTTCTTTGGTTGGTTGTGGGTTTTTTGTGGGGTGATAGTGTGTTGACAAAAAGAGTTCTTATTATTATGCTTTGCTGGCCACCCTGGAATCCGGTTTCCTGCTGAACTGAACCTTTCTCATGCTGGCTCACTGCAATTCCTTTGTCAAGTGAAATCTGTAGCTGCTGCTTCATCTCTAACAATATCCCAGCCATATCATGATGACTTTCATTGCTCAATCATTTCATCATGGGATTTTTACTAGAAAAAAACATAGCTCCTTGCAGTTATGTAATTCAACCAGTCTGCCAGTTAAATAACAATATCTTTAATATTAGAACCTGAATAATTTACCAACCAAAAGTCCAACCCTGCAAACACACTGGAATGAGTCTTTGCTGTGTGTATAGTTGGACCTGTAAAACTCATAAGAATATTTGCATTAGTGTGGACAAAGCAAGATACAGAGCTGGTCAAGTAGTCATTAAAAGATAGAAATCATAATGAAATCACTTGAGGTTTGTGTGAGAGAAAGAAAGATTTAGAAAGTAAATAAACATAAGATTTCAATTAGGGTTTCAGCTGCCAGGAGTGAAAAGAACAATGTGCTAGGATATACAAGGGATTTGCTCTCAGGGATTCCTGCTGAACTTATATACACTATAGTAATGAAAAGCTGTATATCAGAACATGAAATGACTCCCTGTCAGTCAAAATATTACCTTTAGCTATCACTGCAAATAAAAGAGGAATTTGGTCTTCATATATGTTGTATTAAAATTCTTATCAGAAAGTATCTATATGAAGTCAAAACCAGTATTGTTTTAGGATTTTTCTTCTGGTTTTTTTTTTTTTTTGGTGGGGGGGGATGGATGGATTTTTCCCCTCTCCCAACCCTATCCCTGTACTCACAGTATACACCCCACATGTCACAGAATGACAGAGTCACAGAGTCACAGAGTGGGTTAGGTTGGAAGGGACCACAGGGGGTCATCGGGTTCAACTTCCCTGCTCAAGCAGGGTCATCCTAGAGCACATTCTTGAATATATCTAGTGAGGGAGACTCCACAACCTCTCTGGTCAATCTGTTCCAGTCACAATCTCTTCCAGTCACTTAGACAATAGAGAAGTTCTTAATCCTGTTCAGGTGGAACTTCCTGTGCATCAGTTTCTGCCCATTGCCTCTTGTTCTAGTGGTTGGCACCACCAAGCAGAGCCTGGCTCCATCTTCTTGACACCCTCCCTTCAGATACTTACAGACATTGATGAAGTCTCCTCTCAGTCATTTCTTCTCAAGGCTGAAGAGGCACAGCCTTTCCCCATAAAAGAGATAGTCCAGACACCTAATCATCTTTGCTGCCCTCAGGAGGATGTGCTCTAGGAGCTCCATGTCTCTCTTGTACTGAGGAGCCCAGAACTGGACACAACATTCCAGATGTGGCCTCACCAGGGCTGAGTAAGGGGTGGGATCACTTCCCCCAACTCAGTTTGACTTGACCTGTGGCTCTATCAGTCTGGTAAAGAACCAGAGCTTTTAAAACTCTGAAACAAAAAGGTACATAACAGAAATTTTTCAGAATTACCTTATTATTTAGTGCTTGATGGGAAATTCTTGAAAAGCAGAAGTACTACTGGGCCCTCCTCTGAATCACTGGGCATGCAGATACTTCCTAGATATGCCCCTTTCTGAAGCTGGTGTCCAAAACTGACTCAGGAGTAAATGTACCACTGGAAAGTGTTGGAAAAACAAACCAATTGTGCTGTAAGTGGGGAAGGCAGCGAGGCACAATGAGATTCTCGGAATTCAGATAGAAACTGAGAAAAGTTTGGATTAAGCACATGAGAGGAAAAGAAAACCCCAAACTCAAACCCCTTCTTTATGCAATTTCACTGCAGCCCTCCTTGCTTTTGCTATCAATGGTAAAAACCTTCTCTTTCCTAAGGTTATTGCTTAGGACAAATCGATCTCTATTATTCCACACAATTACTTTTGAACATACCTGGTCTTTTTGACTCCGTTTCTGAGATTCATATCTCATAGACAATTGCTCCATTTATCCTGAGTACTTCTTCTCTCCCCATTTCCTCAAAGCCTTGTCTCATGCTAGTTCTGCCTCCACTCCAGCTATCTGCCTATTTCTCCAGAGCCCTGGCTGGGAAAGAAAGGGAGAAAAGAAGGCAATTTTGTCCTTTTTAGCCACAACTACAAAATAAGCTCCACCTACATAAAAAGATGCTTTTGGGTATTTCAAATATTCAAATATGATGGCATATAAGTTCTCTGTGCTGCTTAAAACAGAAAATAAAATGTCTAACATTCAGAATTCAGAATGCTGTTTTGCTATTCCATGGTCTTGAAACAATGTGTGGAGTCAGGCATTAATTATAAATTGAGATATCATTACAGTAAATGATGTGTACAAGGCTTAGTTTCCAGACTTGCATTAGAAAACCCCAGGTAAAACTTGTGTGCTTAACACACACTCTTTTATATTTTTAAATACATATATATGCATATATGTACATGTAAGTGTACAGCCCATCTATGTATATGCTATTTTTCTTGGAAATCTGTGTTTTCCAGCTACCATAACTTTGTTGCTATTCTAGACAGTGCCAATAAACAATGCATTTGGAGATACTCAGTGTTCTTGTCCTTGAGAGCCAAACATTTTGCATGTTCTACTCAAATGTGTCATTCTAAGCCTGACAAGGTCATGCACATTGTACAGAGACCCAAAACAAAGAATGCAAGATTAACAGTAGACAGTTTTAAATAATAGGAGAGTAATTTCTTTACCCTGAATACCACTGTCACTTGCAATTAATTTTAACTCTGAGCTCAGAAGAGTATGTACCAGATACTTTGAAAATGAAAAGCTGAATTCAGCAGCAAGTAGGAGCTGCTATTTCTACTTTTATACTCTATATTAAATTACATTACGTTATATTGGATTCTGAGTTTTGTAAGTACTATATGTCACAGAAGCTAGATAGATTAGAAGGCTAGAGGGGTCCCTCTAGTAGATGTACTTTAACATTACTGTTCCTTATTACTTTGCTTTCACCATCACAAAAAACTTTGCATTTGTACCTATTATGTTAGTAACTGTAGAAAAGTTATTTTGTGTGGTTCTTCAGCATTCATTTTTTTAATACCTTCTTTCCCCGAGTCCTTTGATTGGAAGTGATTTTCCTTACTATGTACTACTAAAGTAAGGACTACATTTTTTTTCTAAATTCCTCCTTTTAAACATCTATACCTCCCTCAACAGTTGTTCTCATTGAAGACTCTTCTCAATTGTCAATTTCTTGAAGGCCAAAAACTAATAAACCAGCCATTTGTATGTTTTCTGATGAACTGAAATCCTTAGGTGCATCTGTCTCTTCTATATTCACTTACATCCTTCAGAATATTCTCCATCTATTGCATTAAGGGCAGATGGAGACATTTTTCTCTTTTGCCACCTGGTAAGCAAAGGTTAGAGTTCAACTTGTCCCAAATCAGCTTATCATTCTACAGGGTAGTCAAAGCCCACTTACAAACACTCTAACGCAGTTTTACATTTTTGCCTCCCACCAGCATTCAAACCTGGGTAAATGTCTTTCTCTGTCAAAGCAGCAGTGGGAGGTGAAAATGAAAGTCCTTTTCTTCTTTCCCTGAGAAATTGGACTGTAAAAAGCTGTCAGTTTAAAAATGACATAGTGGCACAGCATTTCTATAAGGTGGCTCCTTTCATTTTTGACTCCTGCTGTCTCTCTGACAGTTGAAGTTGCAGCAGGAGGTAAAAACTAAAATGAGCACTGCTGGCATTTGCCCTCAAGCACAAAATTAATAATGGAAGAAACAGGGCAACATCCAAAACCGCCTCATATCAGATGTCAGCCAATGAGGTTTCACCACTTCCATAATAAGGTGACCAGAATGATGCCCATTATTCCAAATGTGATCTTATTCTCTATTACTTTCCTAGTGCTGGATCTATTTTCTCCATTTTAGATTTGATTCCCTGCTTTGTGGGTTATAGAAAAATTTAAATTCTATTAAGCTGTATACTATGACTTTATAAGTTTTCCCTCTCTGCAGTGTAACTCTGGTCAAAATTTTATGGGTGTTGTCTTTTCTCGAGCTTTATACATCTCAACCTTTCTACATAAATGTTTTACTTCTAAATCACTGTTTAAAGTATCCTACTATATCATATCCTTAAATATGAACAAAACTCACAACTTTTTATATGGATAGCTTTTAATGTAAACAGCCACAGGATAAAAAAACCGACATGGTTTTTAGTCCTGTAAACTCAAGAGCGGAAGGTTTTCTGCCAAAATGAAGAAAAAAATGAGTCACTATTAGGTGGCTGAGAGACAGAGGACCCAAAATTCTTCAAGCAGGACAGGGGTCTTTTTTCTTTCTTGAAAGACTCAGTGGTATGTCCAAGTCTTATCAAAATTAACATAGGTAGGCACAAAAAGTCTGCTAGAAACTGAGTACAAGTGTGGCTCTTTCTTTCCGAGATATTTCAACCGTTTTCTGATTTTAGCACCATTTTGGTGGTATTTAGTATCTTGCTTTTGACTATTCTGGACAGGTAGTATTTCAGGGTTCATGTACTGGAATATTGCATTCTTACACCACACCATATCATTCAATTCATCTGCCAAGCTTGGCTTCGAGGGTAACCAGTGTATGCAGCATGCCAAACCTTTCTTAACATAAATTTTTACACTCTTCTGTATTATGTGCATTTGCTGCTGCCTTCTCACTTCCACATTTGCTACTGCTTTTATTGGCATGCACTTTCGTTTTGCAGAGATGAAGGAGGAAAACTCTCAGCAAACCAGTGATGTGGGTAATTCTCAAGTGCTGACAAATACACAAAATAAGCACATTGTAAAATAAAGCATTTTATTTCTTCATGTGCTATTGCTTTCAGGCTTTACACCAGTCATCTAGCCCACAGCTTAAGACATCTTTTATCTATTATAGGAGAATAAGAGTGACTCAAATGCTTCAGCTGAACCCATTGATTTCATTGATTTCAACGTGTTAATGACAAAGAGAAGTTGGACTGGATAAACACTTGTAGTTTGTTACAATTACTTTCTTCAGCTTCTAAAAAATCTTTTATTGTATGTTTTAACCTCTTGTGCAATTTAACTTTCATTCTTGTCTTCTGATTTTTTCCTTGAGTCTTGTTTGCAGACTTTATTCTATAATCCTTCTTTAGCAAACTTAATTCTATAATCCTTCTTTAGGATTCTTTTTTGATTGTTAGTACTTCTTGCGCTTGCTTGCTCATCAGTTTAATATTCTCTAAAAGTTCATTCATTGTGGGAAGAGCCACACAGCATTTGGGCATACATTTATTTTGCATTCTCAATTCTCTCCACTGTAGCTCCCCACTCTATAGCTCTATCCCATGCACTTCTCCTCGTGTTTTCCATGTGCCTCCAAGATTTATTCCGATTGGTTATAGTCTATGTCCACCTATATATGTTCACAATCCTATTTTCAAATACAAATTTTTTGTGATTACTATTGTTCGGCTCCTCCTCCACCTTTGCTCTACATCCTTAAGCATGTCTCTGCTTTTCAAAATACAAGAATGTATTACTCCCTTCCCAATTTCCTCTTTCCTGGTTTGTGTGTGTTGTATTACTATTTTGATATTTTATCCCAGTTAGTTTTCCCTGATTTTGCCTTCTGCTTAATGTTGTTCACTTCATGAATTGGGTAGCTACTTGAAATCTTAATGGCCTGTAGGGATTTTCCTTTTTAACAATCCATGTTTTTAAAATGTTATACATGTTTTAGCAACATGTATTTTATATTGCCCTATCTTGTTACTTGTCTATTAATATTTGTCTTCCTTTTTCAAAACTGAATTTTGGGCCATGATTTTTCATACAGATATAATCTTTTTCTCTGTTGTAGCATTGTTCACTTGAATTACTCATTTCAGATCTCAATTTGCATCCATCAGTGGGAAGAAAGTAGGACTACCATCTTAGATCAAATTATTCTAGTTTTGTTCATACAGTTTCCTTCATCTTGATGCTGAACTTGGGTAAAAAAAACCCTGATTTGGTTCTCTATCATTATGTACAATTGCTTCTTGCTTTATTTTCTTTTGTGTAAACTGCTAAATAACCACACCATACTTCTGTCTTTTGTCAAATTTTGAATTAATCCACTACCTAAATATTCTCTTTTCATATGTACATCCATAGTTCCAATTTTTGAGATGTTCTTTTGCACATATCTTAAAATGTTCATCCTCTGGACTTATTCCAATGTAGCAGTTTGCTTCTGTATAAGTAGGAGATGTTTCCAAAGTTTCTGCTGTCAGCTTTCATACAGTTTGTAGAAATATTTTATCAGTATGTAAAGGAAATAATTTCCCTGAATTCAGTGTAAAAGAAACAGACTAGTTAGAAAAGATTTATTCTTTTCCCTTTTCCTCACCTCTTTTCCCTTTAATAGTACACTATTCATGTGTACAGGGATCTATTGTCTTCTTTACTATTTTAAATCATTTTAGTATTACTTTATATTCCATGATAGGCATGTGGAATGCAGTGAGGGGGATTATCCCAGTTAAGCTAAGATGGATGATAACACAGCTGAGTCTTTTTAGACCATGTATTGTCCGGGGTCTGCTGATAACAAATCTACTTTTTTTTTTCCTTGTTCTGCAGGGTTGGCTTCTAGAACAATTTTTTTATTTTTTTTTCTTTTTCACTATATGACACAGGGAAGAAAAATAATTTGGTGCAAAGGGAGCTGAGAGTTGATCTCCTCTCTGTGGTTCAAAGTTTGTGGTTTTCTGAACACTATCTGCACCTTTTCCCAACTGGTATGTTGCTAGTAGACACAACAGTTCCTTGTGGATAGGGGACTTGAGGGGATGGTGTTCCTCCCTTCTCACTCTAAAGGGCAGAGAATGCTGCTGTCCATCGGGAACCGGCCCATCTCCTCAAACTGCAGAGCTCCTTGACCTGTATAATCCTGTTTGGATGGATGAGCTGCTGGTGCCTTGTTCTCAAGAGCAAATAGACAGGACCTCAGTGAAAGATGAGACAAACCCCCCCAACAATAGAGAGAGATGTATAGTTCATAGGTCTTGTAAGTGCAGAACATCTGTGGAAGAAACTGACTCTCTTCCTCTTGAAAATATCTGTTTCCCTGACAACTCTGCAGAGGTACACACACAACGAAACCATCTGGTTGATTATTTCCCTGGAAAAGCAGCTCAAATTCAATGAGTTATGCTTCAGAGTCTGACAACCCAATACCCAGTTTACAGGATAGGAAACAGAACCGGTGCTCATCAACAGTGAAATATACTGATTTAATGTAATTGGATTTTAATGCTTGCCCCACATTACTTTTCCCTATTGTACCTTCTTTGCTTGCCAGTAACTCATGTACACACTTAAAAAATCCCTAATGTACAGTTACACCAGATCCCTCAACAGACCTGAAACACAAACAGCAGGGCACCAACTCCATTTATAGCATATGATCGATTAGCTGAAGATTTCCCCAAGTGATTAATAACACTGGAGTCTGAAGTGCCTGTCCAACAAGACTTTAAATAAAATGTCTCCCCTGAATATCTGGAAAACTGAAGTACCTAGAATAATTTCTGAAGGTATTTCTGAAAAATCCTGCCCGGTTCTCATGTTAGGTATACAAAATACACTGTAAATTCCCACTCTGCTTTTAATGAGTAACTGTAACATAGAATAAACATCTGTTAGCTGAGAAGACGACTGATGGCAGCAGTTTCTCTGAAACAATCCTATTTAGAATAAAGGTTAAATGACCTGTAAAATCTAAATTTTAGTATAAATATATCTATGAATGTATTTTAAGTTATTATTGTATTCTAAAAAAAAATTAACATATAAGAAGAGGTCTGTGGGGAGAATAATGTACTATGGTTCATCATAAAAACTGATGCCCTGGCAGTTGTCCCTTACATGAATAGGCTGCCCTGCTTCTTGAACTGTCCTATTGAACTAATGAGCCTGGGTATATTAAAAGTTAAGTGTCACTCATAATTCTGAATATATCAAAATGCTGCTATTAAATGTTTCTATTGCCAGACTCTTTCAAAGTTACCATCACAAAGCTCCAAGTACATTGATAATGTTCCATTACCAATTCTCTGGTTTCAGATTATTATTATTCCTGGTTGATAATATGCTTTTCAGGGGTATACTGAGATTAACACCAGTTGAGCATAATTACTATGTGATAAATTTTCATAGGTATGTGAGCTTTAGTGGAGTACTGTATAGAACTAATTGTATTTTCAAATGCAGCCTTTCTTACGTATGTCATTTGACACTGCATAAATTTTCTTTAGTGGAAAATTCTGGGAAGATAACATCTAAAATAAGTGTGGGGTTTTTTTACATAATAGGTTGTTTTTTACTTACAAAAGGATGAAAGGGGGAGATTAGTAGTTTAAAAAGAAGGACAAAGATACTTCTGAACTTCAAAAAAGTTGTACTATATTTGCACTTACAAATCAGTCACTTTGCAGATTCAGGGCATCGATGTATTCACACTGAAAGAAGTGTACCTTAAGAAGTGGCTATTACACTTCACCTTAAGAGATACGCACTTTCTTGTTGGTAATTATAATACATGTATTCAGAAGGCAACTCCTGTCCTTTGTAGTGCTGCTAAAAGAATATTTCCAAATAAACCTCTCATTGAACTGAGCAGCTGTAGTAACCTATTCTTGAGGACTTTGTAAGAATGCTTCTTTTTTCCTCTCTTGAATGGCACCTTTTCTCACCTTTGTTGCAAATGGAAGACAAAGTCTCATTTCTTTTTAGGTTATGTAATTTCATCTCACAGACTTTCTCTTCTTTCTTTCCAGTCTTACTTTGAAGTTTGGAAGTTTGTTTGTTTGTTGGTTTTAATTTTTTTTTTTTGCCTTCAGACTTTACAATGCTAAAGTCCATGGGGATAATTTAAGCACTCTGCCCCTACTTTCAATTTTAACACCTTGTTGCAAAACCCCACAGGTTTCTTAGGGAAGATGGAGCTCACAAGAAGTACTTACCTGGTGAAGTCACAAGTGTTAGCTGCGACAAAGCTCTGTCAGGGCATCTTTCATCTTGCTGCCTGAAGGCAGCATAGCCTGGTGCTGTGGACTCTCCCTGTGCTTGACAGACTGCTCACCTCCATCCAAGAGACCAAAGTATGCTTCAGGAAGGGGATGGCCACAGGAAGGAAAGTCACCACTGAAGGAGCTACATATGACAGATTCTCTAATATGTGTTAAAGCAGTATAATTTCAGCTGCTGGTCATTGTTACTGAGAAGAGAGGAGAGAAGGGAAAAAGTAAAAAAGCAAAAGTGTGCTACAAGAAGAGCATGATGAGGTGCTCCACAGTGAGAGCTGACTGTCTCTCCACCCCCTTTTCTCCTGAAATTGCTGAATCTAGAGTAAGGCCCAGGACTTGGGAGGGATTAATATCCTGTGATTTCTCATCCCCTGCCAGCAGCTGGAGAGACCTGCAGCTCTCTGAAAGCTTCACATATCAGGACTCAGCTTCTGAGATGCATACTTTCAGATCCTGATATCTAGGATTTAAACTCTCAATAAGCTTTTGAAGACACTCTGCTGTCAAAACCCCACAGAGCAGAACATAACCTGCAGCAGAGAGGCTGTATTCACTCAGCCAAGACATGGCAATAGCAGCTGTGATGGAGCAAGCCACTATGCACACAGCAGCTGCATTTGAAGTGGTGAGAACCAGGATGAAATGAGACACAAAAGCAACCACACTTTGGTTTTAGCTGATGCCTGAAGAAATTGGAAATTTCAGATTTGGTACTGAGCAAGCTGGAAAATCAATGACTTCCCAGAGCAATCATTCATCCATTCTTGTCAGGTTTTGTAAATTCATTTTGTGATTTCAAGAGGTCTTTTTCCCTTCTCACATAAAAAAAATGTGGTATAGACACTACAGTTCTGCAGAGCCTTGGTGTCTGAATAGATTGAGGTTGCTATGCCAGTCTGTCATGGGCTAACAAACTTAAAAAGTAAGTCACCATAAGCAATTCAGCTGGTGGTAGGTGGATTCTCTGCAGATTCTCTGAGGCAATATTGGAAAAGAGTCTACCTGTTGATATTGCTAATAGCAGATCTGAAAGAAGTTATTTCAAGAACAATGCCCCAGTGATAAGTTTTTAGTTGGTGGTGTTAAATGTAGCATGTACCTTAGTTCAATGAGTTCTGTCATGATGTAGGAGTTGGTCAAATTCTGTGGCTTGTACAATAAAGGAGGCTGATGTGACTAAATGATGATCATAGTTCATTCTGACCTTAGAATTTATGCACTTAGGAAACTTCTTTTCCAGCCTGAGAGATACAGGTCTGTATTTTTAAAAAGAAACTGCAAGGCTATGTATGCCATTCTGAAAGCATCTTGTCATTTTTAATTTTCTCCCTGTTAAACAGGCTGATTATAATTCCATTATAATTTCTACTTTGTTACTATTAACGTTAAGAGTCTGGTTTTGGTATATTAGATACATTTGTCTATTATGTTTTATATATAGCTGTATGCCTGTCAAACCCTGAGTGTAACAGACAAAGCTACACTCAGAGAAAAGAATAAAAGTAAAGAAAGTAAAGTAAAGAAAGAATTCTATCCTTTCTTTTGTTATTCCTGGTAACACTGATGGGTATTTTGGAGACTCAGAAACCTAAAATAGACATTCTTTACAGATTGTGCTGCCCAGTTTTTTGGCTTGATTCCCCAGAACCTCAGTTCAGTAGACTTTCTTCCATTGATTCTTTGCTCTTTGCATCAGCCCCATACTACATTTTATGACTGCCAGATAACTAAAGTTGGGGTACACTGTGATCCAAAAGAATAGATAGGTGTTCAAATGGGGCCAAACAAAGGAAGAAAAGTTTGCTTCAGAGGATAAGGACAGTAAGACTGACTCCTTTTTGGGGATTAGTACCTAGCTGTTTATAAATTCGCTTGCATCAGCCAAGTACAGCACAAAATAAACTGCACAGAAGAGCAGCTATTATGTACAGTAGCCACTTCACTGATTGCAATCAATGTCACAAATTAGAGTGATTTCCTGGCTTGAGATATGTCAGAACTAAACTTTGTGTCATGAGTCATGCTGTCTGGACATCCAGCTTTGAGGCACTGTCTCACCCTCTGGGAATTTTCACTTTTTGTCTTTCATGTTATTGCAAATGGATCTGTGCTCACTTTTAGTAAGTATGGACTGCTCATAGATGCATTCAAATGCATTCAATATTAAAAAGAAGCTCCCATCAGGGCTTCTATTACTAATATTGAAATATATCCATCTTTTATTTTTCACCATCAGAGTTTCTGTTTAGAAATGGCAGATTTTTGTCAATATTTTCTAGGATTTTGATCTGAAATATTAATACCTCCTTGTGCTTTTCTCTTGTTGCCTTATGCCTTTTTCAAATGCCTGATGATGGCTTTTTCATTCCAGTAAAATGTCATCCTAATATTCATGCTGTACTCTGAACACCCATTCTGCTGCATCCATGTGATTAAATCCGGTTGTAAAAGCAATGTTTTTCACACTGTTTCGTGTATAGTTTTTATATTTTTCCAGGTGAAACTTCAGCATATGCTCAAGGACAAACACATTTCTCTCTGCAACAAAGAAGTGCAGTGGAATTAGAAACAGTTAGTCTATACAGAGAGATTAGTGGGGAGCTGTTTCCTTGTACCTTGCAGCAATGCACTGTTTCAGTGGATTAAGAGCATCCACAGCCGTAGCAGTAATTAAGAGCACCTGGTACACAGTGATTTCATGCTTCAGCCGACCTGTTACTCAGTGTTTTGTGGAAGACGCTCCTGACATTGCTTACTGGGGAACAAACAATTAAATGAACAGTAACTAAACCTTTGCATCAATAGGCAACAAAGGGAAATTAAGCACAATTATTGCTATGAATGAAAGGGTCAACACTTTTGTGCTGGATTGATTGTTACTGGAGTAAGTGAAGATTGGAGAGATACATAAGTTATGTAATTATTTTCCTAATAATTTATGAATTGTTGGGTGTGGGTTTGTCTGCACTGCAGTTGAGTTGAATGCTTGCTTGCCTTAGCTTTTCTCCAGAGTCACTTCTTCCACTTTTAAGGATGTTTAGAGTAATGTGTAAGAATATTTTCTTGGCATCTTCTACCATCCTTTTTGTTAGATTATTTTATCAAGAACTGTAATCAAATATAATGAGAAGATACAATCATGATGTGGCTCCTATGAAGTGGAGTTAACCAGTCATCAACAAAATTTCTAGCTTGAATGCTGTGTTAGGAAATCAGAGGCCAAACAGGGAAAAATATTTCACTATGGGAGCAGTAGCCAAGTAGAAGAAAATGTTTAAACTAGGAAAAGATGTGCCCCAATTCAAAAGGAAATCACAGTTTTATACAAAAAGATGGGAAAGTGTGGTGAAAAGGAAAAACATTTCTAATTTACTTTCTGATGACAGATGAAAGCAATGTTATATGATATAAGACCATAAAGATAGCATGACTTTATACCCCCAATGGAGTTCATAGACAGTTCTGTGCTTTAAAATATGCAGCTTGGGTCTGCCCATCTAATTTCTGACTGCAGTGGGATAGCTTTGATTTCTTTTGTATTACCATTTTAGTTTGCTTTCCCTTTTTGTTTCAGTCACTTGTATTTAAATTATTGCTGAAAGATATTCTGGCATAAAATCTCCATTTATTTAGTTGGGGCAGGCATAATAATTTCTATAAAAAGTCTCAGGAATCGAAGTCCCACTTTGATTTTGATCTTTGCCTCATTCTTTCTGCTTAATATTTGTGTGTGTGTGTATATATATAAATATATATATGATTATTCCTTGATCCATTTAGTGAATAAAGTGAGCATTCTCTTGTATCAGAGGAACATTTTTGACTTTTAGAAATGTGAAATTAGAAGAATCTAGGTAAATATAGCATGTAAATATAATGAATAATACTGCAAAGAGTTAGTGAATATCTTCATGACTTTTGTACCTCTATCAAGAAAATTCCAAACTGAGGTCATGGCTGAAACATTCACAAACACAGAATATGTAGTGCTCAGAGGTTTTTAAATACCTGCTTTAGATCTCTGCCATGTGTTTGGTTTATACACATGATGGGATTTATTTAAAGGGACACAATCAACTTGAAAATAACAGTGCTATCTAAAAAATTCTTACTGAATGTAATTATAGCTAACAACTAAGGTTATTATAAATGAAAAAAGTTAATGAAATAAATATCCACTTTTTTGATTGGTTTACTTTTTGTGCTTGACAATTCTGTGTAATGATTCCAATACCTACCTTTTATGCAGTACTTTTCATCAGGAGGCCACAGCAGTTTTACTAAAATGTAGTCCATATCGCTCTATGTATAGATAGTTTCACTGTTTCCTCCAAACTCAGTCAATTTCTTCCTGTCTGAAAGTCTTTTATAAACATCAGCTCAGAATCAATAAAAGATCCAAAGCATTTTGTGAAATGACAGATCTACTATTTTAAAAAAGATCACTATCAGCTGGGTTTAATTAGCCACATTATAAAGAAAGGGTTTAAAATATCTTTGAGATTGTAAAATTGGAACAAGAAGTTGATCATTTAGTATCTTAATAATTTAAAATCTGTCTCAGATTTTGGATGTTCTAAAGTTATTTTCTGAATTCCATTAAACTCGTTTAGCCTTATATTAGGTATTCAAGAAGAGAACATCACAAAGTATTACCAAAATTATCATATGCTTATTAGAAATTAATAGTCTGGGCATCCTTTATGCTTGTAAAGATGACACCTAGAAACAAATTCTTTTCTTTCCTTATTTCATGAAAACCAATGTTTTCTCTCTTCTTTTACACCATACTTCCTAATTTAGAATCTTACGTTCTTGATTGTTGGCTGTTATTGAGTTCATAACCCTGTATTTCTAACTGCAGTGAGAAAATGTCTTGACTCTGGAATGTGAAGTCTGTGAAGAATGTTGCCTTTGTGGAAGAACGTACATTAGATGCCTCCGAGCTGCTCAAGTGGTGAAATAAATATGTGGAACAATGTTTGGTACCTTTTGCTTTTCAAAAGACCTTAGATCTCATAACTATACCCTCTTAAAAGCTTTTGCCATACACTCAGCAGCATGTTCTGCTTTTTTGTTAGATTCATCTTTTGGCCTACTTTTCAAACTATGTTTTAACTGGAACTCAAACTCTTTTCCCTTTCCTACTATTTGCTGAGGCTAGCAATCCCATGCTGAGTAAATAATCTATAGTCCATGATCTACTATCCTATCAGCCTTGTTATCCTGGCTCCAAACCCCAAAATGTTGAATATCTAGCTGGTAAGTATTCCCAGGAAGGCTTCCTAATGACCTTCCCCACTGGTTACTATCATCATTGCTTATACACGGATAGAACTACCTTGTAATACACTGACTATATTTGGAAAAATTAATTGGGAGTTCTTATGGTGTTTTTGTTAGGAAAAGTGACATTTTAGAAGTTAAGAAAAATATCCCAATTCATGTCTTTCATTAGGTATAACAAAACATTGCTAGAGAAAATATATTCCTAGATCTAATGGTACTTCATTCTCTTGTGGTAAAAGCAGATTGGGATCCAAGTCAATCAGCAGATGAGATTATTGCAGTAATTTGGCTGCCCTGCCATTTTAAAAGTGGTTTTGACTGCATTTATAAAACATTTAATATATACTTAAATGTAGTTAAAACATACGGTTACTTATTAAATTATAGAATGTAATAAAAAAAGGTTTATGTGTACATTAAAAATCAAGATGATGGAAATGAATCTACAATTGATAAAATTTTATTTCATCTCAGCTGGGAAACCTACGTATAAATTTTACACCTTAGCAATCTTATTGTAAAACATTGTGAACTCTTAAAGGAAAGAGCCTTTATCTGCACTATCTAGAAGAGTTTATGATTTGGCCACTGAGGGTTTAACAAAATGTCTTTCTTCAAGTACATGCATGGGCAGTACAATTCTTTTAGTATATTTTCTTGTCTCTGGCTAAATGCAAAATCAGCAAGACCCTTAATATGAAGGAGGACATGTAGAAAACCAAATTGTTTTGCATTGCTGACTCTCCATGCATGCAAGCGCAGACAACGTCTTTCCATCCGTATGTCTTTGAAAGTGACCCATCCAAAATGAGTGCACACTTATGTCTAGGTCAGTCATAGGGCTGGAACTTAAGTGTGACCTTAATGATGCAAAGGATTCAAGTGTGGTTTCTGGCTTTTATGAAGAGTTCATATTTTTACTCCTCTGAAAATAAATATTTCAGCTCTTTCTGTTGTCATCTATCAGGTTGCCCTTTCATGGGAGCCAGGAGGATAGAAAACACTAGACAAGGTCTTTTATACCCAAATTGTCTAACTAATTACACTGCCAACTATGCAACTATGGCAACTAATAGATTGATTTTACCTGAGAGTTATGAATTCCATGTTTAAATCTGGAAACTGGGATAGATGAAAAACCTAAGGAAAGATAAACATCTCAGTATAATTTGCTGAAAGAAATCCCCAAAAGGGCTACCCTGGTACACTGGTAGGAGTTTCCTGAGTGCCAGAACTAAGGTTGAAGTGGCACACTGCGGTGCCATCTGGCATGCTTCGCTTGCAGTGTGGATGCAGAGTCCTACAGCAATGAGCTTTTCACCTGCGTGTGATGGACGCTTCGGACCATGAAATGCTGCAATCTAGTAGTGACAAAAGGGCAACGTGCATGTATGGCTGTAGAATAGCCACATCTCTGTGAATTAGATGGCTGCCCTTCCCTCTTTGCACTGCCTTGTTCCATAATTTGAGAACTGCTTGTCTCATGGGGGAGAATGGCAAAAAATCCTGACCACACCAACATCTATCTGTCTTTGACTCTTTCAGACATGTATCCTTTATGGAAGCACAAGAAAGGAGCAAGAACTGAGCCACTAGTAAAGCTGGAGGGACTTTCTTTGTTCAAGATTGTTATGGTAAGGACTCATTAATTCTCATATACAGGAAAGCTGATCAGGATATGACCATAACCTTGACCTTACCTGTGAGAGGTGCAGTGCAGAGGACAATGCATGAGTCTCAGCAATCAGCTCAGTCAGAGTAGACCTATAAAATAAATGTTATAATCAATAGGGAAACATGTCCTTGTGAAATTCTCTTTTTGTAATGCTGGACTGAAATGAGCTGCAATTATTTTGGCAGGATGTTCAGAGAAATCCTTTCAAAGAAATCATTTGCTGAATGTGATGAGATTTTTTTAAGAGAGCTCTTCAGATTTTTTTTTTTTTTTTTTTACATTCCTGAAAAGACACACTGAAGCAAATGAATAATTGGTAGAACATGGAATATGTAACATGCTGTGTGAGAACTGTATTCTTTCAAATCATCACTTGTCAGAAATTAATTCCTATGCTACGGGCCTTACAATTGAGAGCGTAATGACTTAAATATAACCAGGTTAACTTGGGTTCTCTGCGTTGTGTATCTGAGGAGAAATGGCACATTTTAAGTTATTCAATTGCTCAGATGAGCTTTCATTTGCTCTGATTTAAGTGTTCTTAAGAAGCTGTCGTGTACTGAGGTTGTAAATATGATTTGAGGTACTGTATGTTTTCAGGGCTAGTCTCCAAGGTTATCACCTCTTAGACTCTTGTCTTTAAGAGTTCAAGGAACTCAGAATGATAATTTAAAGAAAACTGTTAACCTCTTCTGGAAACACAACATATGAAATACGTAAAAATAGCTACATATCATTAAAATAATCACCTAATTATAATAATGTGTAGTGGAATGTTTTCACACAGTTTGTTCTTAATAGAAATTATGCTAGATCACAGACTCCTAACAGCTACTGCAAAACTTATTCTTTTAAACTGAGAAAACTGATTTCCAAACTAAGTTCTCTGATAAAGAGTTGGTGTTGCAGATGAGAACAAAACTCAAGAGTGTGAAGGCTCTATTGCCTTGCAGCTGCCAAACAAAAAAGGCAGATGAAATACTACAGGTCAGGCCAGTATCAATTCACAGTCTCTTTACAGGGGATTTTGCTGCTTCACTAGGTTAGAGGCATCAGAAAATCTGCTTTTCTCTTTCTCTGAGTCTTCATTCATTGTTTTTGCTTCATGAAGGCTTATTTTGAGCCCTGAATACAAAGCCCAGATAAGGAAATTTTTTTTGTTCTTTTTTTCTAGGATTGTTTCTGTCTGACAGAATATTGGTTCCAATTAATGATTTCTGATTCACAAAAGAGGGGGTATGGCTTTACTACTATCTTTATATGTCTGAAGTGGACAGCATCAGCAGGTAACAAACTTGGACAAACATATATTTGGAAAAGAGCACTGTGAGCAATTTTTTCCCCTCAAATCCATTGCAAATAGAAGAAAAACATTTTTTTAAATCTCTGAGAAATAAGTAAATTTTCTGTTTAATCTCACTGCTCTGTAGAGATATTTTGGTAATTTGAGGTTTGGTGTTAATATGGACTTTTCTGTTCTGCCCTACACTTGCTCTAGCAAAGCCTTTCATAATGTTTAATCATTATTTCATGTGTAAGATAGACTTCTACCGTAGATACTGTCATGACTACCATTAATATTGACAAGAATTTTCAAAGTAGTTGGAAATAATGCTCTGTACAGGATTTTCATTGTATTTAGGTAAAAATAAAAATAAATTTCTATCTGAAAGAACTATATTTATTTGATGCAACTCATTTGATAACTAGAAAAGCCTAATGTAAGAAAAAAAATTAATGTTTCTTAAGACTCATTAACATTTCCAAATGTGAGACTGCAAATAAATGATATATTTCAGTAAGAGAGTTTTGATCCTCAAGAAAAGAAAGAATAATTTAATCTTTTACCTCAAGGTGCCATTCTTTTACATTCACCATTTAGTATTCATATATCTAGCTTCAGGGTCATCCGTTTAAAAAGGTTTTTCTAGCATATCTTCTGATAGGCAAACCTTTAAATTTTCAAGAGATGACTAGGGGAAGTATAGCAGTGATCTACTATACATTTTCTTACTTTATTTTCCTCCTTTCTAGGGTGTAAATTCCTCCAAGATTTTCCTTTTATCACAATAATGTACTTATGAAGATTATGTGTGTTTCTATGCAAGGAGAAAGTATCACAACAGGACAGCAGGAAGTGGGGGTTTCAAATTTTACTAGTTTTAGAACTAGTAATTATTTCAATAGGATATGAAATTTCCTATTTTTTTTATTGTCAGAGAGGCAGGGAGACCTGGATGTAATGCATGAAAGAAAGTTCTGTGGGAGCTCTGTTGGCATCAGTGTGTATAAACTGTCAATGTTCTCAGAGTTAAGAAAAAAAATCAGTATAATAAATCAAAAAACAGTGGCTGGTGAATGGTGACAATGACTAATGTGTGGATATTTTGATTAATAGAATCTCAGTCTATGTACACATGCTCTTACACACACTCATGCACTTTTCAGGTATGAGAAATGTTTTCCCATCTTTTCTCTCAGCCTGAACCAATGTGCATAAGTTATACAGTCATCTATTTTTATGCTCTCATCTATGGAGTTCATGAATGTTATGAATATGGGTAATAAAGTGAGGACTCCTTGTTTTAAGGTAACACTTGATGAGGTGTTTTAGCTGTTACTGATTGCATCTATCATGCAGATGAAGATGTCCATTATAAATGCAGATAATCAGATCTTAGATATCTAAACTGCTTGAATGTGTAAAGGGTGGACAACTTTTTTATAAAACTTTTTTTTTTTAACAGCTGGGATTTATAATAAGTATGATGGTCAATGTATGATATGATAATTTAATACTTTTTAGTGAATAGTGAGATTCATTAAACTTAGTTTAACAGTTAAAGAACATACTATTCTTTCTGTGACAAAGCTGACTGTAAGGACCAATGAAGTGTCAATTTCTTTTAACAAAAGGTGAGCAACTTTAGAGATACTGTTTGTAAAATTCATGGGTTGAGATAAAGACACTTTATAGGACAAAAAAGAAAAGGATAATAATAGTAGGAGTAGGAGTAGGAAGGAGAAGGAGAAGGAGAAGGAGAAGGAGAAGGAGGAGGAGGAGAAGAAGGAGAAGGAGAAGGTGAAGGTGAAGAAGAAGGAGAAGGAGAAGGTGAAGGTGAAGAAGAAGGAGAAGGAGAAGGAGAAGGAGAAGGAGAAGGAGAAGGAGAAGGTGAAGGAGAAGGAGAAGGAGAAGGAGAAGACTATGCAAAACAAATGAAGAAGAGTGTAGTTGCTCACCACCTGACAACCAATGACCAGACATATTCTGAGTAGTGGTGTCCAGACAGCTTTTCTCTGAATTTTGTGTCACAGATGGAAAGAATAGTAAGGGTTTCTACAGGTAAGTACATCGAAAAGGAACACCAAAGAAGGTGTACTCCTCCTGATAAATAATGCTGGTAAACTGGGAACAATGGATGAGGAGAAGGCTGAGGTACTCAACAACTTTTTTGCATCAGTCTTCAATGGCAACCTCTCTTCCCACACCTCTTGAGTGGATGGACAGCAGGATGAGGACTCGGGAAGCAAAGTGCTTCCCACTGTAGGTAGAGACCAGGTTCCTGACCACCTGAGGGATCTGAACATACAAATCTATGGGACCTGATGAGATTCATCCTGAGGTCCTGAGAGAATTGGCTGATGTAGTTGCTGAGGCAATCTTCATGATATGTGAAAAGTCATGGCAGTCAGGTGAAGTCCCAGGTGACTGGAAAAAGAAATATTCTACCTCTCTTTAAAAAGGGTAGAAAGGAGGACCCTGGGAACAAATAACCTGTCAGCCTCACCTCTGTACCTGGAAAAATCAGTGAACAGATCCTCCTAGAAGCTACGCCAAGGCACTTAGAGACAGGGACGTGATATGAAACGGCCATCATGGCTTCATCAAGGGCAAGTCCTACCTGCCCAGCCAAGTGGTCTTCTATGATGGCTTGACTTCATCAGTGGATAAGGGAAGGGCTACAGATGTCATTGAACTGGATTTCTTTAAAGTCTTTGACATTACCTCTAAATTGGACAGAGATGGATCCCATGGGTGGACTGTTAGGTGGATATGGAATTGGTTGGATGGTTACATCTGGAAGGTAGTGGTCAGTGGCTTAAATGTTGGTGGACATCAGTGACAAGTGTTGTCCCTCAGGAGTCCATATTGGGACTAGTGCTATTTAATATCTTCATTAATGACATAAATGAAGGGATCAAGTGCACCCTCAGCAATTTGCAGATGACACCAAGATGAGTGGTGCTGTTGCCACACCTGCAGGATGGAATGCCATCCAGAGGTACCTGGATAAGCTCCAGAAGTAGGTCCATGGGAATCTCACGATGTTTAACAAGACCAAGGACAAGGTGCTGCACCTGGGTTAGGATAACCCCTGGTATCATTATAGTCTGGGGGATGAAGAGATTGAGAGCAGCCCTGCTGAGAAGGACTTGGGGGTGCTGTGGATGAGAGGCTGGACATGAGAAGGCAATTGTATCCTGCTTGAAATGTAATACCCATTGTACTAGTAGAATTCAATTCAGAAGACCTGAATTTTTGGATTGTGATAAGTTTTTCGTCTTGTAAACTTTAAAGCACTATCAGTCATTTGGTAGTAAAAGGGTGATAAAACGTGACTCAGTTGGATGACTCTTCCCAGGGCAACCTATGCAAGGTAATCAGCAGCCTAAAGAGACAGATGTTAGTTCAGACAATCACTCAGGTCTTTGCAGACAAACCACTTATCGAGAAAATCCACAATGGATTCTATAATTCTGGTTTTGGTTTGGTTTTTTTTTTTTTTTCTATTTATCTTCTTGTTCTGCAGAAGTTGAAATTCATGTCATGCCATTATTTTGTTGTCATGTGATAACTTCACTATCAATTTGGTGGTTCCTTCTAAGTTTCTTGCTTTGTCAGTCTTTATTACAAAATTAACTTTTTTTTTCTCAGTAAGCAGGGATGAGGCTTATAGAGTCTATAGCTTCTTCAGGAGGAACAGAACTTCTCTTGCAAGAAAGAACACGTGTTTCACACTGGCACGTGGGAGAACCAGGCAAGTGCAATGTCAGTGCAGTGAAATGCAGATCGTTTGTCATAGTTCTTTAACAATATCAATTTGTTAGGGTAGAATTAATTTGGATTCTGTGCATTTCCTCTCTGTTCAGATAAGGCTCACCCTAATCTACAGTTACACTAGATCCTGCTGTATTCATAGCTCCCATTCATATAGAGCCTGTTAACTTAATTCCCACCAATTTGCATGAGAACAACAGGCAGTCCTATGTCTTCAGAATCACCAGAGCTGTGTTGAATTTTAAGGTAGAGGTTATTCATAGTCCTTACTCATATGTGAGAGGGAAAACTCCCTGCTATAGTCAAGGTTCCTTTAAAAAAACATTTAGCAAAAATGACATTTGCTTCTGTAGAGACTTGTTGATGCTGGCATTAAAGAGTGAACACAAGTCAAAACCAGCAGAAAGCAAGCTTCAGTTCTGCTCCATACAATAGTCCACTGAAGAATCAGAAGGTCATGATAAAATTGAAGTCATTCACCAAAAGAGTGTGGTGTGATGTCGTTTTCCACAGTACTCAGTGCTATAAAAAAAAAAGTAAAAAACAAAAAGCAAAAGTTGCAGTGTAAGTCCCATGAAGTAATTGATCTACTTTGATATGAGCAAGAGTACCATGAATTTCCACAAATAAATTCTATGGAAACAGGGAAATACAGCAGTAGAATCTCCTCATTGCGTTAGGAAAGAGAATGAAAGTTCAACTAGCAGAGTAGTGATCTGAGACCATTTTTCTCATGATGAAGACAAAGAAGCTGTTTTATGTTGTGGTGAAACCATTTGTTCCCCATTTCTATCCTTCCCTAATTGAAGTCATTAGTATTGACTTCAGTCAAAAAGGAAAAATACAAAAACTGTCTATTTTAGAAAGACAGCAAAATTCAGGATAACTTTATTCCAAATATAACCTGAAGATGGCACAATAGGCACATGTTGCTTCTGGTTTGCTTAAGGTCATACTGTAAAATGAGAGAATTTTTTGCTAAAATATGACTCCTTTGGAGGAGCTCTTTAAAAAATAGAAGCAAAAGAGAAATTTAAACCTTTTAAAGCACAGCCTATCAATAAAATTATTTTACAAGTGGAACACAGGCTGTTAATTTCATGCTGCCTAAAAGATTAATATAAACAGGTGGGCAGACAGGGACTCATCATGGCTGGGTGTTATTGGCAAAAATAAGTTTAATTTGTGTTGTTTAGTTTTTATTGATACATTTCTTTTGAAATTGTAAAACAACTGATAACCTCATCTGTTATCTTCAGCATAATGTATAATCTACACCTAAATGCCAATTTTTATGAGGCCCATTTTGACTTTGGGAGAGACAAGACTACTTGCATAATCTCTATTTTATTAAAAGATAAGAAATATTATGGGAAGTTTTTATTAAAAAAGAAAATAGTGTCAAGTTGTATTAGTGAATGAATAAATCTGCATTATAGATGAATTAACCATAAATACAGTCTCCACAACACACTCAGACACCCTGAAAATCTGGAGTTTATAAAACATAGAAGCAATTTCACAGATGTGCTGTAGCTAAGGGTGATTCAGCTTGCTCTATCCAAGTATATACACTGTGCTTGGATTTTCAAAATGTGTTTAACAAAGTCCTTTTGCAGAATGCTTGTATGGAATCAAAGCTGTCCCTATGGCAAGAAGGAAGAGTCCCTTTGTGAATTGCCACCTTAAAGACAGAGAAACAAGAGGGTGGGACTAAATGAGCTGTTCTACAGTGATAGAAGGTTATCAGTGGAGACCCACAGAGGCCTTTACTAACACCTTTGCTATTTCACATGTCCATAAACAATGAAGAAAAAAGGGAGTTGATAAAATTTACTGTCAAGACTACAATATGTAAGGCAGTAAAAAAGAAAGTCAGTGACAGTGAGCTGCAGAGGGATCCCCCTGTATTAAGTGACCGAACAGTACAAGAATAGTTGAAGTCCTATATGGTGTAATTATATTCAATGTGATTTACATGGGGAAAACCAAGTGTAACTGTATGTGCCCAGTAATATTGTGTTTTACAACAGCTGTTACCACTCAGAAAGGATATGGAGTCAGCACTCCAGTGGTGTACCACTATTGCAAAACACTGATTTTTACCAACACTTTCATTAGAAGTTGATAATAAGCAAGACTGGGGCTGTATACACAAAGGATAAAGGCACGTGAAGGAAGAGGGACTATCCTGAAAACAAGCTTGGCACAACCGTTTTCTCAGCTGCCATCTACTGTGGCTGTTGGTGAATTCCTAGGAGGTGGAATCATCTAACTTCAGTAATACAAATATCGAATGTCTAGTTTAAACAGTTTTATTTTGTCTCCTTTCATAGCTGTGTAGACGGCCATGCTCTTCTAGAGGGGGATTCATTCCATCCTGAACAGATATCTAAGGCAGATGAATTGAAATGCTCGTGTCTCCATAAACTCTGTAGGCATACTGTAACTTATCATCACAATGAGCATCTAACAATTATGCAGCTACAAGTGAAGTGTGGTTGTTGTTCTTTTTGTGCGGTAATGATTTAATTGACTGTTTTATAGCTGCGTGGTCTCAAAGTAACATTGCCCCATACCTGAATGTGGGAGAGAATGAGGGAGGGAAGAGAGCATGGGAACTTTTTCGGTTGGGTTCCTCTCTGAAGCCAGTGTACTGCAGACTCTTGACAGCAATGAGCAGTGCCTAAGTGCCTTTCTGCTGCTTACTCCCAAACAGGGCATTCTCAGTGGAGTCTCTTTTAATCTCGCCTCTAGGAGCTTTTTCTCTTTGTGTAAATATTCATGGGAGCACTGACTGAAATGCGGGTGTCCCAGGAGAACGTAGTACCCACAAGAGTCTCAAATCCTTCTCACTCTGCAGGCTCATATATTCTTTTCTGTATTTTAAATGTAGTGAAATGGCTTCAGAAAGGGAAGTTGAGGGATTTCTTTACAGGACATTTTGTCTCAGAGAAAGGAAGATGTGGATCTTCTTTCTCACCCATGTCAGTGATCTCCCCACTCATTGCAGAAGGGTTGGGCTAGATGAACTTTTAAAATCTCTTTGAACCCAAACCATTCTATGATTCTATTTCAATATATGTTTTTTATAGCCTATATGAATGCTGTAAGCTTCAGTCATTGGATGGTAGTGCCTGTACTGCACTTATATCTAAATTTTTGTGAGAACAATTTCTTAGGACATTTGATCCAAGAATAATTCCTGGCAGTGGAAAGTAAATGAGACAAAAATTTTTATTGCACTGGATTTTTTTTAGAACGTGTCCTCCTTCCCTAGCTGCTATACATTTCCGGTGAGCTGGTAGGAGGAGCTCTTTTTCCAGTGTAAAAGTTCTGTTAAGCCCCTTTCCATAGGGCTAATCTTCTCTTTGTTTTATGCTTTTCTGTACCTGGCTGAAGGCTGTGAACTTTCCCAGACAGTAAGCTTTTGAAAAAAATTCACAAGTTTCTCTGACAGGAGGGGGCCCAGGCTGTAGGTATAGTGCTCGTCTGTGTTCCCTTACAACAGTTCTGCAGGCCAGATTCATCCTTGACTAGGATTTTTAGGGTTTTGGGATGGTTATCACAATTTTTGGATATAAACGTGGACATGAGTCACCATCCCTGAAGGAGGTTAAGAGACGTAGTTGTAGCACTGGTGACATGGTTTAGTGGTGGATTTGGCAGCACTAGATTAGTGTGTGGACTCAGTGGTCTTAGAGGTCTTTTCCAGCCTAAATGATTCTATGATTCCTTACCAACAGCAGAGCTCAGGCAAGGACAAAGGCTTTGGCTAAATACAGCTCCTGAACAAAGGAGGGAAAGCCAGGCTCCTCTTTGTTTCCAACAAAATTTGATAGTTCCTTTTCCTGTTCCATTATTTTACCATCTCCACATTAATCTATCCCAGTGCCAGGATTTCTTCTGTTCCTCTGAAGGTGACTGAGGCATAGCTGTCTGATTTTCGTGGAAACTAACTATAACTGCCCATATGGACAATTAGGGTGCTCCAGCTGTGTGTGGGGCATAATTTCCAGCTGCAGGGTGGCAGTAAACAGCTGGGGGTGTTAATTTCTCAAAGTGCTCCAGCTACAATCACAACATATGCCTATGCCCTAAGGATTTTCAGTAAACTAACCGTATTTGTTAGCAGTATTTAAAACATTTCTTATTTCAAATGTACAAAGTAAAAGCCAATACTGCAAATTTTGAGGTAACTTAATCTTACTAAAAGTGAAAATGCCAAGTATTTAAGGACAACAGCTGTGGCTACTCTGCTTGAAGGAACTTCTATTACCATCTGGGAAAAGAGAAAACAAAATATTATGAACATTTATACAGATCTATAGCTTGCTTCCTGCGTCCACTTAAACTCAGCCACTCAATTTTCCTAATCAATCAATTCTGTTAATAGTGATGTTAAGATTTACAATATAGACTGGGTGCAGTGCAAATCTGACAGAGGTGAAGCTGCTCTGAAAGTTTTCCTGAGTATTACTGTGTGTGCTTATAAAACTTTCACCATCCAAAATTAATGGATTTACTACACATATTGAGTTTTAAACCTCTATAGACTAATTTTGTGGTCCGCTCATTTATGGATATACTTCCTCTGGAAAAATAAAAGGTAATATACAAAATATAATTGTAATATAATGCATATAACAGTCTGCCTCTTACAGTAATTGTAGGTAGGATGTTATGAAGCTGATATCCTGCTACTAAGATATAAATAGCAAGTCCTAGTCAGCTGTGGAAACTGATTGCAGTGCTGTTCTACACACCTGTGGCCACACAGGATTCAGGGCTCCAGAGGATGACAATGGCAGCATGCAAATATATAAGGCGTTTAGTGGTGGCACTTCTGCCGTGATGAGATTGCTTATGGCATGTAGGGCAACTAGCAATGCTAAGTATCTGTGAAATAAGGCCCCTGAATTACAGTCCTAAATATAGCTTTTGTGATTTGCTTCAGGCTCTTAAATTTTACTATTTTGACTTAGCTGCTTGCAGAACCATAGTTTATAATTTCTGGTGCAATATTCAGCCAACTTATAAGAGTTCATGCAAAAAGAATTGTTTCAGAAATTCTAATAGACCCCAAACTGTCATACACGTGCACTGTATAATAGATAGTGGTATTATTATCAAGAATTCTCCAGAGGAATCATGGTTATGTTGCCTGCTTTCAGTGTCTAAAGTTTTTCATATAGTTAAGAAAAAGACTTACTCATTACTTCAGAAAATTCTGGCCCTTTTGAACCAAGCATCAGTTATAAAGATTTTACATGTTGTGTAAATTATGATAAAATATATGTATACTGTATGATAAAATGGATTTGTTTGATAGCTTCAACACAGTAATATTCAAAAGGATTTAACAACCAATGCTTTCAAAAGACCATCTTTTGCTGGTTCTTTTATTGTTTCAAAATATTTTTGAAATGGAACAGTAATAACAATAATGATAACAATTTGTGTGTATGTTTCCTTTAAATTCTGAATCTAAGAGTACATGCATTAATAAATTAAGCCTCACAGCAACTCTTTAATTTAAGAATATTTTTATCCATATTTGACAGATGGAGAAACAGAGGTACCGAGAATTATAAATGCATTTGCAAAAGTGTGATTAGGCTGTACAGAAGAGAATATGAATACAGCATCTAGGATACTCCAGAACAATGGAGAATTTTCAAGAATAGAAAGGATGTTCTTTTGAAAATGTGGTCCTACTCAGGATGTGCAGGCTGATGGCCTGAACTGGCATCATCAGCATGGCACAGCATTTCTCTTTGAAATATATTGATTTGACTCTGTGCTAGTTAAAGGATCTCACTGCTGCTGCTCTTTCCCTGTTATAGATCAGCATTCTGAAACCCCTGTCAACAGCAGATCGATATTTCGACCCTTCACTATAAACCAGTCCCCATACTTGAATTCATGTAAGGTGGTGTTTTTCAAGGTTATGAATTGTCTGCATGGTGCCAATAACACTGCAAACATGCACAGAGCAAGTGACAACTGCTCATCTGCAGCTAGTCAGTGATTTTAATACAGAGTGAGCTGCTCCTGACTCCATTTTTTGGGATACCAGCACTGGAGATGGAAGCAGCTCCTGTTTTGTGCCAGGCAACTTATGCACACCAGCTGACACTTTGAGCAACACTCAGGGACAACTGAAAAGCATCTTGTGTACTGCTGAAGATGTGGCTGGGAAAACCTGCTCTGCTTCAGGTCAAGTGAATATTGACAGCTGTGACACCCTGTGAGTTTCCTGGGTCTGTGCAGACTTGTTGTGTGTCCCAGTAGATGAAGATTCTTCTCGTGTTCCAGATCTGAGCCAGCTTACTGACTCTTGGAAATTATTTGGAATAAGTGAACACGTCAACACCAGGGCAGCATTAAGTGCTATGACAGCTTCCTTCTGAGAATCCTGGTATCAGTCTTCAAGGCAGATCAGAAGACAAACAACCTTTTTGTAGTCTCCTTGACTGTTTGCAGATATAAGGAAAGCATTCCATTCTTTCTGTTCTTCCTTAATACAGAACCAGGACATTATGTAAAACCTCAAATGGTAGAACATTCATCATCAAAAAATTACTACAATGGCTCTTTAGTCTTTGATAAAGTATCAATTACCACCCAGCTGAGATAGATAGATAGATAGATAGATAGATAGAAATGATCAAATTCAACAGCACTTGTCGCTTAGCACTTTTCTTATTCTCAGTTTGAACCTTATTTTAATGCATATGTAGAAATGAACAAGCTTTGGTTTATCAGAAATCCAGAATTATTTCTTGAAATTATTCTATGAATGACTAAAGACATCATTAAAAAAAATTACTCTAAATGATTTAGATTTATTTGAATATTCATTTTGTTCTTAAGGGTTCATAGCAATAAGCAGTGGAAGAAGTGCTGTAAATAAATTCCCCTTCATACTTTACATGCAAATTTCAATCATAACAAGAAGAGTTCTACAATTTTTAATGTTTTATATAGGGGTATATATATGATATATGTTATATGTTAATAAATTATGAATGTATGTGGTACAAATATATTTATGGATAGAGATTCTTTATGTTCTTATTGGACATATTTTGCTCAGGTTTACTGTTTTGCTTTTTATTTTCTAACTGTGAGGATTAGCAATTTCTTGGAAAAAAGTGACTAAATTCTCACTGGTCCAATTGACCTTAATTAACTCTACTCTGTCTGAAACTAAAAGAAATAACTGTTGTGACATTTCTTAAAGATATGAATAATAGCACAGAAATTTAAGCATAGTATATTTTAAAAAAAGACAGTTTAATAATTATTCTTGTATAAAGTCATGTGATTTAATGTTAAATCTTACGGTGTGCTTTTTTCCCACCCAGGTAATAGAGGAAATTTTCATTTCTATGTTTAGATTGTCTTTGGAATGTTTCTGGAAGGTATACAACTGAATCATCTTGGATTGATGGGAAAAGATGTGGATGGTAGAAAGGAAAGCGTTGTTTTCTATTCACTACCTCCTTACTCAGTTGTAAGGTGTCAGGGCTGTGATTTACAGTGATCTCAGTTCAGCTGGCTGGGGCTTTGCCAGGTAAGTTACTGCAGCAAGAATAGCACTACAGTCAACCTCCTCCCCCACATTCCCAGAGTGGTTCTTTCTTCCCTCTTCATTTTCCACATGCAATGGTTTAAAGTAGGAAATATAAACTGGTTCCCCTACCTTTATGCTGTTCGAGATCTCCCTGCTCTGAGAAACTCTCAGCTGCTTGTTTAAAGCATTGTTAAGTGCTCATTGTGCTATGGGAGTTAAAACACATTTAAGTAGGTCTGAGGCTCTTGCCCATTGTTTTAATTTAAAAAATATTTAGGCTATTGATTAGCTGGATTAGCTCTTGTCTATTTCGTTATTTAGAAGATCTCTTTGAGTTTCCCTGGTGTGAGGGATTCTTTTCCCCATGTAAGTGCTGTAGATAGAAATAAAGGCACATCAATTATGTGAGAAGCAGGATTATGAAGAATGCAAATAATATGAAAATGAACTCAAACCACGAGAAACACGGTGTTTATAATGACATTAATTAAAATGCATGATGTTTTCAAGACAATATATTGGAGTAAATTTCTTTGCAATTATGTGAGAAATACAGTTTTAGCCCTACTTTGGTATGTCCAGAGTGTGGAGTTACAGAAATGTAGCTTCCAATTCCTTTTTCCCTTTGCTTTTCTGCACCATCTGTTTGATGAATGAGCTACTAACTACCTTTTCCCATTGCTTTTCCCAAAGCATTCCTTTGTCATTAAGATCCCACACTTGAGAGAAAGATTTTTTCACTGTTTGCCTTTTCAGTCTTTGTATGAAACAGAATTACAAAGCTGTCAATCGAGTTTATGGAAACCTCTTTGGTGTCAGTGAACAGATGAAATTCTCTTTTCTGCTTTTGACATGGCACATCCTCCTACTTGAGTTTCTTGCAAGGTTTGTCCACCATCAGGGCTTCATCCTCCTTGTGTGTTCTTAATTTTTTCAGGTTTCTCAGTATCCTTCACCTTACAACTTTAGTCATATCCAACTAATTTGTCTTTGCTATTCATTCTTCATGTCTGGTTTATCTACAAATTCTTTCTATCCAAAGCAGTGCTGAAGATTCAATAATTTTTTTATTTGCTGGTGGAGCTAAAACTTTTCCAAACTTCAATTTTCTTGCTGGCTGTGAGCTCTTTGGAAAATCGCATTCTATATCATCTCATCCTTCCTCAAGCCCCTACCTAATGCTTTATTCAGATCACTGCTGTTGAAACTTAGCCCACTGTTGTCATATTTAATTCCTATTTTTGCTGTTCTAATGTCTTTTATTTTTTGTGTCTTTTGTTTTGGTTTTTAAGAATTTAAGAAATTTGATCCCTGCTCTCTTGGCTTTGTGTTTCACAATCATCTTGTTTCCCCTCTACTCTTCTCTACCAGTGGTCCTTGCATTTTTCCTATTTCTGTTTGTACTTTTTAATTATTTCCTAATATTCCCTTGGTTTGAAACATTCTTCTTTATCTCAAATGTAAGGTGTCCACCTTTCTGCTTCAAGTTTCTGTTACTCAGACTGTGCTGGTATTAGACATGGCATACATTGCTTTTTCTGTGGTTCTTTCACAGGTCACAGTCATGGAGTGTCAGGTTTATTAAAGGCAGAAATAAGGAGTTAATTTCATTCTCTAATGAGCAGACTGATTTCTAAAACACAAACCCTTCTCTAATTCATCTTGTGTTCCCTGTATTCTGAATATAGCAGATAGGAATCTTTATACTCATCTCTAATGGGCTTAACACTATGGCAGGTTTGGACAAGCACATGACAATAACTTTCATTTCAGAAAGAATGGATATTGAAAAAGCAGGATAAGAGAAGAAAATAATGTTCATATATATCCTTGAACATAACTGTGGCTGATTACAACATGTTTTTGTATATGGGTTTTATCCTAGCAGAAAATATGGTTTGAAAATAAACTCAGACCCTTAGCACTAGAGGTTACTAAACACAACAGTTTCAGAGGGTCTCTCAACAGTGCTGAAACTTTTTTTTCAACTGAACACTTCATTTACATGACTACAGTTAAAACCCTCAAGAGACAGCAGTAGGTGAGGAGCCATCTGCTCCTGTGTGTAAATGGGGAAGGTGTCAACAGTGAAACTGCTCAGCTGAGACCATCCCTCATGATGCAGGAGCCTGTGCCTCACTGATGAGTGATAAATAGAACAGGGAAAGGATATATTGTTTTATTTCATTTTTACTCCAACTTGCCTTTATAATCCAGGCATGACAAAAGGAAATGTTAGTTTTCAGACAAATAGGTGATTAGACCCTTGTAAGACAGGATGAGTTGCAAAAATTATATTACCTTAGAAAAATAAGCTTTAATTCAGAGACCAACAGGTTAAATTGAAGAGGGAAGGTCAGATATTAATGCAGAATGATTACTTGAATCTTAACAGGTGTATCTTTTTCAGAGACGTTCTGTCTTTGGCGGAAAATGTTTCATAAGACTTACTAGTACAAAAAACCCCCAACTTAACAAAGGGACAAATGTAATGAAGTTCTCAGCCAAGATACAAAAAGAAATGAAAGAACTTTTGGCTATCTGGCTTTGGATCTGTTGGAAAAACTAATGTATTGTTAGTTATGGTTGATTTAAATGTCTTTCCCTGAACATTTTGAGGGCCTTATGATGTTATCTTTCACATCTATAATATGACGTTCCCGCAAGACAGAATGGATTCAGCACAAGAAAAGCTGGATAAGAAAAGATGGATAAGAAAAGATGGAGAAGAGATTGGATAGGGAGAGGTTTGTATCACTCTTTTGGGAGAAGAAGGATACAGACAAAATGGTCATCTTTCACAATGAACATATTGCCCTGCACAGTCTGTAGAGGAGCTTAAGATTCCCACTTCATGCCGTTCCCCTGATACCTGCAAGAACCTATGAGTTTCACCTAATGTCCTGGTTCATCCTGCTGCTGGTCCACACAGGAGCTGATGAATTATTAGTGTTGTCAGCCACTCTTTCAGCTCAAGTAGCACAAAGCTTTCTCATCCTGATACAAACCATTGTTACTCTCAGTTTCCTACCATGTTATAGAACTAGATTTTTTTACCTGAAATTTTATATAATTTCAAAAAAGCTCCCTTATTAGAATCAAGAAGGAAAATAATTTAATACTCAGGGAATTTAAAAATTTTCTTTACTTTTCTAATCATACTCCTGCCTTCTGCAAATGTACTATACTGTGAGATTTAATTGTATACTCTATGTATGTTTTTAATAAAGGGTCTGTGTCATTGTACAGGACGAAAGAAATATGCACTAAAGGAGATTATTGTCTACAGATGAGAAATTAGTAGACCTTCTTGACCTTAATTTCTTTGCTCTTCAGTTCTCTATATTCTTGTAGGAGTGTTGTGAACACTGGTTAATTAATATTTTTAATTGTTTACGTACTGTGGTGATAAGCATGAGAGAAACTTATGAGAAAATTAACAATTCTGTCTTGAGAGAAGGGTTTGACTAGTGTGCAGTAAATAAGGCCTTGGGTCACACACTGAAAAATGAGGAGATAACAAAATATTGAGTAGTTGCTCATTATATGAACATTTTGTGCAGTGAGCAAAGCAGAGGTCCTGTGAAAGAGAAAAGTGGTCACATAAATAGGTTTTGTCAAAAAGCTTATTCACAAAAAGGATGCACAAAGAATGAAGGATGGACAGGAAAATTAAAGGTGGGCATTTCTTAACATTTAAAGCATTCTTCAATAGTCTTATGATATGCTTTCCATATAATTTGGGGGTTTATGTGTGTATTTGCCTTATGTGTGTATGCAAAAGAAATTTTCCATGGCTTTGAAATGCATAAACTATTGAAAGCTGACATGATAAATCTTGAATGAACATTCAGTCTTAAATCTGTTGTATCTGGCCTTTCCAAGGAGAATTTTAACAATAAATAATGAGATGAAAAACACATTGTATCTTTCCAAGTAGTTCACTCCCTTTTCCTTCAGCTTGTTTCCTTCAGTACTTTGTGGCTCTTGGATTAATGTTATTATTCTGAAAATGCCAATTTAAAAAGAACTGTTCCCCATCAAAGATTACTTGTCAAGTAAACTGTTAGGTGTGTTCACAAAAAGAAAAGAATTCCTAACAAGCAGATAGACTTAATTTCTATCAGATGATAAAAGATTTATAATGCATAGTCACACCTCTATTTGTGATACTAGCTTAACAAATTTCTGTAGACTGCTTTTTTTGAATCCCTTGAAATACTTACTGGCTTCTCTGTCAATAGGTCTAGGGGAGAGGTTATCAGATAACATCTTTGCAAGTGTGGTGAAGGAATGGATACAAGTTTTTGAGCTTTTATTTGACAATGGATGTTTTAAAGGGACTTGGAAGATGGTGAATTGTGAAGTATTTGCTTGGATTTTAAATTGAAACTCAAATTTTGGAATATGTATCTTTGTTGAAGAAATGTGTGCTCAGTTTTTGCATGTAAATGAATAGAAGATGCCACTGAAATATGTGATGCCACTAATACACAGGTAAAGAATTGAAGCTAAACAATCGATGTAGTGGTTTGGTCCAAAATACTCATTACTGTTTATCTGCTGTGAGATAAGAATTAGGAGAAATGCAAAACAGGCACCAAACTTGAAAGAATATAAAGAAGTTTATTAACAAACCTAAAAGAAGAAAAAAAAAAATTATACCACTTTCAGAACTCTCCTCCTCCCCCCACCTTCCTCCCTTCTCCCACTGACAATGAAAAAAGACAACCCTTTAGATGTTCAGTCTGTTTACCACTGCCATAATAACCTTGTTCAGTCCATTTAGAAAGAGAAGTCTCTTCTTGCTCATGCTATGAAAACAGTATCACAACGAGACAGCCGCCCACTTCCAAATATTGTTCAGTCCATTTAGGAAGAGGAGTCTCTCTGCCTGCGTGTGAGTCCTTTCCCCCGACTTGCAGCTTTTCCCACAACTGCTTTCGAGGGTCCACTCTTGAAGTTTTTTGGGGTATAATTTTAAGGTTGAGCCGTTCAGAAACAAAAACAGAGGCCCTTCTCCTTCCCTGGGAGCAAAGGGTCTTCATCATCTTCATCGTTAGGACTATCTCTGGGAGCATCTCTAGGGACTGAGGTTTCTCCTTTCCCGTTTGGAGCAAAAGTCCTCATCTGGTTCATCTCTAGGGACTGAGGTTTTCTCCTTTCCCGTTTGGAGCAAAAGTCCTCATCTGGTTCATCTCTCCCTGTCCAAACTTCTCATGAAATTACAGCTGCGTCAGCATCTGCCTATCTCAGTGCAGGTGCTTTTGCTCACGAGCTGAACACTCCACCCCCCATATCTTCATGAAATTACAACAGGATACTCTGATATATCATAGCTTCACAACAGACTTTCAGCTTTAAGCATCTCCTCTCTCTCTTCCCTCAGGTTTTCAGCTCTTCACAGCAATAAAAAGGGTTAATCTCACCTCGGCCTTGCAGCTTTGCAGCTGGAATGTTGAACTTTTCTTATCGCAGTGGAGAGGGGGGAGAGCCGAGCTGCTCCGGCTGCCCACGGCAAGGCAGTGGGGGGGGGTTCCACGGCTGGAACAGGTCCATCGGCTCCAGGATGGCCGTGGCCCGGCCCGGCCTGGCCCAAGCAGGGCCTGGCCGGGCCCGCTGGCCTCCACACGGGGCCCTGCAGCCACCTGTGCCAGTGCCGGAAACGAGAGAGAGCTTGGAGGGGGAGTTTGTCTATTCTTAAATGTGGATCACAGAGGTGATCACAACTTTAAGTGGCTTAGAGAATTGTCCATATTCAAACTGGCCAGCTGATAGGTTCTATCAGTTCCCAGAGGAAACTGTAAGCACCCCTTAGCAAGGACGTCCCTTCCGGGACTATGCTTGCTAACCCATGACAATAGATTATTTGTATATATTTTTGAAATGCTAAGTAAACAATAGGAGATGCTTTATGTGCTAAATAAGTTGAGATACTTATTATAAAAAATTTTTAGATTTGAGGCAGTTTTAGTGTACATTTTGTTCTTAATTGCCAATCAGAGTCTCCACTTATAAATTTTAAGCACGCACACACCTTTAGCTGGCCACTGCAAAGAAGAACTAAGAGTATTTTTGTTGTTGTTGTTGAAGAGTCATGGCCATGGAAAGCAAAAGACTGAGCTGTAGTAAAGCAATTATCTGTAGTAGTTTCAGACATCAAAATCTGTTTTGAAAAATAATAGGCCTTATCCAAGCCTTCCTATCAATATCTTTACTTAGTTTTTATGACTTATGCATTTGTATTTGATATTGTTCACTCAGCAATATATTTAAATACCTTCACAATAGTTTTCACCCATGAATATGCTCAGAAAAATTACTTAGCAGTCTTTCAATGTAAAATTGTCTTACTAATATTACCCATGATTTGGCAATTGGCTTCACTGCGTAGTATTTCATAGAGCTATAGGGTTTCTTCTTTACTCATAATGTTTTCTTCAAAAACCAGAAAATAAATTTTTATGCTTTGTGATTTCAAAATACGATCTATCTTAAAAAATGGAGCTATTTTCTTCCCAGGGAATTTAACAGATTATATGGAGCAGAAGACTATATCTTTAGTAACACTTTCCACTGTGTTTCAAGACCAGATCTGAATGTGTGGGGATTTCTGTCACATGTTATTACTGGGGAACAATTTGATTTTCTAGATTATTTTGGCAGTAACTGTAACAATGGCTATATTTCTTTTGATGTTTTTTCCCAGATAGTTTATTTTTATCTTGACATTTTGCCCATCCTGTGAATCTCATCATGGGAAAGAAACAGCAGTTTGTCTCAGAGCAGTTCAATTTCAATCTCTAGGTGACAAGTTGATATTTCTTTCCTCTTGAAGAAGCTTTTAATATGATGTGTTAAATGTCAAGGAAACTCTTCAATATATATTGAACTTTACTAACCTTATTTCTCTTAATATTAATGACATATTGACAGCATGTTTTGAAAAATGAGCACTTCTCACAGATGTCAGGATCCTTCACTCGCATTATTCCTAGAAGAATCCAACATTCCAGTTGTTATTGTTCAGAATTGTAGTAACTTTTACTTTACAAAGACTTTTACAGACTTTTAAAAATGCATTTTTAAGTTTTATGCATATTTATATAAAAATGCATTTTAAGTTTTGCTTCATTACTGGATGCTGGCAGTGCTGATCTAATAGATTAGAGATCACAAGTTGGTGAGTAATTTTGTAAGGAAGCTTTGAATGATAATTTTAATTTGGGACCTGAAGTTTCTGAAGCTATTTCTCCTGAGCTGATCTATTGATCTTATAAATCTAGGTGACTAAGTGAAGGTATCCCATAAGGGCTATTAGCTGTGAGAACAAAATGGAATTTTTGTCCTGGAAAGCAGCAAGTATTTGTATTGGAGTCAAGGTCTCAGTTCACGATGAGCAGTGCTGAAGGTCCACAGGAGAAAATAGCTCTATGGAGACATTCAAAAAGGAGAATCAATAATTTCTCAAACAAATCTCAAAAAGTGCACCCTAAAATAGGGGTTCACTGAGCTGCCTAAACATTGGCACCTGGAGCCATTTGCAGTGCCGCAGTCTGCGACACCTCTGTCAGGTGCGAGGTCTGATAGAGGGAGACCTTCTGCAGCTCCATCTAACATGTGGAAAGGGTGCCCGTGGATATCTGCAAGAGTACCAGCTGTGTGTGTCTAGACAGCTGAGGTGAATGCCTAAGGACAGCTGAATATTTCTCTGGGCCCCAGAGGTGCTGTGTCCTCCAGTGAGCGCAATGAGATTTCAATCCCTTAACTCAATGTTGCTGTCTGTACATAGACACATTGTCCTATATACACCTGAAACTTAGTCCTAAAGTTTCCTTCTAAAGCAGATCATATACAGCTTCTTCTAGCTTCTCATACTCTTTCTCTTTGTTGCACATTAATACATATTAGTGTATTCTTCCAGACATATTAGAAAAAAACCCACTCAATATCATCCTATTTGGACAAAATTCACCTGAGTATGTGTTTGGAAGAAGTTCTACTTTGAGCACATTAAATCCAGTTTAAGGATTTTGTTGCAGTGACAGAGAATATTTGCATAGTGTTAACAATTTTTAGTAGTGGCTCAAAATTCATTATTTTTGGGAAATTTCTTCTGTGTTTGCATGCAAACATGGGAGGTTCCAAGAACTCAGAAAACAGAATTGATTAAAATTTGGGCTTACTCTAAAATACCTGTAACATTTGGCAAGAAACATGGTGGTTCTCAAATGCCAATTTCTGATTTACTGTTACAATTCCATCTCAATAATATTTATATACACTGTTAAAATACATGAACTACAGAACTTAACCATGGAACTTAAGCATATACTGCCTTTTGTCAATCATTTATTTTCTTATTCCTTGTTTCTGTTTCTGCCTTTGCTAAGTTTGCCAAATATGTTATCCAGGATTTTGCATTGACTGTCTCTCATTGAAGAAAAAGTGTAATTATGGAACTTGAATTCTGCTGAATAGTTTTGTGCACAACTTACTTTCTCTTTAATACCAGATAATATGGTGTTAAATGCAGTTTATGTCCAATACAGTCAAACATATAATCTGTATTACTAGGAAGTATAATTTAATACAGTTGCGGTGATTTAAATATATTTGTGACGTTCTTAAGTTACACTGAAGTACAAACAACTACAAATGATTTGGTATGTTTTTTCCCTTGTAATTAAAAAAATTCTGAGCTACAGACCCAGAGATATATTCATTTAGTTTGGGTCATTAGAGTGTTTTTTAATAATTTTTCTAATGTACAAGAAGAAAAATCATTAGAAGGGAAAAGCTTTTTTCATTCCCATGAGAAGTCTGATACACGATAGAAACATATTACACCTGTCTATGGGAAAGCACTGCCTGCTCCCATTTAAAGTGTATTGTACTTGCTTAGAGCACTAAAAGCATTTATTTAGAAGGGAGGGGATTAGAGTTAGCAGCAAACAAGGTGCAAAACCCATTTGTTTATTTATTTATTTAATGTGAACTATTCAGAAAGATTTATCCTGTCTCTTGGAGTCTTCATGAATATTTAAAGTTTAACATAAGGATAAATATTTTTCTAGAAAAAGTCAAGATTGCCCACGGCCACAACATTCTATCAGTATCACAGATAGCTGCTTACATCTTAAACCCCATAGTATAAAAAGTAACGTTGAGTAATCAGATGTCTCAGGCTGCCCTCTGAGAAAACCCCAATAAACTATTTATCATTATTATTCACAGTTGCTATTGCAACAAAATCAAGGGCAATATACATTTATGGAAAGTATACATTTATGCATAAGGAAGGATATATATATATAGGATGATAACAAGAGCCTTGCACCCCAAGGGCTGGGCTTTCAGCCTGAAGAAAGTTCAGAAGAAGCTGTGAGGTGCCTGTGCTGTATCTGGGCTGGAAGAGCTGGAAGCACATCTTGCTTCCTGTGGCTGCTCATCACTGTCCTGCCTCTGCTGATCTTAGGACACATGGCAGAGCACATATGATGAATAAATTACATATGGCCTCAGAGACCTGCCTGCACTGTGGGTGAGAGGAAGAAAACACAGTTGTTCGAGGCTGGCTCATGGAAACTGTCAATGTTGTTACCAGTCCTGGAGCTGGGGATGTCACCTCTCACAGACACTGCCACCGCCACTACCATTGCTACTACCATTGCCACACCACTTTGCACATAAAAATGACAGTTTTAGTTTTCTGAGAATTTTTCAGATTTCTGGAGGGTGTTGTATACCTCTGTGGTGAAACAGGAGAAAGAAAGATGGGGGAACCCTGATATCCGACCAGCATAGTTCAAAGGCAAGGCTGGGTTTTTTAGTTGTAGAATTCAATGCTTGGGATCAACAGGAACTGAAGTGTCAGTCTGTTATTAATTCTCAAATTGTCATCTCAGTTACACTAGCTGTAAGTTGGAGCAACTCTAAAAGAATTCACAAAAGATGGTCTGGATTTATGTGAGTGCATTTGGGGACAGTGTTTTGCTCTGTTTTTGCATACAAACAAATTATTTGCCTCAGCTTTCCAGAAAAAAGGCTTCACTTAATGGCAATGCAACACAATTGTTTGTGGTTTTTGCTGAGGTGTTTTGTTTGGTTTGTTTCTGTTGCACAGTATTTAAGTATTCAGAAAACAGTCTGTGGCTATTTATAATCTCCCAGACTGGATCAACTATTCTCTTTCTCGGTGCTTCATTTAATGTGAGAATGATGGAGAAGGCATCATTGTTAACTTTAATAAAATTAACTTTGTGGCATTATTTCAGTGCTTTACAATAAGTTTCTATGATGCTCCAGGGGCAGCTCTGTTTGTACTCAAGTGTCTTGATCACAGTTTTGTTAGAGTAGAATTACTTGGCTTTATTCTCCTTCTTTTTTTTTTTTTTTTTAATAGTCTGAACTCAAGCTGTTTTGTAGCTGCCCTATGATACAAACAGATGCACTCTTGGGGCACTGATTAAAATTTGTATGTTTTAGAAATATGCTCCTAGAATCATATTGCCACAGGAGTAGCTCTGAACTATCAGTATATGTGCTGTTTTCACATCAAAGTGCACACAGAAAAGATTCTGAAGCACAGATAACTTATAGTCTTCTTAAAATACTGTTTATGCATACTAATTAGTTGTAACTGTGGGAAGCGGTATTAACAGTATACTTTTCATTTTAAACCAGGCTCTCTTGTGCTCCACTTGATTAATTGTCACAGACTGTAATTTTATCATAGTTAAAACTGATTCAAGCCCATTTCCCTATAGTAATATATGTATTTTTTTGGGTTTGGAGAAATTAATATTCCTCAAAATCTAATTAATGATCTCCAAAGAATCATTTGCATGGAGGATGTTAGAGTTTTACAGCAATTATGCATTGTATGTAACTCATTAAAAGGTCCATTTTCATTACTGGATTTAGTGATGAGGTGACAGGCGTAACCACTCCAACTGGCCAGGCAAAATGCAAAGTGAGACTGGGAAATCCTTCATTCTAATGCCATCAGTGTAGCCAAGTTATTTCTCCATCATGAAATTTTTAGAAAGAAAATGGCTCTGAAATTAACAGTAAGGTCTTTTGAAGGTTACCTGTTGTCTGACAAAAATTGTGGCCTATTCCTTCCATTCAAAGAAGGATGGTGTTCTGCGGGATCCAGCTTGTGGGCTGGATTCTGCTACATTTCATTCTCACTGTGTAATATCACCATCAATCGTCCCTTGATTTGAATCATCCTGAACCACAAGATATAATGCAGTGTGGGAAAGGGTGGGCAACATTCACTAGTGGGATGTAGACCAATGAGATCTTAAGCACCAATTCTTCTCCAAACCTGTGTCAATCACTCTTCTGATAATGGGAGAAATTAGAAGCACCTTTCTTTTATCTTTTTTTAAAGCGATACTTTGCATAAAAGTTTGGCTCAGAAATTGATCTTTAGTTCTGTTACACTGGAAGTGGCTGTGCATAACAAACTTTAATATGTTTAATTTGTCTGAGGCATCATTAAAGCCCGCCAGGCTAGCTGTGCACAAGGCAGCATAATTCATGGCAGACAGGAGATCCATTCATTATTCCTGCCATAATTACAGCAAGAGCATTATTGATAAATCAAACAGAAGTAATAATTCTTTTTAAAAAATGCAGTTTCTGTGGCTTTCTAATGAAACAGGAAGATACTGTATGTAAAATCAATCTTCCCAATTGCACATTTATTGAGACTTCTGAGATGCAGAACAAAAACAATCTCACCTTTTCCATGTATTTCATGTATATATTTCATCTCAGGCAATATTAATATATAAAGAGTCACACACTACAGCTCAAAATATGCATTTTTTGTCTTTCATTCCCACCTGCACGTTCCCTAATAAATCAGTGATAATAATATCTGGGGTCCTAATACAGCAAAATACTTAAGAACATACTTAACCTTAAACACACGAGTAGTCTCATTGTAATCAGCAATGCCCCTCATGCTTTAAATTTAAGCTCATATTTAAGTGCTTTGCTGAATCATAGCCAAAATGAAATAGTACAAACCAAGGTGTTTTCTGCATTGAAATACAAGTACAAATACAGGGCATTAACACTGTGGCTTACCCTGATGAAGAAAACACTCAAGGAAGTGTGAATTACAAGAACACTATTAATTCAGCCTCATGGGGCTTTAGTATAGCAGTGCATCCTGTATAGATGGGATTTTCAAGGCTGAATGTATTTAGAAGTGCTAAGCACAGGCAAATAGAAGAATGGTTGTCCTGGCAATCACTCATGATTACTGCATTCACTACGACTGCTAACATATCCAATTATACCTGCCTATTGTTAGCATGTATTTTCTGTGTTTTAAAACCCAAAGAGTCTGATTCTACCAGGCAAGTAATATCACAGCACTATTTGTACAATGAGTCTGTGGCAGTGTTTTGGTTTATCATGACAACAGAAATACTAAATAAGAACAATCTTTTATCTCGTACCAGAAGGAGATTATCTGACCTAATCAGGTCTTTGATTTTTTAGTTTAATACACCTTTACATTCAGGTTCCCAGAGAAGTGTGCCAATTTGCTCCAAATGCTAAGAAATAAATACAAACATATTTTTTAAAATCCTCAAATGAAATAAGCAATTTTTGCTTCTTATATTTAAAAAGATGCATCCAATGTACAATCTATTTCTGAATACAAGTTAGCCCAGTGGCAATCTCACTGGAGTTTTAATATTTTACAAGTGTGATCTGAGGCTAATTTGTATCTGCATATAAAATGAAGGCAATTAAAGAAGGCAAGAGGAAGAAGAATCTGATGTATTCTCTCTCCTATTATTCTTGATTAATTTGGATAACTTTAAAGGACTAATTATTTTTCCTACTAGGATATTTGAGGTAGCATTTCTTCCTCCTGGGTATACTCAGTTGTACTTTAATTCTACTTTAACCTGACTAATAATTTCAGAGTTTGTATATTTCTTACTTATCATCATGCAAAATGTTTTCTCTCAGGATGGAGATCTTTGAGCTATGTTATGGTTATTTTTGAAACAAGTTAGCTGATATTGAAACTAGAGGTATCAGTACTAAACTGAATAGTTGCCAGTAGTCGACAGCCTATAGAATGCAAATGCTACTGCTAAAACTTTAATCTGATTTATCATTATGTAGAAAATTAGCTAAGGTCTGCCAATGTCTGAGTTAATGCAAGCTTCATGAACTCATCATGAAACTGCTTTAGCTCTGATGGTCTCCCAAACCTCAAGGGCTTTGGGGGCTTTTTTTTTGGTTTTCTTTTTTCCTCAGACCAGAAATGAATGAACTTCTCTGTTCTCAAACACATGCCATTGTAGGATGTGTCTTTTGTATCTGGAATTTTTACTTGGAGTTGCCACTTCATTTTCTTAGGTCAGAAAATGCCTGAAATTATAGATATACACACACCCCTACCCCCATCTCTAAGCTTCTGCTTAGTTGGTGTGAAGCCAACACGAGTTCATGTGGACCTAAGGGAACAAAAATTTCAAGACAGTAAATAATACATCTCTCATAATACAGCTATGGAGAAAGTACAGAAGCCTGGGCTTCAAAAGATAAATTTTTTGAAGACCAAGGATGAAAGCTGCTGAATCAGCAGCCTTTGTATGAATACAAAGAGATATGATAACTACTCAGCCTCTTCTTCCATACATATAATACTAAATTAAGGTAGGATGCATGGACAACTTGATGCTGATGATCTAGAAAAGGCAACCAGACAAAAGTGTGGATGCAGAGCTAGCTTTGTAGTAGTTTAAGATGATACTCAAGATTTTTAAGCAAAAGCCCTCTTCATAGATGTTCCCAGAATATGTCTGAAAAAAGCTATAAAGGAACAATTGCATTCCAGTTACTATCTCTGTGAGCAATAAGGAGCACCTGTTTCAGAGAACAATAAGATAATCTGCTTGCTGGCAGCATTTTTTTAAAAGTTTCCAATAGGGAGAAGTCTTTGTATGGCTGAAATATAAGGGTTTACATCTCTCTTGCTTATTTTTAAGTAGTTTATGTCTTATGGTTTTTCCTTGGCATTCCTACATATTTCTAAATTTGTGGCTTCAAGTGTATTTTGTAGCAGTAAATCTCATAGGATATTTTCTTCTTTTTCCTCAGAATTTTTTCTCTTATTGTTTATGACATTTTGTAATCATAAAAAATATCCCTATCCAAATTTGTCCAGAATTTTCTCCATATTTCCCTTATTTTCCTGGGTTTTTTCCTTCTCAGTGAAGGAATGACCAGCATGTCCTGGTCTTCCTGTTCCTCCTTCAGATGATTATTTTATCAAGACCACAATAATTTTTGGTGGGATCCATAGGCCTCTTCTGTGTCTCCAGCAGCATTAGTGTACATGACTGGATTTAAGCAGCCCTTATATAGGCTCAGAAATTGATCTAGAGCCTGTTTAAAGTCAACAAAGACATTCCAGTTGACAGCAGTTTGTATGAGACCTTATAAGATATTGAATATAAGAGCAAATTGAAGAGTATTTACTAAAAGTAATAATAAAAATAATTACTTGAGGGATTTTTTTGTTTAATTGTAGCATTTGTTGTGCAGTCATGTGTTCTGAAATGTGATTAAGCATTTATTAATTCTTTCCAAGTAGAACCTGCTATTAATTTCCATTCTTCAGTTGTTCTAAAAATATTCAGTGTTCATTTTATCTATTGTTCAGTCATACTTTGTTGTTGGATGCACATCACAAATTTTTTTCCCATGTCATGAACACCTAAAAATTAGTGATTGGAACATAAATGATGAACAGAGGACAAGGAATGGAACTCCAGTACAAATAAGAGACTCTTGAGATGTGCAAATAAGTTTTTGATTATGAGTGGTAACACCAGCATTTCTGAGTGACTGATATTATAATGTCACAGAGACAAGAAAGTTGAAGAAGACTGAATCATGAGGGAAAAATATTTTCTAATATTTCACTCTGGGATCTAAATAAATATACATTATTTATACATTTATTCTTTGTATTATTTCTAGTGTATCATAGAATCGTAGAATGGGTTGTGTTCACCTTAAAGCTCATCTAGTTCCAACCACCCTGCCATGGGCAGGGACACCTTCCAGTAGTCCAGATTGCTCAGAACACCATCCAACCTGGCCTTGAACACTTCTGCATCCAAAACTTCCCTGGGCAGCCTGTTCCAGTGCCTCACCACCCTCACAATAAAGAGATGTTGTGCACATGTATGTATGTGTCTCTGAGTGTAGGGGAGAGGTTTAAAAAGATATGAATTATATTAGGAATTTTAAGAGTATAATTATTTATTAGTAACATTTCTCGCTAAGTGTGGATTTATGTACAGATTTAGCTGAAACCAAGGGACCACTTTAAATCCATTCTAGGGCAGTGCTTCAGCTTTTATAGTGGAAATTCTCTGTTGTGATGTGGTGTTTCCTCTCTTGAATGGTCTGTTTCATTTGTCTAGTTTCCTCTAGGACTCTGGATTATATGAAATAGCCAATCAGTGTGTTTCCAGTGGAAATGATCAGGCATTTCACTCTGTTAACTTGCCCAGACAGAAGGACCACATTGAAACTTAAAAATATGTTTAGACCTGAATCAAAATGACCACACTGATGTACAAAATAATGTAAGTTTGAAAATGGCACAGTGTCCCAAGTCCAAGTAACATTATATATTCCCAGAAATGTTAAGCTGAGCTCTTATAAAAATATGAAAGCTAGATTTTAGATCAAGCAGAAGAAAGGCTGAAAAACAAATCTTCTAAGGTCCTTGAATGAGTACAAATACAGAAATTCAAAGAAATAATTTATGTAATATTCTGAGTCTAGAATATGAATCTTTCATTTTGCAGACAGGGCTGAAGAACATGGTATTTCAATTGGATGTCAAAATAGCAGCTAAGTTTTTAAACCTGTATCAGCAGAAACATGAAGGATTGAAGGATTGAAATTAATTATTTGAATAATACTAGTCTCTTTTCCCTAAGGAATAAAGTTTTTTTTGCATATCACTTATGAAACAATACAGTACATCTAACTCCATCTAGACATTAACATTAATTGCTAATGGTTTCCTTTTACAGATTCTGAATGGTGGATTTATTGAATCATCCTAAACTTGCTCCTTCGGGGGGATGTAAGAATAAGCTTGTGTATCCTTAGGAGCAAACTGCAAATCAGCAGTTTAGTGTTGCCTAAGATTGTCTGTTGAAGTGGTTTTTTTTGGTTTTGTTGGGTTTTAATTTTTTTTTTTTAATTACTAACATATATCAAGTTTATGTTAATTATATGAAAACATAACAGAGATACTCAGTAGCATTTAAGGAACTTAAAGTAATTAACCTAGCTCTAAGCTGCAAAATGCTAGAAGACTCAGCACATTAAAGTAGGTGCAAAAATATAATGAACACTTGATTTTACTGGTATTCAGCTTTTCTATGAAGCTAAGTTAAACTTGTTTTCCTAAATATGTTAATGAAGTTTCTTCAAATATCATCTTCTTTTTTGTCTGTCCTTCTTGTGTCTATAGATTTCTTTTCCGTCCGTGTGCAATCATCTAAAGAGTCACCTTTACTTAATTGGAAATGTCACTTGAATTTGTTTATGTTTCGTTAGATGTACAATACAAAGCATTTATTTTTCAATCTGGACGATGACTTTGTAAATTTTTATTCAGAACAAAACAATGAAGAGCAAATATATACTCTGCAAGAGAGAAAATGACCAGGTGGCCAGTTATCCTGAAACAATCAGTGGAAAATGATTTAGCATACCACTCACCAACACAATCCCAGGAGCACTGACTGAGTATTAGTGATGGTCGAGATAATTTCTTATTTTGAAATATCTTTACTGTTATATAATGCTCTACAACATATTAACTTACAGAAACCTTTAAATGAATGAAATTAATTTATATTTTAATCAAATGCACTCTGGTTATAGAAGGAAGTGAGCTTCTTTATTTCAGAAGATATTTCAAATTTATAACCAGGAATTACAGTGTGTATGGACTCAATAGATCTAATGAAAGGCTACACAGTTCCACAATTTGACAATGCTGAGATATTCTTATGTTGATTTATGGAAGAAAAGGCAAATGAATCCACAAAATTATTCTAGGTGTTGCAGAAATGCATGAATCAAATTGTAGTTTTCTTTTTCTGAAAATGTATGTGTGCAGTGATTTTTAATGAAAGTATTCTAAAAGAAGACGCATAACTGCCAGCTTAGAAGTTTAGTTAAAAAATTAAAAAAGCATTGAAAGTTACAATGCAAGCATTTTCTTTTGCCTTTTAAGAAGAGACAGGGAATAAAAAAAAGATTAACACAAACTACCGACCTACCAGTGAGTACTTGCAATAAGAAGTGTGTCTAGCTTCTGCATTGCAAAACTGCTTGAATAAGAATGTAAAAGTCATGACAAATCACTTTTTCTTATAATGTAAAAGAATTATTTTCTCCTTAATTGGTTCCTTTGAAAAATCTGTGGTCTTGCTCAAAAAGATATTTTTGTTCACTTTTAATGAGTAGGTGTGTCTCTGGATGGTCCTATATTGACAGCTGTGAAGATCTTTTATCTACAGAACTGTACACCTGGGCAGTGACATTGCTTGTATCACCAGGGTGCCATGCTTATGCCTTCATCTCAAGAAAGGACAGGTTTGTTCTTTCTCCTTGACTCATCATTTGCCTCGCTCCCTGTCATGAGAGAGATGCAGCACACACCAATTAGTCTCAGATGTGGCAGCAGTGATTCTGAGCCACCGATGTTTGGCCTTTGGGAAGTGAGCCGTGTGCTTCATGCTCCTTACTGGAGACATGGCAGCACCCATCTGATAGCAACATCAGTTGCTCACTCTTTCCTCTTTGACCTGGGTGAAGTCTGAGCCAGAAATGCAGTATTCAAAGTACTTGTATACAAAGTACTACATGTCTATCAGCTCTTTCGATACTTTTGGAAAGAGATTGTAAGAATAACTAAGGAAAAGAATCAGGTGGCATATTTTTTGTTATTTTCATGAAACAGCATGAGGTTGAATATTAATAAAAAAATTAAACAGGTTCAAAAAATTTCTTTTTGACAGGTAACATTCCTGTCAACAGTAATACAAAATTTATTGCAAAGGTATGCAGCACCTCCTTCCTAAGTTAAACAACATTTTGAAACAAATGATTGCTATCTCCTCATTACATAACAAAACCAAGTATGGTGGCTCCAGGAATTCCAGAAAGAAAGGACGCCATAGTAAGCTCTACTGAGTCATTTGGTCAAAACCCAGACTGTGCAGTTTTACCTCCCAGCAGATGTTTAAATTTAAACATTCAAGGCATAGTGTTTGCATCATCCTGGTTACTGTTAGATGGATTGAAAAATGGTGATTCTGCAAAAATCTTGTAATTTAATTTGCATTTAAAGACTTCCAAAAGCATTCTAATTAACATTATATCCCTACTTACTGACAAAGGGGTTTTAGTCTGTACATTTTTTAAGAGTGCTATTTAAATCTAGAGTATACAGTAGTTTTGTACCAGAGCTCATAAAATTTTTTTTTCAATGGCAGAAGCATCTGTGGAAATACCTGTGTCATATCTTAGAGCTGATTGCAATTAAGGCACGGAGAATAAAGTCTAGCTTCCCTCTGGCTGCCCAGAACACTCAGAGAAGAAAGAAAGCAAAAAGCATTCCTGTGGGCAAAGTTCCCATTGCGCTCTGGTCGTGTACTCACATGTAAAGAGATTGGGAGCAGTAGCTACTGATTTTGCCCCACTTCTGACTGCTACTAAATAAATGTAAGAAAAGGCAAATGGAGTGTCAGGAATCCTCTTCCTCTGAAGAAGAAAGCTAATTCTCAGGAGGCACAACTCATTTTCCACACTTACCTCCAAATCTGGTTTGTCCTTAAATAAAAATGGACATAATTTGCAGTTTTCCTAAATGTTGTTAGTACAAAATATTATCACTGCAAATTTTATGCTATGGTCTGGAAGACTGATTCTCTGAGATTTTTGAGCTGGTAAAAGGGAAAAAAATACTACTTTTCCTGCTTGTCTCAGAAGAGAAAGAAAAAATTGTCAGAACAGAGGAGTGGGAAAAGGGTTTTAGGACTAAATGGTTGTTCCAGGTATCATTTTTAACTTTTTTTCTCCCAGCAGCAATGGCAGCTTAAATAGAACCTTATCTTCTTTATCTCTAGTCTTTTTATCCTTTCCCCACTCTTTTCCCTCAGCTGTGCCAAAATTTGTTCGTTGGATTGCACTGAGAACAGAATGCAGTAAGTGGTCTAGGTTAAAGATACTCTTGCAAGAGAAACAATAGCAGGTTTCTAAAATCCAGCTCACAAAAGGGTTTACAGATTGGACAGTTAATGTCCTGGTGGGGATCAGTTTCCAAGAATGAGCTGGGGAATAAAATTCATGTCAGTGGCTCAGCTACAAAGAAAAAGACTCGTGGTATTATGGAGTCTGTGTGTGTGTGTTACTGACGGTGCAAAGATTTTTGCACATGTTTTCAGTTTTGCAAAATGTAAGCATCTCCTCAATCTCCTAAATTTCAGTTTTAGATTTTTCTTCATGTATTTTCTTTCTTTCCTCCATGCTTGACCATGGATTATTCATTCAGGAAGATGAGTATGCAGAAAGGAAATGAAAAAAGATTGAAAATTATTCAGTTGTTCAGATCTCTATTAAAAGCTTAAATTACATGCCTGTGGTGCTTAACTTAAGGCTAGGTATCTATCTAGAGGACATGGGCATGCAAGAAAGGGTTTATAGCTTTGTTTCTAGTTTAGCAAAGTGCCTTTGAAGTAGATTGACCACAGACTATGTAGACAAAAAAAATTAAATCTTCTTTAACTTGTGCTGAATGCAGGCAAATCTCTCTGTAAACAGTAGCTGCTAATAGTAATGGAAAATGCTTCTAATCCCAACACAGACAAGGTAAGAAATAGGAATGAGCTCTTGTTTACATTATTTATAACATTTGTGAGCAAGGCTCTTCTCATTAACTGTTGTTGGAAGGGCCACCAAAGGTAAGCATAGACCTAAAAGTCAAGCTAAATTCAGGGTTTTTATCTACTTTCAGTGAAAGGCCAAATAGGTAAAAATGATACATATATAGAAACTCTCAACCATGAGTCTATATTAAATGTATTGTAAGGTAGATGATGTTAAATGATGGGGGGAGTGCTGGTCAATGCTTTTTTTCTCTACTTTCCTCTTTGCTTGCTTACAGCCTTTGACACAGTCTGGATAATAAGAGGGAATGGACACAGAGACTGCGGCTCCCATAAGACAGTGTAAATATTATTTTACATCTATTTAATAAAAAATGAGAACATTTCAAGTCACACAAGAAATAAAATGATTAATTTCCAGTTTCCAGAGAGAAACAACTTATTTTGAATCATTTAAAAACATATGTGGAAAATGTCAATATTCTTAGGAAGGGAGAAAGAAGATCTGAGGAGGAAAAAGACCAGAGGTTTCATTACTTCATAGGAAAGCTTTTTGATAAAAAATTCTCCATCAGAATGGAAAATTTTAAGGAGCATGTATTTAGTCCTGTGGGGACTCAACTTTTAGGGCTCTGTACAAATTAATCTCTACCATTCCTTGTATTTCTTAATTGATGTCTTTGCATGGATTTATGCTTTTGATACTATTTAGTTTGGCATTGCTTATACCATATTGTCCTGATCTGGCATTCAGAAGAGACTAATGCAGAATATTGGGATGTGCAATACAGTTGTCCTTATTTGAGTTCTGTACCAATTGAATTTGAGAGGAGTGGGTTGCAAGTGCTATAGTCCTGACTCTACATTCCAGGATTCAGTTCTTATATTCTAAATGTCATAAATTTCATAGACATCCTCAAATGATTAATGTCTCCTATTATGATGAAAGGTGACACATATTAAGAAGCAGAGAATGCTGGTGGGTTAGAGCCACCTGTGCAGATTCCAATACTGAGATGGGTGAGGGCAACTTCTGTATCATGACTGGTTACCTATTGCCATTACTGTGCACACCAGCATTTTTCAGCAGCAGAGACCATGGTGATACACTGGCTACACATTAAGATGTTGAACTTCATTGTGGGAGTCCAGTAGATAACTGTTTTAATAAGAATAATCCCCTTCCAGGAATATTTCATAGACATGTGCCCTTAATGATGGAGGTTATCTGCCCTATATCTGTTCTGAGTGCTAATTCTGACACAAACTATTTCTGTAGATCACTAAAGTAATTTCTCTTTCCTAAAGAAAAGTTTCTGCATTGTTCATCCTATTCCATGCTGTCTATGCTATCCTGTCATAAATAATCTTAAGCTCCTCATGGTAGGTCTAATATGTTTAAAGGCTTCCAAAACCCACTGTGATTATCTAATCTAACCTCTTTCATAATGAAACTGTGGGACCCGGCAGTATTCATTCCTGTTGAAACCTGGATGGCTGCATTTGAACTAGAGGACACCTTTTGAAAAAAAAGACGACCCATATTGAATAAAAGCCTTTCCACAATTCTTAGAAACCTAATCATTAATTACTTTCAAATGTTATCTGCTTTCTAGGTTGAAATTGTCTGGTTTCTGTTTCTAGCCATTGAAGTGTGTTAACCTACATCTGCTAGAGTGAGGTGCTCTGTTCTCTGTGTATCCACATAACAGGTTGTGATCAACTCACCTCTTTGCTTCTCTTTGAGATAAATACACTTAGCGCTTGGAGACTTTTGGTCTGTACATATTTTTCATCCTCCGGTGATTCTCTGCTCCTTTGGTAACTCCTTTTCAAAATTTTTCTTGATCTGAGGATATAAGACTAGACATGACAGCAATCATACTTGTGTTAGGTAGGTGTGCTCTTATTTGGTATTCACCTACTTTTACATCTAAAGGGTTGTGCTATTCTATTGGATGGAGCATCATATTAAAAGCTCACATGCAGCCTATTAGTCGCTGTAGCTCTTTAATCTTTTAGAGTCACTATCTGACAGAACAGACTATAGTAGCATGGAGGATTTTGCTGTTACCATGTCTGACTTTACATTTGGCCTTGTTGAAATGAACTAAAAGTTGAAATAAAATTTTCATGCCTCCAGAATATCATCATATCCAGGTCCCTGCCTTCCAGGAGACTGATAATGATGTTAAGTAGCAGAGAACAAAGAATATATACCAAGAAAAGATCTCTAGAAACGCAACTGAAAATAAAGCTGCTTAGCAAAAGTTTCCTGCTCTTAGTGACATTCTGAGACATGAATTCCATGATTGTTTTGTAGCATTTTAGTTGTCTAATTGAGACCTCCAATAGCAGCCAGTCAATCGCCTTGTTGACCCCTATATATTGCAATAACGTTGCGGTCTTTCACACAGTTGCTACATTGACATTTTGCAGACTAGGCATTTGTTGCTGTATCCAAAAGTATATAATGAACTTTCACTTTAGACTTCATTTCTGCTAACTCAAAGCAAGGTTTATTTTCCATGGAAATGGGTACCAAAACAAGTTACCACAGCGTTAAAACACAAAAATTGCAAATAGCAAAGCTGAGAGGCAGAAGAGGTACCAGTGTGCTGTTCCAGAGGGTTCAGTCACAGAACTAGCCCTACTCCAAGTAAAAAAATAAGAATTTTTCTCTTAAACAGCCCAGTCTTTGTCTGATTTATCTTCATGGTGATCTACAATCACCTGTGTGCTTGAACGCAGAGTACAGATTATGTAGCTAGCATCTGCTAGCTCTATCTGCTGCATTCATTTTTCAGATCAAGTGTTCAAAGTAATACCTTCATTTCATAATAGATTAGATCAGAGAATCAATACTTTCCCCTGGTAAACAGTCACTGATGTAAAAAAAAAAATCCTACTTTTGGAATTTTCAATGTATTTTGTCCTCATGTTGTGTTAGGTATTCACTGAGAGAGGAAAAATACGACCTGAACTATTATCAGAAAGATGCTCCAAGGATAATGTTCGGCTTGAGTGGGGATCATCTGTCAAAGAAGATGACATTGACCATTTCTTTCCTTCTGTGACAATGCTGTCAGGAACATGGTGTGATTCTTGGGGACGGTGCTGCGCAGGGCCAGGAGTTGGACTCGATGATCCTTGTGGGTCCCTCCTAACTCAAAATATTCTGTGATTCTGTGTTTGATGAGAGAGGAGGCTAAGGAGTGATTCAGAACAGAAAAGGAAAATGGAGGGAAGTCAAAAGCAAAAGAAAATTTCCTGCTGCAGCCTTAAGTCTGCACAAAACAAAGATGGCTTAGTTTATGTTTCTCTGAACATAAATACTTTTTTAGTCATGCTGGTAATTATGACTAGATGAATTTTTGCTGCTGATGACTACTGATGAATGATTATTTCTGCTGATACAGTCCACTCCTAACATCACCACTGACTTTTATAAAGCCTCATCACACATGAAAAATCAAAATGAAAGCAGAAGGAATAGAGACAAAAAAATCCAGAAGACACTGGACACTTACTGGAAGACATGCCTTTTCTGATGCTTTCTAAGTGCTAGTTTTGTAGAAATGGCAGCTAAAATAGCTGTTTATCATTGCACTGTATCTAGAGAGAAATGGGAGGTTTTTTGAGCTTTAGAAACATAAAAACAGCAGTTCTGTCAGGTAAAAGAAAACTCTGTAATTGAGCATATTATCATGCATACAAAATTGTTAAAGACCTGTGTTTTTCTCCACTCTCTGTCATTCTTACATCTGTTTGCATGGTATGTCTGTATTGCAGAATCTACCAAGGTGTACAGTACCTTCGTGCTTGCAAGGAGCCTGTGTGGGGTGCTCTGTCCCTTTGGTGGTTAGCTTCTCACTTTTATTTCTTTGGGTACTGGTTTGTTCAGAAGTCTGAGACAAAACTTTCCTGTACTGTGTGCCTCATTGCCTGCTAAATGGCAAGATATTTCATGTTTTCTGAACAAACTCTGCTTCTGATCATTCTCACCAATATTGACTAGACAGTATCTGAATCAGGATAAGTGGTAAGTAGGATGCTCAGAAAAACCAAGGGAGATATTAGGGAGGATATTAAATGAATGATTTCTGAAGACAGAGTAGGACATTAGGAAAGAGACTGGAGATAGTAGATGGAGGGTGAAAACAAATACAAGTGCTTCACGGTGCTACTTACTGTAGGCATGGTATATGCAGTGTCTAATTCTAGCGCGACCAGGAAGTCTTCTGGTGGAAACAGAGCTGTGATGTGTGCTCATATCCTTTAGTTGGACAACATTCAAATGAAGGAGATGATCCAAGCCCAAATGTAGACTGACATAGCTGTCAGTATGCTGGCTTTGAATTTCCTGGTGGAATAAACTGGAGTTCTGCAGAGTGGTCATAGCCTGGGGTCTTAGCCTCAAAGATGTCACTGCCTATGTGACTACACGAGTATAGTCCATGTCTTCACAGAATCCGTGAGAATGAGATTTCTCCTCTCCAATTATGTCACTAAACCACAAAGGATTTTCTGTCCTTGAACAAGTCATTATGAGGTGTCCTTATCATCTCCATGGCTAGTCCTCAGTGTACAATGGGAACGAGAGGTCTTTTGTGTGGATGTTTTCTAGCTTTCCAGAAATGCCTGACAGAATTCAATGTTGTGACCTGTTTGCTGTATACATTCATTAGTTTACTATTGTTTCTTTAAAGACTAATTGTGATTACTGGTCTTTAGTTTTCTTTCTCTGTTGAATATTTTTTCCAGGAGGCCAAAAGGTCTCTTTCTGGCAGAAGAAAAAACAGAGTATTTACTGTCCTAATTTTTTAAAATTGATAGCATGCTTTGCTAGACAGGATAAGTGTTTGCTCTAATTATTATACTAGTATTTAGTTTTTAAGCATTGGCTTTTTCTGAGTTGCTGTTAGTGCCTCTGCTGGTCTGCATGCACTTCAAAAGGAATTTCAGATTTTGTCAGGTAGAATACAGTAGCGCAGCATCACTGGAGGAATGGAGGGATTATGCTAAAACTACAGACCTGTTACTAGCATTATTTTAGAGGGTAGCATCAGGATCAAATCCTCTGGAACTAACCTGCAGGAGAAAAAGGGTCATATTTTATGACCTAGGGAGGAATGTTGCCAATCCATGGAGAGAGTGTCAGATTGACGGCTGCATACACAACTTGCTGATGAACGGAGAGAAGTAAAGCTGTAGACTGGGCTGAATAGAGCTTGTTCTTACTGGTTGCCTTGAGTTTCTTATTTGTCCAGCATATAATGTTTCCCCCCAGTTTACCTTATGGAAATGATTTAGTGGGATTGGCTGTTTACCAAACTGCTGTTTCAGTTTTTGGTTTGATTTTGTTACAGTTTTCTCTCCAAGCCTCTTGGTCTCTCTTTAGATTGTCAGAATATGGCTTTAAGGGTACTTTCCCAGGTGCCAGATCTTTTACAGCAGAGCAGTCTCTTTCCAGGGCCTTTCCTCTACACAATTTTTTTTTTTTTTAGTGTGCTTCCCCTTTGATGCTGTCTGTACCTTCTGCCTGTTGTGAGAAACATCTAGCTAACCCCTTGAGAGGGTCTCCCATGCACAACAATTAGCTGTGAGTTGAAGTCTGGGGCTAGCACGTGTCTGAACTCCTTACCAAAGAGGGCCAAAGACAAAATATGCCATGGCTTACCATTGCATCCTGAGGTTTTTAAACCACCGTGAGGCTGTATGTTTAAACCTTGCCTCTGCCATGCTTTTCAATGTACTTTCAGGCTGCTGCTGCTGAAGAGTGCATTTCCCACAGTCACATTTACTGAACTCATATGACAACGTGGCTCTGATCCTTTGCAAGGTAAGGACACGCTGACGCAGATCTTTATGTATGGTGAGGCAAGGACCATCCAAACTGAGCCGGCTGAATGGAATGATTATCCAGCTGTCTATGAACCCACAGGTGGCCTCCTGGGCATTGGAGCTCACAGACTAAGCACTACAAACAGTAAATGGAAACCCAGGCAATTGTAAAATGACACTGGAGAGGAAAATAAATTTAATATCTCGATCTCAGCTATATGTCCACTGTAAAAGAAATGGATTAAAAACTGCCTTAAAAAAAATCTTGGCATGTTCCATATGAACCCTTGAGATATCCTGAGCTCAAAATCCATGCAACATGTTTGTAAAAGTTTTGTGTGAGGGTGATAGAGGGATTTTAGAATAGAAGCTGGGTAAGAGGCTAGTTTTCAGTGACAAACCTGTTAGGATATGGACAGCAAGTATGCATTGCATCCTGGATCTGAAAAATCAAAATTCTTTTGTCAGATTAGTTCGTGTTTTAAGGAAAGATATTTTCACATTAAAGAAAAGTTGAACACCTTCTTTTTAAAATGCTCTTTGAAAAGAACTAAAAAACTTAGGATTATGATATAAATTATATCCTTCTAAAGTTCAAATTCAGTAGGAGTATGTTTGGGTCTTTTGTTTCAGAGAGAGAGACCAGGGAGGCCCTGTGGATCAATATAATCAATGTGAATAATTAATCCATTTAACATACCAACCATAGGGTCTCTGAACACAAGCTGCTTGTAATTCAGCAGCTACAATGACTTGGCTTGTCTTGGAATGTGTTTTGACACAGCGGTGTAGATTCTGTAGATTCATTTTGCTCAGGAGGCACTGGCACTGTACATATTCATGACATAAGGGAGCAAGGCTGAACCCTTTTAAAAGGGTTCTCTCTCTTTAATTCCCTAAAGAAGAATTTAAAACTGAATGTATTTATTCTTAGAACAAGTATTTCCCTGATCCAATAGATCATCCCACCTTTTTATTTGGCGTTTTCTTGGAAATGCTTGATAGTGCAAACTACACAAGATACATTGGGGATGGGGGGCCCTGGAGGGGGATCATACGTTACTGCTTGAGAATTCAGTAATACTGGTGTGGCCATGGGATTCTCCCACTCCTCTTTACCTGCTTAAGAAATAACCACTGGTGATGGTTGTGATGGCTGCATCTGCTTACAGATAACACCACCATAGTTAAGGACCTTGAATCTTGCTCAACAGCTAAGGTCCATAAGTCTTCTTCAAGATCTAAGGGCTAGCTGAGCATGCACCATTTTGCAAATATGTCTCTAAGTTAATTATCTCACTCTATATATATAGCATAAAGCCAAGGGCCCGTTGAGCTCTTCAGCATGGCAGCAGGTGCACACCAGGATCTCCCTTTGAGCAGGGATGCCTCTCAAGGTTGCTTCTTAAAGCTGAGAGGTTCTTTGCTACAATATATTTTCAGTAAGTGATTGATAGAATGCTAAACTCTAAAATCTTAGCTAAGTGATATAAAGGATTGATTGCACACATACAATCCTTTAAATATAAACCATTGACCAAGCCTGGGGCTAAGTCTGAATCCAGCAGCACAAGCCTCCCTTCTGAAAAGGAGTTTAGAACACAAAGAGGTCCTTTTTGAGCCTCATGACTCAATGGGAGGGTCTTCCTGACAGTTTTGTCTGAACCTGTTCCCTATGCAATGATCAAGCGTACCTTACCATTGAATTTTGTTAAACCACAGTCACATTTACTATCAAAATTTGTTAAATCACTGATAATTATATCAATAAACATAATGCTACTTCTCTACTACAAGTGAAATGCATCATCCCATCCATGACAACTTTGTGGGCAACTAGTGCACAATGAATTCGTTTCAAAACATAATTTTAGCGGGACTTACAGTACTTTGGATGGCACAATGTGAATAGACATGTAAAAGGATTTTAAAGTAAATAATTACTAAATAATTGTGAAGATCACATTACAGTCTATTAAACAGTAGTAAGATATGAACAAGATTTAATAATAAGTGCTATTGTATTTGTGTCTGAATAGTCTCTGACACTGAGGACTCGTGCTTCCCAGTATAGGTCTAATGCTTTATATCTAAACGACTTGAAGCCATGAGTAATAATACTGTCTATAAATCACATGGTATTTGGATTAAAGCAAGTCTTATCCTAACTCTATGTCTCACATTTCTATTTGTGAACTGATTTATGTCTTCTTGAATGCCCTCTTTAATGAGTTATTTGTTTTCCTTTCCTAATCTTCCTTTCCTCTCCAAAATCTCCCTCCCTGCTTTGAAGTATTATGTAATTCCTGTAAAAGCTCTGACATGACAGAACACATAATCCCACAAAAATAGGGTTTGCTACTGATACAGGTGATTGACTAATAAATCTTTTTGTAATTTTCTTATTTGCTTTACCAGGTACCTGTCTAAAGGATCTGTTGTTCTGAGGATGTATTTGTATAGTTCAAATTAATACTCATAAATAAAATCCCTTGCTTATGTTCAAAACTATTGGTCCTTGTAATGTCAAATGGTTGTATATGTTTTAAGTCTCACTTTTAGAACTCTTGTTATTGCACAAAAAGTTGAGAACTTCAACCTTTTACAACCATATTTATGTCTTTTATGCTGCAAAGGAAAGCCTAAGGATGGCTCAGAGGCATCTCAAGAAAATACTTCAACATCCTTATCACTTTTTAAAAATTAAAACAATATTCTTGTGATTTGTTAAACCAGTATTTTGTGATTAGGGAAGGAAGAAAGAATTCTTAGGCCATGGGTCTGAACCCTTGGGGCCAGACAAAGGCCTTTTCAGAAACTCTTCTCCCTCGCTTCTGTATATCTGTAATAAGCTACTTAACATTCCTCTATGAGTTTAAAGGAGAAAGCTTTGTTCTCTCCTTTATCTATTTTCAAGTAAGTCACATAGAGCTTTCAGGAATAGCATCTTTCTGCCTTGTGTCAAAGTCTCTGTGGGATGAAAGTGAAGGCTTTCTAAAGAACAGTTATTACTGAAGTACCTTAGAAGGATGTCAGAAAAAAAGGCAGCTTCTTCATTTCCTATTATTAGTTAGGCCTACATTAAAATCTTTTCTGCTATCTTAGTGCCAGGAGTTTAGACTCTCAATCATGCTCATATGTGTCTACAGTGTACGTCTCTCCATCCCACAACACTCACAAAACATGCCATTATTTATTCATCCCTGACTGAGAAATGCAACTAAAGAAACCCAAAATTTGAACTATGAAATGAACTTGGGACCTCTTTTCTCCATCTCTGTCTCATAAATGAAAAAAAACCAATCAAAAGAACCATGTCTTATGACAAAATTTCTTTAAAGTAGGGCAGGCAGATTTGATGTTTCTGCTGTTTTCGTTTGCTTCTGTCACCTGTCTTCCTGGGGCTCCATCAGTCTCTTAAAAAAACAAACTGTTCTACGTGTCAGCTTTCATCAGAAAACACAAACACATCAGAAACTAAGCTTTAAAAAAATGCTTGCCTGTGATTTGTTCATTTTCACACTAGACTTGAGCTACACCTTATTACTTTCTGTACATGCTGTTTTTCTATTCATCTTGGGATTAAAAAATACATATATATTTGTTTCGGGTTTGAGTGTCACTACATACCCTGCGGTGCTGTAAATGTGAAACTAAAGTAAGAGAAACTCAGGTTTCTGCACAAAAATAATGATAGCTGATCCTCCAAAGTCCCAGTTTCTGTGCCTAATATGAACCCCTGCCACCTTGGTCTCCCAGAGGGAGAGAAGTCGTTTTAAAAGCTTCAGTTTACATACTTCTAAGTATAGAATTGTTTGCTTACTTTGCTGTAATTATGTCAGCACTTCCACTGCCAAATTTTTATTTTCATAGATATAACATTTGACTCTAGAAGTTATTCTGACTGAACCTTTTAATTTAATGCTGATCCATACACTGCTGCACTGCAAGCTGAAGTTATTATACAGGAGCCAAGAAAGAAGGAGAGGAAGCAATACTTAATACTGTATGCTATCAATTTTCTGTTCCTATGATTAAAAAGAAGCAGAACCCAAAAATCCATCTTAACAAAGGCAGCTCCTTCTCTGTAGCTGTATGTGTGCTGGGTGGTGGCACACATGCTAAACCTTTGGAAAGCAGAGCCTAAACGTGTCCCAGTGCAGGTAACTCTGTCTCCATAATTACAGCATATAATTTGTGCATCACAAATCATTTTAATCGTTCTTCATGCAAAGGAAGGTGTTTGTCATTTACCTGCATTTACTGCAGCCTTTCCCAAAATTTTTAACCTCAGTAAATTGTATGTCATTTCCTCTGGACCCTCTCTCTGCACTGTCTGACCTTCACTGCACTGGGCAGCCCTTTTTGCCAGCCTGCCTTCCCCCAGATGAAATCGGACATGGGGGGAAGTTCAGAAAGTAGTGCCAAGAGGTTCTCTGTGTAAGGAGCCTGAATCTGGCTCTGCACTTCTCTTGGTTTTCCCTGAGACCTGAGAAGGAACACATTAGTCCAGAGTACTGAATATTTCTTTGGCATTTCATGAATGTGGGAGCAGAAGCCCTACTGAGATGGAAATGCCATGTGTGTCTGGTGCAGTGGATTAAATCACCTGTGCTGGTTATAGTCCATTTAATGGGGGAAAAAAAAAGAGAAGAAAAAGGACTGAAAATTTTATCCTGTACTATCACTGAGGTATGAACTTACTCTCTACACAATTTTCACTGCGAATTCCAGTCAAACCTGAGCTGCCAAAAAAATACAATATTAAATAACAAATACAAATGGACCAATTAGCCCATGAAAGGGTGATCAAGAGAGGTAATGAATGGGTGTCACAGAATTTATGTGCCTCCTGTGTGGCTAAATGGACACGTTTCCAGCCACAGAGAATATGACTTGGGCAGAGAGCTAAGTGATCACAGCTTACAGTTTCTCTCCATGACAAACAGTATCTTGGGTGTTCCATGGCAAAAATACATTGTGGGAAAGGTGAACAGAATGGTTTGCTGGGATGTGTTTTCCCAAGCTTACAAGTGAGAAGGGGAAAAAGCAGGCATGTTTTGTAGAAGGCAAAAAAAAAAAAAAAAAAAAAAGGCAACACTAATAGAGACAAATGGTACTCATCCCTGAGATAATTAACAAAATAGGTATTTAGATTCAAAGAAAAGGCAGAGAAGGAACAAGTGCTTTAGATTCAAATTGATCCCTCTATTGATCAAACTGGTACTCCAGTAAGCCAAGGAGTCAGGTAAACAGACTTTAAAACCTGGGGATTTTTCTTAAGGTAAAATATGAAGAAAGACAAAGAGAATTTCTTGACATGCTGAAAATTTCAGTAAAATTGAATATTTCCTGATTCATCCAGACAATGTGCCAGGAATATTTCGAAATTTAAAAGGTAAAATCCCCCAAACAATCCTTTTATCTAGCTAAATAACTCTTGTCAACTTTATTTCTCAAAAAGCCCTTTGTATAAGGCCATAATTACAATGACTTCTGACACTTTGGTTACCAATAGCACCAAAGGAGGTGTTTTTTGTTATTCATCTTTATTGAAAAGAATATTTAAGTAATTACTTCCCTTCCCGTAAAAATAAGGCAGGTAACTTTTTTACATAATATAATTTTCTAATATAGTATACATTTCTAATGTAACACAAAATGAGGCCATTGTAACTTAATCTGGGCTTATATATCGCTATATATTTATACTGATGAAATTCAAACTAATCAGACATTTACAAAGGAATTATCAATGCATTTATAAAGAATCATCATAATTCAACTATATGAGCCTGGAAATAGGAATTAATTCATAGTATCAACAATGTTAATCATGTCATATAATTTAAATCTTAAAAATCTGAACACTTGGCACTTGTTTATAATTCTGAATGGATCCAATGTTTATGTTCATGTAGTTGGTAAAAAAATCAGAAATAAAATTTAGCTGATATAGGCTTTCATACATAAATTTGAATTTTTAACTGTCTTGCTCTCATAACCTCAATATTAAATGTCTATAGATATGGGCAATATCAATTCAGCAGCTGCATGTACTTAAATGAAAAAATTAGTAACAATATTTACAATTAAACTGAACAGCAAACAGCTCAGGAGCTCAGTGAATGTGAGTTGTTCTATGTTCTTTTTCAATATCTAAACACAGTAATCCTCACTAAAATATTATTCAGGACCCACATATCCACTAGTATAGCATGCAGTATATAATGATTAGCAAAGGAAGTTTGACAAGGGAAGCATTTCTTGTGCTCTCTCTGTGAAAAGGATTTCCTCTCTGTGAAAAAGTGAGATAATTTCATTCCACTACTGTTTTGACAGAAAAGACACAAAACCTTTGCAAATCCTTTGTATTAAATACTGTAGGAGTCATATTTGCAAGAAATTGTCAAATATTTATTAAAGAATAGGTGGTTTTCTGTTCATGAGGGATACCTTAATATGACAGCCTGTCAGAGAGCTATTGTAATGACGATTGCAGTAAGACTGTGTAGATTTTGGTTAACACTGGTATTGTCTCGAAAAAGGAGAGAAGAGGTATCTGGTCACATAATTTAACATGGCAGGCTGTTGCCTGTACTAATTGAACTAAAAAAAAAATAATAAAAGGGTGAGAAGTGCTAATGGGCTGACAATCTGTGTTTTAGATATATTTTCATTCTAGATCAAATTAAGTTTGTGAACTTCTACTGCATGTTGGTGTCCCATTGATTGAAATCGTGGACCAAAACTTTTCCACTATGTAGGAACTCAGGGATTTGAACAGGGTGTAATTTTTATATAATCTTATATATATGCGCTAAAATTTACTACAGATTTTTACTTTCCTGAATGTGTAGGAGAGAAAAAAGATAAATCGTAGCTGTTGTTTTCTTATTTTAAACTTCCATGCACCCTACACAAATGATGATGTTTCCTGGGCTTTTTTTAGTCTTACTGCAATTCCCTTTATCTGCTTTGTTTAAGCAGAAAATTTCAGTCTTACTCATAACTGATTTTTTTTTCACCACTGCTTTAGGCAACTAGAGGTCATTATTTTCTTATAAAAAACCCCAAAAGCATTATAGATTTTTTTTTACCTCCTTTTGAGGAAATTTTGGCATATCCCTTGGTTTTAATGAATTGACTGATTGGTCCCAAGCTTCAGTTACTACTTCTGAGTTTAACAATGCACTTGTACTAGAATGCAAAATGTTTCCATGACATTTCATTTTCCTGTGCTGGTACCAATTATCTTTGTTGCACCTATTGGCTGCTAAAAGAATACTCAATGTGTTTCTGGCTGTGATACATTGACAAACATCAGACAGGCATTTAGGGAAAATAACAGAAAACTTTAGTTTTAAATCCTTGGGGATGCCATTAAAATGATTGATGACAAAGCACAGCCAGACCTCAGCAAAGGTTTTTGGTGGATTCTACAAGAGGTCTGTGGCATATTCAACACACGTGCACCACAGCTACCTTCTAGAGGACCCTGTGTACGTGGCCATATTCACTGCTGCACAAAGAGCTTCCACCTTCCATAGTGTGCAGTGAAATCTACTTTCAGCACAGGGCAGGTTGCACGGATTCCTTGCCCTCTTCTCTTTTGCAGGAGTGTGGTGGGGCACGGGGAAGAAAATAGGAGGGATGGAGTGTGAGGAGATTCCTGAGGTTTGGTTTAGAGGTAGGCAGGCTGCCTGGCTGGAGTCTGCTCACCCTTGTGTAGGGTGGTGGAGGAGGTCTGTGAGGAAGCGGCTGACAAGGAGCTCTGCAGCCCCACGATGTTGGCAGGGTCCTATCACTGTAAATGGGCCAAGGTGGATCTCTGGTCTGCTCTGCTCTGACTGTTTATGTGTTCTCAGATAACCTGCACTTGTCCTGGTGATGGGCTACAGCTGTTTTAACACCCTTCACACACTCATCTGTCTTGGCAGAGATTTCACTTGAGCATGAGCAGATAGAAAAGGCATTCTGGAGTCATCATGATCTGATAAGATGAGATTGGAGGTCAGTCTTTGTACAATTGTTATTTGCAGAAAGAATGTCTTGAGAGTATTTTGGGCCTCAAGGCTCCTGCATGTGGCAGATTAGGATGAACACATAGCTGAGACATGGGATGGATTGGTAGTATATAGGTTGGTGATACACGTGATCAAAATGTGGCTGAGCAGTATAGTCATAGAAAGACTATAAAAAGTGCTTGATGATACTACTATTTATCAGGAAAGAATAATTAGAATTAATAGCACTATAAAATAAAGAAGTATAAGGGAATAGTTACATATTTTGGAATCAGTATGACAGAAGTGACATACGTATACATATGTGCACAATCGAAGAGCTGGTTACATATTTTTATTACACTAGTAGCTGTTATATAAACAGCACTCAATCATCATACAGCTAATTCAAAGATACATGGCAGAAACAAAATCTCTTGGTCAATTCACTGAGGTGAAAAATCCTAACAATCACAAAAAATCTGGAGGCTGGATCATGACTTATGAAACTGACAATAAATGAAAATATTTCCAGAATCAAAAAAATCCAAAACTTGCAATTGCTTTTGTTTATGTGTTTGTCTTTAATTCATTATTCCTTGTTCAGGCTGGCTACTGTTAACATTGAGTATTTGAGGATATAATGGGATCTTTCTACACACAGAAATGATTTCATTCCTTTTTATTTTGAAGTTGAGATAAAAGCAATGAATTAACAAAGGTGAAAGCAACTGGACTTATAAAATGCCCGAGTTTTTACCACAGTAAGTGATATTGATTACACAGAGTTTTTTGAAAAGATGTACTTTGAAGGTGATAGTTTTTTTCAAAATAATAGTTTGTAGCTGAAATCTGTGGGGAATCTAGCTGGGAAATCTATATCTTTTATTATTAATTATATGAGTTGAAGATTGTAATCAAAATCTGAAGTAAAAGGGAAGCAGTGTTCTTTTCTCTGGATTTCAAATAAATTGCTCTGATTTTGCTTTATAAGTGCAATGAATATAATATCTTTATTACTGAATAGAGTATGAGGAGGTAGACAGGATTCTAGATAGATCTTGGAAAAGAAAATCATTCCTATTATGTATTTAATATAATGCCAGTGAACCTTACACATGGTTTATGGCAATAAGATATTGACTCAGATTCATTTAAGGATTTGTGGCGTAGTATTTATTTTCTGAATTTACTCTCTTCAATCTCGGGTTCTTCATGTTCCATAAATAGTTATAAGGAGACAAAGTATTGTTCCATCATTTATTGTGCCTTTATCATAATTCCCTTTGATTTAAATGCTTTAAAAGCATCTGGTTAAGACCAACAAGTACAGTATAGGACAGACGAGCTTGTTAAAAGCAAATGGAAGATTGTGATGTTGGCTTGTGGTTTCTAGGGGAAACATTTTTTAGAGGTTAAAAGACACATAATCTCTGAGTATTGGTGGTACTAGGACTCTCAAAAGTCATCTTAATTTAGTTAGTTTAACATGAAGTTCCGTTTCAGAAGACAGCCTTTGTAAAAAACAACATCTTTGCTTCCCTGTGTATTATTCTATGAATCTACATTCAGTATTAAGACCCTTGACACCAAAAATTTCCTGATGGTTTGATTTCCGTCAAGATTCCTCCAGGGCATGTAAATGTGTGCTTCTGGGCACACCTGCAAGCATATACATTTTGTCAGCTTTGAGCTGAAGCCTAAACCCTGTTGGGAATCAGTGTAGAAATTTTTGTGTCCATTTCATGTTTACGTTCCAGTCGTGTAGGCGCACATGGAGCATGCTTACTGCAGTGGAATGTGAAAAGTGCAAGCAAAGGAAGTGATTTTTTTCTTCCTGTCTTTTGATAAAGAAGCATCCTTCTTCCCTATCCTGTACTAAAGCAATTTGTATTCTAGTCAAAGATGGGAGAGACCTGATTTTCCTTCCATCATGAGTCTAAAGAAATAACACAGTGAATTAATCAGAAAAAAATATTTGAGTATGGGGAAATATTTCGATTTTTTCTTTTCAGGACACATTCTGTGTGAAAATGGTTGAACATTCATTGGGCCAAAACAGGAGACAGACATAGCAAACAAGCAAGCAAATGAAGTTATGGCTTAGCATTTCTAGCTTTGGTTCCAATTTATACATGATATAAGCTACACAAGCAACAGGCTACAACCACTGTGTTGCTCTTCCTTTATCCCTAAGCTCTTCAGCAGTAAGCCTGACTGCTAGTCAGTTGAACAAAATAATTTCTGGTTGAATTCTTTCAGAAAGAGATTGGATACATAGCTCCAGGAGGAGAGCTTATGTATTCCTGTCTTCTTCCTTTTACAGCCTGGGACAGGCAGAAGTTCATCTTTGACAATACATCTTGCTTACTATGGGGTTCTCCCTGGCTCTTGAGCTTTCTCTTTTTTGACAAAGATTCCCCCCACACAGGAAGATTCCAAAATCCTAGCAGATTCCATCTTCACCTTAACGTTGCCATGAAGCACTCTTTCAGATGGGCGTGTGTTGCAGTGGGGGTTACTGCAACAAGCATATTTCAAACCAGGAGTCCCGTGGAAACGAAGTATATATGGGCAGATTTGTGGTAGATATTTCAGAGATGTTTATTTCTCCAGCCGCATGGCCGGGGCTCAGCTCAGGAACTCCGCAGTCACGGGACCCGAGGGTCCTTGGCGTTATCAGGGAACACAAACCAACCAATGGGAACGAGGCTGAGCAGGGGCAGGGAAACCCCGTGTCTGTGCCCTCAGGGCCCATCTCTCAGGGCTCCATGGCAGGGGAGGGACCCCAACATCTCACCCGTTTTATTTTAATAAAAGGAGAATGAAAACAACTGGATAAACATAACAAGAACAAGACAAAACAAGCCACCTTCCTGAGTCTTTAAATGTCCAATCAGATTCTGTGGAACATCTTAGGGCTGACAGAAGGGAGACAGAACTCTCTGGGCATGCTTTGTGGGGAAACTGAGGCAGAAGAGGGTTTAATTTCTTCTCTCCCTCTTTTCATCCCCCCCTCGGCATTGGAGAGGAATTGTAGGGAAATGGAATTGTATAGGGAAGCCATGGGGTGAAAAACGGATTAGGAATAAACTGGGGATAGGGTAAACTTAGGAAGGGGTTCATATTGGGTATAAGGTAAAAGGGGGAAGTAGGCTGTGGGTAGGGAAGTTGCTGGGATGGATATTGTTTATAATTTTGTGCATAACGGCTGCCTTTGACTGGAATACCTCCAGGCCCAGTAACATTTGCTGCTTGTAAACCCTTCTTTCCTTGCACTATATCAAATTGCACAACCTCCCCATCTCCTACACTTTGCAGGTAATTTTTAGGGTTATTCCTTTTAATGGCAGTTCTATGGATGAATAGATCTCCCCCTGTATCATTTCGTGTTATAAATCCATAGTTGTTTTTTACATTGTACCATTTCACAGTTCCTGTAACTTTCGTGGCTACAACTCCTCCTATCCCGTGCTTGCGTGTTTGTCGTGGCTGCTGGTCCCGCGTGGCCGCCGCCTCGCCAACTCCGACGTCTCGGCCGGGCCCCCGTATTGGGGCTGCTCCGCGCTCTCCGAGCGGTGCTGCTCTGCTGCGTGTCTGGGCTCTGCGCGGCCCCGCGTTGCTATCACCGCTGGCCCTGTGCCCTGTGAGCGGTTCCGCTCCGCCAACTCCACGCTGCTTTGAGAGCGGCCCCGTTTCGGCTCAGCGCTGCGCTGCGCGGCTTCTCGTGTCACTGTGGAAACCGCCGCTTCTCCCTCCGCAGGGCTCTCCGAGCCGTGTGCTCAGAGCAGCCTGCCACGCTGATCTTCGGTTCCTGGCTGCTCGCAGCCCACGGCACCCACGGCGCCTGCGGCATCGCTCCCTCACTCGCGGTCGTGTGGCCGGGGACCCCGAGACAGGGATGGGGTCCGCGATAAGGCGTGCACTCCCGAGGGGGCCGGGCGCATCCAGCGCAGGCACCTCCGCCGGCACAGCTGCAGTCATGTGCTCCCGGGATGGCGGCCGCGCGGCCTCGGCCACGGGATAAGTATGATCTTCTGCTTTAGGGGTAATGGGACCATACAAATGCTCCTCAAGAGCTTCCCTGATTATAAGGTATGCACGGAAAGCTTCTCTTTGATCCCATACTTTATCCCAGATCTCGTCCCAGAAACACCCCTCACAAGATACAGGAGGTTCGATATTAAAAAGTAAGTCTCGAGAAATATAGGAGAACCTTTTGAAAAGCCAGATGAAAAAATGTTCTAGATCTCCCGGTTCCAATACTTTTTTGTTTTGTTCAAGGATTCCTTTAACTTCTAGATACATTTTTCTCTGTGGCTCAGAGAGCCCCATTTCCCATGATTCTTCCATAGTCCAGAGAGAATATCCAAACCAAGATGAGAAGAGAGAGATCTAGAGTGGTTATTTTACTCACGAATCTTCCTCAGGGATCGGTATCTTGCTCGCATTCCTCCACCAGTTTGTTGCAGCGGGGATTACTGCAACAAGCATATTTCAAACCAGGAGTCCCGTGGAAACGAAGTATATATGGACAGATTCGTGGTAGATGTTTCAGAGATGTTTATTTCTCCAGCTGCATGGCCGGGGCTCAGCTCAGGAACTCCGCAGTCACGGGACCCGAGGGTCCTTGGCCACACCAGGGAACACAAACCAACCAATGGGGAATGAGGTTGAGCAGGGGCAGGGAAACCCCGTGCCTCCCCTCAGGACCCCTCTCCCAGGGCTCCATGGCAGGGGAGGGACCCCAACAGGCGTGTTAATTGTTTCTCGTTTTTCCACCCTTTTTCTTTCTTGCCCTGTACTGACACATCATACTCCTAATACCTTGCAAATATACTCACTAGGTAACAGAGGAGCAATGTCAGTCATATGATCTAAGAGCTCAGCACTGTATGTCCCAGGTCAGTGATGAATTTACATCCAGTCTTGTCTGATACTTTCTTACTCTGGATATTAAAGAAAGTATTTAGATGTGGCAAAAATGGACTAGTGCTTCTCTGTTGATCAGTTTTCTATGGGATTTTCCATGATGTAATAGATTTATGTCTGAACTACTTGGAGAAGAAGGACTGAAGTACTAGTCTCATGTTTAGGCAAGTACTTTGGGGAACATACACAAGCTTTGGAAGGCTATTAATTCCAATTTTCTTCAAATGCAGGTCTAATTAGTTGCCCACATCTCTGCTATTAAAAATGGCGTGCCAGAGGCTCATCTGGTGAAAACCAGTAATACAGCTTTAATACTGATAAAAACTTGGCAAACTGGATGAATAAGTGGTTGATAAAAGGCAGATTTACACTGACTGCAGTCAGATTGTTTTTTACTAGAAGATAATTTGTAATAAAGATGCAAGATGACAAGGCAGATGTGCAGGGTTTTCCAAGGAATCATTTGTCAGAATTGACCTTTCCTTTGAAATATCTACAATTATTAGTTGATTCAGGAAAAAATCACATCAGGAGAGAAAAATTGTGCCTTTCAATGAGTCTGGTTTTGCTGTAGCAACGACTTCTGACCTGTGAGAATCCTTCTGACTGTCACATAGTGGTTGGAAATGCACACGGGACTAAGAACTTCAAGCAACTTTTCTGAGTTAGTGCTGTAGTGACATAAGTGAAGAATTTCTTTCCTGCATGCTCCAAGTAACACACTCAAGTGTGAAATGTCTTGGACGCAGGACTGGAAGGGATACAAAGCTTTCACAGATGACACAAAACTGGGAGAAGCTGTTGACTCCCTCAGAGGCAGGGAGGCCCTACAGAGAGACCTCAACAAATTATAGGGTTGGGTAATCACCAACCAAATGAAGTTTAACAAGAGAAAGTGCTGGATTCTGCACCTGGGACGCAGAATACGTATAGAGGTACATATAGACTGAAATATGAGATGCTGGAAAACAGTGCCACAGAAAGGGACCTGGGGGTCCTGGTTGACAGAAAGTTGAACCTGGGACAACAGTGCCTTGGCAGCCAGGCAGGCCAAGTATGTCCTGGGGTGCATCAGGCACAGCCTCGCCAGATGGGCAAGGGAGGGGATTGTCCCACTGCTCTGCACTGGGATGGCCTCACCAAGTGCTGGGGGCAGTTTTGGGTGCCAAAATATGAGAAAGACATTAAACTATTGGAGAGAGTACAAAGGAGGGCAATGAAAATTGTGAAGGGCCTTGAGAGGAAGCCATATATGGAGTGGCTGAGACCACTTGGTATCTCTTCTCTGTGGTGACCAGTGACACAAGCCAAGAGAATGGCCTGAAGCTGTGTCAGGGGAGGTTTAGGTTGGATATTAGAAAAGGTTCTTCACCCAGAGGGTGGTTGAGCACTGGAACAGGCTCCCCAGGGAAGTGGTCACAGCACCAACCTGACAGAGTTCAAGAAGCATTTGGACAATACTCTCAGACACATGGTGTGACTCTTGGAGATGGTCCTGTGCTGGATCGTGAATTTGACTTGATGATCGTTGTGGGTCCCTTACAACTCAGCATATTCTGTGATTCTGAAACATAGTGAAAGAAATGAGCAAAAAGCCCCATTGTTTCCCTTACCCAGGAAGGAAGCCTTTATGGGCTTCCCTACAAGAGGGCATCCGAGTCCCTTTGGCCATGAAATAAAGCTCCATGGCAGTATGTGCACAGCACCACATATTAGGCTATTGCAACTGATCCAGGAAACTGATCTGCTAGTGCTGGAGTAACCCTCACTCTTCAATTCCAGAATCCTTTATTTTGACAATGTGGAAGCCCTCTTCCTTAATCCCTTGCTTGCACACGAGAGGAAGGCTCTAGCTCCCTCTTTTCTGCAACAATATTTTTATGAGTAAAGCTTTAACTAGATTTGTGTGTGTGTGTGTATACTAAACCAGGTTTTGCACTGTAGCACAGAATCTGGATTTTGAACATCTTTATTCTGTGATTTTGACCATATGATTTTGGTTCACAGCCATCTCTGTCAGAAATAATCCGTTAGAAGGAAACAAACTTGAAATGGTGGTAATAATATTTCAACAACACAAAGTCAGAGCAAATTTATTAATATGTGTAAATAACTGAAACAGAGTTTACATTAAATAAGATTCTCTCCAAATGCAAGGTTAACTAAATTCAATTATCAAGGATGTAGAAATAATTAAAAAAAGGATCAAGAATGCAAATTATAAAGCTAAGTGAGCACTGTCAAAACAGACAAAAAAAGATGACTTTAACTAATGAAAATAAATCTATAAAGCTAAAAAGGGAAAAAGTACAGTTTAAATGACAACATTTTAGGAGCAAAAGTCTATGTGCACATTTAAACCTTCATGCTTTATATACAAAGGTTCTGCATTGATTCAGTATTATGAATCTGATTAAAAACTTTGATATGCAGAAGATATTGCACTCAACATGAGATAATTCTGGAGGTAAATAAATCACCTGGATTTTAGTGATTGCCTAGAGACTAATTTTTATGACCTGATTTCTTACAGTGCAAATGAGCAAGGAAAAGTGACAATCAGTGTAGATATGTATATACATAAATATGTATGTCTAAATAACAAATTGATTCAAAATCAGAAGAGTGTGACTGACTATGACCGGCAAAAAAAAGGAGACAGAGAGAATGGGAATGAAATGGTGAAATTATTTTAAAAAGTTTATATGTGTGAACATCTACACAACTACAGTGAAAAAGAGGACAGCTTTTGTTATATGCCTATGCTTGTTTCAGGCACCAATAATGACAGCAATTAGAAATAAAGAAAACCCTAGAGGGTTTTAACCTAAAACTAAATAAGGCAACAACTGTTATAAATGGAAAGACTCATAAGGAAAAAAAAACGAACAAAAGATGTCAGAATAAAATCCATGGCTAGTATTTCTGATATTAATATGAATCAAGTTTTATAATATACTAGATACAAAATTAATCTTAGGTTTGATGCGAGAAATATAAGAGATGAAGATGGTAAAATTGTTAGCAGTGATGTAGAAAATGCAAAAGTGAGGAATAAATATTCCTTTCCTTATTTGGAAGGATAGGGATAATACACTCATATAGAATGCTTTATGGTCCATTATTAACTAGAAAGAATAAAATGAACTACAGGCCAACCTTTTACAATCTCCAGACCCCAGCAGCACAGTCCAGGTCCATCTGTGGCCTACTGGTGATAATTAATAATATAAATTGAAAACTGGCTATTGTCTAGGACGCAAAAGCTTGAGAACTGTGCTACTCTTCAAAGAAGGCAAGTGGAAAACTGGACTGCAGGCAACATATGCAAAAATTGATATAAGATTTGATTTTTAAATGTAAGAATGAAAGAATATTTATACAGTAAGAAAGAAGGGACATTTTATGGAAATTGGGACCTATGAAACACATCTGATTCTAAATTTTACAGATATGTCTGTTTTATTGATAAAATTACCTATAAAAACACTGAGGTTTCTGTTGCACAGAAAAAGCTGCAAGAGAAAGCAATGAAACCTACAGCAAAACCAAGGCTGAAAGATGAGTAAGAATATAGATAAAATTAGAAAAAACATTTTAGTGGTGCTAACAGTTCACCCCTTGAAAAAGATCAATGGATTATTTATTTTGGTGTGCGGCAGAACCAGATGGTATGTCTTTTCTGAAAAGATGCCTCACCCAAGCAGTACTCTGACTGAATGGCAATTTAACTAGATGGATTGAATGGCCTCCAGCTCTAAGAAGTCAGAACACCAGTTTATTCTAGTTGCCAACTGTTGAATGTGCCAATACATTACTTATTTTTCCATCTTCCAGCATTACTCTTGTGGCAAAAATGAACCTTCAAAATATTTAACCTCAACCCCAAAACTTTTGTAAAATTTTTAAACAGCAGAAATAGCATTAGGAAAGATGTTTGGAGGAGAATTCAAAATAGTAGTGGAATACAAATCAGAGAAAATGCCCTAAGAAGTCAGTGCGAGACCAGTTATTTGAAGTACAAAAAAAAGGGATGTGCTGGAAGAATAAAATAGTGCAGTGTGATAGGCCCGAAGCCTACTTTATTGCCAAGAACATCCCTGCAAAAAACTAATGTGCCGTGTAATGGCCATAACTGTATTAAGAGTTACAAGGAGAGCTAAAAATATCTCTTGTCTTTGAATTGCTTTGCAGCATGGGAGATATCACCTTGAGGGTAGAAACAAACCAGCTATTTATTCCAGAAGAGCAGGAAATAAGTCTTGGCTGCAGCTATGCCAAGTGGGCATTCCCCAATTAAGCACAATGTAGTTGAGGTGCAAGGGCTTTGAATAGTTTTGCTGCCAAGAACTCCTAATTGCCTTGTTCACTTCTATTTTTAATGGTTTGCCAAACTGCATATCTGCTCTCAAGTGCTTGGTGTGTGTAACTAATCAAGATTATAGGGTCGAGAGCAGCAGTAGAAAACCAGTACAGTAGTATACAAAGCAATCCCTTCTTGCCCAGCATTAACAGCAGCCCTCAGAAGGGTTTTTCTCCCTTCAAATGCATGAATTCATGTCACTTAAAGAATCACTGCTGGCTACCAGTTGTGCACCACTTGGATTCAAACAGGGATAACTGACAGGGAACTGCCATTGGCTACTCAATATGGCACTGGAAATGGTTAGAAAGACATACCAGAGAATCCCTGTGCAGGCTTCCTCACCACCAGACCACAGAACTAAGTATTACAGAAAGTAAAAAAGTATCCCTCATATATTGCCCAGTTCACTTTGATCTCTATTAGCTAATTTCTTTTTTTTTACAGTCAGTATTTTGTCACAGTGTTTGTCTATTTTCTGGTATTTTAGAATAACAGGACTGTCTCCTCACTGAAGTGATGGGTAATGAGTTGGACAATGACACTGAAGCTAAAATGCTTTTGCAGTATATGTACATTTGCCTAGCTCTTATTGAATTAAGTTTTAATAAAAAGTAAATTTAGAAATAGTTTCCTTTTGGATATTATCACTGGTTGGAATAAGATAATTAATTAAATTACCATGGACTCCCTTAAGGAAACTGCAGTTTCTTTTCAATCAGTCTCTTAGATACCGTGACTTTACTATATAACAAAGCAATTATTACAGCATCTAAAAATGGATTTATTTCTAGATAGCATTTTAAATAAAATAGTTTGAATCACATTTAAACCAATAACAAGGAAATATATCTGAAGAACTTGAGTTTGAGAAATCATATTTCTGCTGTGGCTGTATCTGCTTCGGCAACCTGAGGTTTTACTTAGAGAAATCTTTATGTAAGAAGCAATTTCCTCAAGGTGATGTTTTCTTGCTCAGATACATAGGGGTGTTACTCCTTTTCTGAAGGCTTATATTACTTACTGCAGTAGTCTAATAAGCTAATGTCCTTGCCATAATCCTCCTCACTGAAAACTGACATTTATATTTGTATGGTTAAATAAAACATGTAATGAGGGAAATCTTAAAATAGGACTGATTATAATTCAAAGAAACATGTCATAGATTTTATCATCTTTACTGACAATGAGAACCCGTGTGTAATAATGATGTCAACTACAATCTCGGTTAATTTGATCTCCTTTTATATTAGGCTTGATCATTCAGAACTATTGTAACAAAATGAAATAACAGTGCTACATATTTCAGAGGGGTAGATCAGAAATGTAGCTGCACCTGGTTATGTTATCAAACCATCATGTTGACTGTTACAACGATCAGGGAATTCGTCAGTAGTATATAAGTGCCTGAAATAGATTGTAGGCAAAAAAAACATAATACTGAAATGCTGTGGCACCCTTGGGCACCAGTGTAAACATCTGGTCCTTTCAGTTAACTTGACTTTTTAACATCCTATGTTTTGTATTGTTCAAATGTGTTTTTTAAAAAAGTATTGATAGGTGTCCAAGCAAGGCACATTAAAAATACTGGATAAAGTCTTTGAAGCATGTTCCATTCAGCTGTTTGTTTTTAAATTAGTGTGTGCTGTGCAAACAGCTGGTGAGAAGGTACCTGGCACAAGGAGAGGGAATTAGGTAAGCGGAGTGTACTGAACCTGAGAAACTGATCCATCTCTACTGAGTGACGGTGGATAACAAGATAAAGTGTTTTGGCTTTGTCCCACACTCTGAATCATGCTCAACACATTTTGAAAGGTTCTGACAAGTTTTCAAGAAATTTGTGCTCTCTCTTGGGATTTTAGTGTGCAGGGTACTGTACCATGTAGGTATAATTTTGTTATTATTAGTACTAGGTCTCAGTCTTTGTAATGACTTTGCAAGCCTTTACAGATGGGTTTGTCAGAATTTTTAAAAACTTTCCTTGCTTTGCTTGGAGTCTTGGGACTTGGTTGGTTTAACTGAAACAGCAATTTTTCTAATGGCCTAGTGTCTAGGCTTGGTTTGCTTTACTTCAGATTATTTTGGTTTAAATTATTTTGGTACCAGTCATGACTTCTTATGTTCTGGAGAATGAATTATTTAGGGATGCAACCAAATGACAGAGTGTAGGACAACAGGAGAACGGGATAGCAGCAGAGGTTGTGAAAGTGAGGTGCACTGTAGGGTGCAGAGTGCAGGAATGAGATGGTAAGAGAGTAAGGTCGACACAAGAACAGAATATTCTGAGTTGGGAGGGACCCACAAGGACCGTCATGTCCAACGCTTAGGTGAATGGCCCATCAAACTCACAACCTTGGCATTATTAGCACCATGCTCTAAATAACTGAGATAGTCTCAGAGTTTATAATTCCAGGATTCTATAAACATCTCACCAGGAGATAAAGAAATGTGGGTCTGGGAATTGAGGAAAATTAGTTTTAGGGTAACAAAGATAAACCAAATTCGAGGAGATTGTGGAGTCTCCCTCCCTGGAGATATTCAAGAACCATCTGGACACGATCCTCTGCCATGTGCTCTGGGATGACCCTGCTTGAGCAGGGAGGTTGGACCAGATGACCCCCTGTGATCCCTTCAAACCTGAACCATTCTATGACTCTGATTCTGTGCCTCATATACAGTAACTGTGGAAGCAGTCAGAGAAGACTCTACTTCCATACTTAAAATGGACAGAGTAACTGTCCAGAGTGCATGTATTAGTGATTATTAAGACATTTTCTGTAACAGTGATTTTTTTTTTGTGCTTTGATATGACCTAATTATTGTTATTAGTTAAGATGTCTATAAGTTTTGCCATTACATTTAAGGTGTGTTTCCTTTTTACTTATTGCAAGGTTTTGAGACTAATGCTATGTGTGCATGGCACAATGTAGAGATGTCTGAGTAGCAACAGGAATTTGTTTTATATTTACATAAAAGTTCTAAAGTGTAATACCACATTAAAGTCTGATACTCTTAGGTACAACATTGGTGCTATAGTTAAGGTCTTGCACAGACACGTACATACTGTACTCTAGCACAGGAGTTAGCTAAGTCTATTATCTTTTACTCCAAATGAAAGCATAAAAGTAGTTTTAAAATGAGACTATTTTTCTTTTTCAATCTCCTTCCACTCATACACTGTTCTTAACACCTAGTGTCAAGAAACATGGGAGTTTAAATGAGTAATAAGTGGTGTAGAAAAGCTGGAACAGTCCTAACTGTCTGGAGGTGTTGTTGTGAAAAGAATATAGTGATAAACAAGATCATCAGTAAGGGGTACTACAGACTTTTTCCACAAAAGGCACTTATTTTTTAAAAATTTAACAGATTCTATGTAACTTAAAGATCATATATTTCTCTCCTCATGCTTGCCTGAAATCAATCAGTGGACTAAAAAGATACTGCATTGTAATGCAAGGACACATACTCAAACATATACATATGTAAATATGTGCAAGTAACATCTTCAAACAAGCCTTGCTTCTCTAAGAAATTCATACTTCGTAAGGAGTGAAATTAGTCAGCTTCCCATAAGAGACGCTAGTATAAAAGTTTTGATAAGTCTCTGCTATTTGCTTTTTCAGTGAAAAGATTTTTTGTGCAGCCAAATACAGCATACATTTAGGGAAGAATGGAGTTCGAATATCAGTCACATCCCAGTTGCATCAAGTGTGGAGAGCAATTTATGTCTCCAAGTAGTGATATTCTGTTTCTCATTTACAGTAGAACTCGTTAAGTCAGTAAGTGGTATAGGATTCATATGATTAGTCATGCAGGAACACTCTATGAGTGCATGCACTTAACCACACTAAAAAGGTAACACAGAGAAAACTGCATGATTTTCCGTGTTTGGCCACTCTTTTCTAAATTGCTCCTTTTACTGATAAATGGTTTACAACTCCTGTATCTTTACTAAGACTTTCTCTCAAAGTTTCATATCTTGGCCATTACCCTTCTTGCTTTATTTTTATTGGTATATATCATTCTTTCTGGTACCTGTGCACAGATTCTTTACTTACAAGTGACAAGTCTTCTATTTGTATTACTTCCCTCAGGGGAGGAATAACTTGATTCTTTTATTGCTGTTTCTGTAACCATAATATTTTCCTTTTTGCGCAAATTTGCTCAAAGTCAGAAGCCTCCTACTGAGTTCAAGCACGTTCTGATACATGTCCAGAGCTTAAATGTTCCTGTGTGTATTGGTGCAACATGCAATTTTGAAATATCATTTCTGTTTCAAAAATAAAATTTTCCTTCTCGAGAAGAGCTCATGGTCATGTGGCCACCGTCTGTGCTTGGACTGAACTGAACTGTGGCTGTGCCTAAACCTGAAAAGAGACTGCAAAAGAGATGTATACGTGTGTATAGGTCTATTTCCAGTGCCCTTACTTTATGCGGGTTGAGGAACAGGGAAAAATGCAAGCATCAGGAATCTCCTAAATTCTGGTGACCCAAATGTCTTAAGTCCTCACAGATGTATAAATTCCTAACAGGAGACTGAAGTGTGCCTGCTTGATTCAGGCTTTTCTAAGTGTGAAGTGAAAAAAAGGCCCTCCCCTTATCCCAAAGAGAGAATTAAACCCTGTGTGTAGCAAGGTAGGCAAACAAACGCTGTTAGGCTGCAGTGGAGGAGCAGACAGCCATACCTGCTTGCACAAAACACATCACACAGAGAAAAAGGGTGAGGTGCCACCTCAGGGGTTGTTAAAGGCTAGAAACTCCCAGTGAAGCCTTCTGTTCACTTAATCAAATAGAGACCTCTATTTCACCCTCCTCCCAAGGCAGTGTAAAGGATAAGATCTTCTGAAGAGTTAGAAGAGAAAGGGTATTCTTAAAGAGCCTTTAGCATTTTCTTTCTCCTGAAACTCAGGAGATATCTTTTCCTGTGGAAGGAAAGTATGACTTCTTTTTTTAATTATGTATCTATGTTCCTGATTATTGCACAGGCTTGTAAAAATTCCTGTCATAAATATCAGTAGATATGATAGTAGATGACTGTCACTGTTAGTTTGAAAATAAGTTTTTTTTAACTGGACTATAAGCAGTTAACTCTTGAAAAAATGCTATCACCTGTAGTTAATTTTTTAAAGCTGCTAAGCTGCTTATATGCAAAGGTATATTTATTGCATACATTGGTCTGCCCACCAGTGACTTGTTGTAGCTCTATCCTGTAGTATATATATATATCTATATAAATTAAAGTGGTGTATAATATTAAATAGGCACTTCCAGTCTTTTAAAGTACTGCCCATAATGATCTTAAAACTTTTTCTGTTGGTGTGTGTTCTGCTTTATGACTTCTTTTAGCTGAGTCTCTGTGGCAATATTCTGTTTCCAGTCTCATCATTACCATATACTTTGTGTAATAATCTGAAACAATTTATCAGTCCATAACCTAAAACTATTAAAAATTAATTAATTTGTTCTGCTTCTTAGTATTTTCTCAACAATATTGGCGTTAATTTTACACAGCTTCTAAATCACACAAGAGCCCATGCTTAAATTTGCAATGCATACAAAGGCAACGGAGTGAATGTCACGTTTCTTCAATCTCTGTTACATAGTTTAGTCAAATTAGGAAGCAGTTTTGTTTCAGAGTCCTGAACTTTCTCCTTCCAAACAAATTGTACTTTTGGAAGCATTATTTGGTTTCAGTATCTTGAATCCAGTTTCCCCTGGTATTCCAGCTGATGATCTCCATTCAGTCTGTGGTTATGCAATCTTATATGCATAATCTGTAAAATTTAAGAACTCCTGGCTACATTGTGGTAGAATCAACAGGCACTGAGTTATGTGAGTGGCCCATGATCCAAGTATATCCAATGGCTCTTTCTAGAAAATGGCAATCCAAAGCCATGAGCTCAGCCATGGCACTTATGGTTCAGACAAAAGCAGTAAGGAAAAAATGGAATTATTATTTTAGTTTATAATTACAGAAATTAAACACAGAAAATTTCACTCTGTTTCAATCAAGTGCTAAATTAGGCAGACATTTAAATAACCACTTGATCTAATTCCTATTCAGTATACTTTATAAGTGTGTTCTTGACATCTAAATGAATGAAGTAATTCACAAGCTCTAATGTTTTCAGAATTCTGTTCTTCTCAGTAGTAAACCCTTCTATATATAAAAAAGAAATATAAGTGAGTTTAGTGTCTAGCTACAACTGCCCAGCTACGCTTGGCCTGAAATTGTTTGTTTATGATCCATACTTGAGACATGAACTGAATTAAATTTCTGTGATTGCTAATATAGCTTTACCATAAAAAAATCTAATGATGAATTTACATATGTGAAAACTCATAACTGAGTGAAATTCATGTGTGAAAATTCTTTTTTTTGTATTGAGAAGTAATATTGCAAGAAGAAAGGGTCCTGTAGAGATTGAAATCACAGTCTAACATATGTCTGAAATTTAATCTTTTCTGAGGCACAGAAACACTTTTTTGTTTAATATGGAAGCATCATATTTACTATTTTACCTTTGTTTATGAATCCAGCTATGATTTTTGGTATATGAAACCATTTTGGCTGCCATTGACTGACTTGCACATTTTTGGTTTTACAAGCGCAGCTCTGTTGGGTTTTTGGGTGCCCTCTTGTCTGCGGTATCTCTTCTATTAAGATTTTTGCATGTCCTCTTCATCCAATTCCTCAAGACTGGGGTAGCATTATGTCCCCTCAAGTCTTCCAGTACATTTCCTTGCTCTTAGTGTGCTATTGAATTTGGCCAATACTTGTCCCATCTTTCTGCCTACCTTCTGCAAAACTCTAAAAAACATAATTCCCCTGAGCCTGGAGCTCTCACTGCTTTGTATAGCTCTAATTGTCTAATTAACTGTTCAGTGCACAATGGGGAAGGATTTTAATATTTTCCTTTCTCCACTTGGTTTCTATCCCCTTTTCACCTTCTTTTTTCCCTTTTTCCTTTTTTTCCCCAGTCATGTTAACCATCTCAGTTTCCAACTCCAGAATATCCCATTACTTCCCTTTTTTTTGTTTGCTTTCCATAACTGAGTAAGTAGAAGAACTTTCTATGACATATCTTTTATTTATATTGTTATCTTTATACTATTAACTGATTTGCCACTACTGTCATTATTTTTCTACAGTCTTTAATGCTTTCCTATACACTAATCACTATTTTCTTTCCCTGGGACTTTAAGTGTTCAGTAAAAATATCTTTTTCTCTAAACACTCTTTGCTTTTTTTTATTTATGCCCATGATCTGCCTTATACCTGATGTATTTTTACCAAGTAGCACTATTATGCGTTCATCATTTTTCTTTACCAAGTGTATCTTGTAGCTATCAGGTTGTCTTAAGGAAGTTTTATTTTTATTCTACTTTTACTTTCATTACAAGCACAGCAATATTGCCTTCTTTCACAGATTATCTTTTACCTTTATGTCTTCAAACATATCCTCTGTGTCATATCAAAAGAGCCACTGTGTTATTTATATGCAGAGTTGAATGTGAACACTGGTATTATATGTGTGCATCTGCCTGTTCTTCCAATCTCATTACCACACTTAATGCACTCCAGGTCTTACCTAGGAAATAAAACTCACCCTTTTCTTACTAGCACTTTGTCTTTTATATATTTTTATTTGCTCAGTCAGTTTATAGTCTCCTTGCCCTTTCTTTTTAGAGGAATTTTAATAGGTTTCTGTAATTAAAATAGTTTGCAATTTGAAGCATCTACAATCTTAGTCCATAAAAAATTAAGCTAATGTAGGTTTCACCTGATCCTAATAATCAATAGTGGTAAGTAGCAATAATAAAAATACATACAGTTAGCAAAATATATGACTTCTACTGTTTTCAATACACCTTTATACTAGATGGTACTTAGTGATATAAATGGTATGGCAACCTTAGATAAAGTTGCTTCACAACTGAAAATTCACAGCCCCCATATCGCAAAACACCTTGATGCCAAGGAGGGAGGTACTCACCTACTCCCCTCGTTTTGGGAAATGTTATTCTAATCACTTTAAATGTCTGCAACCTGCTCAAGGTCAACCTTATCAGGGAGGCTGGACTAGGCAATCTGTAGAGGTCCCTTCCAACCCCAAACATTCTGTGAATTTGTATGACTCTGTGAAAAGATAATTCACATTGTGTTTGGTATGAAGTCCATTCTAACAAGAAAAGAAAAAAAGCTATCTAAAGAAGCAGGAGTTCTGTGTTTGAAAGACTGTGGTATTTCAAAGAGCATTAAAGACATATGTAGATATTCGGTATCATTCTTTGGTGTTACTTGGCTGAAGATCACTATATGAGTCTCTCATGCAAGGACTGTTATTAATTCAAATACATGTTCAGTATTGCTGCCGAAAAACTAATTTGCTTCATATTTCTGCTGAATTTATTTTGTACTATCTCTAGAAGATTGTTTTCCATTGAGTTTTTTGTGTTAACTTGCCTGTAGAAAATGTGCTGCTATGAGATATACCTATTTCTAGATTTTAAGGTTTTCTGCAGCATTATTTCAAAATAACTTCTGCTGAAAATTCAAAACATTGAGTTTCAACAGTATTTTCTCTTTTTTTTTTACAGGTGCAGTTTAAAAAAATGTTAAATGCAATGAAAACATTTAATAAAAGCACACATAATTTTATATTTTCTGAAAAACAATTCAGGAAAAATATTAATGTAAGAAATCATCAGGCCCATTTTTCTCAAAATGCAGGAGATACAGAGGCTTTTTTTCCTTCTCAGTGTATGAATGTACCTTAGACAATGGTTAGTTGTTTATTTTCTTTCTTCAGCATTGCTTCTTAGACTAACCAGTAGTGGCAATCATTACTTGCTGCTTTCCAAATAAAGCATAAAGCTCTGTCACTTTAGAGACATAGATTCAGTGTTTTGACTCTGAAACTGTATTGTTTCCATTTCACCCTTTCAAAGTATATATATCTTCATTGCTGATGCATTCTGTGGTGTGCATCACTGTTCACACATCATTTTTCTATGTCTTTAATATATTTCTAGCAGAAGTATTTTCCTCCCCTTCCCCTCCCACTGCCTTTCTCTCCCTTTATAAAAAAAGGGATAATCTTAATATGCTGACAATCCTGGTTCTAACACCCTGTGTGAAATAAAATTTCTCTTAAGGATGTCAGTTTTGTGCCATGTTTTGAAATCTCACTGTCTGATTTAAAGCTAGTTGAAGATTTTAATTCCTTTTCTATGAAGCCTCATTAGGAAAAAATCCCATGTTATTTAATCTATTTTATATTCTTTTTTTTTCCTTTTGGACTTATTTGCTAGTCTTTAAACAATAGGATCACTGGCTCTATTACTTTTTAGATTTTATGTGCCCCTAGTTGCAGTGAACTAAAAACAACTTTTAAGATGTTAACTGCTGTTTCAAAGGTGTTCCTTTTGGTGCTAGTTGAGTTCATAATGGTAGGACTCACCTTGCTTGCTGAAATGTTCCCTGATGTAGCAGACCATGCACAGCACAGATGGTGGAATGAGGGAAACAGACAGTAATCTCAAGAGACACTAGAGATGTCCATAAAGTGCAATGCACTGCTGTTAAGAAATCCCAGAGCTCTGAATAAGATGGTTTTGGATCTGGAAGCATAATGTCATGTATAAGGCAATTGAGAATTCAGGCTTGGCAGTATTGGATATCCTGTGGATATATTAGTTCTCTTGGCACTAATTCAGTCATCATTAGCACAGCACTGCGATGAAACATCTGTTCTTAATTTCCTATCCCTTTCTAATCTGTGGGATTAATGCTGTATGCTTGAAGAACTGCTGTGCAGGCTATATTCCATATTAATTGGGAGGGTAATCTAGATTTGTGCGAGTGGGTGTGTTTTTTTAAAGAGTTCAATGAAGCTTATAGGAAACACATTTTCCTCCATGCCAGCTATAGCTGACATGCCACTGTCTCACTGCAGCAGCTTCTTGAAGCTGCTGGACAAGCCAAAAGCCAAACCTTCACCTGCAGGAGGCCTTCTTTGAGTTGTTGGAACTTGGCACAACATCCAAGGCTGGCATCTGAAGTTTCTTTCTAAATGCCATTCATGCCCACTCAACCACATTTGTTCAAACAAACATTTTTTTTTCTTTGCTTTTACACAATCACCATTACTAAATTCCTGGAGCTGGAGAGCAGCTGGCAACGCTGCTGTATCGCAGGGGACAATGGAGTAATTGCAAACCCATTGCTCAAGTAATTCTCTACTTCTTCTTTCCACAAATTGAGGAATCAATTGCAGTGTTTTCGAGTGCAAATGATTATTAGTTAAGCATTTGACAGATGATTTGTGTAAATATGTTTTAGCCTGTGGCTCTCCAGAAAACACACTACTCTCTCTTCTCATACAGTGTGTAATAAATTAAATAAGCCAATAATGTGGATTTGTGTTCAAATATTTTCAAAACAATGGGATAATCATTAGTACGAGCATGCAATGACATTTTGATTATATTTGGTAATATTTTCACTAGAATTTATTTTCAGTGAACATGGACAAGAGTTAGATACCAGAAATAAAGTGAAGTAAGCATTCTTTTCACTATACTGTTAATGATTCCCTTATCTATATCTTCTGGGATCATCATTTTCAGCATTGAAAAGTGAAGTGTCTTCATTGTGTGCTAGAGAAGAGTCTCTCCTATAAACTCTTTCTTCAGTTGCTTTGAGATCGTCCATCCGCTTCAGACAGAAGGTGTCAGAAACAATTACTATGCTGCAGCAAAATGTTTTCTTTACTACTCCAGATTTATTTTTGCTACAGCTAATCATAAAAAGAAATGTGCAGGAGGTAAATCAAATAAAGAGGAATTCAGAGGAAATAAGTATTTTAAATTGTGGGATAATATTGTGAAGATGACATTTAGGTTGTATGTGTTTGTGGGTGCCCAGGTATTGTAAACCATTACAATTTATACACACACTAACTGGACAGGTTATAAAAGCATAACAATATTTTTCTTTCATGGTTGTACTGACGTGAGAAAAATACTTCACATTCACTATCACAGTCTATAGTGTCATCCACCATTAATTCTATAAAACATGCTTCTGTGCAGAGCAAAGGAACATACTTTAGCTAATGCTCTGTCTTATACTGTTTCTTTTCAGCAGATGAAGAAATAGATGCTCTTAAGTCATAGGTAAGCAAAAGAAATGGCATATCTTAACAGGTCCTTGGCTTCAGATTCAGTGGCACAAATGCTGCCATTTGTAGAGTGCTGTCCTTGGACTCAGTTGCTGACCGAAAGGGCAAAAGCTGGCATTTTCTGGATGTTGCTATATCAAAGGTACAGAACAAACCAAAGGAAGAATTTTACTTTCCATACTTTTATCCCCCTCATATTTTCACCTTTTAAAACTCAAACCAGAGGAAAATGTACTATGGATGTTAGTCTCTGAAATTTTGGCTGTTTGTACCACTCAGAGTAGCAGATTATAATGATACTTTTTAAAATGAGTGTATCTAACTGTCTGCTTTGATTTAATAGGGTAAATGTCGCTGACCAGTATCTTGGTAAGAAAAGCTGTGTTCTTGGTAACAACAACCTCCCATATTGCACTAACTATTATATATATATTTTTTCATTCTAGCACCTTATTGCTCAAAATTATATTTAATACAGGAAACTGTAAAGCTGAGCTGGATTATATGACTCATAGGAAAATGACGCAATTTTCTAACAATGTTCAGTTCTTCAAACTGGTTGGCTACAATTCTCTGTATTATCAAAGTTTTGTTTCACAGAATATTACTTTTACTGAGTGGTTTGTTTACTCGACCTTGCTGTCTCCCTCCTTCTCCTTCCATTTTTGCTGAGTTGATATCTAAAACCAATTTTAGTTCAGGATAAATCATCAAAGAATTTTTTAAAGATAATCTCCCTGTCAGGATGATTCCTTTAGAAATAGTCATATTTTAAACTTTTTTTTTTATCATGTAAACTCAAGTAAATCATCAAGGTCTAATAGAAGTAGATGACTAGCTGACAGGTGGAAAAGATCAATCTGATCAGCAGTCAGTTGTTCTCAAATATTTTAAGCATGGCTTCTGCATCTGTTTGGTCACGTTCCAGATCTGCTTCAGTACATTCAGAAGAAGTCAGTTGTATCCTTGCTTATCTGTCTCAGAAGCATTTTGGAGCTCTCTGCTGAAGTAGTACATACTAAACTTTAAGATTGTTTTTTTTTTAGTGTCTTTATTCACCTCTTCAATCATTTGGTCTTCCTAAGATGTCTAGAGATCTAGTCTGAGACTCCATTTTCAAGATGGATGTTGTTATCTGGGAAATACATCATTTGTACATTTAGGAGACAGCTAAATAGCATCCATATTCAGCCTATATGCGCAAAAGTCCAGGGATTCCTAGCTTGGTTGAAATTCAGGTGTAGTATCCTGTCTCTTTCCCTTGATGCCTATATTAATTCCTGAATAACTTCTATCATGACACTGTAAGCATTTCAAGATGCTGTTAGGTTTCCATTATTGCCATCTCTAAGGAAAGTAAGGCACACTTTAAGTCTATGCGTTTCATGAAAATGAGTAATTAGAGAAGACTGCATCAAAATTACCTTGGCAGATGTCAACACCAGCATTGTTGATACATTGAAGTGCCTTTTCTAAGTGGTATGCAATTATCCAGTAGTCAAGGAAGACGTTTGTGAAGTGAATCATTTAGGATTTGAAGAGCTTGTCTATGTGGTTACAAGGATGTCTTGCCATTACTTCTCAGATAGATCTCTGATGCAAAATTCTGCATGAGATTTTTTTTTTTTGCAAAACTTCATTATGGAATTTTTATCAATATTAAAGAAAAGGTGAAAGATAGACATTCTGTCACCCTGTCAATAATATTTAGAAATACAGTGGAAAGAACATATAGAAGGAACAAATCTTTATAACATGAGTATTTATTTTGATGGAACATGCATTAAAGGCAATTTTGGAAGATGGATTCAGGGTTCTTCTGTCTTGTTTGGTGCCCCCCATTTATCTCAAGAAAGAAAATCACTTTTTTGTTTCCCAGTTAGAGATGCATTAACTTAAAATACTTTGAAGCTGAGTTTCATAGGGCAAAGTATGAAAAATTGTACATTCATCCTAATACATCCAGGTCAATTTCATCCATAAATCATGATTAGAAGTCTCACAGGACTTAAGCTTGCTTAGGTTTACAATATATCTTGATTCCTCTACAATGAGGTTATTTTATGACTTTTCACACTCCTGACTGGCACCCTACCTATCTAAAATATCAAAGCTGGAAACCTGATTTTTTTTTTTTTTTTAATCCAAGCTTTAATAACCAGAGTTCAAACAGTTATTACTTTTTAAAATATGTATATCATTTACTTAAATCATGCATATTGTCCATTATTAACATTACCACCAGGGTGTAATGTCAGACTTGTCTGAGATTGTTCATTCTTCTTATAAACAGTGCAGTCAGTGAGTGTAATCTGCTCTTAGACTATTTTTGGTCAAAGTAATATAAAATGAGCATTGTAGCTGTAGCATAATTTCAGCTATCAGAGATATCTCTTGCACAGACCAGCACACAGTTTGTCACAAACCTTTTGATGCCAAGACGGGAACAGACATGGGTTATGAGCCAGGTGAATTGGCAAGCCTGTGTGGAATCCCACTCAGCATGTGTCTGTAGTACAAGTAGCTTCCTCTCACAAACAGGAGCATCAATTAATTAGATATACTACCAGAAAATCACTCCCCAAACTGTTATTTCTGGGTGTCTTAATATCCCAATGTCATCATGTCAGAAGCCATGGCAACAGCATCAGTAGACATATGGGAGGCTTATCAATGGTGTTCAGTGAAATTTAGGAGCTTTTAAGAAGCTGACTAAAAATAATTGCTTGTAGTCTAAACACTTACTTAAAATGCTGTGTTTGGTGTCTGCCATGATAAAGGGACAGACTGCATATGTTGTTGCTGGCCAGAATATGTATGAACTAGATGTGGATTAGAGATGAGCGACAAGTCAGTACAAAATACTGCTATTCTTTGATTTCAGAGGTGGGTTTTTTTTTGAAAAGAGAATGCTGATAACTTTTCTGTGCTTGTTTTTCAAAGCATTTTTATCTTATGGACAAAAACATATTTTACTCTCAAATTTGGCATTGTTAGGGTTATGTGGCTATATAATAATTATGGTTAGAAAATACAGTGTGAATTACTTCATTCTACTTTAGTCGGTAGTTTTCAAAAGAGGATTTTAAGAATATAAAAAGAAAGAAATCAGACAGATCAAATTAGACTGATCCACTAATTTTAGATTCAATCAACTGCAGTCAGAGATAGAGGTGAAAAAATGTCTTTGATATCTAAAGTAAGATTAAATTGATGTGCACACATTATATTCAGCCTTGAAAAGTCCCTGAATAACTCCAAGAAAATTATCAGAATCAATTAAAAGACGTACAAATTTCGTAGAACAAATTTAGTAGACATGTATGTGCAATTACATAAATCAATATAACCTACCTGAAGTGAGTCAATATGAAGGAGAAATTTGCTTATTGCAGGTTTTGCAGGTGTTGACAAATGTTTGTAGAAGTGCTCTTGCTGACAAAGCATGATGGACTTCACCGATGCTTCTAGAAACATCCCTCCCCAAAAACCTTTAAGGAACTTAGGCAGTGATGTCAGGAGTTTCACCACATAGGTTAATCATAATTTAAACTGACTAGTCAAATAGTTTTAAAATTTGGCTAGGTGATCGGAATATAGGTTTCTGGCAAGGAGGGAGGTCACAGTAAAGTTTTTCAAGGGGTCAGTATTGGAACCTATGCTGTTCAAAACAGTCATAACGACCTGGGAAGCAGTGAGATGGGAATATTTGCTGATGATACAAAATAATTCACAGCAGTGACAGTGAGAGAACACAATAATTAAGGAGAACACTATGAAGACGAGTGACTGGTTAACAAAATGGCATATAAAAATCCATTGCACGTAAATAGAAAGAGATGCTGAACTCTGAGGCGACTATTACCACTCAAGTTTGAGATCCTGTGGTAATACTAGATAGTCTCATGGCAATATCAGCTCTATACTCAATAGGAGCCAAAAATACATACCAAATTAATCATTGAAAAAGAAATAGAAAAATAAATGAAAGATCCTTATTGTCCTCCTGTCCATACCATGAATATTGCGGTTTATAACAGTCTCCACTTCTCAGGTTATTTTGCAATTTGAAAGCCAGAAAAGCAAAGGCAGTGGCAAAAAATATTTTCTCTTTTAAGAACAACTCAGTTGGATAAGACTCTTCATTTATGAAAAAAAAGGTGATTTAGAGGGGATATGTTAGAAATACCAAATTTTGAGCACCAAAGAGAAGGTGAATTCAGGTAATCTATTCACTCTCCCTTCAAGCACAAAAATAAAGGGCTTCTGAAAGACAGATTAAAAATTTGCAAAAGTAGGTACTTTTCCATTAGTGGATGAGAGACATGTAGAACTTCTTGCTACAAGGTATTTTGAGTGCAAGCAGTTTTTAGGGAGGAGTGAAAAAAGGACTTGGAAGAAAAGTACATTGATGGCTGTTGAACAGGCAAAGCACAACAAGGTCGGAAAATCATTCAAGCTAAATATATTTAGACTCTGGGAAGTGGTGTTGGATGTACTTGCCTTTTTTTCTCCTACTTTAGCAACAGCTTAAGGCAGTAGAAGATCAGGATACTAACCAAATCCTTGGTCAAAATCAGTTAGCCACTTTTGTTTGTCATGTTTTGTGCCAAACTCATTACATACCTCAGTTTTTGGTAGTAAATTCTGTCCATCACTTCTCAGAAGATGCAAAAGTGTGTTGTAGTAGAGAAAAGATGAATGTGTTCATCCCATTGACCTGAAATGCTAGCAAGTTGTCTGAGGGCACGTTTGATTTAGACTTACGCTCTCTACAAAATTCAATAGTGCTAATGTCTTCTTTCAAAACAGGTGGTTCTGTTCTCTTATACAACTTCAGTGATTAGAGTATCAAGTCAGAAACGAGACAGAGCAGCTCCACATTTCTTCTTCTTAAAAGGATGTACATTTACCAACTCTGGCAGGTTTGAAGGCGTTAATTCTGATGTGAGATATGTTGGATCAACTTGGGTGCTTGAAATTTGTCTTGCTACCTTTATACACAGTATCATGAAGGCTCAATGCCTGTAAAATACAGAGGAGCAATTAGAATGTGCAGTCCTTATGAGATTTTCATGTTTCTGGAAGGTTGACCATGACTGCAGAAGAGAAGGACATTCGCAGCATACTGGAAGAAGCCAAAAGGAATGTCATGGAAAAGGGAAAGGTCTTGATGGATTGTACTCAGAACCTGAAGATAAAACTCAGGATGCCTGGACACTCCAGCCTGTTTATAAGTTATTTTATTTAAGCAATCACAAAAACTGCCTCTTTGCCCTTTTGAGTGTAAAGTCACTGGATATTTGCACCAGAGTTTAAGAAGTCTTCACCATCTCTCCTTTGGTTATGTTCTTTGTGCTCAGTCAGTTATTCCTCTCCCCCTGCCCCCATTTTTTTGCCTTATAAACTCATAGCAAGCAACTAACAATAATAACTGAATCAGGTGACTTATTCTAGGCTATCTGGATCCTCAAGACAAATGTTTGTGGACACTGTATCAAGATATTATCAGCTAAAGGGCTTGAAATATGCATAAGGGTTTCAACTTACAACCCCTAATCTGCAGATAGATTTCCTTTGAGAGCAAGAGTAAAGAGCCTCACTCATCATCTTGGCACTGGGACCCCAATTTTTACCTCTAAGGAAAAATTATGCTTTCTCTTTATTATTGCATTGGCTATAAGCAAATCATAATTTGCTCAGTTGGAAAATACCTCGAACAGACAAAACAACACACAGCAAAATTTGTGACTAAAAGGATAAGAAAAAAGCCTGATAAATATGCAAAAAGACAGTGGTAGGAAAATGTTATGAACTCAAACCTATCTTGTGTGTGCGTGCATTTGTTCTGGAAAAAAATCCAACACAGTGTCTGGAAAACACACAGTGAAGAAAGACTGAGAAGTATAACCAAAATAAAAAGAGGTATGTGAATGTTTCCAGTAATAAATGAGTCCATTACATAAGGTGAGTGTGACATTCTCAAGGTGGCTAATCTTGGATATCTTTGGTCTTTTCTTACATACCCACCAAACTATTTTAGCTGTATCCACTGATTGAATCATTATGAAAACTCATGACTTCCCCATAAAGTCACAAACTTCTCATGGATACCTTCAAGTAAGTGGTAGGAATCTGTAAGAGTGAAATCTCAAAATGCAAGAGGAAAGACAATTTTGGCTGCTGATATAGTTGTGAATTTTTGGTAGGCCTATAAACTTGATGCTGCATTTTGAGGAAGAAATAAATCAGCTAAACGTAACAATATCACACACTGCATATTATACTCACTTTAATGTGTTCTATTGAAGTCATACATAGGAAAATAAAGGCCTGTCACTTACTCAATTAGGCATTATGGCAAAGCAACCTTAAATAAAAGTGAAGGAAGGGAGGAAGGGTAACATGTCTACTATAGAAAAAGACAACTTAGCAAACAATTTTTAAAGCTGCGAACTATGCTAGCAGTGCAACAGGATGTGTATAAATACTTGCATTATTAGAATGTTTCACATAAATGCCTTTCAAAGTGCTTATAATATTGGCAGATCATATGACTTTTTATATAGATACTTGTATGAAATCAGAGCCTACAACTGTCAAAAGAGCTTATAACCGTATCAGTTTAAGTAAATATCATAGATACTTATGGAAATTAGAAAGTGTTTATGCTTAGATTTATGTTCTACTTCAAAGTGATGATTCAGTTCTGGTACCAGCTGTCTCTAGAGTAAAAGCTGTGTTAAAATATCCTATGAACTGATCTCTAGTCATTTTAGACTTTATAGTCTTATCATTTCTAACCCCCTAATCCTTGGTAATTCTTTTATAAATGATGTTGAGTTTTTATGAAGGTATTTTACATCATCATTACAGTAACACAGGCAAAAGAGTAATATTTTGGCAACTTAATTATAAATGTTATCATGATAATATTGAGAAAGTATTAGTTTGTTGGGTGCCATAAATTTCACAAGAATAATTCAGATCTCAGCCTGGATTAATTACAATTTCAAATGTTTCTTGACATCTGTAACGCATCAATTTTTAATTTGTTTTCTTAGAGGCATGCATAAATATAATATTCCTATACTATAATTTTGCCAAATATATCTTAGTAATTACTGATCTACAAAATGATTATGATTCTGGACCAGACTGAAAAGGTAAAAGAAGCTTACAAAATGTTCCTAATGCAGAATGATACTCATCTAAATTATGGGAACTAGACTAAAAACTGAGTTTGCTTTTAGAGAGATTTCTGAAAAGTGGTTTTGTCTTCTCTCTTTGGTCTTTAAAACTATTCTATCTCAGGAGAAAATGAATCGTAGAAATTAGGAATGTTGATATCTACGACAAAAAGTTATAAATCTCTTTTCAGTGATGGATTTGGCAGACTTCTCCCATATAAATAGAAGCAATTCAGTCCATTACTTTGCACATCATTTCCCTGTACCTTGCTTCTCTTTGCTCTCAGTTCCAAGCTCTTTCACTACTGTTCCTACTCTATGCTCTACTCTATGCACTTTGTCTGGAATTTCAATTCAAGTCTGAGTCAGATTTGATTTCAGTCTAGATACTCTTGTAACCATTGTAAAAGCTTGATACCAACTGGCTGCCGTGAATTTCTTAGTTGCTGCACTACAGGTGACAGTGGTAGAGAAACAGAGTAACACCAGGTCTCTCTTCTTTCATCCACTTAGGTTTGCTTTTTTGTCTGTGTCTTAAGCTTTATTGTGTGCTCTGGTGAAAATGATGACGACTTAGTGTGGTCATAAGAATAAGCACCAAATATTTTTTTATGTCAGAACCTGGCAAAAACTCAGAGAATTTTGACTTAGCAATGGTTGAGAGGGACTGGGACATTTTGTAAAACTTTTATGCTAACCAAGCATCCTGAAACACAGATTATGAAAAATCATATACATGGAGCAAAAATTCTGAGATACACTCCAACAATGTCACAAGCAATGTGTCTGCTGGCTTGATCAAATTCCTCTCAATTCTTCTACTATTGCAAAGTACAATACAGTTTAAACAGTGACTTATTTCTACATGGCAGTATGTTAATGATATATTAATTTAATTTCTTCCTTGCAGTTATGAAGAGCCTTGCCATAGCTCCTGAGTTAAGGAATTTAATTCTGTATTTAAATAAGGTATTGAACATATTTTCTTTCTTTGACCAAGACTACATATTTTTCACAGAATTGCAACATTTATTTTTTGGGCAAAGAACTGATATCATTAATTAACTTTTATTAATTACACACTGGTTCCTCTAGGAAATTTAGCATCTGTGTTCATCCTTTCTATGTGACTGTAGGTAAGAGTAAAGCAATAGAGTCTTTCTCTGTGTCTACAGAGTTAAAATGGATTGAAATTTCGTCTAAATTCTGCCTACGTGGCAATCAAATTAGCTTAATAAATATTATTGTGTTTGCAGTAATCGTACAGACAACAGATATTCAGAACAACGTCTCAGCAAGTAGTTAAGCAGGGCTATCAGAAGCAGAAGCAGGGTGAACCATCACCTGAGTGCTTGGCAGAAAGCACACCAGCCCCCAGGTGAGGGGTGGATTCAGCACACCCGCCCTGTGCGGGCTCCGTGTGGCTCTGACACCCTGCATCCCTCCCTGGTTACAGCAGTGCAGGGAGGGATGTGTGTGGAAAGGGAGTCCAGCAAGGCCAGGGCTTGTGTTGTCCGTGCCTTCAGCTTTAAATGGGAAAACAGAGCCTGAAATTTCAGGTCACACTGGCTTTCCTGCTCTCTGGTTCAGCAGCACAGTTCGTGGGTCAGAGCACCCTACTTGCTTTCCACTGTTCAGACGCGCCTTCAATCTGCTCTTGAAGCAAACTGTAATAATAAAAAATAGCTATTTCTAATAACCTGCATTTTCACCCAGCTAGGGATAGCATATACCAGCATGCATTCTCAACTACTTTTTAATTCTGTAGGGGGAGAATAAGGATCCTAAAGCAGGAAATGTATCAATAATATAAAGAAGTAAAACTTTATAGGAATTTTGCAATTACATCCATTGTAAGGATTCAAGGCTTCCAAATTAAACTTAATTTACCTTTATAAGAATTCTAATAATTTTAAAATCAGAAGAGTGAGATTAAAGTCACCACACAGTCTTAATTTGGTCCAAAAGTAATACCTAGTGAGAAAAAATTTATCTATATAATAAAAAAATATGCCATTAAAAACCAGCTAAATCTAATCTGGAGTTTCAAACTTTAAAATGTATTTTTCATAACCATATGGTTATTACCTCATGTCACTATAAAGCTGAGATAAGGTTATTGCATGTAGCATCTTAATATATATTTTATCTGGGAGTTATAGACATAATTCATATTTATTAAAATAGTTTATTAATATGACCAAGGTGAACCAGTTGACCCTGAAAACCACCATTTTAGGCTTTCTAACTGAAGCTAATAGGACAGTTCATCTAGTGCCCTTAATGCAGGCAGTGTTACACAGATCAGAATTAGCACATCAAGAATGCACTGGGATATTCTATCTCCCTCTTCCTCTTACAGTCTCTCTTTCTCTGGCATTGCTGACCTGCTGCAGAGAGTAAGGCTGAGACAGGACAGTGAAGTCTTCCACAGCAAGACACAACCTACTTCTGAGAAATATAATTTGCTTCTGTAATTTTCAATATTTATATTTTTTTACTTGTAAATAACTATGGAAAACCACTTGATTTTTCATTGAAATTCAGAGTTTTCCATGGAAAGTCTATTGATATGGATAAGCCACATTTAACATTATATTAAAAGAACAAGATTACATATTCTTGAATGTAGTTCTGTAGATTTGTGACCAGATGCTTTGTTTGCTGGTAAAAGAAAACCTATGGAGCAAAAAATTAAGCCAGGAAGTCACAAAATAGACACTCATTTAATGAATATTCAGTGTTCCTCCCATATGAACTGGTGCAGCTTATTCAGTGTGAGAGCAAATTTTGAGACAGATGAAGCTCTGAAAAACCTGTCATCATCCACCTTAGGCCAACTAACAGAGAAGATTGTCCTTTCCATTAAAACTTCTCTTTTTTTACTTGCTCTTTTGTTTCTGAACTTTGGAGGGCATCCTAGAGTTCAGAGTTGATATTAATCTAATCTTGGCATTATTATGAGGATAGAATATCTGACTGCTCTCATTCATAATTAATGACAAAGGTGTCTAAGAGGGCACTATGCTTAATTAATGATTCCTATACTTTGAAGGCAAAGAAACTGCCTTTGAAAGGAAATGAGGCATCAAAACTTCTAAAACCCACTGTTGATAAGCCAGTAAGAATAGCCAGAAAATTAGCAAGTGCTGGATGCACAGCTAAGTGGGGAGTGATATGGATAGGCTCTGGCTTGTGGCATCCGCTGACTGACCAGATCTGATACTGGCAATATCCCCGACTCCATGCTGTAGATGGCTTTGTGAGGATGCTCAATTACCCTTTTTCCTTTCCCCACATTTCCAGTCTTTCAGTCTCTGGAATCCCAGTAATAAATCCCAGTAATAAATTCCAATAAATATTGCAAGTGTGGAGAACTTAACAGATGTTATGAAAAATGAGAGGGATGTTGACATGTTGGAGTCCAGAGGAGGGGCATGAAGATGAGAACTGGAGCCACCTCTCCGACGCAAACCAGCTAAGACAGTTGGGGCTGTTAGCCTTGGAGAAGAGGAAGTGCTGGAGAGACCTTATAGCAGCCCTCCAGTTACTGAAGGGGGCCAACAAGAGAGCGGGAGTGGGACTTTAGACTAGGGTGAGCAGGGATAGGACAAGGGGGAATGGCTTTAAAGAGAGTAGGTTTAGAATAGATTAGGCAGCAATTCTTTACTATAGGACTATGAAGCACTGGAAAAGATTGCCTGGAGAAGTTGTGGATGCCCCAGCCCTGGAAATGTTCAAGGCCAGGTTGTATGGGGCTTTGAGCAACCTGGTCTAGTGGATGGCATTCCTCAGAATGTCTGGTCTAGTTGAAAATAGCTGATATTTAAGGTCCCTTCTAATCCTATTTTGTGGTTCTGTGATTCCATGAAAATAAACAACAAGGTCTACATATTTTTCCCAAGTAGTGAAGGATGCACCTGCTCATAAAAGATGAAAACCCAGAAAAGATAACAGAGAAGGTGACTAGGACTAGCTACCAGTAACTATGTAAAGTAAAAGGAAGACATATTTGGTCTACCCTGGTAGCTTTTGCTTTCTCAGCTACTTTGGTTATTTTCCAGCTACTTTATGATGCAGTGAGGCCAATAAAGCCCTAGAAGAGTTGTACATATACCAAGTCTTGACACTTTAGCATATATTGCTCATTGAAATAAGAGATACTGGCAAAAGTACTTTTTTGCAAATATAGTAAAAATCAGTAAGAGAGTTTTAGTGGCATAGCTTTGGCAGTAAAATTAAATCAACTAAACACTTTAATGCTGACAAGTTTAGGTGCAGAGAATCCACCAGAAAAAATATGTAGACAAGAAGTTAGGGTTTGGGGAAGATGCAAGAGAATCAGGAAAGTAGTATAGATTGTTGCAAATGGTCTTTATTGTGGGTTTGTTGTTTTGTTTTGTTTTTTTCTTCACAGTGGCTCTTTCTTCTACTTAAAATGTCATGTAGCATTGGAACTGATAGAAAAACTACATGTTTAAAAACTAGAACATAAAAAAGTGCCATATGTGAAGAGATAAAGTAAACTTCACTTTAGAAACTGAAAGACATGGGGAAGTAAATTTTGAGCAGAACGGGAAACTTTGCTTTTGTACTTTGAATGCAATAAAGGTTGGGAGCAAGCGGTTGGGAGGTTATAGGTATAGCAGTCTCTTCTGTACATCTGTTCTGTATAAATCTACCTTCTGAGTTGACATTGCTCAGCCCCTTCATAATTCTTGCCTGAAAAAGATGCTACTATTTAACGCTAAGAAGTTAACGACAATTTCATAAAAATCAGCATTTTCCCTTAAAAAACTCTTGAAATGAAAACCAGTGTAAGCAGGGTGATCCTTAGTAATAAAATAAGATCCTCTGTAATTTCTCCCATGAATTAAATGTCTCCTATTTTTTTTAACATGAAGTAATTTTGTCTGGGACCCATTCAAGGTGAATCTCATGAATTTCCATGAGAAGCCACCATACTCACGTACCAGAAGCAGGGAAAGGAGGCTGAGTGACTGTCAGAAAGGCAGCCATATGGCCCTTGAAAAAAACTGAACGATGAAAGAAGAAGGTTGTGAAACAAGTCTGAGATGGTATGTGAAGAGTATATGCATCCTGTACATTCATCTGTTCCAGGTCTAAAGAGTGATGACAGGCATGGAACAGGTCAGTGTTGCATCACTGTGTAAGGTGGATATTAGCTGATGCGACTTGGTAGCTCTTCACCTTTCTGCCCCACAGATTCCTTTTCAGTCCTTCTGTCCATGCAAGATATGGCTGTTACTCACTGCTCTCAGTAATAAGGACAGGGCAGGAAACCAGGATTTGTAGGTTGAAAACTCATTTCTTTTCCTCTCAAAAAGATACTCTTATCTCTCCCAATCCTGAAAACCAGTACACGGCATTCATTTTAGTGGTTTTGTCTTTCATGTATCTCCAGGAACAGCAAACAAGATAACATGAGATCATCAGACCGCTTGCTGCCTGGAAAAAATGAATCTTTGTAGAAGAAACCTACCAAAAATTCTCTTTATAGAGCCCCTCTCTATAAAACATGTTGTATGAATTGAACAAGAGTTCCCTGCAGGTAAGATAGCTCTGGATAATTGAGATCTGACACATACTGCATATCTCTAAAAATAATTTAATCACAGTCTGATCAAAGTTTCATAAATCAGATAGTGCTTTACATTTGCTCAAGGCTTATGACAGTTAATTATAATTTTGATTATACCTCCATGCTTTAGGCTTCTTTATATGTCAGAAGGATTGCTCCTCTTATAAGAAAGAAGTATACTGTAGTTTACTTTTATTTTACTTTGATGAATTGCCCCTAGAGGACAGGTACTTGGTGCCTACTCATTTGGGGGCATATGTTCAGTAATGACACGTTGTGAGTAATTTTTTTATTTTATTTTAACTGTGCCACATCATTTATAGTCTGATTATGTGTGCTTAGTCAAAATATACACAAATAAGACAGCTGTGCTCTACTTTTGTTTTACCAAACCTAGCAAGTATTTTATTTGCAATAAAGAAACTGAAGGGCTATCAAAGTTGTATACAACCATCTGTTTCTGGAATTAGTTTCATATAAGGGATTTAAGTCTTCGCGATGCTCTTCTGTGCAGGAAATTGAATTTTTTTTTTTTTTTTTTTAAGATATGCAGCTGAGTATTAAATGTACTGTTAACAGGACATAGCTTACTCCCTTCTATCCTTATCTCAATTTGTGAGCACTGCTCCTCTATATGACAAAGGTATACTAACAAGTTGAAAGTTTTGCATGAGAAACAAGTTGTTCCACTTAGAAAAGTGCTGACTTCCTGGTTACATAATAAGCTCACTGCTGAATCTGATACATAACATGTGATAACAATAGCACAAAAAAAAATGTTGTTAGAGGCTGGTAGATGAGAGATCAGGTGTTAGTAAAAGCCAAGGGAGCCAACTGTGATACCTGTTATATCGAAATATTAGTGCTGTGATAGCAGCTCCAACTTGTTAGACTAGCAGGAAAACCCATTAAAACCCTATATATTAAAACATTTAAGATAGTCTTGTGGGGATAGTAAAATGGGAGTTACCACAGGGCTGCTGATTTTATTGAGAACAACATGATATTAGGTGAAGGTTCACTACAGAGACTTAGATTCTTAAAGAGGCAATTAGGTTACTAACTCCAAATTAAGCATCACTGGCATGGAAAAAAATCCCCTTTCAGCTGCTGCATTTCCTTTGTGGTGCCCGAAGTCCCTCAACACTGAATTTTCTGCCAGGACATGTATAAAGCTGCCTAAATCTTTAATTACCTGGCTTTTGCTGTATCCTTAGTCTGCAGGGGATGTAAAAATAAGGCATTTTCTCATTTTATCTCTCTTGGACTGCTTGAGTCAGGAGTGTGATAAGAGTATACTGTGTGCACGCTTGCGATTTCGTGTCTTAGAAGGCAATGACTAAGAAATAGAGAAAGAGCTGGGAAATCCTGTGAGAAGAAAGGAAGAACTGGATGAGGACAGATATGCTTCTCTTCAAAGGACACAATTAGATGAGTTGTCTGGACCACAAGAGAGCCAAACTCCTGCTTTCAAGCAAAGGCTTGAGCTTTGTCATGCCATCTTCTAGAATAACCTAAAAATAGTCAAATGGGTATCCTGCCAAAAACCTCTCTTTCAATATTTTTATCAATGTTGCTTTATATTGTGTAAAGGGCATGCAAAAATTTTTGCTGGGCTTTGAAAAACCATTATAATTCATTAGCCAGAGAAGTGAGACAATGCTGCAAAGCAAGCTAATTAGTTGTTAGTTGAGGTATTGAATGAGTTACTCTAAATTCAATTCCTTTTTCAGTGACTGGAGTACATAAACAGAAACAGCTGCAACAGAAAAGACTCAATAGGACACTGCTATTGTGGGATGACATGCCCAGGGATGACCAGGCCTTTGGAAGGGAAAAGAATAGACTTTGACCTGACTCTGGGAATGATTATATGTTCTGAAATAGATGGGAGTATTTCACATGATTTTGCAAATATTCTTGTTGGTCAAGACATTTTCATTTGTTAGTATTGTTGCAACCCTTTTTGACATCTCAGGTGTGGGATTGTTCTGGGTGTTTCAATCCAAGTGGATACAAGCATCTGTTTGTCTCTCCAGCTGCTCTGTGGTTTAGCTCATAGGAGCTCACTTGTGAATCTCACTCTTCCAGTGTTTCTAAAACTCTCAAGTAGTGGTTCAGATGACTTATTTGAATGAAATGACAGTTCATCCTGTATAGCAGATTTCTTTGTCAGTAAATCCAATTACAGCAAGACGAACTGTCCCCAGGGCTTGGCTTGTATCCTGCACTCTGGACTGACAACTTTCCTAGCATCAGTAGCAACATGTTCTATGAGAGTATAGTTTTTCAGCACAGCCATAAAACTCAGTTTCTCTTCTCAGTCCTCCGCTGATGGTCCACTTATAATTAGCCACAATGTCTTTGTAATTTTTTCCACGATCCCATGCCAGTCTTTTATCCATCAATTTATGTGTGTGTACATCTTCTTGCCATGTGTCTAATGAGTGCTCACAGTAGGACTATATTCCTCATTTAGTTTTGGAACTGGGTCCAAGATCTTCTATCTCATATGCTTTTCTACAATTATACACTTTTTGTTCCAGAGTATCCTTAATAGTTATCAGGCCTCTTCTTTAGACAGCACTTGTTCCTAGCCTGCTTTCTGTATAACTTACTGTAAATACTGGAATTGGATGGGATAGTAGGAAACTGAGTTCAAACATACACTGGTTGACTGAAATGTATTTTCCTAGCTCATCTTTGTTTCCAACAGACTCTATAACTCCTCAAGCAGCCTTTATGGAGTCTTTACTTTTTACAATAGTCTGGAAGCCTTTTGCTTCTCAAGAAGCAAAAGCTTTCAAATCCTAAACTGATGTTCTATTGCATCTTTTTGTGCTTTTACTACATTAAGATTTCTACAGTTTCTCTCACCATGACAAGATAAGCACATGGCTCAACCTGAAGGTTATTCTTTTTCAAAAATAGATAAAATTTTGACTATTGAATTAACAAAAATTTCATTGTGGCATCATAATTTCTGTCCATCTATGCAAAAAAAAAGTGATATAAGCTTCCCACTGAGCAGTCATTAGGGTAGCTTTCCTTTGAATGCCTCAAAACATCTGAAAGAGAGAGACAGGAAAGAACCAAAATGACAAGGAAACAGCTTGGGAAATTCATACTTTTATCTTCCTTTATCTGGCATTTTACTCTTATCCTTAAAGCAAAGCTATATCTTAGCTATTACATATAAATACCACAAACACGCCATAAATCTTCATCATTTCAGCAACTCTTACAATTCACTCATGACACACTAATATATAGCTTCATATAATCTACCCAACATACATGAAAGCTTTTTCATATTCTTCAATATAACTTTGTCACCATAAAATAATTCTTCACTGTTTCCCACTCTCTGACAACCTTCAGCCATTCTTCTCATAATTTCTAGTAGTGAATAAACACAATTATATTAGAAAAACTGACTGATGAATATCAGAATTTCTTTCGGATCATACACAAATAATTTATGGGTTTTAAGCCTTTAGCTTTCATCATGTCCTTTTTTGTGCTCATTCTAATGTGCATTCCTCCTTTCTTGTTCACTTCCTGAAGTAGATAGAAGCTCTACTTTTACTTTAGTACAAAAAAAAAAAAAAAAAGAAAAGATCAGTCATCATATTTACAGTCTTTTGTATCAAATGAGCAGAAAATATCTAAATATAATTTCCAAATATTGCTGATTCTCTGTCTTCACCTTTGCTGATTATCTCAATACCTCAGTTTCCTATTACAGTAGGAAGTTTCAATTCTTTTCTTGTCCAGAGATATTATTACTGACTTGTCACTTTCTCCTTTATTCTCTATATTTTACTTCAGCCAGTGAACCTTCCTGCTGATGTCTTTTTGATGGCTGATTTATTTATTTCTCACAACAACATGATGACACACTGGGGTGAATCTTGCTAAATTATTACCTCTTAGCAGTCATCCTTTCAGGTAATATATTAACAGTTTAGCAGCCTAAGTACTTCACAACACAGAAACTATCCTTCTGTTATTTTGCTTAGCACATAAATATTTAAAAAAATAAATTTGAAATATATGTGTACCAGATTTCCTGCTATAGAAGCCTTTCATGCTGAGCATCTTCAAAACAACATGAGATAATTCTTAAACTTTAATGTGTTTGCTTGTGCACCATTGTTTTTTTTCCCATAAGTTATAAAAGCTTTTCTCTCGCCTTATTTTATTGTGTGAGTCATCATAGTCTATGCCTGCCACTTTTAATGGTAGGACTCATTGTAAAATGATGGAGTTGTAACAACATAGAGCAGCTTCGGGTGAGTCTGTTGAAAAAGGTGACTTGCAGACAGATATTTATAGAAATAAGAGAGTGCTGGTCAATAAATCTGTTTTTATCTCAAAACTACGTGGAATGCCATTATTATTTGTTTTCAGTTGATACAGGCAAGAATGAGATAGCAAGATCAGATATTTTCAGAGCTAGGTTTTAAAACATTTATTGTTTGGCCACTCCTGTCCAATTTGAGAAGAGTGAGGGGAATAAGTAACCAAGTAGCAAAGGACTGGGGGCTCTTGTTAGACATGTACACTAATGAAATTTTTTTGTCCAAGAAGAGGTTTATTTGCAAGTGGGCTAAGACAATAGGTCTTGACTCCAGCATCATATGCAGAATTTTAGGGGCATAAAATTAATCCAGGTGATTGGCACTTCCATCTCAGAACATGGATCGTCTTAGTCCATTATGATGAAACAGATTATAAAGTTGTGTCTGAGCCAGTAGATGTGCTCTGGTCATAGGATCCTAAAAGGGCTTGGGTTGGAAGGGACATTAGAAATTACTTGGTTCCAATCCCCCTGCCATGGACAGGGACACCTGGTGAGATGTTACAGTGCATTCTGAAAACTTTGGGTGCATGATCTGCATTTCACTTTGCTTGTGTAAGATGAGTTGTTTAATTTTTTTGTTTGTTTGTTCATTTTAGGATTTTATCTCTTTGTGGGGGGGGGGGAGGGTTGGTTTTTGTTTTTTTTTTTTTTCAAATAAAAGGCCCTGTGTATTACAGACACAGAAGAAGGTATGTGAAAAGACCAAGTACTATCAACCATGGAGGGATGTAGCTGGAGGTTCCAGTGAAGCAAAGCTATCCCTCTAAATGAAAGTGAAAACTAGGCTCAAATTTTATCTATCAAACTCAGTCTCTTTAATTTCCCCATCAGGTTTATGATAATTTCTGACAATTCCTTTGTAAACTCCTGAAAATGTTCGACTGAATGGCTTTTGAAAAAAACTAAGTAATATCAACATACTGCTTCAATAAAGAGTAGATTAAAATTGAAAGCTTATAAACATTAGAAAAGGCAACAGAGAAAAAGGAAGATCTGTTCCCTTTTCCTAGCATTGTGAGAATAACGTTTATTTTAAAACTACAAATATTTTCTCGATGTTTGTATTCTGTGAAAAGTTGTTGGAAAGTTAGTTTTTAAAATCCATGTCACAATCTTCTTTTTAACATGTATATTTTAAGAAGAAACAGTGTTATTTCTGGGACACAGTGTGTTGTTTCAGAATGGTCTGTGGTTGTTTTAAGGAAAAGGGAAATAGATTTTGTAAATACAGGAATCTTTGCTGTTAGAGCCCTCTTATAAGATATTGTCTTCCTTATGCAGTCTTGTAACTATCAAAATATTGAAGTAATTCTTCCTGCTTCACTTGTTGAAAACTAGCCATAATCCATATCCAGAATAATATCCAAATCATAACCTAGAGATTCCACTTTAGTTGAACAGTAATGAATTTTTATTTGAATTATTGTAGTGTTGGTGGGTGAGTCTCTAAATGAGCTTTAGCACCAGGTTAATAGTTAATTAAGTGAATTGATTGTTCCACAAAAGAAACAGCATTTTCTTGAAGGAAAATTAGATAAACAAATAGGTGAATGTAGACAATTTGAACAAATTGTAATTATCTACTGCTATGTACTTCTGTGTATAAGGGAATGATTAGTTTTAATGACTTTTCTACTTTTCAGTGATTATTTAGATATTACTTAGTCATGTTTCCTCATAGCATACTGCAAATTATATCCTTCCACAATGATGGCATTATAATTAAGAAAAGGAGTCACATTCATATTATCTTTTGTATATTTTGACAAAGCACAATTAAAAATCTTTCTGTGGGGAACAATAAAATAAATGAAAGAAAATGTCCTACCAAATATTTCCCTTTTGGTATCCCCTGTTAATATTTTTATGAGTCTCTTAAGCTTATCTAAGAGATTTTTAATGCAGCAGGGTATGTTATTAGGTTTGTATTTTTTTCCACACTATCATACATTTCAGTCTTTATCACGGTGGGAACAATAAAATAACAGACCGCAATGCATTAGCATCATAAAGAAAATGTAATAAATGGCTTTATAACTGTAGTAAAAGTTGCATGAGCACCAGCAGCTGTAACAGAGATGTTGCTACAGCAGCATTTTATGACCTAATAGCACTCAGTGGGCTGATAATATTATGTGTGTGTGTGTAATGCCAGCAGTTTCCCAGGCCTGGATTTCAATTCAGATAAATAATTGAAAGCACTTTTAGACTTTTCCATAAAATGTTTAATAAGAGATCAAATCCTCCCTCCCTGTAGTGGAAAATTAAATAGTTTTTACAGAGATGTTTTATGATGAAACTCTATTATTAAGAAGAGAAGGTATTTATTTATTCTTTTAAAAATATGGTTCTTAGAACTAAAATATGTTTGAAGGAGCTCTTGTTTGCTTTGTTTCATATTACTGGTAGTAGAAAATGATACTTGTTTTTTACCCTTGTTTACCATTTCCTGATATTTGGAGACAAGGACTATGACAGTAAAATTTACTGAATTATTTTGAATATGATAGTAGACTTGACAATGTGCCTGCATTTCTAGAATAAGAAAAATCCAGGAGAGCTGCAGAAGAGTCAGTTTTAGAAAATGGTGGGATTGATAATCACATGGTATTAACGTGGAATTCACCTAGGGTTCTCTAAAAAAAAAGTGGTAAATATTTCTCTATCTCCTCAGTAGAGGTTAAATGCAAAATGAGTACTGGATGAGTGAATGAAAAGATCATCCAATGTACAATCTGGAAGATCATGTTACCATTTCAAGCACACAAAATACATACTATTCTATGAGGTTTTGTTTTTGTTGTTTATTTTAAGAGAATTTTGGAATTGCTTAATTTTCTGTTTCATATGGGAATTCCTTGTTTTATAAAAGGTGGAAGAAAGAGAGTGAGGTATGTATATTACACTAACTACTGTATTGAATACTTTTGTTTGGGACATTAACCTGCTCTTCCTGTCTCACTGTTCTGAATATTTACGTAACAGATAATACAAGATTACTTGTTTGTCAAAGCGCTCCTTCTTGGACTTTCTTGCTTCCTTTTCATGATCTGAAATCATCTTTCAGAATGATGAAACTGGAGCAATTTTGAAAGTGTGGATATTTTGGGGTCTCACTTATTTCTCACTTGGAAACTTCCTTTATCCTTTGTATTTCGCAAAATTTAAAAGCAGGTGGTAAAACATAAATTCCCTAAATGCTATTGCTTTTCCTTGTGTTCCATCTTCCACAAAAAGAAAAAAATTCTTATGGTTTATAACAATGAACTTTATCAGCATAAAATTAAGTCACTTTAAAATAATTTTATATTTGGACTCTGGGAAGGCTGAAAATACTCAGGTAGAGGATAATGCCTCATGAAGCAGAGCATACAGAGAAAGAAGGACAAGAGGACATTCAGAGGTAAAAGAGAAGGGAGCTGAAGCATACATATTGGATTCTTTTTGAAAGCATTGCTTTAATGTGCTGCTGAATTTCTATATTATGAATGTTATAATAGATCATCTAGATCCTCTGAAAGGACTTTATTATTTTAAACCTAAATGAATTAATACAGTAATAAAAAAAGGACGGAAATATAATTTTTAAAAATTTATCTAGGCATAATGAAAAATCCACAGAATTATTTTTGGATGGGTCTAATACACTGGTGGGGCAAGGTAATTCCCTTGTCCTAATAAAATATAAGTAGGTAGGAGCTGATATCGTCACATGCAAGTCAGCTGAAATTTTTTTTTGCGAGATATTCAACCTTCAAATTGAGACAAAATTTAAGCTACGTGTTTACCTTTTACTGTTTTCTCTTTTCAAAATTGTGAATGTAATTTGGTGAGAAAAAATGAATGCTATGGCAACTTGGTTATTGTGTTTAATAGCAATATTAAATGAACAGTCAAGCTGTGACTTAGTTTGAGTGACTGTTAACAAAAACCATCTTCTTGGTGACAAGGGTCTATGAACCACACCTGATGAGAAGAAAAAGCCCTATCCCAGTTACGTTTGTTTCTCTTGCAAGGAGTTTATTTCAGCTACCATTCTGCAACAGTACAAACTACAACTTTTTTAGGATTACCTGAAGAATCAGAGATATCACTACACTTCACAGGCTTTCCAGCATTTAACTATGTCCAAGATCACTTGTTACTTGTGTAATATTGAAACGAAGACAAATGACCAGCTTGCTCTGACTCTGTCACCCTCTCCTGAGACCGAAAACCCCCTATGCAATTGTTGCTTTCTAAAACAATCTATATGCTACTTTATAGATAAATGCAATATAAAATACTCACTTTTGCTATCAAAGAGTGGGAGGTGCTGGTACATAACAGAGGTAATAAAACGTGAAAAACTGGAACAATCAAAAGATTTCTAATGATAAGGTAACACAAACCTGTAATTTCTGTTGATTGAACTGTAAAAGCTGAGCACTAAATACTCATATTTCTCCAGCTAATTAAATTGGATGAACATAGGTTTCACAATTGAAACCAGGTATTTAAATTAAATTTTAGAACATTTTAATTATAATGGTTGAAAGGATTTACAAAGGACCTGGTAAGAGGTCTGTTATGCAGATAAGGGCTCTCAAGTTTTGTAATAAAGACTATATCCTCAAAAGAAGTTTATCTTATTTTAATGGTTAGATACGTAAATATTACCAATTCAGTTTACTTACTTATTAAATATTCTTCTGTCTTCTCAGAGAGCTAAAAGATCTAACACAGTTAAAAGCATAAACTGAAAAACACATAATGACCTTAGGAAAACCCCACATAATTAGCAGCTTACTTGCACCTAATTTTTTTCCCCACTTCCTGTCTTATTTTCAGTCTGACCCTGAGCACAATATATTAAGTTGCTCTTAAGATTAAATTTTCTTGGGCTGTGCACAGCATTTCATATTGTTAACCATTTCTAGCTTTATATAGGTAATTTCCTTGTAAGCATAGTCTTAATGAACCAGAAATGAATGGTCTTCTTTGAACTCCCTTTGTAAGATACCAGACTAGTTATCTTTCTTTCCTTTGAGAACTTTTACACCATGAGCATAAAATTAATACTTGCCTTCACCTATTTTCCTTCTGAAACTTGGTTCCTTTCTTCTTTTTCAGAGCTTGACTGCAAACCAAGGTGTGCCTCCAGCAGCTCACACCTTGTGGGTTTGGAGACAGGGAAAGTGGTTGGGAAGTCTCAGAAGAGATTCTTTTAAAGCCAGTCGACTGTATGAGAGAGAATAAACAGATCCTGAGAAGAGAATGAAGTGTCCACAGAAAGTATTTAACATCCCCCAAAAAGTGCTTAACGTACATGTCTCTCTCTCAGCCTTAGTCCCTACCAAAAAAGCCAAACGAAACTATAACTATCAACAAGATATGAAGGAATACATACACTAATTATTTCACTCAGTGTATGCTCCAAGCCCCAACTTTCCTACCACCTGCAGATTTTGATTTACAAAGACCTTTACGGTTACTATCTTGGTTTCCTTAGAAACCACCTTAGATTCATTCTCATGTTTTATAAAAATAAGGCCAAATCACCTGAGGTTTTTTTTGAGCCTGGATGTGGTCTCTGAAGGTACTGGTGGCAGAGCTGTTTTGATGGACAGCCCTTACATCAGGTAAGTTTTTTTTTTTTTTCTAGGTGGATTGATCTTAATGATGGTTTGAGCATGCTTTGACATAAAGCTATCTTTATAATTGGGTTTTACCTAATCAGGCTGTTCATAGAATAGATGAAGTTCAATTTGTTTGACAAATGCTGGTACTTTGTACATATTTATATTGGTCCATTTGCCCCAGAGTAACTAATGGATTTAGCAATTAATCTATTTTTATCTTGATGAGTCTTTATATTTTATTTCAGTGTTGTTGATTCTTTTCATTAAATAAAAGGATATTTGATATGACGAGGTTCAAGTGTCAAGGCCTACAATATTTGGCATATTTGTAAATAACCTGAAAAAAAAGAAAAGAAGTGACCAACTGTGCCAATGCTAATAAACTGTAACACAAGACTCTGTGGAACTACTGGTGTATTCATGATACCGAGACAATAAAATGACAGATGACAACCAGTGTCCAGAGACAAAAATGAAATCTGTGGAATTACTGTTCTAGTGAAGGACTGTGCACTGAGAAAAGATATTTAGCGGTTTCATTTTTCCATTCTATAACAAGATCAATTTGTTGCTGGGTGATATTTAACAAAGCAAAACATAGCATTTACAAGGAGTGGGATAGAAAATGTTATTATGGTCAAAATACTGTGCATTACTTTGCAATTACTGCTCATCTTGGACCCATAAGCATACTGTTCCTGGAATGATAGAACTAGAAAAGGTATGGAGGGAGATGATGGAGGTGAATTAAAGATGCGGAGAGATTACATACTGTGGAGAAATATTCAGGGATCTTCAGTCTAGAAGATAAATGACTAAAGAAGGTATGCTAGAAATCTATACATCATGAGTAATATAGAGAGAATGATTAGAAACAATTGTTTATTTTAATTTGAGAAAGAAGGTTACGAACTGAAATTATCATACAGCAGAATCACAGCAGCATAAGTACTCCACACTGTGCACAGATAAGCTGCAGTGATACCCAGTTGCAAAGTGTTGCAACTCTGACACAGACACTGCAGATGATAAATAAATATGTGTTCGAAACACCAGTAAGGCCAAGTTGTTTAAGGAAAATCATTTAAAACTCTAAAAACACAAGGCAACCACGTCCACCTCAGGAAATACAGACTGCTCAAAGCTGGGAGGACATAGTGGGAAGCATCTCTGGCTGTGTTCCTTGTTTGTATATTTTCTTTAGGTATCTCTATCGGTCAGCAGCAAAGAAAGGATGTAGAATCCCTTGAACCTTTCATCTAAACACAATGTCCAATCTGATGGTCATACACTCACGTTAATGTTATGCTCTGTTGTGTGTGACTTTAAGGCTAGTTATTGTTCTTTCCTTCCCTTCTTTAAAAAGTAGACAATCTGTGTGAATTTCACAACATGATTTTAAAGAAAATGGAGTAACTTCAATTTTTTGTTTTGTCTTGTGTGTTTTTATTTCTTACAACAAAGATTCTGGTTTTACTCTATGATTTTTCTCTATGATTACTACTCAGACAGATGCTAGTTTGCTCTGGCAGGAAAAAAAAAGACACATTTATGTGTCATCTATTTTGTCTAAAACCTGCTAAATTAATTGAGAACTACCATCACTGAAGCAGAAAATAAGGTTGGATTTGAGTAATGAATGATGCCTGGCTAATGATACTAAACACCATTAGAGCAAGAGAGACACTTTTTTCTCAACATAGGCTGATTTGGGAGGGGGTTGGAGTTGGCAGGAGGATGCAAGACTAAGTGAGAAGAATATGTTATTCACTGCAGAGAGCAAACACAAATTTGAAAAAGAAGTTAGAAAGCAAGAAAATCAAAGAAGGTCAGAGGTAGAAAATAAAGAAGAACAAAACTAGGTGAAAATTGGGAATTTGACACAAATCTTTGGCATTGTGAAAAACAGCATTATGCTAGCTATGTTTTCTGTCTCTCAATTTTCATGCATTTAGCCTGTATGTTGACCACAGGATCCTGGTCAAAATCCCAGTCTACAGAGTGGGACAACATCTGAAAGTGAATGCTAAGCATCCTTATTTTTCCTTATCATTCACTAGATGGTGGGCAAATCTTGCATATAGTTCTCACTGGAAGTTTTGGAATAAACGTAAAATAACACAACTGACTTTTTCAAGTGTCTTGTATACCTACAACAGGTGTTTCAGTTGGACAAAATTATTCTTTGCTGTGATGAGATACAACCTTTTTCAACTGTCCTATGTGGTGTGACTGAGATGACAAAAATGAAGTATTCAAGTTTGCTTAACTTCTGTACACCACCCTTTCAATTTTTAAAATTTTATGTCACTCATTTCATGCTTTTCTGAATCTAAAAGGGTGGTGGAAAGATCAATTGCATGTTTGACAAATTAACTTCTTTTATGACATTATTTTTTTTCTTTTTTTTTCCTTGAAGTGTCTTGTCTTTAAAAGCAGACTTGAATTGCCATATCCAGAATGAAGTGATCTAGAAGCTGATGTGAAATAAAAAATATTTTTATTCCTAATTAGTGTCAGAAAAAACTTTAAAAAGTAGTGTCTGTTACTGTATTCCTCCTGACTTCCCTCCCCCAAGGAGGCACCGAAAACTGTGTGGGCTTTTATTATGTAGGACCAATATTGTTTTCAGTACCTTGTGCATATAATGAGTCAGTACAACAGATGTCTTTCATTTCAAACATGATGCAGTCACAGCACAGAAATGTTTGAGTACTTGCTCCCTCTTTGGCTTAAAATTAAGTGGCTATTTTTCAGTCTCATTAGTTCGCTTAGCTCTACAGAGACTGAGAAAACTGCAAAATGCTACTTGGGTGACTGTAACCGAGTTGACCTTGCTCTTACTGCTGTTCTGGAGATGGAATGGTCCTTTGCACTTCAGCAGAGAGAGCCTCACAGGACTCCTTCCCTGTGATCTCTTGATTAACTCGGCTGTATATTTGGGTGCAAGATGGAGATTGTGGAATGGGGTAGGAAGACCACAGATTTGTTAAGACAGCAGTTCATGACTTGTGTTGATTTGATTTAAATCCTGTTCACACTAATGGGCTAGGTAGCTGCAGCACTATTATGTTAAATTTATAACCCATGTTATATTTGTGCATAGGACAGGACTAAATATACTAATTCTTAGCTTTTAAGTGTTCTTGCTTTGAGTTAGATAAATATTTTAAATATTGAAAATATCAAAAAAATGTAAATTATTGTTTTAATATTAGAGATGTTTCTTCTAACTTCCATGGACTTTAATCTAGAATTACAAATGTAACCACTATAGAAATTACTTATATTTATATCTGTAAGAATAATGAGATTAAGACAACTATCACAACTTTGACTGACATAACGCTTAAGTGCTTGACCCATCATATAATTTTCCTCCCTTATCTACAGAACAGAAGAAGACAATGTAAATACCTAATAACTAATATACTGCTTTATAAACCTCCAAGAAAGCAAACAAAAGGAATGCACATTTGGCATTTTGCTGAAGCAAACAGCACCAATGCCAAAATGACATGAGGTTTGGGAACCATTAGGCTCATATATAAGGATTGATAAGAATTTAACTACTCAAAAGAAGTGAAACATGGCTTTACATGTATAGCTTACCTTGACTTTCCAGGGTAATGAATCTAATTATTTTTTCCTGAGGATGTTTTCACTTTAGGACAACCTTCCAGTTTTTTTCCTTTTCCTTTGTATCACAAAAATTTTAGATATGCTTCTGTCTAGTAATACTTTACTAATCTAACTCAACACCAGAAAATGGGAAAGCAACCTTGTGTATTTCTCGCTTTATTTGTTCATATTTTATTGTGAACAGGACAGGAGGTGTTGAAAAACACTGATATGACAATGAGTTATCATTCAAAACAGGAGTGTATTATTGGCTTGGGAAAGCAGTCTTGGATGACAGGATGTCTGTTCTCTTTAGGTCCAAAATTAAGCTGTTGTCAAAAAGTTAATAAAGCCCACAGGAATTTTTGAAGCAGAATTGTTTGTGCTTTGTAAAGTCCTTTATATACCAAATGCTCATTAAGATAAAATGATAGCACCTGCAACTCGCTGAACATAATTTACATTTTTACTTCATATATTTCTTGTTTGGTTTCAGTTTCATCCTAATTAAAATGTGGGCCAATATCCATGAGTATGGGCTGGAAGGGCAGTGATGCAGAGCAATGAGCTGGAGGCCACTGATGCATGGCATGAAGCTGGGGGCACCGATGTGAGACATAAGTAAGACAGTTTTATGGAGTAGCCTAGAGAGGCTCCAGGGAGAAATGATATGTGAGAAAATGTTACTGAAGTCCTGCAGTCAGAAAATTACTAGAAGAAGACAGATGGATGGGATGACCGATAAAGGACAGAAATCTGTAAAATGGCTGATTTGAGAGAACTGGTAGGCTGAGTGCATCAGAAAAAAAAAAACAAAAACATAGAAGCCCAGTGGAACAAAAGGCAAGTGCTAGGAATCACTGAAATAGGGAACAGGCAAGCTTTCCAAAAGCTTGATTATCAGAGCACAGTTATTCCTTTGACTGAGAGGGTCAGCCAAAACAAACTTTGAAACTTAAATATCACTCACGGTAGGCAAGAGGTCGAAATAAGCGTCCTGTGTCAGGTCAGAAATGACAGACCTCAGAGGAAGAACTGCACCCTTATCTCCATAAGCGGCTGCAGTGTGCTCAGCCATGGCTCTCCTGGCCGTGTAGGTGGCAGACCTCACTCTGTTGCGCACAAGTGAAGGTGAACCGGGTGGCCCTGGGAAGCGCTTGCTGGCTGTGAGGGAAGCTCGCTGTCCGAGCAGATCTGTGCGTTGTGTGGCGGAGCCCTACTCTTTGGAGGTCATGGTGCTGCAGAGCACACGGTGCCAAGTACCCTTCTGCTTTCAGTTCAGTGTCCATGCCAAGAAACTGAATAAATTAGCCTGTGAGGAGCTGCATGCTGCTGCAGCTACTCTGCAGTGAGTGCCTGGACTATTTCATTTGCATATAGCTTCACTTACATGTAGTTCAGGTATGACTACCTAGCACTGAAAGCTATTGCATATATTTACTTACGAAAGAATAATAGTGGCATTTTAGTTACATCCTGTATTTTTTTGTATCAGCCGAAACTGTATTCAGAACTCAGAAAACCGATAAGAGGTTAATATTCATTCCAGCATATTGCTACAGGTAGATTCTTAACTGAGTAACTGCATGAGCTTTTTCTATTATCCTACCAATTTTCCTGTGCTTGTCCCATTATTAGAGTTTATGCTTGAAATTAGCTTGTTATGCCTTAGGAAAATATTCCTCTGTATTTGTAAAGTATTTATCAGTTTTGAGGATGTTTCTTTGATGATAATTTTTAAATCCTGTAATGTCAGAAAATAATAATGGGAAAAACCCCCACAAAACCCAGACTAAATAATGGTGAAAACAATTTGGAACATATACTCTAAATCAGTATTTGTCTCTCATTTCCTGATTCTGTTCTCAGAACCATATCCATTAAATATTTTATAAAATTTACTTCATGTCAAATTTTTAATTTTTGGCTTTGGATTATGGTATATATTAAAAATTTCTAGTTAAACACATAAAATTTCTAAAAGCCAAAGGTTCCTGCTCTGTAAAAGAATGAATGAAAGTTAGTGAGGAGCTTAGTATTTTCATATTACATGTGACTTCTCTTTCCCTCTAATGTGTGTATGCATGTTTTCTTTAATACTGGTATTTATGGTATGTTGGGAAATAAACCAGAGGCTAGAGCTTTTCCTTGATTAACAGTGTTCTGGAAAGGGCTCTGAGAGAGGCTGAAATTGAATTAGGATCCAAACTTATAATTCAATGCTATGATAATCTATAAAAAAAGAAACACTGTTAAATCAACAGGAAATGAAAAAGACTGTAGTTAGCCAGGCAACCATCACTCAGCACAGAAGCTAAGTGATCCTTGAACTGGATGAATCAATCCAGACTGCCAAGGTCAATGGTTGCCATACTCGAGGAAATATGAACACATGTAGTAGGAGCCTTGCAATAAAATGAGCCATGCTGCCATCTTTTGTTAATAGCAGCTTTATCTGATTAAAGGGCTGAAGGCAGCCCTTGTATCAGCAAATTTGCACTAGCATTTGGAGCAAATTGACTGACAAGAGATGATCCAAGGAAGAGTTATGAAGTAGCAATGCTGCAGTACAGTCATACACTATTAAGCTGAGCATAGAGGTACTGCAGACAGTAGATTTTAGTATCTCCCTACAGATGAAAGGGTTTTAAATAGCTGTGTTTAGTATAAAAGGGTTTTGTATGCTACTTTTTTTTCAGATGGAGAAGGCACAAAGCTGAGAAACAAAAACATGAACTTGGACTTTTAAATACTTTTCCAGCAGCACCTGAATAGAAATACTCTTCTTTTCACTCTAGTGCATTTTTATCTCTCATAACTTATAGCCTCTTTTGCCTTTCAGCCTCAATCAGTTCTCTCACTCTCACATCTATTTCACAAAATAGGATTTGCATAATGAACAATTTTGCGGAGATTCAAAACATAAATTAGGTTTTTCTGACACTGCAGTGAAAGAAATTTGAAAAGATTTGATCTTTGTGACTGTTAGAGTCAGCAGGGGTGAAAGTTGTGTAGAAAGCATAGCAATCATACTTATCATTCGGACCTGCATATTTTCTCGTTGATCATTCTCAGTGCATCATGCAGATGGAAGACCAATCTCAAACATGAGCATAATAATTCAGCCTTTTCAGTTACAGAATAAGACCTTAACACTGACTTCACTCATTTCTGTACTCAAATAAAGTTCATTACTGAAACACCTAGTTGTGATAATAAGCACTGATAGGAATTATATTAATGTCTTTAGCAAATAAGAACTCTCCTTGATTGAAATTCTGGACTCTGTCATGGTTATATGAAAGAGGATGGAAGAGACACTGCTTCAAGGACCACAGAATCACAGAACCACAGAATCACCAGGTTGGAAGAAACCTTCAAGATCACTGAGTCCAACCCATGCCCTAACACCACCACAATTAAAGCATGGCAATGAGTGCCACATCCAATCTTTTTTTTAAACACATGCAGGGATGGTGACTCCACCACCTCCCCGGGCAGACAGTTCCAGAACTTTATCACTCTTTCAGTAAAAACTTTTTCCTAACATCCAACCTAAATTTCCCTTGGTGCAGTTTAAGACTGTGTCCTCTTGTTCTGTCAGGTGTTGCCTGGAAAAAGAGACCAACCCCTGACTACAACCTGACTACAAGTTGTAGAGAGTGATAAGGTCACCTCTGAGTCTTCTTTTCTCCAGGCTAAACAACCCCAGCTCCCTCAGTCGTTCTATTAATTTTCTCTGTTTCTTTTCTTTTCTTTGCCTCTGTTTCACGAGTTCTTGTACTCAGAGTTCAGATTGAAATGCAGGAGACACAGAGTTTATCTTCTAATTGATGTTTATTAACTCTTCCCTATGGCATAGCTGCACAGATTGTGCTAAGTTAACAAGGTGGAAATGGGCCCGAGTTCTAACTTCCAAGGCCTTTTAAAGTCCAATCCACCCAACTATTGAATGACAACTAATTTATTTTTACTTATAACCCAGTAACTATTCATTTGTGATCCACATTGCGGGCTTTTTGAACCAATACCAAAACAATACCTGAACACCCATATTTGTGAAGAAGAAGGAGGAAAGAAGAAGAACAAACCCACACCCAAAATCCTCCATCTTGTTACTAAATCCCATAAACCTAATTTTTCTACATCTCTACGTATTCCACCCAGTGACATAAAAAATTTATTTTTAATTACACAGCAACAATCTCAGTGTTATCACACAATTTTCCCAAGGCCTCAGGTCAAATGCAGTGTGCTTTTGAGGACCATTGCCTGTCAGCACTGAAAGACTGAAATTCTCTGAACCCAGGGTTCCAACATCGTTCCTCATAGGGCTTGTGTTCCAAGCCCTTCACCAGCCTTGTTGCCCTCCATTGGACACGTTTAAGCATCTCAGTATCCTTCCTGAACTGAGGGGCCCAGAACTGGGCTCAAGGTGTGGCCTCACCAGTGCCGAGTACAGGGGAAGAATGACTTCCCTGGTCCTGCTGGCCACACTATTCCTGATAGAGGCCAGGATGCCATTGGCCTTCTTGGCCACCTGGGCACTCTGCTGGCTCATGTTCAGTTGGCTGTTGACCAGCACCCCCACATCCCTTTCTGCCTGGGCACTGTCCAGCCACACTGTCCCCAGCCTGTAACGTTGCAGGGGGTATTGCAGCCAAAATGCAGGACTCAGCACTTGGGACTTCTTAAACTTAGTCTTATTGGACTCTGCCCATCTATTGAACTGTTCTAGGTCTCCTTACAGAGACCTCCTACCTTCCAACAGATCGACACACACTCCCAGCTTAGTGTCATCTGCAAATTTACTGACAGTAGGCTCAATACCCTCAGCCATATAGTGATAAGAAACTGCAAGGAAGCAGATGAAATGGAAATTGTTCCACCCTGAATGCCAGCACCTGCTATTGCTTAAAAATAAAAGCAATTGCAGCACACTTCAGAGTGCTTTTTCAGTAGCATTTTCATATGTGAATGTGTGCATCTCTGAAGGCTAGGACAAGGAGACAAGACTTGCAAGAGACACCAGTGAGTTAGTGAAGATTGTAGTGTGGCTCTGAGAAGAGAGGGAACATTTGAACTTAATGCTGGCTAAAAGGGAGTTGAAATTTCCGAAAAAAATCTTGTCCTATTGTATTCCTTTTACAATTAGTAAACTGCTTCAGGTTCTCTGCAAGTAAATAGGAATGTGAAACAGATATACTGAATACTATTTTTCCCTTTGCAGACATACAGCTTGCAAGGCTTAGGACTTCAGACAATAAGTGAAAAAGGGATATGCTAATTGAGTAACTTTCCATTGATGAGCACTGATGAGCAAGTTCTCCTAACAAAACCAAGAGAATGTGAAACAGTAACATCTTTTTTGGAGGCTTTATAGTGATCTTAAACATCATGAGACCTGTGGTCCAGAGAAGCCTGCATAACCTCTGAAATACTGCTTTATAATATACAGTGTAGGCATAAGTTGTGAGATGGTCTGCTCAAGAATTGGCAGAGTAAACACCCCCATGGGACTCAGTTATCAACACCAGCTGTAGGTCGTAGGTTAGCCTTGCTGTAGTAAGTTAGGTGACCTGCTGGCCCAACTAGTAGGCATAATGGGCAGCTTTTCAAATGGAAACTCATGACTGCATGTGCAAAAAAATGGGAAAACTTGGTGGGGCTTTTTCAGGTTTCTTTAGAGATTATGAGAAACACGTAAGCTTTAGATGCCATCAGAGGCTAAACACTACCTGTTTAGCAATGACTGAGAGAATCTGGGAAGTCACTTATCCCAGAAATAAAACTTGTCACAACCAGATTTTTTACCAGCCCTAAATAAGAAAAGGAGCAACTCTGTACTTCAACCAAACATTATAATTAGAGCCAACCATTAATCTACATTGCATGAGCAGTAATATAAATGAAGATATGATACATATACCCCTAATCAGGCTGCCGCAGGATAGAAGTTTGTCAGCCTGTCAGGTTGGTGGTGACTGTGAATGCTACTGTACAGATGCTATGTGTCACCTGATAAGCCAAGTGACTGCACTGAAGGCGTGCACAGAATGGGTTTCCCAAGTGCTTTAGTGCATGTTGAGATTAGGAGGCCTTGGTGAAAACACTATGTCTCCTTACCCCTTAGGAAAACTGAAGAGTGGTTCCTAAGGTATAATTTTAGCTGCATTAATAGCTTTGACAGAGGGCGTTTCTTATGTTGGTTGGACTGAAATCTTTCTAGCTGTTCACAGATTTCTTGGCAAAATAAATTACTGTGTATCCCTTTAACTGTCCTGTCTCTTTATCCTTTAAGATCTTTCTCTAACCTATGGTCTCCAGTGAGGCACTTTAAATATTTCTGGTGTAGCTGCTTTGGATCTACAGGACTGCTTAACAACATGCAGATGGTTCTCAGAATGATTAACACATCTACATTGCCACTGTAGCTCAAGTAGCAGGCAGCAGCATTTCCTGAGATATTGGCTCCAAAGGTTGGCTGTGGCCTTCTTCTGGCGCAGTTTTCTTTGTAATGAGAATGCAAAAATTAACAAAACCAACTTCATCTCTTCACATTTGTCCATTGGATACCTATTTCACAGTGGTGGCTTTCTTTATTATTGTCAGAGAATTGTCTTTTCATATGAAAATGTGCAGCTAAGCACCCATGTTTCTGCTTCAGTGAAAAGCTTCACATTTAATCTCTTTCACCACCAACATGAAGAGATTACATTTTGAAGATCTTGTGGAACAGGACGCTAACTCACTCACTCAGTTACCTTTATGTCTTTGATAGTTCTGGAATGTCTGTCAGCCCACCTGTCAAGCCCCTGGTATCCAGCAAACAGCACAAGTTTGACATAGCTTTTCTATAATGAATTACTTGAGAAAGCATAATCTTAACTGATATGTTGCATAAAAGGACTAAGAAAAACCAGCAAAAGTGAGAAAGGTGCTAAATTAACCACAAAAAATCCCCAAAACAGGCTATGTGGGTCGCAAAGGGAATTTTGTTTAGGGCTGTAGACACTAAACAAGATGTGGGTAGGTAAACGGAAATAGATTTATCAAGAAATTATTTCTATTGTGCATGCTTCATATTTTTCTCTTGCTAACAAGTTCAGAACTGAAATCTTCATTGTATATGCAACAAAGTGGTATATTTGTGATATATATTAGTCAAGGTCTTCTTCTTTCTGCCAGTATCTTGAGTTTTTTTCACATCCTGAATTCTTAAAAACAATGTGAAAGTGGAAGAAAAATATTTACATATTAAATTTACGGATTGTGCTTAAAATTGTGGTCTGTTCCAAATAGTCTTATCATAAAGTTCTTTGAAAGTGATCAGCATTGAGAGATTTTAGGGACAATGATTGCAAATTTAATCAAAGGAAGAAATATAATGCTGGAAAAACAACTTTGGAGTGGATAGAAGTCACTGTGACCTTGATTGAAAAGTGAAATTTGTAGGCAGTAGATGTTCCATGTGAAAGAAGATCCAGTTACCACTTTAAAATGTACAAATCTTCCCTGTCCCTGGAAAGAATTGAGCCAGCCTACTGACTATTTTCTGTTATTTAAATAAATGTCAGATATATTATATCCAAGTAAAAATATCTGTCTGCAGGCAGGAGAAATTGCCTTTTCACCATGAAAAGACTAATATGTTTGATTATGGATGGGTATGGTTAATTAACGTAGTCACAGTCCAAAGCAGTAGTATTTTAAGCACTTTATTAAAGTCTGAAATTTGAAATACTACACAAAGTTGTTTGGAATGGAAATATCTTTACATCATTTTTAACATCTGATGTTTAAGATAAAGTTATTAAAATGACATGTAAGTGATAATTAATTATAACAGACCAACATAACACACTGGAATTTTTTATGCTCTCTGGGAAGATATATATGTTCATCATTGCTCTTTTCATGAACAGAAACAGGAGCAAAAATAGAAAGTTACACTGACAATTTTTTTTGAACACAGGCCAAGGAAATTTAAAATTACCCGAGAGAAAACAAGGCTTAACACAAATAAAATAATTAAGCATGCTCATTACTGATATAGGGCCCATAATTAAGCTTATTTATATTTGACTTAAGGCCTGTAGTTAAGCATACTCATAACTGGCTTTTACGCCAGTGGAAATTGGATCAGGCTCTTAGGAAACACTAATGGTTCTGTCACACCAGGGTGCTTAAGGGCTGTCTCCTAATTCAAAATTACCTGTTTTCTAAGAGAGGTGGAGCTGTCTTCAGCCCTCCCAACCTGCATGGATGGGGCTGTGAGAAAGCTCTCTGTGCATGGCTGAGGATTGCTGGGCTGGGACGGACCCAGCTGCAGGATAGCCCAGGTGCAGGGGCTGCCATCCTGGCTTCTCCTGCCAATCTCAGGGCTTTCTCATGCACCTTCAGACAAAACCTGGAAAGCTGGAGTAAGTCACAGATTCAGGCATGAATCTGGCTCCAAAAATAAACCACTAGGAGCATAACTTTCCAAAGAAACTAGCCAAGAGAGCTACATAGGTGGCCTAATTCCTCAAAAGACTGAAACATTCAACCTTCAGGTATTTGGCTGGATACCCAAACTGCTTGAAAATGGGCTATATTCTATTTAAGTATCAGCATTACAGACTGTTGTCTCAGTTTCCCAAAGATGGCTTTTCAAATATCTGGCACTCAGATGCCCTTACTCATCACAGCACTGAGTGTTCTGTAAGCATAGTTACAAAAGAAGCTATCAATTGTATATCTGCCCATAACCTCCTGTATTCTCAGTTCTTCTACTTTGCCTCTATGTGACACTTTATAATCACATTTTTACATTAATTTTTATAGCTATTTTAATGAATATAGAAAATGCCCCCTATAACTGTCACTACTTTTGTGCTGTACATAGAATAATAGTTATTTGTCTAGTAAAAAAGCACTGCCATATTTTAAAGAATCGTCCTGAGCATGTTTGTGCCAAATATTTATTTCTGAAAAATGTAAATGTGTCATCCATGCTGTTTAGTCGTGTAACTTTACAGCCTGTTTCAATCTGTATATATCCCCACTGATCACTCCTACTACATCTGCTTTAGTGAACTAATATAATAAAAAATATTATCCAAACTATTCATCTGGTCTCCTCTTCTTTGCTCCTTCCCTCTTCAGCAGGACTGATAGCTCTAACCAGTAAATTCAAATGGTTCATTTTATGACTTATTGCTGTGAGAACAGGGATCTACTGAAAGCACTCCAAAGTGTTTAACATGTGTTTTGGAATAAAGATTGCAATCACTGAAGGAGTGTACAAGGAGAACAGATTTATAAAATGTTAGAGGCCTAATTAGATGGAGGGGTACTGTGAAACTTCTCCTTTTCAGATGCATTAAAGTATTAGGTGATTTGCCCATATATTTGACAGAGTGACTTTTATATTGCATCTTTCGTGAAATGCCAAATCCCATTCTCCATGGCCACACACAGAATCTTCAAATATTCCTGGGGGTAAGACATTTCTTGGTTTGAGAAATAAGTGCAAATTCTGCAGTGCAAGTGTTAACAGGTAGGATCACCCAGGATTGCCCTGGGGAAGGCCTTTTCATCACCTCACACCAAACTTGCTTTTCTGCTTTATGTCCTCAGGGTAAATGTGAAATTCTGGTCTTTTCCCCCTCCACTCTTTTTCAGGGGGATACTATTTTGAAATCTCTGTATGAACAGCAGAGGAAAAAAGGCCTTATCTTAGAAGGAAGAAAAATTGTATTGACTTTGAAAATGGAGAGGAGCATTGTCCAGAGGAGCAAACAGCAGACTTGAGAAAATCCCAAATGCTTTCTCCTCTAATGCATATACAGATACAAAGCAATCAAACAAAAATGAGATTGTGCAGCTAATAAAATCAATCAGGCCAGGCTGGCTAGAGCCATTTCCAGATGGCCATGGAGAGTTCCTCATCACTTCTGAATGGTTACTGACGAATATGTACCAGCACTTGATATCTCTTGGGAAGCTATTTAATTTATGTCCCAATCATCTGTCTAACTCCCGGGTGGCTGTTTATCTTGTATCAGTATGTTTTTTCAATCATTAAAAGATTCCTTACTTGTTTGCCTAGTTTTTCCTATGTTTCCTCCTTCTTTGCAGATTGTTTATCTCCAGTTTTCTCACTCTAGGAGAGCATGTGCGTAATTTGTTTGTCAATAATAAATAATGAACACATTTTATTATGTGTTACTAATGTTTTGGTGTAGAACAGAAGTAAAAATCTTATAAAACTGCAAATTCACTGAATGTGTATAAATACCAGTGGGCATCTGGCATATATATTTCTATCTTTTATTTCATTCTGTACTTCCATATTTATATTTTTCTCTTCCTTTAGTTACAAGTAAACAGCATATATATATATATATATTTACATAATTCAGTACATAAATTGCATGTTGGGTATATTTGAACTTTTTCTGGGTAGAGACAAGACATATCTGGTTATTTCAAAAAATCAAGGAATGGCTAAAGCTTTTGCCTTTAACACCAAATGGCAGTCATTTGATATACTCTAACATTGCACTGTGTTCCTGACTCTCAGCCTGAAAAAAATAATCGTTGTTCCTCTATTCATAAGTGCACTGAATACCTTCTGATTTCTTCCTTTTAAAGCCTGTCTTCAGTGATGACTTGAACTTATCTATCTGTCTCTGTTAAGTGTCTTATGGGATCAACCCTGTTACTTTTATTCACTTACTTTTGTTCACTTATGATAGTGCCTTGCTTTCACCTGTGATTTCCTTGAGGTAGTTGTACAGATTATTCTGTAACCCTGTGAGTATGTTGCAGTTCTCTTTCTGCCCAGGTCCTGTGACACAAACGGATCGGACAGGAGTATACAGGGGCTTCTTCAGGTCAGTCAGGGAGCAGTGCAGCAAAATTTGTAACAGAAGCAAGACTGATAAATTGTCAAACATAAGCAGAGATACCAGACACTGTCCCACAGGGTTTAGCATGAAGGCTGGAATGGTACAAAATACCAGTGTCATCAATTATGTGATTCTGTATTAGGGACAGGAGAATCCTTCTGAAAACATGCCAAGCACTTTATTTTGATGTCTTACTCTTTGACCCCCCAGTTGCTTTGTAGGCTGAAATCCTTTTCTGATTTATGATGTATGTATGCACAGGATTTTTATCTCCATTTCTCCTTGTTTCAGCACTGTCCTTGTCTTTAATGTTAGTGCTTGATGTTCTCTTCTTGATGCACAAAGACAAATCAGTCTTCTCCCTTTTGTTGTACATTTTGGGTTGCTGGACAAACCCAGCCTCCTAACGTGCCTTAGTGAGACAGGCCATACAGTCCCTTAATCATTCTTACGTGCCTGTACCAATTCCAATCCGAATACCTCTTTTGTGGTAACGATTCTGCACAGTGTTCACTGAACGCTTACTGGCTTTCTGCACAATAGGCTGAAGATTTCCTAGGCTTACTTGAAAACAGCTTAATGGCTGCATTTTAAACTTCCACTTTTCACAAGCACTACATTGATGAATTATACACATAATGAGATCAAAACAAGGACCAATTTATTTTATTCAGTCATCACAGTCCACTATCTCCAGGCTAATTGCAGAAATCAACATTATTTTATTCTCCCAGTGTGAGGCCTTGCATTCTGACTCTTTCTGTTCTATTCTATTCTCCTACTCTGTACCTTTCACCCCATTTTAATTTCAGCTTTAAGGTGATGCTTATGTTCTTTCTGTACAGTCTATCCTCTGTTCATAATACCTCTCTGCTTCATTCTGTCAACTGATTTTGTTAGGACACATCTATATTTTGCAGGAGAAATGTCTCCCAACCCTGTGATTTCAGTAGTGTTTTTTCAGATTACTTCCTTACATATTTTACCTCACCTCTGAAGAGAAATTCATTGCTTGTCAGTAACCTGTCTGGCAGAAAATGATTGTCCTACTCAAAGGGAACAAAGCGTTGAAGCCATAATGATACACCACAGGCGATGACAACCCAAGTCTTCCACATCAGGTTTGGTTGGGAACCTCCTTAGGACCAAGTTATATGGCAGGTGTTTTCTTCATCCAGCATCTACCCTCAAAGTCATTCCTTACATGAGTCTGTACCAATATAGCAGCCTGGTCTGGCTGGTTTTCAAGCACCTCTCAAAGGGACAGCTACCTGTGATATGCCAACAGCCATTCCCTCATGTCCGTAGCATTTAAACCAGCAGCTAGGGTTCATTTGTGTGGGTGGACAAGTAAGATCTGATTTCCTTGTGTCACACGGGAAGTTCTGGGTGGGTCTTGCCTCTCCAGGTCTCACATTTATCTGAGATCCTGATTGTGTTTCTCCACATCAGTGTTAGAGAGCGGAAAAAAGAATTATTTTGGATCAACTCTTTATTTTGGATCACAACTCTTTGGTGATCTTAGGCAGACTTTCAGTGGAAATAAAATCATTTTACTTTATGCATCAGGGATAGTGTAAGAATAACTGCACTCCTGTACATGTGAGGAAGTAGAAAAAAATAAACTGTCACATATTCTATATTTTTTATAATTTTTAAAATTTCGGTCTTTGTGGAGTCACATAGGGTAGAGGTATATTTTGATTGCTTGTTCCAAGTACAAATTCTGTAGGGCTCCAAGATTTCTGGGCTGGGCAGAAGCCTGGATTGGTTGTGTGTGGATGTTGTTATGACTAATACCCAAAGAATGACATAAGGAGGCTGCAGTAAATCATTTTTAAAGTAGAACAGTATGTCCAAGTTCTGTTCTTCTGTTTTCTTTAGAGAAGGATTATACTCAGTGAAAGATCCCTTGGGCAGGTGCTGGCACCTGCCTCCTCATGATATTTGATACAAAAAAGCTAAGCTCATTAATTAATTTTAATTCATTTGGAAACTCCCTAAACCAGGGCTGCTTGTGGCAGTAAGAAGAATGTGTAATGGGGTTAGCTGCCTTTAAAGGCATTGGTATTTTGAAAGCAAACTCCTATTTCAAAGATGCTCTATTTCTGTTTGCATCCTTATATTCTTTTACCAGTGAAAAGTAAATAAGAAATTAATCTTAAAAATCAATCCATATGTTGGCACAAAAGCAGTATCAAAAGTCAAACTAAGAGCTTAAATATGAACACCAGAGAGCCTGCTGCTTAACAAGGTGTGACAGCTAATCAGATTTGTAACAAGCAATAGATATGCAATGAAAGTAACACGAATCTGACAGTCTTTCACAAAATATGGCTCATCCTCAAGTGTTTTTCAATGCCTACTTTAGATATTCCTGTTCTCTGGTGCATGAAGTTAACCCTGAGCTAATTCACAGGTACTAGTACCTTTCCACTTCCTTCTATCAGATCATTTTCACTGGCTAGAGACAAGAGGCAAATTACAGTATCGCTGGACATCATGCACAATAACAGCCAGATCATGGCCACAAACTTCTACATTTGTTAAACATTGCATATCCAGCTGCAGGACTGAAAATGCATCTTCAGACATGAATTGCTCTTTGCTTAAAATCCAATGCAGTTTCTTAGTTGTGGTTTGTTTTTCTGCTCTGACAGCACAAGCTCTATTAATAATCTGTGTTCATACAGCCACTGGCAAACCAGGAAAGTAAGTGATGTGGTGGCACAGTAGAAACAAGAGCTTTTAATCACACCAGCAATGTTGTCTGGAGGGAAAAAGAGAAAGCCAGTGCTAAATGTGTAGACGAAGTAGAGAGAGACTGGAGCAAGCTCATGGAGAGTTTTATAATCAAGAAGTTCATTTTGCACTGGGTTCTGAAATTAATGAGCAGCCACTGGAGTTGCCTGACAATGGGGGTGATATGACTTAGTGTCCAGGGATCATAGAAGTTATTCTGAGCCAGACAAATTGAATTGTTCATTGTTTTCTCCCACTGAATAGTCTCATAATTCAAGTACTTAATCATAAAGAACAATCAAGTTCCCTCTCACTGACTTCAGCTTTCCTACCTTTCTCAGCTGGCTGATCATGCCTCAGATAATCAGACCTCTCTCATCTCAGACATATATACCTTATGGGTCCACTCTCTTTCTGTGCCTGTCTTCTCCTTTGTACTATAGTTCTATCTTCTCTCTCATTTTCCATCGTTGTTATTTGCTGACTTCTTTCACAGTTTTCTTGCAGTGATGGCATTGCTTACAGAAATAAAAGCAGAAAGACCACGACCTTATTTCTGCCCCCACCCATGCTATTGCTGTCTTGCACTGTTCTATCCTCATTCCTCTTTTTCACCTTGGGATGCTTTTCAATGGTGACTTGTTAGCTAGAGATGATCATCTGAACCTCAAATATCAGGACATCACAGATTTCACTGATCACATTTCTGTTTATGGTCTTGGGTCTTTTTTGGGTTGCATTTCCCAGCCACATCCCCTGTCATGGCAGTACTACTGATTTGATTGAAATCCTGCCTTATGCAATCAAATCAGATTTCTTTCCAGGATAATAGTGAGAGTTTTGGTCTCAACTTAGTCTGAGTTGTGACATTAAAAATAGAGTATGTAACAGTTACAGAATTGTACTGTAGTGCTGCCTGGTTGCTAGACTCTGATATGTAAAAGCATTTAAAAGAAAGTCTTGCAAAGTGAGGTGATAGTCATGATGAAGAACTAAAAATATCTTGGAAAAAGCAACTTCAAATGTCACTTTTTCAAGTCAAATTATTTTTTACAATAACCAATCAAACACAAGATATTGAGACATTAAAATAATTGTTTGTTTTCTTAAAGATGAAAGAAAAATGAGATAATAAAAAAAATTCAGAAGGCTTAGTAACATACAAGTCACCTGGATTTATCAACAAAAACAGAAGTGCATCTCTTTAGGGTTAAGGAAAAAAAAACCTATTCTGTTCCCACTGGGCATTAAAAATGATAAATCTTTGGCACAAGGAAGGGGTTTTTAAATTAAATTTTCTTTTCAACCTAAGGCTTTTTTGATTTATATGAACTAGCCCCAAGCAAGGGTCTTAATTATTTTTGATTTATTTCCTTCATTCCTGAGAAAGGTCTTTCAGCTTTTCTTTATTATTATTATTTCAGTTTTTCTTCTTCTTCTGTAGGCATATCTATGTTTTCTAGCTCTTAATTTTACTGCTAAGTTTTCATGTTTTCTTTTCCTCTTTGGTGAAACACTCTGCTGAAAGCCTTTGGGTCTTAAACAAAACTCAGCTTGCTTTCACAAACGTAATGTAAGGTTTGAGTCTTTTGATTTTAATTTCAATTTGTTAATTTGTTTCCCCATAACTTCTGCTATGTTGCTACAAATCAGATATCCTGTCCTACCCTAAAAAGTTATAAGTTTCCTGGGCATCAATATGGCCTCTTTTTCTTCTCAGCTGATACTTTTAGATAAAACATTCTATACAAACTTATGGACTTTTTACCCTAGTGCTAAAATGGGGTTTAGTCAATTTTTTCTCTTCTTTATGAGAAATAGTTCTGTTTTCCACTTACTATGTGTATAAATGGAAAAAAATGCCCTGGTGCACTTTCAGGATAATGATAGGAAAATATCCATGGCCAGCACAGCTCAGTAATTAAAGCATTCTCCAGGACTGCAAAGTCCTCAGTCAGAGAAAGAAGCTGAACCTTTCTCTCTTCAGATTCATTAAGCTATGGCTGTTGCTATATAACAGGGAAAGGCTGCTTTTTGCAAGAAGGTCTGTAGGTGCTTTTTGAGCCCTGCCAGGGTAGAGATTCTCCTCCTGGCAAAAGCATCCTCTTGGGTTGAGGTGTGAGCAGTACCTGGGGCTGCTCTACCCAAGGATGACCAGGCAGTTCTGCCAAAATGGAAAATTGTAATGGTGAGTGCCTTGCAAGGAAAAAGAAAGTACTGGGAGAATTTTGGACTTCTCAGAGTTTATTGAGCACGAGTTTTCTCTTTGATATGATATCAGGAGTTTAACTCGCCGCTGTACCCTCCATGCTAACTGAAGATCATGTTCAAATACCCAGCAGTTACTTTCCAACCAAACCATCAGAAATGAGTTTGCCTTCAATGGAGTTTGAGAAAGTCAGATTTGATATGACAGGAACTTAGAGCGTATGAAGTCCACAGGCCGAAACCAACCACAGAATTCAATGCAGCAGTAACAGTACACATTCAATGAATTTTTTTTTGTGTGTCAACAAGAAAGCATTCCCTGTATGTACAGAAACCTGTGGTCATAGCCAGTCAAGTACTTTGTGCATATCAAACACTGTAAGTGATTTTCTTTCCATGCGAAATTCAATGGTGACATTTTTTAATTGGAACAAATGCAAAATGGGTAATAATGGCATTGCTACATACCCTTGTAGGATCAAAAGAAGTTTTTTTTTTGATGCAACTGAATATTTGTTTCTATTATAATGCCTTAAATGCTGTAAGATGTGTTTTAACATAAAATATCCATTTAATATAGAAAAATTGCCCAGAAAGGAAAATAAAATTCCTTTCATATATTTCAGTGTTATAAAATAAATCCTAACATTATAAACTATGTTTTTCCTAAAGAAGTTTGTTTATTTTTTGCTTGTTTCAAAGTAAAAATATAAAATTAAAATCTAAAATTATTCATATATATGCAATCATTGTATAATTAATGATTAGGAGAATAATTTTTGAAGCAGAAGGCTAGTAAAGCATTACTGCACATTTTGATTCCTATTGCATGTCAAAGACCTCATTTAAGGCAAAACTTCCATTGCCTTTGCTAAAAACAGCTGTAATCTAGAAAAAGGGTTATGCAGAAGATGAATCCATCTTCAGACCTAACATGGGAAAGGTAAATATCCACTTACTGGTCTTCATAGGAAATCAGCATTTTGCAGCACTGTAAGTGCCTAAAAAAGCAAAGCAGCAAAAGAAGCAAAATTAAATGCAGAAGAACAGCCTTTTGCATGTTTTCGAAATTCCTCAAAATAGATTGGAAAATTTCAGACCCAAGGCCTAAAGTTAACTTCAAGTCTTACAAAATTGTGTTTAAGAATGTTTTGATGAATGTTGCTCAAAAGGTCATAGATATGTATGCTGTAATACTACTGCAACCCTAGTGAGAAGTAAAGACAGAAGTAAAATGCTAGCACACCTGAGACTGCAAGAAAAATTTAATCATTGTTTTAATATGACAGATTTATATCAAAGCGGATTAGGAGTTTCAGTTTTGGTACATGGGTTTTTTTGTTTGTGTTTTTTTGTTTGCTTGTTTTTTTCTTTCTCAGAAAAAAAACTTTTTAAAAATGGGCTTTGCACTATGAGAATTACAGGGGACATATCTGTTCTGACATGAAGCAAGGAAAAGACAGGGAGGACTAGGTAATCTTCAGTGTAGGACATGTAAACCACTAATTCCAGCATTCTGTGTCCATTCTCACCTCCATAGCCAGGGCTTACAAATTCACCAATTATTAATTCACTCCTTACCAGTGCAGCTGAATTGTCAAAGGTCACTTGCACTGTGGAAATGTTGCAGTTCTGGGATAAACTGAGAAAAAAGCCAGAAGCTATGAAAGTGTAGATGTTCTACAAGCCAAGGCAAAGCCGGGGTGATGATTCCTTTGTGTGAATTCAGAAAATACTTTTGACAATTGCATAGACTTTTTTTTTTCACTCTGATAAATTAATCTTTAGTGATCCAGGAAGGAAGCAGAAAAATGCATTGCCAGGATGACCTTTCTTGCCTTCTGTTCCTCCTTCTGCATATTTTCAATGTGGCCCTTTGAATTTCCACATAGAGGAAGGACTAAATTCAGAATTCAGGGCTTCCAGGGCAAGAACCCTCATGTTTCTTCCTGGAAAAAAAGAGTGTGGATAGGCAGAGGGCTGCAATATCTGTGCATGAAAATATATGAGCACAAGGCACTGAAGTTTAGTAGGGAAACACTCTGCTATTACATAAGTAAAAGCCTTTATATTAATTTGACACGTATCTACAGCCACTCTAAATTCCCTGCTGGTCCAACCACCAGTGCAGAGCTGGTTTAGTTTGCTCTTAGGATCCAGTGACACAAAGGGTATAAGAAATGCTATTTGTCAAAACCAGACATAAAAATGGAAGGTAATAAATCAGAGAAGAGGGTTTTGAGTGGTCTAAATGCTGTTGTCCCCGTTTCATCTCAGAACACCCTAGTGTAAACACAGCACCCAGAACTATTTTGTAACAGGCAACAAACAACAAAGTAAAATAGCTTTAGTAATGAGATTGAAAGAGGAAGAGAATTATACACAGAAACTTAACCTTACATCCTTGCAGATACTGGAACAAGACTTTTGCACAGCACTGGGTGGAATCCAGGTGGACAGCTACAGCGTGGCTGTGGAAAGGTTCACCCTTCCTTCCATAACTCTGCTCTTTAATGCAGCAAACACAACTATATATCTTGTCTGGACATAGGGATTTTATCTCTTAATGCCCACCAGAGCATACCCATCTACATGCATCTAACAACTGTATCCAGGAATGGCATGTATTCTGGATATTTCAGCACATTCCAGCACATTTTTTGTATGTATATACATATGGGATTTTACTATGGTCCCTCATGCTAACACATGGGCTTGTCAAGCGCTAAGTACAGGGCCCAGTAAAGCAGATAGGGGTTGCTCAAGACCACAGACTCCTTGAATGCAGTATCTTCTGCCAGAATTCCATTACAGAGGATCAGATCTATGAAATAGAAAAATGCATAGCCAAATCACATACAGCTGACAGGTGGGCAAGCTCTTGTTATTACAGCTGGATATTGATCAACATGGCATGGAAAAAGCTGGTCAGAAGTCAGGGAAATGCCAAGGTAATCAAAAGTGGGAGATATCTAGAGGACCCTGAGCTCACCCTTATGTTATGCAACCAAAAATACATAATTCATCCCATGTTCTTAAAGTAAGAAACTATCAGAGTGAGACATTAAGGCTAGTGACTAAAGAAGATAAAAACTAGCTACAGGTGAGCAAGCTCATGTTTTATATGAAAATGCAGAAACAGAAACCCTTACATATTTCAGCATTTTTACTACAAACAAATACACAGTTATATTGAACATGCTGAGCTGTCTGTGTTGAATTACCTTTGACCTCTTCTGATTACAATTCAAAGCGACAAATCTTGCCTAAATATAACTGGCACTTAGAATATGATAATAATTTTGCCTCAAACGAAAACTGTAGTATTGATTGCTGAGGATGTTTAGTAAGTCTTGAACTAGTCAAGGTTGGCAATATGATATTTTCTTAATTCAGGAGAGATAAATGGACCCAGAAAGTTCAGAAGTTTTTCACTATGTAATATTAAGCAGTTAAACATGGTTCGAGATTTTAGTTTGGGGCTTCTCTACTTAGTCCTGTGGAAAACATAAGGAAAAAAAGCTCAAACCCAAAATTGAGAAAAGTAATGTGCAGCATGAAAAGAAAGGAATAAAAGGAAATGTGGGGATTATGCAAAGCAAAGGTAATTCAAGCCTCTTTGCCACAGAGAGGTTACTTGACAAAGTTCTATCTTTCCTAAGCAAGCCACATGAGCAGGAAAGAAGAGGTAAATTTTAACCCTGAAACAACCTCGAGCACAGCAGTTACTTTTCTAATTTTGCCAAAATAGACAGAAAGACAAGTGTAGTAGTATAATAAATAATGAGGAAAAATTTATCTCTAAATATCAGAGTTTAAGGTGGTTTATGAGTCACAGGTAGATACTTAGTTGCCTCTTGCAGCCATTCTCCCAGGACCTGGTGCACTTCTTTTGCCTAAGGCATTTTTTGGCTGGTCTGGTTGGTCTTTCTTCAACTCACCATTCTCAGGCATTACAGAGGTAGACAGTTTATCTCCTTATATGCAGAAATAATTTTGAAGACAAGATTAAAAATGGCAGAAGAGGGAAATATGTACAGAGGGAAGTCACAGAAAAGGGGATCAAGGAGGAGGGAAACATTGCTGATTTGGTAACAAAGGTCAAAAGCATTCTGTTGCTCTGTACATCCTAATAGCCAAAGATCACCAACACAGGGCAGCCCTTGCAAACAAAGTAACAGTATATGAACTTCCTCCATGAGATTGTCCAGGAGTCATTTCACTTGGTTTGCCCTCAAAAGGGTAAATGGGGTAGAATGGACAGCTTTCTCACTGTCTGCTCACTAAGCTTAAATTTTAAAAGAGGGTTATTATCTATCGCTTTCTACTGTACCTGAGAGGATCTCAGTCTACACAGTAAGTCTCTCAGTTTGCATCCAATTGTCTTCTACTTTTCGTATTTTTGGCGGTTTTCATTTCTTTGCAAGCTACTGTAACATTTATTAAAGTTTCACCTGCTTCTACAAGTGGGTTCAGCATTGGTAACTTTTCAAGCTTGATGACTAGAAGAGTAGTAGGATGTTACAGTGTAATTACTTGAATAGGTCTGTTTGACTGGGCAGGTTGTGAACTGACTGTACTGAAGTTTCCTGAATGAAATGAGGTCATACTTGCCCTGATGACTTGCGTTCAGAACTCTGAATTACACATCTTCAGGTAGAGAAGAAGAAAAAAGGTAGAAAACAATTCTGCCAATTCATTTTTTGCCATATAGTTGTCTTTCCTTATATCCACATTGGGAATCAAGCTAAGAATCTCTAGAGAGCCAAAAAGCATGTTATTCACCCTCTTGCTCAAGCTCAGAAATTGCTTGGCCTAGTGAGTGACGTATTATCCAAGTTACAACTAGCATAATGTATAAATGAATAGATTTTTCTCCCTTAATTGCTGCATTTTCTGAAAAGAAAAAAAAATTATATCTGCTTCAGGTGTTATGGTGTTTCTTTGTCCTTTCAGAAGCCATTTTGGTGCCCTAGCAGACTTTTTTCCCCTGAAGACATAAATTTTGCTAAATTAGAGTTTTGTGTGGTCTTCAGTGAACTCATTTGAAACCTTTTGAATACTTTATGTATTAAAACAAAAGGATATATTTCATCTTATTAAAAGGACAAAAAATGTAGTTCTAGGGTAATTAATTAATTTTAACTTTGGAGATATTCATTCTGCCTCTGCAAAACAAAGGAAGGAATGCAAAAGTTTTATATTTTGTTCTTTCTTTTAACCTTAGATATTGTATGATTCTTGTCAGTATTTATCTCATTTTGCTTAAAGCAGATTGAAATTCTAATTTCTTTGTATTTCTGGGTCTTTTTTTTTCAACCTATAGCTGTGAGAATTACTCAGCTATCAGGTTGTGGTAGCACATTTTCTTCTATTAGTGTTATAATTAGCTCTGTAATTATTAGCCTGATTTTTGACCTATTTATTCTGTTTAAAATCTGTAAGGCAAAACCCTTCTGGCCGTGGCTCTTACCAAGAGAAATTCTTCAGGAGCCAAAAGTTAATTGGGCTAAACTTTATGGATGAAGAAAAGAAAGGGGAAAGAATAAAAAAACAACAATCTTATAATGAAAAGTCCTATTTTTTATTGTATTTTATTCTTTGACATTTTTATGAGAGTATGAGGGCAGACTTTTAACTGCTGAAAAATCCCAGCACCTGAAATTTGAAGTAGGCATAGTTTTGGAGACCATCCCCAAGTACCAGACAAGGAGCTATGAGGATATTGGTAACATGTTAGATTACAAAATAACATAAATGTTTAATTAAGAAAAAATATCTATATGTAAAAGGAGCATAATATTTTCTCTGTAATAATGATAAATTTTAACAATGTTAAAGGCAGAATAACCTCTGAGGTTGCAAACATTGGTAATTTTATGTATTATTCCAACAATCTTACAATAATTCATACATGTTTTACACAAAACAATAAACTACTTATTTGGAAAAAGAAAAAAGAATGAAGGTTGCAAACCAGAGAATTCTTCATTCCCCAAATAACTTAATGCTAACCTCAACTCAAGATGTTTCTTTTAATTATTGATCAACTAGCCTTTTACACTCAGCTGGCATAATGCCTCTCACTGTCTGCTAGTCTACAAAATCCCAGTTCTCCAAAAATCCATATATATTATCTGCTAGCCACTAATTTGATGTGGAACAGCAATTGAAGATCTCTCTTAGCAACTCCAAATCAATCTGTCAAATATTAATCACTGGAAAATTACTGACACATATTTTTTTTTTCTTTCTTTCACCTTCCAGACCCAGGCCTGTCTCTGTTCCACCATTCAGCATATTTTCTCATTCATTCTTCAGTGCAAAGTGTTTACAGTGCCCAGCAATACTAATGTGATTCCACTGAACCATTTGACATGGCTCAGATAGCTTACCAAAGAATTCAGCCTATGGCTGCGTGAAGTCTTGAAGGAATCAGAAACTATACTATATAGATAAGCATTATATACAAGTACTTGTTGTCATGGTTACACAGATAGGCTTGCTTCTGACTTTTCTCTGCTTCTTCTGAATAGGAAATAGAGATCCAGGGAGACTTTCAAGCCTCACTCAACAGACATTCGTGCAATTTTAAATGTGTGCGTGTCTGAGAAAAAGAAAAAAAAGAAAGAGGGGGTGGGCTGTAATCCACCTACTTCATCTTTTAAAATATTTATAGATAGCACAGTGTAAGTCAACATAAATAAAAGAAGCCTGTACAGGTTGCAATGCATTTTTCAGGGCCAAAATAGTATTTTGCTGTCAGGGAAATCAAAATAAAGTAGTTAAACAAAGTATTGTAAAGAGAAAATAAACCTGAGAACCTCTCAATGCATTATTTCAGTAGACATTTTAAGTAACCAAATCTTTTTGAGAAATCCATGAGAAAAAATTGTATATATGGCTCTAAGCAGAAAACAATAAAACATAAACAAAATATACATGTTGTTTTCCTTGACAAACACGTGCCCTGCACAAGTCCATAACTCAACATAGCTATTGAGTGCTTTAAGCTTAAGGTGCGTTATAGCAGTTTAAAAAGAGGTAATGCAACTTCTGAGTGAGAAATTATACTCTGGTGATTGACATGTGAAGCAGGTATTTAATGCATGGTTATCTCCCTGCCAGACCACCAAGCCGTGATTAAACTGTTTGCTTGACTTCCCAGCTGCTGACATAAGTATTTAAATGATTTCACTGTTTGCACATTTGCAGGTTATTGACCTTTCGCCTCTAACCAGACCTGAGTGTCTGGACCAAGAATATTTAAAAAATCTGGTATCTAGTCAGCAGGCAACTATGACTCACTATTTATGGGGTGGATTCAGGCCTTTCTCTTACGATAGACTAGTCATAGTATCCCCTCTGTTGACCAGATGTTCTCCATCAGGGTCTCACCAGGGGCTCACTGGTTCACATATGTGCTACTTTTTTCTTCAGGACAAGTAGCTGAAGATAATAACTGAGAAACCTAGACCGGATCCAGCAAAGAACCTAAGCATGCAGGGAACTGTAAGCAAATAAGGAGTCCTCTTTAATCACAAAGGTTTCTATTATGCAGAAATACACAATCAAAATTATCTGGTGACCTGTTGTATACCTTCATGTTTTATCAAGCATTATGGTAATATGTTTTCCTACTGTCTAGTGAAATTATACTATTTTAATGCTTTTCGATGAAAACAATATGCAAAATACTTTTTCTTATTAATATTAATATAATCTGAATTTGCTGATTTAATTTTGTTTCCAAGGAAACTGCCTGGGAATTTATCCCATGGTTTTAGTATTTTAGTTAATTAACTTTCTCATCCCTTATTTAGGGCAAATATTTATATATATTTTTAAGCAGAAAAGTTTTTCCCCAAATTTTATATAGTTTCAGCTGCCTGGTTATCCATCCATGGCATTATTTCTTCGGTTTTTTTTGGGGTTTTTTTTTTTTTTTACTTATTTTTTAATTTTCTTGGTCTGTGATATGTTAGCCAGTTCTTTCTGGCCTCATTCCTTTTAGCTGTGTGTAAGGCAGGTCTGCAAGTACGGAGGTAACTTCTGTTATTACAGAAAAGTCTGTTAAAAATACAAAACCAAGGGAAAACACCCAGAGTGTAAACCCCAAAAATCCAGCCAAAGAGATGTTTTGAGAGTGAGGAAATGAGAAATCACTTAGCTGTCCATGCCTGCACAGATCAAGTAATCGCATAAAGTAATTTGAACACTGCAGGTTCACTGTGAGGATGCTCTGGGTTAAAACATTAGTAGGAATATGATGCTATCTGGTGAACTGAAGTGGGAGTTTTTTGCTTTTACTCACATCCTCCAGGCTTTGGGCAGCAGATTATTATGGGTATGACAGCTGAGAAAAAGTTGAACATTGGATAATAGAAGGTCACAGTGGTACAGGGAACTCCAGAGCCTGTGCTTTCAAACTCAACTTCTTTTTGTGAAATACGCCTTTTAGTTTGTTTTGAATGCTTATAGTGCCTTTTATGCACTGTCTGCAGGCTATTTTAAAATATATTATTGTGACCTTGGTGACCCTCTAGATGATTATTCTGCTTTGGGTTGCACACATTTTCCTTTGTCTTTTTGAACTCTTCCCTTGCCTATTCTTTTATATTTTTTATCTATTTCCTGAAATACTTTTCTCATTTTATCAATAAAGGGTTTCCATCTGATGCCTCCTGCTTCACCATGCACTCAAGCAACTCTTCAATTGTAATCTGTTGCCTATAGTCTGGGAGATGGGAGTTATTCTAAAATTTGTTAGATATTTTTAATTGATTTTTTTTTGTTGTTTTACTGAAGAATATGCTTTCTTCATAATGAAAAACAAAATACAAGCTAATTCCTCAGTTAAACACATTCCAAAATTATCCTTATATACTTTGTGGGATTTTTCTTTTTTTCTTGACTGGAGCTAGAATAACCAAAAAGGCCTGCAGAATCAGGAATCAGAGTTGAGCTTTTTTTCCACTCAAAAGAAAAAAGAGTCAGGAGGAAAATGTGGGAAAGTTCTCTTTGTTGCTCTTCAAGAATGATGTCCTGCTGATAAAGCAGCGTGGTTGGTTGACCTTGGCCAGATTCCAGGTGCCCACCAAGTTGTTCTATTGCTCCCTGTCCCTGTAGGACAGGGGAGAGAAAATAAGATGGAAAAACAACTCATGGCTGAGATAAGGCAGTTTACTACCACAGAAGCAAAAGTTTGGGTGCAAACATAAAAACAAATAGGTTTATTCTCTACTTCCCATCAGCGGGCAATGTTCAGCTACTTCCTGGGAAGCAGGGCTACAGCACACGTAGATGTTATTTTGGAAGGCAAACATTGTAATTAATGAATGCCTCCCACTTAGCTTTCATATCTGAGCTGATGCCATATGCTATGGGACACGCCTCTGGTCAGTTTGGGTCAGCTGGTCCCCTTCCAGGATCTTGCCCACCACCAGCCCCTTGATGGGGAAACGTTGAGAGACAGTGCTGATGCTGTGCCAGCCCTGCCCAGCAGTACCCAAACACTGGGGTGTTATCAGCACCTTTCCAGCTGCCAGTGCAAAGCACGGCACTGCGAGGGCTGTGGTGGGAAAATGAACTTCATTGATCATTCATATCCGGCAAATATTATAACCACAAAAAGTTAAAAGTTATAAACAAGGTTATGTTGTTTCTAGCCTCCTTTTGATAGAGAAAGCTCAGTTATTTGGTTTTGAAAGCACTGGAAAGGCAAAATCTAGGAAAAGCTCTTTTCTATGAGACTGAATGGATAAGCAGTGTATATTGTATAATAGTAATAAAAAATGAGCATGCTGGTTTATTATCTGATTTTGTGTCTTTGTTGTTGTTTGTGAAAACATAGATTTTTAACTTGAGGCTTTTATTTCAGTGAACACCTGAAACTTAGATTCTGAGTCAATGTGTGGAACTGCCTTTCTTGCAAGTCTAACCTGCCTGCTTATCTCCATACCTCTAGGACATGTCAGCGCAGTGCTCCACTAAGAGACCACTCCAAAGCACTATGGCTTTTTTAGCACCATGCTTCTCACACACTAACACAGACCATTTCTGAGCAAGGTTAGGAAAAAGCAAATGATATTTAAGAAAGCTCTCAGTACCCCCTTAGAGTCAGCTCCCATACCCCTCTATTGAAATGCAGTTGGTGTAGGCATATCACTATGTTATGTCCACAACATTGAGTTCATTTGTGGATATCATTTTACCAGAAAGCTGTTGACAAATTAGAGGAAAGGACAGTTGCATTAATTGAGGTTGCACAAATTGAGAGAATGTAATTATTTATGGTAGTAAATGGTGTAATAATAATGAGAAATTGAATGAAATTAAGACAAAAAATATTTAAACAGAATATAAGAAATTGTTCTCTGACAGTGAGATGTATGAAGCTACAGTTTCTAAAAAGAGGTGGTGGTACTCTCATTGCCTGAAGCACTTGAAACTATACAGGAAGAGAAATGTTGAAAATCTTGGAAAGTGTCTCTGCCTGAACTGGCAGGAGAACTGAGTGACCTTTTCCTTCTTTTATTTTGTGAATATTAAAAACGGTACTTTTAAAAAACTTTAATATCCATGTCAAAAATTATACCTACCTTTTCCGGTATTTTCAGGTATTTTCTTTCTTTTTTTTTTTTAATCAGTATGGAAATGTCACTGAATACATTAACTGACACACTCTTTATCTCATTAAATTCCTTCTTCTCCTTGTTAATATTACATCTAGCTTATAGTGACTGTTAATTGATTTTTCTTTATCTTTCATAATTTTCCTTTCATATGCATTGCCAATAGCTCTTCCACCTCAAAATATTTTCAGTTTTGATGGTTATTTAATTTTCCATCTAATGATGATTACTCTGAGAACTTCATTACTGTGCATCTTGCATAACACTGTTGAGGTAACCGGTCTGGTCAGTAAGTTATATCACAAGGATTTAGTTGCTTAGTTCTATACCTGCACCTGACTCTCTAAAATTTTTCAAAGTTTCTGTTTATTCCCTTGTTTTGGGTTGTTTCCCTCAGACCAAAATGTAGCCTATATAAACCTTTGTATACTGAAATATATATAATAAGAGAATCAATTTTTCTCAACTATATCTTTCGTGCTGCTCAAAATTAAAATTGCCTTTAGAAACAGCATTTCCAATGCAGACTTGAAAACAATACCTGCAGATGTGTTACTGCTTATCAGAGCCCTAATGAAACATCCAGCACAACAAATTTATTGGCATTAAACACTTTACTAGAAAGAGATCCATGTTATAAGTACTCGGTTCAATCCTTTGGATCTGCAGGTACAGTTTTCCGGTTCTACATCACTCCATCTCACCTCTGGGCTTTTAAATGAGCAGTGAGAATCCCTCCTGGTTCCTCTGATGACTCTGCCAAAGCACAGGCACTTTCTGCTCCTCCTCAACCTATGCAGGCCAGATTTGTGTTTCTAGGAGGTGTCTGAAGTAGCTGTCCTGTTCCTGTAAATTCAACCTCAGTATTTCCACAATTTTTCATGGTTTCCGTCCTTTAACAAGTTCTGCGACTCTTTAGCTAAAAAAATGGATTTACTTTTTTCACTTCCACTGTTACAAACTGCATCTTTTCCAAAATGAAATTTTCCTACACACTTGTATTTAATTGACATACTCCATGAGATGGACCAAACCCATCTTTGCAAAACATCAGTTTCACCTTAGCCACCTGCCTGTTGCTGACTTACTTAGTATTGTCAGCATGCTCAGGACTGTGCTGTCTTTAAAAGGTGTGCGAGATGTTAAAAAGAAAAGCTGTCCCATTTGCAGCCTGACAGTCTTGTATGGCCAAGCACTGCTTTTTGAATATTTTACCTGAGCAAGCAGCACTGGACACTTTGTCCTTTCTAAGCACCTTTCTTTGTCTCTTGCCAGGGATAAAGTTCAGTGCAGTCCTTTCTGTCTCAGACACCCTCCTAAATTCTGGCTTTTGCCACACAATATGCAGATTCTTTTGGAAATAAATTCTGAGGTGATTGTCTTTTTAATACAAATGTCCATTTTTGAATTAGTTTCATTTCTTTTGTGTTGGCCATGGTGAGTCTTTCTTCATATTGTGCAGTCTTTGTGATAGCTCATGTTGGACTTCTAAGGACTTGTCCTGAGTCTTTCATGGCACCACTCCTACAGGCTTTCTCTCTTTTTTAAAAAAAATCTGATTTCCCAATGAAGCATCCGTAACTCCTTCATTCTTCCTTTGTGCCACTTCATCATTATCATTAACGTTCTTCTGTGGTCATCTATTTCCAAAATACCACTGAAAAAGAAATCAAATCACCTTTATACTTCGCTTTCACAGGAAGTGCAGCACTTTCCAGACCATTAACACAGAAGTCCATCGTTAATTTCCTCTGCCTGATTTAACTGAAAACTACTAAAACATTAAGTTGCTTCAGAAGCAGCTTCTTTCAGAAATATATTGCTTGTTTTTGGCACTCTGTTCATTGCAATTGCAGAATAAAGCAGAATTAAACCCTCTTTTCCAGTTGTATTCAACATTCCCTTGCTGCTCAGAATAAAACGAGAGTGATCAACCCTTTCTTCTCTATCCTCTCCTTAACTCCTCTGTCTGGTAGTTTTCCCTAATCTACATTCCTTCCCCTTGGGCCCTGTATTATTTAACACAGTTTGGATTGACGTGCTATGGATGAGAGGAGACAGCTTTTCTGACATTACTGCCACACCGATAATGATGTAATGAATGATTTTCACCTCCTCAAATGAGCAGCTCATAACAATACTTATGTTGCTACTTCAGACTGGTATCCAGTGTGACAGAAGACCACAGAATCTGCTTGCCGGAATAAATATGGTCATGAATTTGTCCGGAGGTGCTAAAGTCAATGAGAGAAGGAAGGTTCTAAAGTTAAGATATTTATAAGGCAGACCCAGGAGTCCTAGGAAACGAACAAGGTGGCATTGTTTAAGAAATGTAACTGAACCCTCTGGATGGGAAGACTAAGTGAAGCCCATCCATCCTATCACTTAATGTCTGCCACACTTAGAATGAATCACAGAATCATGGAGTGACTTGGGATGGATGGAAGGACAGAAGGGACCTTTAAAGGTCATCAAGTCCATTCCCCCAAGGACCAGCCTGACCTTGAACCTTTCCAGGAACGGGGCATCTACAACCTCTCTGTGCTGCTTTCACCAACACTTACAGAGTTGTAATTTTCCAATTGAATCTGATTCTTTCTATTTCTTTTCATCATTTTGGAAATAAAATTTACACTAATTCTTAAGCAGAAATAATTTGAGTCATAACATAATATTTCAGGTGTGAATTCTGCAAAATATTGAGTATTGCCCAGTAACAATTATATATAGTCTCATTGATCTTGTAAGAAAATCCTTTCAGACTTTCTGGGGAATGGGAGTTTTGTATCTTGTGAAATTCTATAAAACATCAGTTGACTGAATTGCATTGACAAATATATCTTTTTGATAAAGGGAAATACTTCTTAAGTTCACCTCATTTTTAACTTATCTTCCTGGAACAAAGGTTTAACACAACCCCTGTTTAGCCAACCATATACAAATGTGTCTTGGCTGGGGACTTTATAAGTGCCTCACACAACAACCTTTCTTATATAAGGTAAACATACATGATACCTTTGTTGGCAGTACTCATTATACCTTTTGTCAGACACACAAGATTAACCAAAGAAAGGAGGTCTGGCTGTTTTTCACATCTTACATTAGCTGCAATTTTTTCCTAATAAATTAAGTGGAGGTAGATTCTAAAATCATTCTAGACAGCTACAGTAGGCATTGCCAAGCTCCAATCCAGAAAAAACATTGTGGTAGCTAAAGGCATGTCACTGTTCCAACTGACCAGCTTAACCTGAAATCCATGCTGTAGCACAAAGCAAAGTAAAATATCTGCATTGATTCTGGAGTAAAAAAGAATTTGACTCCATCAGTTTGGGTTCACATGATACATCCACTACCCTAGCCAAATACTTTTTCAAGATTCTTTGAAACATAATGAAATCTAGTTTGACAGAAAGAGTTTTATCCTTCTGAGAAGCTAAACATGAATATTTTTTTTTTTTTTGCTTTGACTGCAATAAAAAAGAGACTTGCTATGTATGCTACAAGGCATTTACCTTGTGTGTAATCCAAAACCCACAAGGAGTCAGTACAGGCAAAACTTTTCTCTTCTTCCGAAATTAATGATTTTGTTTTCAGGCTTTTGGATTCTGGAGGAAGCCTTCTTTCAGAGACATAATGCTGTAGGGCCCAGGAAATAATCTGAGAATTCTCAGGGTATAGCAGGGATAAGGGGAGAGTTATTTTTCAGTGAAAAGTTGAAAAAAGCACAGAGGAAAGGTTGAGAAAAGCAACAAGATCTGAAGCAGGCACCACTTGTCCAACTCTGTAGTGCAGTAAATAGTACGCTGTGCCTTTTGGCCTTCCTGCTCTTTGTTATGACATTATACTTCCTAGAATAGCATTAGGTCATTTTTTTTTTTTTAAGGTGTAGTGGCATTTTCATCAGGCAGCTACATGATTCTTTGGTGAGCTAAGATATAGCACTACTTTCAACCTGAAGAGGTAGATCTACTTTCCTCTGTTGAGGGGAAAGCTGGTACAAAGTGCATTTGACATGATGCCTGAGAAGTATGAGTTGCAATGGCCACTTATAAAAGGTAGAGTAAGAAATCTGTATTACAAGTGGTGAAAAAAATGAATGAGTAGTGAAAAGAAGTACAGAACGAATACTGTTTCCCATAAATTTCCTGAATGTATATATTGACTATTCAGTATTGCTTTTTTATATTAAGTGGCAATTTGTTGTTGCTATTGTGTGATATCTGTTGTGTTTCATCCTGAGCTGATTATTGCAAAAGTTTCAGCACAGTGAAAAAAGCCCACCATCTCTCTCTTTGGCACAGCACCACCAGCAGTCAGTCTGGTGTACAAGAAACAGGCTCAAATATATTGTTACCTGAACTACCTATGGAAAAAATAACAAAAAAGGGACATTTGTACACAACTACATTATAAATCTTTTGACTTACAAGCATCTGCTATTCTTGTTTGTGAGTGCTTTACCATGCCTCTGGACCTTGACATCTAGGTGCTTATTGAATAACTTGAATTTTCATCTCTTATAACCTTCTTTGAGGAGAACTACTCAGGGTAACCCTTCTAATTCTTAAAATGAAACCCTTCCAACAGAGGAAATGCCTGGTGTTTTGGAAGCCAGAAATCATCAACCTAGAAAAGAGTCCTTTAAAATTTTCAGCATAGGAGAATGTTCTACTTAAAGTGTGCTGCTGATAAAAGAACTCTCTAGAGATACAAAGCAGAAAAAAATGATGCTGTACATCAGAGAGATAAAAGATCACTGTGCTGAAAGTAATCATCAAACTACGACTTTTTAAAGCTTGAAACTGCATATTTCTAAAGTTTTCACTGTTTCTTTATTCTTTCCATATATTTTCACAAAAAAATACTATTTCTTTAGAAAGTATCAAAAATATATGACAAATATAAAAATATAAGTTTTTAAGAGACTCAAACTCCATCCGAAATGTTTGTTCCTTTAAAGTAAAATTCTCTAAACAATCAGTTCATTAAACCAACAATATTTTCCACTTTCCAGAGATAAAAAGAGATTGGTTTTAATATGCTGACTGTACAAAAAGACAAGCTTAAAGACTGCAAAAGTCTCCCAGGCATACAATTAATCTGAATGAAAATTCTAGTTGGTATCTTGATATAAATAAAAGATACCATTAATTTGTTGTTCAAATTACTGAAAACGTCCCTGCCAGGAGAAGTCTGAATAAATCCAGGTTTGACTGACAGGGCATTAATGGCAAACACTCAGACATTTAAATCAAAGGCTTGTTATTCTTTGTAATACTCTTCTTGAACCCAGCTTACTTGCAAATTCAAGTCCTGACCAAGATTTTCATTTTATTGGCCAAATTTATATTGACACAAGGTATTTATCATAATCATATCTTTTCGGCTTACATGATTTATATAATAGACTCTCTCAAGGAAGAACAGCAGACAAAGACACTAGTTCTAAAAGATAACACTGTTAATTGTGTCAGTATTTATTAAAATACTAACACTCATTCTGTAAAGAGCATTAGTGGTCAGTGTGGCTTTGCTTTCTCTGCAATAACTGGTAGCAAACATTTCAAGGTATTGGATAACTCTCATGGGTTACTACTCTTCCAGCAGGATATGCTCAAAAAGACAGCTGTGAAACACCCTCCTTCTCTCCCCATGGTATGCATTGATTGCAAGGAAACACCTTACACTTGTTTGCTGCTGAGTGGAACTTCTCAGGGCCACACAGGCCCCTGAAATGTTTCACATGGTAGAAGACTACACTAGCAAGCACCTAGATAAAACCTATCAGTACTGGCTCTGCTAAGTCCATGTGGATAGAGGCTAGGTAGTCACACATTCTATGCACAAGTGTCTTGGCCTATAACGAATTAATCAGCGGCAAATCTTGAGATGTTGGAATCTGAAACCCCTTAAAATAGAGCCTTGAGTAATTCCCCCAAGTTTCACAACAAATCCTGTTTTATTTTCAGTGGGGATGAATAATACAAACAGTGAAATCAGACTGTAAGGTACTCAATCTGAATTTACTGTAGAGTACAAAAGTAATATAAACCACTGTTACCTTGAGTAGCACAGTGACTGCCTTCTGCAAATTATGTTGCAGAAATAGAAGTTTCTGCACTGAGGACTGAAGTATGAAAGCAGCAATAGAATTCATAAAGTATATGATTTATTTTTCAAGAGTTTATTATGGCATTATATAATACTTGTTATTTTTTGGCACAGACTTCATTGTGTTGCTGTACTGCTTTTCTGAGATTGAGTTGCATCCCTTTGTCTGTTTAGCTCAGCATCTTAGTAATATGAGTAATAAGTGCAAAAAATTTTCTGAAGAAACTGCATCTCTGTTTCCTATCTGTACTTGGTAGAACTCTTTCTTTTATTCCTTGTTTCCCACAAACTCATTCCAAGCACATCAGTGAAGTGTAGCAGCAGCACTTGAGTTTACAAGAAACCATTTACCTGGTAGGAGGGAACAAAATTCACATCCAAGATTTACTGCTCATCCCAGAATATTGAACTGGTTCCTAATACAAAGTCAAACTAGGCACGTCCTTAGCATTGATGGTGTATTAACAAGAATCACTTCATCCCTGCAACCAAGCCTGGAAAAACCATCTAAAAATAGCATGCCAGCATTGGATTTTCAGTACAATTAACTACTTTGAAAAATGCTGAGACTGCTAAGGAGATAAAGAGGACTCTCAATGTTAGATACAGCTATTTAAATAGCATGTTGGGAAATGTTAAATTTCAGCTTCCTTCTTGTTTACAAATAATCAGTAAATAGATGCAAATTTTAGAGTTTCTCTTGCTGAGTATTTTAAGAGAACATTTTTAACCCTACAGATTCTTTTGATCAAGAGCTGAGATACTACAAAGAAAGATGTATTATGGCATCATGGAGAAAATAAGTAGCTGCCTGCCTGACTTTTTTATAGCCATTAGGGTCTAGAGTTCATTATGTGTTTTGTGCAATTAGTCACACAATATTGGTTCTGCGCCTAAACATTATGCAAATACATGTGAGGAGTGCAGGAAAGAATCCTTGATACCTATATACCCTAATGGCTAGGAGCAGTTCAGGGTTTCAGAGAGAGAGCAGAAGTGAACTGCACTGTAAACTTTTTAACCTTTTCTTATTTTCTTTATTTTGGTTTGTTTGCTTGTTTATTTTTCTCCCTGAGGAAAATATAATATATGTTGATATATGATAACTTGGGATGTAAAAACCTAACTCCCTCTCCATTCTAGGAAGAAAAATACATAAACTATCTTGTCTGAGCCGGCTGTTTACAAAATAGACACTCCTTTTGCTCGTCACAATCACATAGAGTAATTGCATTTATATGAACACAGTACTAACTGCCAAAGATTTCCTCACTGGTCTTTGTCCCTCTTATCAGATTAATTGCCTGAATGCCAAGGTTCCTGCTGGAGTGTTTAGAGTGCTGCTGTGTTTATATGCTGAATGTTGTTTCTTCTGTTTCCCTAACATACAAACTGGAGCTGTTGCTGTCTTCTAATATCATTCTGATTAGGTTTCTTTTACCATTCATTCCCTTGATAGGCATGGCAGAGTGAATACTCTGATATACTACAATATACCATTCAGAATTAGTTTTGCTCATGTGCCATTTGTCTTATTGTATTTTTCTGTATAAACAGTAAGAGAAGTATTTTTCCAAACACAGTGCAACTTTCAGACGTTCCTACAATTTATTGCAGGTAACCAATAGGTGATAAGCTTGGGGAAAGCCTAAGTTCTTGATGAAGGATTTTGGCATCTGGTTAAAAAAACCTCAAACTGAAATTGTCTCTGAAGGAGATAGAATTTTAGAAAACGGGAGTCTGTATACTCAAAAGGCGCTTTAACTAGAACTGCAAATCAATGACGGTAGACAGGTGTGCCTAGGTGTGCTCTGTAGCTCCTCCTACTAGAATAGAACTCCAGCTTCACATGGCTTCACTTATCTTTACATTCAATAAGCATGGTAAGACTCTTTTCTCAGCCTGTAATAGTAGTGATTATTTCAAGTGTAGCTGAAACAGGAAATGCTGGACATGTTTTTCCTTCTTAAAAGGAACCATGATAGATCAGCACCAAGTTGTTCACAACAGAAATTCAGTCATGAATTCTTTGGCTTTGAAACTATATTTTAGATCAGAGCATTCCCAAAAATTTAACAGTCTGGGTGAACTGTCAGCATGTTCTCTGTGCTTCTCACATTGCAGGGATTATGTGGAATTGAAGTCTACAGGTAGTTTCTCATAGGAGAAAACCTGATTATGAAATCCAGTGTGTCTGATACAACCCATGTTACTGCCCAGCCAGGGTGGTTGCTGCCCAACAGGATGTACCATGTCTTGTTATCTAGAACACAGGGGGCATTCAGCAGCAAGGAATAGTTAACTTGCACACAGTTCCCCTTCCTCGGTGCTCCATCCAAAATACATACTTGCTGTAAGTCTTCCTGTTAATGCTGCTATTATGTATTAGATAAATTGATACATATGCCATTCTAAACTCAGGCATTTTAATATAGCTTAGCATGATTTAAAAAAGTACTGGGTATCTACCTTCTCTTAAAGTATCTACCTTGAATTAATGACAATTTATGTCTGAAAACATTGGAAAACTGGGCTTCTAAAACTTCACAAGGGGGCAGACTTCTGAAAGTCATTACCATGTCCTACCAAGTCAGTTCTTAGAAATATTATCAATCATTTCTGTGAATGGTATTGTGGACATTTATGACAAATATTCCCTCCTGCAGACTGGGACTGAGTCACACACTCACCAAACGTACTATGCTCCTGACATCTGCTGTATGATATGGTCTCCACTATTCATACTAATTATATGAGTTTTCTTTGAACATTTTCCATTTGTCAGCATTCTCTTAGAAGTACAAACTTCCAAAGAAATGGCCACAGCGTTCCAGTGGTCACAACCCACTGAAGCAAGAGGAACACTACTGAGGATTATTCCTACTCAAGATGCTCCTTTTTGATTTAAAATTTGTGTACAGCTGGCAATTCAGTAGCACCCTTGAGTCTTTGGCATAATCAGCAGTCTGAGCATGGAAACCCCTTCTATTTCCATTCTTTTCATTCTCTTCATTCCTGAACAACTGTATTGTTGATGATATCAAAATGTAAATTATTTTCTTGACTTTTGAGTAATAAGTATTTCATAATCATCATATGATACACATGCATTATATGTACTGAGAATCTTTCTCAAATGGATAACAAGTATTTAATGAATATTTGTTTTCTTCTCCATTATCATTGAAATTAATGACATTTTTATCTAGCTGCTGGGCAATTTCATTGCTAGGATTCTTTTTGATCCATATTTGCCTTGAAAAGAAGCCTTTATTTTCAGTCTGATAATGAAAGATTTTTCCACACGTAGAATTTTCCTTTCCATATTCCTTGTGAACTTTCAATGATTTCTAACATCATGTGTGTATTTTTTATTAGCTTAGCTATTGACTAAAAGCTTACCTTTTTTTTATCCTCTAGCTAATAGCTACTTTTTAAAATCAGACATTACCTTTCTTTATCATTTCAGTGTTACTTTTTTTTCCTAATAGTCAAAATTTTTTTTCTTAATATTTGTCTCAGACAAATTTTCAGTGTTGTCTTTTTACTAATTTCACATTTTTCTGCTCATAATTTTCTCCTCCCCTGACGAACATAAGTATTTGAGGGGGGGTTGTGTAGTTTTCATGTAGTAGTTTGTAGTAATGTACTCATTTAATCCTGCTTATAGAACAGACATAATCAAATCATCATCATGTGTCCCTGTAGAAGTGATAATCCAGTAGTATTTAGTTTGGTAAGCGAAATATATTTCTTAATGTCATAAGGTTCCTGATGTATGTTAAATCTCATTTCTGCATTTCAGTGTTTTCCTCTCCTTCTACTCATACTCATACTCTATAAGCACTGATACATACAGGGAGAAGCCAATCTTTTGGGCTTACAAAAGTCAGTGAGTCAGTACATGTTAGTTATTGATCTAACTAGAAGAAGCACAAGAAAGAGAAATAGTCTATGAAGATTCAAAGTCAATGGCATCAACCTATCAATGATTTAAAAACTCCAAAAAATTACCATTTTGGACAGGAAATGTCTGTAATGTCTTCCCTATACTATTTTTGTAATGGCATATAACCACTGATTTTAATACTTTAGTCATTAATCCTCCAGGTTTCCAGGTTTCTGTAATTCTGATTGAGACAAATGTATACTGACAAATGAGCAATTCCAAGTGTTATTTACTATTTATTCTCAGCAGTGGCATATAAATAGTTAATAAGTATCATTCCCTTGTCTTCCCTTAGTGCCTTAGCTAATTTTGTAATCAATATCTTGCTTTGGAGCTAATTGTTTGATTTGTATTCCTCTTTGCGCCCATCCAGCCTGTTAGTTAGTGCTCTGCAGACTACTGTCCCACCACAATGCTCCCTTTTTTTATCACACAAAGGCAACTCAAACAACTGTCCTCTCCACTCAACAAAGATTCCACAAGTTTCCAAATTCCTACACCACTTATTAATCAGTGACTCCTTTCCACATTTTTACCATGTTTCCTTCTTTTTTGGACAATCCTGCTAAATGGAAAAATTGCACATCAACCTCAGAATAATAGCATGTGTATAAAATACAATAAAAATGTTCTTCATATATGCTACCCTCTGTAGAAGCGTGACTCAAGTGCTCTGGTTAAAGAAAATTAATTGCAGGTGCAGAGGAAAGAATAGATATTCAGTGTTTGTGTTCGTTAAGCTGGGGACAAATATAACTTTTAATAACTTTAACTGCTGTTAAAGTTGTTTCATGGTCTAACATTTATTCTTGTTCTGTTCAGAAATATAGTGAAATTTGGGGCCATGTTCTGTGTGTCTGTCTGTCAGGGCTTTATATTTAGAAAAGTCACATTTCAGAATTAGAAATATCAAAAAAGAAAGAGCAAGGTTAAAGAAAAAACTCAAAGCACTTAGAAGAATGCTTTTTCTTTACTCTACAACTGAGGTCCCAGTCCAGCTTTCACTACCTTGTCATTGTATCATTTTCATGTATCATTTGTAAAGTTTTATATTTCAAGATTGTTGTATTTTCTCTCATAAAGGACCACTAACACGGCATTCAGAATAAAGCAATTCTGTTTAAAAATAAATGTGAATTTGTTTACAAAGATTTACTTTAGACTTAGTCAAAACCAGATAAAGAATTGGAGCTGCTAGTTCATTTCTTATGATCTGTTACAATTAGTCATTTCTTCTAAGCCCTGGAGTGAATGGAGAGATTTATAAAATCATTTGCATCTCATCGGGTACCCATGTATTTATCTTTATTTCAGTGTAGTCTTCATGAAAACAGGAATACTGTCATTTCACAGGTGGCTTGGTGTTTTACCTCATCCAGGAGGTATACCAGCCTAGCTCCATGGTTCTCTAATTTACAGCCTAACACGTGACACCATCCAACAGTTCTCCAGTCCAACAGCAGAGCCAGGCACTGCTCTACGCTCTTTGATGGTGGAGTGCTAATCCTGCAGAGCCTCACATTTGACTGTTATGCTGAATGGCTGCTGTGGCCTCCTGTCAAATTACAGTAGGTTATAGACCCAAAAATTGCCTTCCCATCAAGGGTTAAACTATATAATGTAATTGAGGCTTATTCTAAAAAATCTGCTTGCCCTGAGGTCAGGCAGAGCACTGAGCTGCAATCATTAATAAGCCATTTTGTGTTTGCCTCTGTGATCAAAGAATTCTTGTTTCCTTTGCATTTCAGCTTCAAATTTAGTTTCCAGAGAGAAGAGAGAATAAATCCTGACAATAACAATGGTGAATCTTAAATGGCACTCATTAAAGTCAATGTTTGATTTTTCAACTGTGCTACCTGAAATTCAATTTTTAGACCAAAAATGCATTTAAAAGCTTTGGGGCCTTTTGTAACAAACACCCTTTCACAAGTTATACTGATCTGCTATGTTCGATGGAAGACTATTTTATGTTATTTGTTCCATTAGTTCCTTTAATTTCCTTTATAATAGCTGAACCTTTACAGCAGTTAAAAAAATCTAATAGCAGCTTTGATCTTCAGATATCAGCTAGAGGGTACTCCACACTTAGATTTTAAATAATGTACTGTAGAAAGCTACCATCCAATGAAAAATCCTCAATTACTTTAAAAGCTACCCTTCACCATGCTTTTACATTTACAGGCCTTTCTCCTTTTTTTTGAAATTTCAACCTCCATAGTACTGAGGTGCTTTAAGCAATTATTTATGATAGCATTACCTCATACTAATTTTCTACTCAGTGCATAAACCAGAGTTGCATCTGCTTTTTTAGAACAGAGAACATGATCTAGCTGATACATGTTCTTCCTCTTCTCTGGCATAATCGATGGAAAACTCTCCCCAGAGACAGCAGTGTCTTTCTCTCCTTGCACAGAGTGCAGTGTTGATTTAACTATTGTTTAGCAAATATTTTAGAACCACCACCACCAACAACAACAACAACAAAAAGCCCCAAAGCAGAACCCTGCATGATAAAATGTGACAATACATTTATTTTTGCACCTTTAGGACCAAAATATATGACAGATAAAGCTCTGAGCTTCATATGCTGTATGAGTGAATCACCTTGCTGTCTATAGCTAATACCGGCACTATTCGATGTGCGTGTGTTTGATTATGTACATGCATGCACGGCTTCATCTACTTTTACTCTGGGCATGGCTGAACATGGACTGCTCCATACAATACACTGCATATAAGCAAAGATACTTTTGGTCTCTAGAGGGGAACTGTTTGGGAAACACTCCTAGATTTTCTTCAAGGAAATTTCAGTTTTGCAGGAAAAAAATAGTGATTTGTTAGCAAACAAATCAGAAGGAACTCTCTCAGGCTGCAAAGCCTGCCAGCTTCACCCGTTCACACATTTTTAAAGGTTGGAGGTGCTAAAATGGGCACCTACACATGATACAAGGGCAGCCACATGTTGTGCATAAAGTGTGTGGGGAATTGGATGAGATTCAGAATGTGAACCTCAATAATCTGCTCAGCAACAGTGAAATGCAAAGGAGAGGTCTCAATGATGACTAAATGAATGCTATTCCTTTGTGTTACAAAACTCCTTCTGTCATTCAGTATCTATACCTCCTCACAAACAGAGAAATAGCTTGGATTAAATAGCTTTGGATTAAATATGGAGTTTTATTATTGTTCTGCTATAGGAGATACAGATTTAAATTCCTGTCCTGTGGGATGAAAAATGAGGCTTGAGTATTAAAACCACCAAACTCCTTGGCAGTTTCTTACTCTCTTGCTGAAACCTTTCTGCCTTGTATTAATAATTGCATAGGCTTGAAACTATCTTGCCACAGCCTTGCCATTAACAATGTCAACTACTCCAGTTCTTAATTCTTCCATCCCTCAAAATATTTAATTTCTGGCATACAGTGCTGCACTCAGTCTCCCCCATCTGAGGTGACTGCAGAACCCCCTTGACTGTTGGATACTTGCATGCATAACTTGTGCTGTCCTCAAAGTACTACCTCCCTTTACATTTCAACTCTGCTACCAATGTGCTAGGGTGCTTCTTATCTTGATTTCTGAGATCAGAGTACTTCTGAACCTGCCAGTCTTGCTGATCTCTGTTAGGCAATTAAGTTAGAGGCATGTCAGAGCTGAGAGATGTATTAAAAGGCATTTGCTGACATTACTTATCACATTGTGAAGCCTGCTTCCAAGAAATGGGAGACAGATGATCTCAGCCAGATCTGAAGTTGCCCTTCTCCACTCAATTGCTTAGGTGGGATTCAGGTTCAGCTGAAAGGTGAGCCAGGTGAATGGTGACAGGACTGTCACTATTTGGTTTTAATTCTGAATTACATTGTTTTTAGCTTTCATGAAAATAGGATTTTTTGAATACTCAATATTAAAAAGCATAACAGCAGTTAGGTAGTTAGAAGAAAAATATTAACCCTAATTTTTCTACCAGCTATGAGGGAAAAGCTCTTTAAATCTGAATTGTAAATCTTCAAAATATTTTAAGAAATTATTTCTAAGAACTAGATAAATGTAACAAAAGCAAGAGAAAGAGGTAACTTTCCTCTTATAATTGTAATTTACTGAACATAGGTTTATCCTTTAAGGTTTTCTGGAAGACAGAACTGGTGCAGACACAGTTCTCCATCTATTTTCTGCCTTAAACTGAAACATCTGTAAAGAAATATCTTCATATTTTTAAATGTGAAATGGGCTGTAAAGCTTATATATCCTGAACCGGGGAGGAGCAGAAATCAGATAACTTTATTCATGGAAATATTACAAAACTCTTAAGGATCTCCAAAACTCAAACTCAAAGTAAATCTAATTAAATATATAACAAGTGTAAAATGCACCCACAAGTCCTTCCCTTAGGTCATTAAAGTACTTTCTGCAAATTGCTCCTCAAATCCTTGGACTGAGGGAAACAGAGATTTGTACAGCGAGATTTACAATGTGGTCATATGAGATTTGCAATTGCTTCATCAAGCTTTGTGTAACTGACAGTGCCCAACAGACTTGTGACTTTTTTCCCCCTTCCCTTCAATTTCAACTAAACAGTAAACAAAATTACTGAAAGTAGATCAACATAATAAGTTTCAATTTCTTCTCAAGAGAATCATGTTGCTTTATGTTTGGTACTCCCATTCAGAGACCTAGATTTTCCTCTTCTCTTCTTCCTCTGAAACATGGTGAGTAATGGATGCCCAACACTGAAAAAAGTATGGGAAAAAAACGTTTGCTCTTGGCACTATAATTGTTCACATTACAGGGTATTTTGGGGCCACCTTTGAGATCAAGGTCCCTTTTGCTATTTCGATTACGTAGTAGAAAATAATCCTCACTTCAGCGCAGTTATAATCTTACTGGAAATGAATGACAAATGGAAGGTAGAGGGCAGATACATGACTTGTGGGTGCTAGCTCTTGTAAGTTAAGGTCATTTAGGTATGTCCTGTCTGAAAGGGGTGAGTTAGTATTGGTACTATATGAAGGTTAGCAGTCAAGAGAAAAAACCTAAAAGAAATCTAGTGCAGGCTAGTGGTGGACAGGGACAGATTGGCTTCCTTTTACAGTTAACCTGGTGTACCCCGTTATATAAACTAGATTTTTCTCACTGTTTTGTTCACACATGCACTACCACCCCTTGGAGCCCTCTGACAGGAAGTGAGTCGAGGAGGCGGGGACTGAAGTTGTCTCAGAACAGCACTGCCCCACCTCCACAGGATATCTTCCAATCACCTCTTTCCTGTCATAATAGTCAGAATATTTGAGACAAAAAATGCTTAGTTCTGGTCCTCCACGCTTGGTCTATACTTTTACAAGGTAGAGCTCCTTAGGAAATAAGAAATGCATCATTTGAAAGGTCACATTTCTTCTATTTACCTTTTATTATTGGTGTCTCCTTCAAGTATTGATATTACCAATTTAGGTGTCTTGGTAGCAGGTGTAGCAGCATGACATTAATTAATGTTAATTTGTGGGTTTTGTATCACAACCCTTGATTGACACGGTATTTTAGCAGTGCTCACCAGTGCTGCTATGAAGAATTCCAATGGGCTGATGATGTTCCATTTTTATGCAATATGTGAATCATCTCTTGGCTTTAGCTGCACAATCCATTATAGTTCTTTCCCCATTTCTGCAAATTAGGCACAGTCTAAATTACCTAGTTTGTCACAGGGCTGTGATTCACATTAACCAAGAAAGCAGCTGTGGTACTCAACTTCTTGCAAGATTTTCAATTTTCATAGAAGTTTTAAGAGAAATTATTGTGTTGCTGGGTGTTATGTGCTCCAGTTTTTAATCTGATTTATTAGTTCAGGGGTGTTGAAAGGTTTGGTTCTTTTCTGACACTAGCACCTACTTTATTCCATGCTTCATGGTTTGAAACTTCTGGCAAAGTATGAGATCAGCCTCCACGCAATAGTTCATTTGCTGGCTGTGAGACCTTTCACTGCCTGCAGCTTTTCTGTCCACCAATTTTGGAGGAACTCTGCTGGCAGAAGGCTCCCTACTACTTTCTGTAGAGCACCCGAACACACATGTCTTTGCTGAGGATATTTTGCATTCTTTAATACCTTTCCAGGTATGAAACGAACCACTCTGTTCAGCTTCATCTAGTGACTACTTCTATGCTCAGCTAATAGTAATTAGCACTGTACAGAAAATCACCCTATGAAAAGCCAGTGTCCATAAAGGAGACAGAGGAGTCCTGCAACTTTATTTAAAGAGAGAAAAGAAAAGAAAAGAAAAAGAAAAAGAAAAAGAAAAAGAAAAAGAAAAAGAAAAAGAAAAAGAAAAAGAAAAAGAAAAAGAAAAAGAAAAAGAAAAAGAAAAAGACCTAAAGTTTTATTTTTATTTGGAGTATGACTCTTCAAATTTCAGTAATAGAATTTCATAGTTAACCTCCTCAGCCATGAATTAACTGAAAATTGTTGAAACATCAAAGCTTCAAAGCCAGCCACCTATTGTTCGAAATAGCTCCCTGTCTTCCTTTTCTCCAGCATCTATTGCTAAATTGCCTTCCTTTTATTACCTTTTCAGCTGTTGTGAGGCTTTTAATGGCTTCATTCTTCAAGGTCTTTGCCTAATTTGCTGCAGTTCTGACTCAATTATCACTCAGAGCCAAGAGGTCTGCTTCTCAGAGTACACAAATTTTGGCTAGGGGATCTGAAGTCTGGGTCTCTGCCCAGGCACCAAATCCCCCTTGCTCTGGAGTCAGATAAGGATCAGAGGAATACCTCTAGATAAGGTCATTGTATTGGTAGGGCATTTGTAAAGGGTGGATTCCCAAGACCAAATGTTACCTTTGCTACTGGGAGGACATTTAAGTAAATGTTAATCCTCGGTGTCTACAGAGATCCTTTTGTGTTTTGGAATGAAGGTCAAGAAACTAATCACGCATAAAAGAAAACCACATGCATTTTGATTACTTAGAAAATATTGTCAGATGGCAAATTCTCTCCAATGATTATATATAATATACATGAGAGGAATTGGTGACTAATAAAGGTATGAGATCTGAGTGGAGGGGAGAGACATATCAAGGAAATACATGGAAAAATCAGAAGCAGGAATTTCAGGGTATTTGTGTCAGTCTGTTTTCTGGGAGTTTTGTGAGTTTAAATTACAGACTTATCCTTTTCTCAAGATTAATTTGAATGACAGTTCTGATGTAAAATATATTTTCACCAGTTCCTATTGAAAGCCTAATTTCCAACTCATTTGCACTGAAACCTTTTTGGAGTCCTTTATATTACACTTGTTGTTCGCAATCAAGTCCACTATTCTAGTTCTGTTAAAAGAAAAATAAATTGTGGCAGCCAGAGTATAGGCAAACATAAGAAAAAACCTGCAAACAAACTAAACATTAAAAAAAAAAGTGCTGTGAATTCCAAATGGGGGAAATAAAAATGATTTGTATTAAAGGTTAAATATACCCTAAACTATAATGTTGCAAGTTTTATAGTAATGATGTCTCTATATCCTTGTGCAATACATCATCAATCCACAGCCAAATACTACTGACACTGTACATATTTTATTTTTACAGAAAAATATTTGGATACCACTTACCTCTGAGGCAGTTCTGGAAATTTTAAATATACTTCTTTCTTGGGAAAAAAGGAAAGAACATCAAAATGAATGATGAAACCTACAAAATGAATTTTCAGCTATTTTATGTAAACTGGGAGAAAGTATAAAAATTCTTGTTCTATTTCACTCTATCCAGAGTTTGATGTTAGCAATCTGGAAATGTTACATTTGCAGTATTACCTAACTGTAAGAATTATCTAGTTGTTACCTAGGACTGTAAATAATCACTAACAGTCTTTCTTCCTGGTGTGAGGAGGAGCTATGATAATACAAGCTTAAAGTAACCCCGTGCAAATCCCTGGAACTAATTCCATCTGGACTGGTGAAACACAGCAGTTTAAAAATAGCATTACTGAAGAAAGACTTCATATTTAGTTGCAAATTTGCAGTACTTCCTTCCTATCCTGAGCTAAACATGTTTTATTCTTCCTCCTGGTGAACCAGAACAACACTGCCTAGAAAGCTGATAAAAGATTATCACAAGCTTGCATACTACCCCTCTTTATGAATCTCATGGCTTTAGTAAGGAAGAAAATCATGATCAAGAGAACTCCGTACTAGATGTGGGAGAAGACTATGTATGGAACTCAGTGGTACAAAATTACTGTAAGTATTTTTAAAGCTGAGTGTAACCAGATCAGCAGTGCTTACTGCAATCAGCTACAAACTGAATCCAGCAGGACAGCAATGCTCTCTGCTCTATAGTATACAACTATAACATCTCTTCAATCTTCTTGTGACCTACTTTTCTCAATTCTAGTATGTGCACTATGCTTTTAGATACTAACAGAGTATTGGGGAAGTGCTGTACTTGTGGGTATAGTCTGGTTGAAAGGGTAGACAGTGATCTTCTATGGCTAATTTGTAATATTTCCGTCATTGTATTAGTGTGCGTATATGATGACTGTCAGTTCATTAGACCTTAAATCTGCTTATAAATATTTGATATTAAGTTCTTTGTTAAAGAAACTTTCAGCCTTGTCTGGTCTAGTGATGTGCTTATTGTTTAAATTGGACCTTAATATTTTACTTGCTCTAAAGTTTTATATGGCAATAGAATTTTACAAGGGCTTAATAAGAATAGGCTAAGCTTGCTCTATTGTCAGGAAAAGATTTTCTTTCTTGTGCAGTTTCTGTTCTTATTCCAGTCCCTCTCACTGATTCTGAGATTTAGTGGCTCATGTGTTTTCTTAGACATAGTCATCTATATACTATGCTGCTGTGACTATTTCATTATTCTGTTTCTTGACTTCATGCCCATGTCATCAATTCAGCAATTGGTTATTCAGTTTGTTAATGAGGGAAAAGTGCAATGACCATTCAGTCAAATTACAGAATATAGAAAAGGTCAAGGTACTAGAGTACATTATTCTAATTCATGGAATATTGTACATAAGATGATATATTTTCCATTCCCTGATACTTCATTTCATAGGAGAATTATTACAAGAACATAATATGGCATAAAATTAATCCACACTAAGAACAAAGCCTGCAATTAAAATTCTAAATGGCATAACTTGAATCCTTTATTTTGACAATTACTGGAGTAAGAGTAAGGATTTAATCTTGTACCACATGACATCATAATTTTATAGTTATCATTTGCCACAGGATATTAAATACGTTTTTAATCTACAGCAAGATACAGGTGCCAAAGTGATGCTTAACCTCTCCTCCTCATAGGTAGCTCAGTACAAATCAAAATTCTGCTGAGTTTCATTTAATCCTAGAAACATGTGAAAAAACAGCAAAGTTTTTCATCAAGGAAAAGACAGAGATAAAGAATACAGCCAAGAGTTTGTAGGCTCACTGTTTCTAAAATCACCCGTTATAGTCAAGATGACGATGAAAGTCCTTGCTGGGCAACTATGCAAATATTCACTGTAAAAATTGCTTTAAAACCACAAACCTCTTCCTGGAGCAGAATTTAACATTTCATGTCTGTTCTTGAAGACAGCAGTCACCAGACAGGGGCATTCTGGTCATTTGCTCTGATTTGATCTGGTAAATCTTCTGCTTTATGTTGTGCAAAATGGAAAAGCCTTGAAAAAAGTTTTCGAAATGCCTTTCCTACTAGCTCAACCCTGGATGAGACGGTACTTCCAGGAGGTACCAGATACAATTTTTCATGTAGAAGAGAAATTAATTCCATCTCTTATCTCTCAGCAACTCTTTTAACTGCTACAGTTTCAGATAAAAATAAAAGGAAAGGGTAGATTTTAAAGGAAATAATGTTCTCTTTTCTTTTAGTCCTCATTCTTCCTTTCCTGTGTATTTTCTTTTTGTCAGAAAATGCTTAGGTAGGTAATTCAAGAGACTACACATCAATGAAGGCAAAAACATCAATCCAGAAGAGACAGAGTTTAAAATACATTTTCCAATTTCCTAATGGATTGCATGTTACCCCTATTTTACTTATAGTTGCAAAGCTTGTGAGACATTTTGTAACACCCTAAGGTTAATTTTGCTTGGTATACCTTTCAAGTCATATCTAAATGTGGAACTTCCAATTGGCATTTTTTTCCACAATTTTGCTCAATGTGTTAGGCTTGCATGGCTACCTACTTGTTCCTTCCATTATCCAGAACAGTTATTATTTTTATTCATACAAACATTAGACTCTCATGATGGTCATATGAATTCACATATTTCTGAAGTCTGTAATTTCACTTCTGTTCTGCTTCACTAAATGGACTTACTGATACTGTGATGAATTGAGCTATTGTACTGTGTCTCAGTTCTTTCTTGTTATTAATTATACTCCATTCATTAATATGACAAACTGCAAAGTTTTCAATTTTGTTAATCTTTTCTTCAGTATTCTGGAAAATCATTTTAGTTTTAATCAATGAAAATTAGAGCCTCGTAGCAGATAAAAAGTGAGAAGTTATAGTCAAGTGACAGGTTGGATCAGGTCCAAATCTGACCTGTGCTCACAATACTCCAAATTATGAATCAAGATGCTTTTAGCCATCTAAGGGCTTGTTTTACATTCAGTTTTGTTTTACTTTCTCTGTCATAAGTAGAATAGGATTGCTTCTGTGACCCATTAGTCTCTCTAAAATTCCATTTTACAGGCAAACAACAGTTGCCTTGAGACTTTTAGCTGCTTTTCACCTGTTTCAATAGCTCTTTTTTGTCAGTTATTTGGCAAAATAAGTATGTTTGGGTAAAAGATAATATACAATTGTCATTTATTTCATATGACTTAGAGAAAAATTTGGGAACACACTGTTTAATCCATATTTAAAGTTATGCATTGAGAAGGAAAGAAGAGTGTGTACTTCTACATATAGTAAAAGATTCATTACTTTGTCTGGCACATGTGCTACTTAAACAATAGCGGCACCCAAAAACTATTGTATTTTATAGCCAAATCTACTCTTACAGACTTGAAAATCTGAAGGACATAATTCAGATGTACTTTGGAATTTTTCAAAGGATATATATATTCATTGACACTTTTAGCTGTAGTTTTTTCAGTAGGGAATTTAATAATGTTGAACTACAAAGGAGAAAAAGGTTATGAAGACCTTTACACAGAAAACAGATATAAGAAAAGACCATTTTTTCAATACTAGGAGACATTTGAATGAGAACTTTCCACATTTCTAACAACCTTTCACTTCTGTCTTTTTTGACTTCATGGTATTATTTCAATCTGTCCTTTGGCGTTTTGCAGATTTTTACATAATCCATTTTTTTTTCCTTTTTTTTTAAGGAAAATAATTATGAATCATAACATAGTCACCTAAACAACTTGGAATGGAAGTTTGATATATAAAATATAAATATTATCAAAATATATTAATTAATCAAAGGGCTGAAGGGGGTGTAGAGGACATGATCTCCAATAAACCGGCAACATTTTAGAGCTGAAAGTGTGGCTTCTCTTACCTTTGCTGCTGTGAAGAAAAGGTTGATGAGTCTCTGGAGATTCTGTGATAGCTCAAGACATGTCAGTGACTCATCTGTAAATATCTATTCCCCTGAAGCTAGCAAGGAAAACTCCACAGAATGTGCTTGATAATATAAATCTCATCATGAAGCAATATACATCTTGTAATTGCCACTTCAGGGGTGAAGGCCAGATTTCCTGGCAGGTGTGAATTGGCATACCTCTGCTGAAATCACAGAACTGCTGTGTTACATCAGAGCCTGGACCTATTTCCTGAGCTATTTTTGTCATGCCCCTAAAATCAATTCCTTGAAGGCTAAGATGGTGAAGAAAGGAAATAACTCTATATTCTTGGGACGTTGCCTACTTCATAGATTCTTGCCCTAAGACATTTGGGTTTTATTCTGTTATAAATGATAAAATGTAAAAATCTATGCAACATGAAAAAAGCAGGGCAAAGAAAAGAGAAAAATACAAAAATAATACAAGACTTGAAATTACAGTTTAGTGAATTTTCCTCTTTAGTTTGGAGTATTTCAAATAATCTGCAGGTATGTTAACATAAAATAAAATCTATAAAGCAAATGTTTGCTTCTCACTTTTTCTATATTTCACAGCAAAGTCAGAATTAGACTCAAAGGATTCCACACAAACAAACACTTAAATATTAAAGATTGTTGAATGAACAGACTTTTCTGAATAATCAATTATTTTTGGTTTGGTATTCTGTGAATATGTATTTATAGATTGCCTTTTTGTATTTAATAGCATAAATGCCATCATATTTTCTGTCATGTCTTAAAAAATTTCAGCAATCCATTTCATTTTCCATGTTTCCTGCCAAACTACTTAGTCCATCTCTCATCTAGATATCCTTTCTCTTCATTGTCAGTGATATGAACCAGAATGCCTATTTAATACACCTTATATACTCTAATAGCAGTCAGCTCATCCAGTTGCAATTACATTAATTCAGGATAAGACTTTAGTGTCACAGTCCTTTACACAAGACATATGCACATTGGAAATGGTCTGTTTTTAACCAGTGAAAAATTAAATTTAGTGGTAAGAACCGCGTACGTTGAGAACAGATTATTTTGTGAGTCAGTCGGAGCAAAGGACTGGAAACCTGTGGGCATAAACTATGCATGGGATTTTCAGCCTCATGGAGGGTGTATTTGCCCAGATACTTACAAAATTTTTGAAGTTGAAAACTTCAGCCTTAGCCAGAAGTGGGTCCAGCCTGAAGTAGGTGCAGCTGCTTTAAAGAATGTGTCTACCTAGCACAACGCAGAAATCCTGATCTACTTGCTTTGCTTCTGTATTGGCTTTAAATGTCCAGGGTGCTGGCAGCAGAAGGGCTGCAGAAGTGGCCTGTGTGGGAAGAGGCTGGGGGCAGTGCCAACAGACCCACTGCAGCAGGAGGAGCAGGAGTGGGGGCAGGAGCAGGAACAGGAGCAGGAACAGGAGCAGGAGCAGGAGCAGGAGCAGGAGACAAAGGAGGCACTTAAGTGCCACAACAGGTATCTCTGCTGAAGCCCATGGAGGATCTCATGGTGGAGCAGGAGGGTATTTCCTAAAGGAACTGCAGCCCATGGAGAGCCCATGTTGGAGCAGGGAAAAGTGTGCGGAGAAAGGATCTGCAGAGAGAAACCATAGCCCCCTCCACCCTCTATCCCCTCTGTGACACTTGGGGCAGCAGGGAAAAGTCAGGAATAAAAGTGTGAAGTTGGGCTTGAGGAAGTGGAGAGGAAAGGTGTGTCTTAATGGGTGTCTTCATTTTTCATCACCCAGATCTATTTTAATTGCCAATAAATTAAATTGAGTTTTATCCAAATCAGTCTATTTTGGCCATTGCACTAATTTATAAACAATAGATCAATAAGTTGTCTATTCCTATTCACCTCCACTCCCTGCACCATCCCATGAAGGAGGAATGAGAGAAGCTGGATGGGCATTTGGAACTTAGCCAGGGCAAACCCAGAATGGGTCTTTAGAAAGAAGCTAGTTTTATGTAAAACAGACTTGATCTGTGCTATATTCACCTGTGTTGACTTCTGTGCTCCTTTGCTTTCAGTATCTGTTGCAGGGATTTTTGGGGTATGCCTGCCAGGCATTGCCACAGGCATAGCTGAAGTTCCAGTTTCCTCACAGGTATTTTTCAGTTGCATGGACTTACTCTTCATAAAATCCTTTGAGATCTACAGATGAAAACCTGTATATCTCAGCTGAGTTATTAATTTTTTTTTTTTTGCTGTATGAGCATAGATCATATTAGAAGACGTCAGAAACTGACATGATGGTTGGGAATTTAATGGGGTATATTTTCTTCTTGATAGGCACATATATTTCCCATTAATGCTAATGGGAATTATATGTGTGCAGCAGGAGAACACACCACTTTGCATGTAAATTTCACATTTTATTTTACAGAGGGTATGTAACCCTATTATCATCAGTGCTGGCACAAAAAATTTTTATCCCAGTTCAGTGGGTTATAATCAAACATTAAAATGATCTAGCTGAACTTAATTTTATTTTACCTTTCCAACTCTTTTGTAATGAAAGTACTTTAATCCAAAGCATTTTCTGTGTCATGTGTGTGAATAAATAACCTTTTTCTTGCAGTTAAGTTGTTTTTAAACTCCAGCTAATAAAACTACTTATTTCCATTTCCATCAGAATTACAAGTACAGTTAAAAGGCTTACACAATTTATATTTGAAGCATTCTTCAGGAAGAGGGACTGGTGAAAGATCACATCGTTGCCTTTTGAAGGTATCTTCTAAAGCTGATAGAAAATGCCAGCTTTTATGAATCCTGATCTAGAAAGTATGTAGGTTTTTTTGCCATACAGTGATTTTTCAAGTAGAGAATATGCAAGTCTATGGCTGTACATTTTAAATAGCACAAAGTCTTGTGTAAAGTCTTGTTAACTCAACTTAGGGTAGCATTGACCATGGTTCATAAGTTGTATTAGAATTAGGAATCTCTCCTATTTCTTTCTCCTTCATGATTTTCATCTTATATGTATGAATTTCTTCTTTTTTCCCTTACTAACCTGTCCAGTCATATCATAAGCAGCTGCCTTTTCCCTGGCACATTCAAAAGCTGTGCCCCACATTCAGGAACATTCAATTTCAGGACTCTTGTCTGAAATGAATAGTAATAAAAAAAATATTGTTGCACGTAGAAACAAAAATGTCCTTTTGTTAAATTTCTGGAAAATAAAAAAATCCTGAAAAGGAAAATTATTTCTCCCAAATTCCCCATAGATAAAACTAGAGAATATGAATTCAGCTGAAGTGCTTTGCCTTGCTGAAAGCATAATAGTTGAGTTAAATGAGTTTTACATCTAGCATTATGAATTCCAGGATATCATATTCATGGCAAAGATCAAGCTGGAGATTTCTGGCATGAGCTGAGATTTTCCTTGTTGTCAGGCTCCATTTTCACAGCAGAAAGCCTCTGGGAGACGCTTAAATCAAAACAAACAGGGTTTTTCAATAAGACTTTGGTTCTTAAGTAAATTTCATCCAGCTGAAACCCAAATAAAAATCATGCTGGAGTAAAAAGCAATAAAAAATTATAATTTATTCCAACTGCTCGCAAGACTCAATTTCTTTTATTTTCTAATCAAATAAGAGGCATTGTAGAGGTAAAATGAGAGACTGTAGCAATTTGGATAACATCTAGAGAAGATCCAAGATCCTTGCTACTTTACAAAGGTAAGAACTGATACTTTAGATTCATGTATAGGTGGAAAAAAAAAAAATCCATAAAAGATAATTCAAAATCACTAGGACAAACATTTCATCCCCAGATCAGAAGCCAAAGATAGATTTGCCATTGACTAGGGACATAGCCTAGGAACAGAGTAGATTTTATTTGACACAGGTAGATACTTTGTAATTTTGACTTTCGATTATTTCTTCTGCTGTCTGAGCTCCTTTTTTTCGTGAAACTCCCTAATTCTGTTTTTCTTCCTCCTGCCTTATACTGATTCTACTTCTGAGTGCTCTATCAGATCCTTGGAAATCAATGTGGCTGGAGTTATTCCAGGAGAGGAGCTGCTTTCACTATAGTATCACTGCAAAATTACCATTCTTTAGGAAGAAACCCTAAACTTTTCCTCTCCTTTGAAAGTATTTGTGTACTGAAGAGTCTTGGTACACGGAGTACAGCAACACAGGTTTCTACTAATATTGATAAGATTAAAAAAAAGAATAATAATGATAATGATAATGATAATAATAATAATAATAATAATCAGTATAACTTAATTTTAGCCATATTTTCTTACTATTTATTTAGATACTTTTTTTTATATTTATATTTCCTCATTCTGAATTTTGAAAACGTGTATAGAATTCACCAGAGAATTTTTCACCCTTACAAGCTACAGTAGTATTTTAGTTCAAGAATTGCCATCACTATTCCCCCAAAAGCAACGTGCACACCTCTTGTATAAGTAAAGTATATGAAGTATAAGGGTTGCAAAGCTGACTAGTCAGAAAAACGAAAATTAGTCAGATTCTAAGCCCTCTCTTCTCAAAAGACATAAATACATAGTGAGGAATGACAGCCTTTCTGCAAATATGTTTAACTGTAAAATTTTATAATGGGTATTCGAAAGTAATAAATAATTCATTTTAATTTTAAAATTAAAAAAATGTAGAAAACATGAACTTCTGTGTTAAATTCTATTAGTTTTTGCAGATATTCCTGTAGGCCTTTGTGCAAAGGTCAGTCACATGAAAAAAATGCATTATAAGCATGTACAAAGCTCATGTTTCATGCAGCTAAACTTATGCACATATTTTGGAATAATCTCAACTTTAGTTTCTATAAAATACCACGACTTTCCACCCTAGAAAATCTTTTAGAAGCTTGACTCAAATTGCTGATCCCTGTATAGAAAAAAGGCATTGAACTGATATCTAAGGGATTCCTGCAAGCTGTATCTTCTGTCTTCTCTCAGAATCCCACTGCACACTAAATTTCATGAAATTTGTCATGTGGCATTTGGATAGAGACTAGGATGTCTAACACAGATCAGTGAGGCCTGGCACAGGCAGCAGCACTAGTGTTAGGAAGTTATATTCAGGTAACCGAGGTTTAAGGCTACAGTCAGTATGGCTGGACATTTGAAAAATGGTGTCAAATAGATCCTCATGGGAAAACACACAGAATGTCCCCACGGGGTTCAGCAAACCTTAAGACTGCAGAGGAAAAAATTGAATACAAGAAGGTAGTGGAAGAAGAAAACATACTTTTCTTTTCTATTTTTTCTGTCAGAAAAATGAAACATTTGCTGTGTAAAACCATTCTTTCAGTTTTCACAGAAGACAAAATTGATCCAAAATGTTATCAACTTCATAGAAATTCTTACCTCATAAGTGTGTTTTAAAATAATTCTGGAAAATTTTGGTCATACTACTCACTAACTCTGATTTAGGTTATGCCTGTTCACATGGTGGGGGCAGAGGTAGAACAGTACAAAAAGTACCCTGACCAGAGCAGAAATTGGCCCAGATTAGTTTAGTTGGTTTGAGCATGGTGACAACAACGGCAAGATTGTGGGTTCCACCCCTGTATGAGCCATTCACTTAAGAGTTGGACTCAATGATCCTTCTGGGTTACTTCCAACTCAGATTGTTCTGAGATTCTGTGAATTCATAGAATATTTAAAAAAACAAATTAACATTCAAACCAAGATGGTATCTGTTGTTTCACTCTTAAAAGTGGGTTAGATTATTTGGGTATATGACAAAACATATAAATTGAAAACCCTGAGAATTGTGCCACATTCTTGAGTCTCGACACACCCTGTGACATGCTTCAACTGTCCTGATTTCTGCTGAAATTAAGGTACTTGGGCCAGACTTACCATCCTGGCAGCTGGGATATTCAAACTCAGGAATATTGTAGGAGCAAAGTTTTTGACCCAGTTTGGACAACCAGACTTACACGTATTAAGAATTTTTTTAAATTCTAAAATGTACTCAATGAACTCTTAATCTCAACACATTTTTGCACCAACATCAGGATTGGCAGCAAGGGATCTATGAAAGTGACTGAGGAACTGCTAAGCTCTATTTCATCCTTGCAAAAGGCAAGTTCCCACCAGTCAACAGTCTCTGTGTTCCTGAACCAGAGCAATGAAAGCCAGAGTGGGCAAAAGGATTTATCCACATACTCAAAGCGCTATTAAGTAATATTTAGGAAAATATGTAACCATTCAGCATGGCTAAAAATGCTGCAAGACAAATCCTCTATTTGATTCTGAAGCAGAACAAATCTGAGCTTTCATGAGAGTAGGAAAGTAGCTCTGCAAATCTACTTATTCCCATGGCTTTATCATCTTCTTGTTCTAGCTAGCACATTTTTCAGCTGTGGTCTAGACCCAGACCTGGGATAAGAACTTCTAGAAAGTAATTGATACATGCAAAAAATCTGTGAACATAATTTTCTAGCACTGGATTTGATAGAACCTACCCGTCTCTCTACTTGTTAAAAAATAACCCTTTTCAGAACATGTAAAATTGACAGGTTGGTCCAAAAGGACTAAATGTAAAAAAATCTTGAGTGTCTTTTTAAAATGAAACCTTGAATATTTTTCTGTGTGTCTCCTTAGACTTGTTGTGTAAGCATTTTAACCTGATTCCACAATACCATTCTGTTTTACTAAAGAGTTTTGGTCTAAAAGGCCATGGATTTTGTGTGGGCATTTAAATGGTCAAATTGCTGTTGCCCCAGGAGACAGGGTATTTCTATCCATATTAATGGCAATTAATATTAGCTGAGGTCAAGCCATTTATTTTGAAATATTTGTGTTTCTTATGTTGGAGACTATATATTTTAGCTACTGGAGGACACCCCATGTTAAATCCTTGGGACTCATAAGGATCTGCAGTCTTTTTAATGTTAATTTTCTTAAAATTACAGAAAGTTCCTAAGCCTAGTTCTTCTGTCAGATGTGCTTTAGTAAAGAAAATACTTAAAAATGACAAGTAGTGTGACAAGAAGCTCTGTTAAATTTCTCATGGATTTAGTCTGCGAGTGTGTCTGAATATTCCAGTCCTTCTCCACAATGAACTTTTAAGCTGTTTGGTATTTATCTAAAATACCCTTTTTTCTTTTTAATAATAACATCTAAAATAGTCCTAGCACATTTACTGTGGCACTAGTATACCTCAGGGCCACCTTCTTACTGCACAATTTACCTACAGCATTCATTAATGGCTGAGAAATGCACACCCTGCCATGGCTTACTGCAACCTAGCAGACTTAAATCGCATCCAGAAAGCTGACAGGCCACTGCATTATTAACTGAGCCACTGAGACCCTTTAAACTGTATTGTATATAAGTTTATAGCACAGGGAGTACAGAATTTTAAGCTTGCACATTTTAATGTATTTAATTTGCCGCACTCGGCAGTTTGCTTTGTGAACTGTTAATCTTTTCAACCGATACAGCAAAATGCCACTGTATTCATTTGCAGACTATAATAGGCTTATATCCTGAAACAATAAAGTTATAATAGCCTGCCTGCCCGCTGCCTGGAGAAGTTATACAAATTCAGCATGTACAAGGTGTTGTGCATCCTACTCACCCTCTAGTTTTTAAAACTCATCTTCTCATATCAGTGCCTTGAAAACCAGTCGGGCACATTACTTTGGTGAGATAAAGCCAAGTGCGTGCCACGGATCAAGCTCTGCTGAACTCTCTCTCTCTCTCTTTGTCACTCTCTCTGGAACTGCTTTCAGTACTTTGATACTAATTAGCTCTTGCCATCTCCAGTCATCCCCACTGCAAGCTGAAGCCACAGACATTCAGGTTTTTTCTGCACCCTCAGTAAACATACTGGTCTGGAACTGATGGGTGATTCCTTCCCTTGTGCCAGTGGCAGGAACCAGCAGCCAGGTAATCACTGATCTGAGGAAAGAAAAACTGCTACTAAGCTATCCAACCCCCAGGAAAGAGGTTCTACATACTCCCTCAAACTTTACTGATGTTCTTTGTATTTGCCCTCCATTCTTTCTTCAGACCATTTCTGCCCAAATTGTCATCTCTCTTTTTCTACAAGTGTTGTGAAAAGGATCATGTGATCATGGTGGTACCACAGTGTTTCTACAGAAATGAGACATTCCCTGCAACAGAGAATCATGGATGTGAGAGTAAAGATGGCAGCAGTAATAATGGGAATTCTGATGCTATCAGTGCCAGCATAGGCAGAGCTGAATTTTTTTGATGAGATTTCTGTATGTTTTGAATGAAACTTATTGGAGAGGAATGGATTGGTTATTTCTATTATAGGACATCCATTCTGAGGACTGGAAATGTGACATCTTCTCATCATGAATTTCTGTCAAGTGACTAAATGACATTGCAGTTACACTTAGGTAACTTTATGTTCAGCCTGTGAAGTGCTTAGTTGACTTGCAGGGCATATGAAAAAGCTTGTCTTTTTAAAAAAGGATTGTCTTTCTGCCTGAGGAGAAGGTTTGTGGGGAATCTTTTTCCATACCAGGAATCTCATGGAGGTTAGTTGAGCTTGCACACTTAGATACCATTAAATATTCTTTAGAAAAAAGGGTCTGAAAACAAGCAAACCAAAGTGCAATGGAGAAAAACCACTTGTCAGATGAAGTCTTTGTTGTCTGGATTATTTCTACTCATAGTGATTAATTAAAAGGTAGCCTGAAGCAGAAGAAGGTCATGCATCTCAGTCCACAACCAAACAAAATCTTTAGGAAAAAATCAATAAAGTGATCTCTGGCTGATTGCAGTACAAAATATCATCTAAAGAAAAATAAGATTCTCTAAACCAAATGCAATACATTAAAAAAAAAAAAAAAAGACATGCTGGTGATAGAACATAACTATCTGGATATCCTGGGATTTAGCAGTTCTAAAGGGGAGAGGGGATCTTAAAAGGCAAGATGACAGGAAGGCAGTAAGAAAGCTACAAATCTGTCTTTTGTATTGAATCAAACCCTTTAAAATGAAACTGCACTTCTCAGTGGAACACTATTTCTAGTGTTTTCATTGTCTGAAAACATTAACAAAAGTAGGCAACATCTTAATGAAAACTATTCTTTCAATGAAAGAAAACTTAGCTTTTAAAACTTTGCCCTGGCTGCAAGGTTAATTTGACATAGAAAATTAAAAGAAAGATTAAAACTGTAGTTGTTGCATAAGGTTATGATGAGTTTGTCTCTCTTTTAGTGAGGAAATAAGGTCTATTTCAGCAATGGTTTCAGAATTTTCCATTAGTAACAGCATTTATGTTGGAATGTTTTTGATCATTACTCCAGGTTACATTCTAATTTGGTTTTTTTTGTTTTATTTCTTTTTTAATAGGTAAAAACCTCACAGATTCTCTCTGTAGCTGGAAATAATGTACAATAATGAATGAAAGCATGGATCTGCTTCTTTTAACTGTGCTGATTACATAGTCTTTTAAGTCTCTTTATTTGCCTTTAGAGTTTGGAGATTTCTATGGCAAAGTGTGATGGATCTGAAGCATTCAATTAAGCATCTATTAACTGCCAGTGAATTAAATATTATCCAGCACAGGATTGTACATGCTCCTTTTCAGCCTGGTGGACCATGGCACATGGGGTAACAAAACTTCTCAAGCTACCAATTTTAATTCACGGGAACATAATCATTATCTTTAACGTCTCAGAAAGTGTAATCTTGGAAACACTCATTGTTAGAAACTTATTGCTACATCTTGTATTTTTATGTCTGCTGCAACTTCTTGATTTATTCCTTTGATGTTATTTCAGATTCATCAATCGATGGTTTTGAGGTCCTGATCATCTGAATGAATTTAGCAAACTTCAAGACATGAAATTACTCTAAGTAAAACCTTTTCAAATTTTTACTGTGGTTGGGGTCAGGGAGAGTTCTTAAATAAAATATTTAAGAAACATCTGAATATAACCCAATGAGAATGTGGGAAAATTACATTATTTCTTAAACATTTTAACATCAAAGGTAGCACTGGCGAGACAGATAATCATTAAAAGCTGAATTGCTGGAAGTGTCTCGATAGTGCACTTAAACACATTTCAGTTGAGTGAAATAATTTAAAATCTGAAGTGTGAGCCAGAATCACATATGTCAATTATCATGTTGTCTGTGATATTAAAAATGTATGCAGCTGGAGGCTGAATTATCTCAGATCTCTAAGAGTTAGAAACACTTCATCCTTTCCTTTTTTTTTTTTTTAAGTGGGGTCATTTTATATATTGAATGAAAATAATCCAGAGAATGAAGGGGAAGGCTCTTCCATCTTTTGATATTCTTGGAAGCCAGGATAACATGAGGGATTTGTAAAAACTAGCTTTAAAATACTGTGCCAATGGAATTTGATTACCTGCTGCTGACATTGCTTGATTGAATGCAATGGATTTTTCAAGTCCAAAAAGTCTTTTTCATGAAGAACTATTTAAAAATATGACATCTACTGTGTTTGCATGTTTGCATCACTATCAAAGTCCTAATTTTTCTATCAAACTGACCAGCACAAGATTTTGTGTCATCTTCATTTTTTCTTAAAAAATGATGCATTTTTTTTCTTTTCCTATCGTATGTCACAGAAAAAAACCCCTTGAACCTAATGCTACTGAAGTTAATTTGCTCTTCACTGCTCTACTGTCTCAGTTGCTTGGCTCTATATCAACATTGCTAAGGGTAGGACTGATACTACAAAGTGAAACAAATTCACAATAACAAGACACTCTTTCCATAAGTCATGACAAAAGCTGAAGTCAGAAGAGATGCTTTAGCTACTTGCCTATAAGTGCAGGGAATAGGAAAACTCTTTCTTGGTCTTTTGGAGACCAAGGTGCAGTTCATAAAATCATAAAATATCATGAGTTTGAAGAGACCCACAAGGAACACCAAAATCCAGCTCCTGGCCCTGCACAAGACACCCCCAAAGATGACACCATGAGAGTATTGTCCAAATGCTTCTTGACCTCTGTTGGGTTTGGTGCTGTGACCACTTCCCGGGGGAGCCTGCTCCAGTGCCTAACCACCCTCTGGGTGAAAAACCTTTTTCTAATATCCAACCTAAACATCCCCAACACAGCTTTAGGCCATTCCCTCAGGTCCTGTTGCTGGTCACCACAGAGAAAAGATCAGTGCCTGCCCCCTCTCTTCCCCTCATGAGGAAATTGTAGAGTGCAATGAGATCTCCTCTCAGTCTCCTCTCCTCCAGGCTGAACAGATCAAGTGACTTCAGCTGCTCCTCATACGGCTTTCCCTCAAGGCCCTTCACCATCCTTGTGGCCCTCCCTTGGATGCTCTCCAAGTTTAATATCTTTCATAAGTTGTGGTGCCCAAAACTTCGCATAGCTGAGGTGATTCTTGCAGAATAAAACTCAACCAAAGTTTACCTGTTTGGGAGGTAAATACACAAACATGAAGAAGGAAAACTTGTCTTCTAGTAGTCCTCAGGAATATCAATCTGAGAGCTTTTTTTTTTTTTTTTTGTTAGTTTTAATGGGTAATTACATATGGGCCTTGGCCTTTAGTTATTTCTGTATGATTTTCCAAATGAGACATCAGGGAGTCCGACAAAGGTCCAGGATATGTGGTTTGTACAGTAAATTAGAAGAGATTTTCTTATTGGAGAATCAGCATTTCTGGTGGCAAGCTGCCTGCTCAAAATTTTATCTGCCAGATTCCGTTGTGAGGAAAGTTAAAGTTTCATGTAGAGACATAAAACGATGTTACGATGGTGAAGATTATACAGTGGAAACAATGCAAAGGTACAGACTTGCTGAGATCCCAAAGACCACAATAGAATTAAGAAAGCTGAAGAATGGTGTACTCCTACCCAGAAAGATGAAATTATTAAGGCTGGGTTTGATTGTTCAGCTTGCTTCAGGAGAGATCTGAGATCTGAACTGCGTGAATTCTATAATGCTATGAACTGTCAGCATCAATGTTATACCAATTTTTACAGATACTAGTTAATTTCAGTATTCAATACCTGAAATTCACTTTTCAGGAGTCCATTATGATCAACCACACAAAAGATCCAAGGATTTGGTTTAATCGGATGTTTGTTCAAGTACAATATGATAAAAAGGTAAAAGTACAGTAAAATAGGACCGCTCTATTTCCAAAATTAAAGGAAAAGGCTTGTGAAACTGTAGCCTGTCATTCAGCCAAACTCCCATATTGTTTATTCAGTTATTTTATTCCAGTGTTTTGTTAACCAAGATTATTTCCTAAGGAAAAAATTGCAATGAAAGACACTTTTTGTCTGTTACCCATCCTGTTAATAGACTTAACCAGGAACACGGATTTCCATCTGCCTTTGAAAGTAGACTTTTTTAAAGTTATCAATACAAGTCAAGGGCTGTGGCCTTCCAAATCAAAATATTCTGTGATTCTGTGGCTTCTTGATTTTTTTTTTTTTTTTAATTTAAAAGAAACATTTGGACCAGGCAATCACCCTGGACACTCATATTTCTGAGTCCTGTATTGTAACTTAAAGAATGACATTGCTTCAGAGGCTACTGGAAACCCATGTGTGGTCAGAGGATTGAATGCCATCTAAAAATGACACCTGCCTTTTACAATCTGACTTGGATCTTGTTTTATTTTAGTTTCCATGAAAAGTCTCTTGACTGACTAAAACTGTAACAATAGAGAAAATTTAACAATTTCTTAAACAGTTTGTTCATTTGCTTTAGTTCCTGTATTTTTAAGCAAAGTTTGGAAGGCCTGTCTTTTTTGAAACTACATGGCACAGTAGTTCAAATGGAAACTGTAGTTCATACATCAACATGAATTGTGAATTTGCTTGTTAAAACACTTTTGATAGGTTACATGTACTGTAGTATCACTGTTGTGATTGCTTTTGCTTTTCTTATTCTCCTGGAAAAGGATATGCTATCAATGCTGAACAGTCAGACATGTTTCCACCTCATTTTAGAACTGTGTGGAAAATTTGATCATATGGTCCTCCGTGCAACTGTTGTGAAAAGAGTTTATTCAGGGTTAAGAAAAGTTTTCATTCAATAACTTAAGTGCTTCTCCATCCTTCTCAAAGTTTGAACTTCACAAGCATCTCTTCTGGGTCATAAATCTGTGTAAGGAGAGTTCATATGGAGGTGTGCTGATTTTTACCTTATTACTGCAACTCTGTGTGTGTTGTAATATTTATGTTTATCCCAGGTAAAGGTTAGCTGAGATAGATGATGGATATTTTATTTGAAATTGATATTCTAGGTGGACCAAAAAGCAAACTACTGTGTTAGGCACTTTACAAATAGAAAGCCAATGACAGCTCCTGTCCTAAAGAATTTAAAATTTGCCTATGATTTGTGACAATTTAGAGAACTGCCTGGAAAATAGCAAAATGAAAGACCAATTAATAATGACAGCACTTTTCCAACAGAATGCAAAAGCAATTCAACAAAATCCTTCAACAACTTTAACCATAAATACAGATTTTTGAGCTCCAGATTGTCAGAATATGCATGTCTACAAAACATGCATCTCTGACCAGGTTATTTCACTGTCCACTGAATTGCATGGACCACAGCACTTGGTAAAATACCTCTGTGCTACTGATCTGAACTTATTTTGGAACAGACAAGGACTCTGACACTGTGCAGCTGAAGACAATTGCTGAATCCACAGAGAGCTCTCTTAAAATACGTTCATCTTTCTCTTAGAACCAGCAGTCACTGTTATGATGACAGGTGACCTAAGAAACCTGAACTTCTGCCAGCACATTCTTGAGTCCCATTATAGCACCATATAGGTATTTTTCACCTGATATAGGATCTTTGGTATGACCTTCTCTGAAATTTACTGACTTTATTGTAAGTGGTATCTTTCTAATACTGGCAACACCTTCATACATTTTAATGAGCTGCCCTGAAAATAATAGACTTTTGTCATCATGTTCAAAATATCTCAACTCTGAAAGGAGTATTTTCCATCAGCTTCGATTCTTAGACTCATATTCCCATCATCTATTCCTTTACATCCTGGAGGAAAAAGACAACTTGTTCTCATTTGATGTGGCAAGGGACATTGTTTTGTTGAAGGTCTGTTTATCCACATCTTGTAATTTCTTTGTCTATTAAACTAATTCTTTCAATTTTTTTAATTTATTGTGTGCTGCAGCTATAATCTACATGACTATGCTTCTACCTATGGCTCTGTTTCAAGTAAGTCTGTAAAACAAATGTAGCCCCATGATAGTCTGGTGAAGTGCTGGCTTTCTTAGTAGTAGTTTCCAAGGTTTCAGTGGGTTATTTCAAAGAATACAAGCTTTAAAAAACCTACAAAACCCACAAAAAATTGGCCTCAGCAGCTATTCCTGTACAGTGATTGCTACCTCAACATTTGTATATATGAAAATGAGACATCTGGTTCTCTAAAGAGTGGCAAGGAGCTGTATAGCAGAGTTTGATTAGAGGAATACCTTGTTTAATACTGTCTTTTCTTTTTTGGAAAAATATGGTTTGTAACTAATAGCGTGGCATATTTAAATATGGTAGGCACTAAACAATAAGTTATGTGATATATTTATTTTTCTTACCTACTCAGACAAGCAGGCCGTGAAAAACACATCTTACCCTCCTACTGATCCACAGTAACACAATTATTTTAAAAAACTGAACTTATCATGAACTGCAACAACTACCCAAAGAAATTTTGAAAGACAGGAATTACTATGATTTTTCAAGACAAGATCATTGAATGCACCAACTGATTTCCTTAAACACTGTTAATATAGCAACAGAATTACATATTTATTATATATTGTAATACTATTATATTTATTTCTATTTTATTACTTTATATTTATATGATTTATAATATGTTATAAATATTATATATTTTTCTACATTAAGGGGATATATATATAGAAAAATCTTATATACATGTACAATGGCCCTAATTTAGCAAAACTCTTACCATTAACTTAGAATTGACCATGTAGTAAAAGCACTCTCACTATCTTCAAGTAAACTACCCATATTCATGAAGTTAGGAATTTATTTAGATGACCTACTGAACAGAAAAATTAATCATTTGTAGTTTTTGAGAGCCCACTGAAAAACTGAGTTTAGTAGAGAAAAAGCTGTTAACAAAAGAAACACTGGAACATCCTCTAGAACGCTGCAGTAGGAATGTGTTTTCTATTTAACTGCCTGGGACTTTTCCACAGATGAAAAGTTGAGTTTATATAATTCCATCTGGGAAAAAATAATCCAATAAAGGAGCAAGCCCTCAGCTAGAGGATGCTAGAGTCAATATCAATGCCATTTTTAGAAACTTTGCACATGTTCAACTTCTTCATAGGATTTTATTGCAACACTCAATATTACCAGCATTAGACAAAGTATCTGTGACAGCATTATCAGCACTAGAAAAGGTCTCATATGCACATATACTGACATAACTGAATTTTTGTGGGCTTTATTTCTGTCTTCTGTTTTGAAAATATTTCTCCATCCTTTCAATGACTTTCTCTGTAATACACAAGAAGTATTTTTATTCAAAAAACCCACAAAAGAACACCTGAGAAAAGCATTTGGAACTTTTGTTCCAAATATTGTCATATATGTAAGTTTTGTTCCAGCAAGAAATGTGGTGTCTGATTTTTAGTTAATATAAATATTTTTCAATGAGACACACACAGGCTGTCTCAGTTACATAGCACTCAGACGTACTAAGAAGATCACAACAGCTGCTTTATTCTTTAGGGTAGTCAGCTGAACCAAAAATTCTTGGAAAGAGATAGAAATGAGAAAGTCTCCTAAGGTGAAACCTAATGGCTACTGCTTTTCATGTTCTTCCTGCTGTGCAGTTGTGGTGCAGAAGACAGGCTTCATGACAGCCACAAGCCCCTGTACTCTGTAGCCCTGTGCTCAGGGTGCTCTCACAGCACAGTGACACAAACTTTGGGTTCCAGGCATCCAAAATAAATTTAAGATTTTAGTTTAAATTCTCTGCTGGTATAAAGTAATGCAGCATTACCAGAGTCAGTAAAGCTTTGCCTGTTTACACCAGTGGAGAAATTGTTCCCCTCTGTAGAGAGATCTTGGAGTTCAGCTATCATGGAAGACTGATTTCCTGTCAATAATAAATGTCCTCAGTATCCTACACAAGTCTTCAGTTTATTGCCTCTGGACATTTTTTAATAGCTGCAAGTCTCAAGATGGAAGCAGATTTTTATGCTTTATTTTGAAGGGTAAGGGTTGTTCAGAAAAGATACTTCCTGAGCTGCCCAGGGAAAACACTATTATAACACTAGCATGGTTCAACCTATCAGCCTAACTTGCGTAAGAAAAGAAACTTATTTCTTTATAACTTGTCTTTCATTTTCACATCCATTTGTTCAAAGACATCTGAAAGTCCCTGAGCACTGACCTGAATAAAATGAAGAAGGAGGCTAATAGAGTGTTCACCTACAGTATTGTTTCCTCTCTTGTTATTAGATGGATATGACCCTGTCTTTGATCTTCCTACAGATGGTACAGCCAAGGGTGCCTAGAATAAAGAGTGTCACACTCCTCCTAGGAGGAAAGAAAGAAAGAGGAGTAGAGCGGGAATATGCACAAGCAAGAAAATGGCCACTCTGGTAATTACAAGTGACAAAGATAAATGAGTAAGAATGTGTGAACATGTTCCTCAGTGGGTCCTTAAATAGGTAGAAAATGTAAAAATGCAGCATGGGAGTTGATGAAAGCAAGGTGAAATGATACTGAAATAAACCCAGGACTTTCTCTTTGATTCAGTAACCCTGTAAGGGAAGTGATTAAAGAAATATTTTTAGGGTTTTTCTCTCTCTTGGTGGTTCTTTATATATCTTAACACACTGCTTATTTTTCAAGGGTATAGCTCCTCATTTCTGACTGCTTGTCAAACACTGAGCTTATGTCTATTGTCAAATAACAGTGAAACGGCTGCTGTTTATAGAGACACATGACAAGGAGTAAGGTAACCAGCTCCGACGCGTAAGGAAGAGCTTCCCTGGGAAGGACAAGCTACTTATTTGACTAAATAAATACATTATCTTCTTTCATGTGTTTATCCCAGTGTCTTGTTGGTTCATTGCTCAGGTATTTAGGTTTTGGACTATGCAATCAAGAATTTGAATGAAGGAAGAACTATTGCCTCCTCTCCTTGACATTAGAGAGAAATGTTACTATGGCTCCTTTCCTTCCCCCCTCGCCCCACCCCCCCCCCCCCCCCCCAAAGATTTTTAAACTAAAATTACTGGTCAAATATGTACTAAAAAACATGCATTGCTGCTTTGGGTCATGGATGGCTTCATACTGTGTTGGTACTATGGACTCATCACATCTATTTCTGAGCATAGGTTTTTCTGAATCTGATTAGGAAAACCTCCAAAGGAAAAAAAAGTTATGCTTACAATTTTTGTGGATGTGATTCAAGAGACAATACAGAAAAGAAGGACTAATTTGCTCTTCTTGACACTTTCTATAGCTTCCACTATTTCTGTGTATAAGCATTGAAGTGGTACATCAGCACTTTAAGCTGACAGCCACAGGACACTCTATCTATCCCATGGCTCACACAGCCCTGGGTGCAGCAGTATTTCTATTCCCACATACTTGTGATGCCAGGCTGTAACTGACATCTGGAAGAAGAAGAAAGTGCTAAAGCTTTGTCTCCAGAATTTGTCTAAAATACATCATTAAGAATCAGAATCAAATACTGGATCCAGGTACTTTGCTTAGCTCTGCTACTGGCTTAGTTTGTGACTTTGGTTGCATCCCTTTATCTATATGGTTCAAGTATCCTTTACTGTCTCTGCTTCAAGAACAAAAGATTAATATTTCTACACACACCTACACATACATAGAAGCGTCGTGATGTTCAAAGGTTTTTTCGAGGTCTTCAGGTAAAAATCGCTTCCCACAAAATTCAGGAAAGCATTTCCACACATCTTCAGCTGAATATATTTAGGATGGCATTTGGTTTGGCATTATTTATAATTTACAGTGTTTCTTTATTGTTTTTAGGGTAAATACATCAAAATCATATGGACCCAAATAAGATCTCTGGTGGTGAGTGTGATTAAAAACTGAAATATGAGCCTATTCACTCATACCATCTGTTTTGTTAACCCTCCAGAAGGGAGAAACAGTTCTACTTAGTGATTAGAGTGTATGACAGATAATTTTATCTGCACATTTCCTGATTGATTAAAAAGTAGGGAAATATATAATCAAGTAGTTAGGAAGTATATTTGCTTCTAAAAATAAACTGTCAGAAATATCAGAATTATTTTGGAACAGCAGAAGTTTTTGAAACCTGAAATGTCTTGATTATCCCCTAGCATGTTGATTCTTCCACTTGGAGAACATAAAGGTATATCTTATAAATGTGCACCTCTCATAAGAGAATCTTAAAAGCCTCTCTTCCATATGGCAGGGACTAAGGGGGAAAATGTCAATGCTTCTTCTTTAAGCAACAAATAATTATGACACTAAATGAAACAAAGGTAACCTAGCAACAAGGTATTCATTTTCTCATCTAGCATTTTCTAAAGAATTCCTACTGAGGCCAGCCCATGAGCCTTGTGCTATTTATCTGCTTACTTGCATTTGAAGCATTCCAATTCTTTTTTAGTGGTGTCGTCTGTGAAAAGCCAACAAAATATGAACAGTGATTATCAACTTGAAGCGCAAAGGGAAGACCTTGAAATAGTGTTAACTCCAGTATTTCAGTGCTCTGTAGATACAGCTTTTCTAAAGCTGGATGAATCACTTGTAGCAAGTAAGCTTTTTCACTAAATGTAGTCCTCTACATGTTTATGAAGTGTCAGTAAACAGACTAACTTTGAAATTAATGTGCACATTTTAAAGTGTTTGATAAAGGCCTTATCCAAAGACTAAAGAATGGATGGAAACACTCCTACTGACTTCTCTTGACAGAGGCCAAATACAGTGTGCAAACATATTTTATTTGATGGATTGTTCACTAGCTGTTTACTGCAAGTATTGTTTAGGAATATAATTAATGCCATTCAATGTGGGTTTATAGCAAGTAAGTCTTGTCAAACCAGCCTTTTACAAATTTCCCTCAGAAAGGTAACTATATCTTTGAATTATTACTGAGGCATTTAGCATGTATGAATGAGGCATTAATGTATGAATATATAATTTTAATGTATTTAATAACTAAAAATCTGACAAAAAGATTAATGCTGTAAGATATCAATGAGAAATATGCGGTTAAATCAACCATAATTAACATGCTGATGAAAACATAACCCATAAATGGGAAATTGTTATTAAATGAGTTTTACTTAGGGAGTTGCTGCAAGCTTTTGGTATTGAATCCAAAGTTATTCAATACCTTTCTCAACAGTTTTATGTTAAATTATAGATAGATAGATAGAATTGGTAGAATTTATGCAGGACATGAAGCATGGTAGTGAGTTTAAAAGATGAGTATTTGTCTCTCCTAAAATGATGAGGCAGTTTAATAGACATTTGTAATCATAATGACAAAATTTTTGCATAAAGAAAAAAAACCCAACAAAACACAGAATGAGAACTAGATCTACAGAATGGGAAATAAGTTTACTGAAAACAACTGTGGGAGTCAGTGGTCAGTGGACATGTAAGTGAAGCCAAGTCGGGAAGGCACGGAGTTTGGCTGTGTGATCAGTGCTGCTGGAATCAAGCTGTATTGCTCCACACAGATCTGGGGCTCACTTGTAAAAGCGAAGAAGGTACAAAGCAGAGCCAGAAATATTATCTACATACTGCACAAAAATGACTTGCTCTGCAATACTTCAGAAGTGGCACTTGTTTGGAATGGCAGAAGTAAGATTGAAAGGTGGCCTGAATGAAGTGTGTTAGCAGCGCCATTGGATATTGGCTTATTTTCATTAGAGGTAAGTCATAAGAAGAACCAGTGACAGGAAACTGAAGGAATATAAATGCAAACAAGAATTTGGCCACCTTTTACAATATTTTACTTTTATTTTAAACAGTGCAAATTATGAGCCACTGGAACAAAGCCACCAAAGAAAACAATGAGTACACCAAAGTAAGTACTAGCCAAACCCATCTGTTGTCTGTGGCAGAAAGGTAAAAAAGTAAAAGATATGGTTTAATTAGGCAGTGGCTTCATTAACTTAACCCAGCTGGGATCTATATCAGCAACAAATCACACAGTGAAGCTCATGAGCCTACTTTGAGTTGTTTCTGCTTGTCAAAGCCTCTGTTTGTGCTTGATTGTCAAGGCAGTGCTGGTGCCAGACTGAACCTCTGCCAGAATGAAGAGGAAGCTGGAAGAAGGAGTGCTATTTTCTCTCTGCTCTGAGTAGTAAATCTCCCTGAATCTTGTTTCATAGGATACAGAAATAATTCCATGAAGTATAGGATAACCTTCATGGGAGATACTAGCAATAAGTTTGGTCAACTTGCCCCTGCCTGCAGTTAGTTGCCGAAGAGATAACATTACCATTTTTAGTGAAAAGCTGAGGCATTTTCACTCTCTGGTCTATATAAGTGAGATATAATGACTTGTCATATACTGGAGATCAGATTAGACCATCTGACGATTCCTTCTGGCCTCAGGTTTTATGAGTCCTTCACAATCCACTTTGTGTGCTGCCTCATTGGTCCTGTGAATCACATGTTACTGCTCCCGTTCCCTGGTTTTTATGACTGTGACCTTTATAAAGAGGAGTTCTTGAATAATTTAATGGAAAGGGGGAAAAGTGTGAAAGCAATCTAAAGAAAGGTAAATGAGCAAGAGATAAGAAAGCCTCAAAAATGTTAGGACATTTTAAACCTATTTACAGAGCATAATAGTCTGCCTGCATATAGAGACACCAGATTTTAAACATGTTTTCTTTCCTGAAGGAAAGGTATTGGTGGAATGGTGTCGAATCACTCATAATGCAGCATCTTTTAGGACATTTTTACTCTTGCTTTAATATTGTTGTTTCCTTAAATTCCAGGCCCACATACATGATTTCACACAGCTCCAGGAAATCTTAAATTATGTTTAGTAGTTAATACCTCTGACTAAACAGTGCCTTTTGGGCTTTTTCTGCTACATGAAATGATAGTGTGTTCTCAGAATGCTTCCTAGATATCCCTGGTTGTTCTGAAAATAATTTGCTACAGATCTTTAAATGGTATGACACTTTTCCCCAGGTACAATAAACAAACTCTGATGGTGTGTGTAGTGGTAAGAGTTTCTGTTCCATCTGTTTGCTGTTTCCAGGGAGTTTACCCCAAATGGGAATGTTACTGAAGAAATCCCTGTGCATGTCCATACACGTATATAACAACTGAGTTTTTATGTATTGCTTATGTTACTGTGCCAATGGAGAGGCCTCCTCTTGTGCTTCATGTGGCTATGGAAATGCCACCCATGAGATAGCCTTCAGCTTGACTGGTTTAATGCTTTTTAAAATTTCTTTCATTTTTTTTTTCTTCACCAAGCAATGTTAGCATTGGAAAAGCTCAGTTTTGTGATAGATACCTTTATTTTATTTTCTAGAGTTATCAGAGCGTTCTTTCATTTTTTTACTGCTCTGACTGGAACATTTTGAATCAATGCTATCACTGAGTAGCTACATTATCTGATGAGTTTTTAATTTTTTCTGAAAGTGGACATGACTAATTTCTATGGAGAAACCTTGTGTATCTTAATGAATCTCAAAATCAGTTTCTTTCCAAGATGAATATACTAATTACATTGTTTTACTTTCTACATTTTGGTCAATTACAGCCATAAAATTTTCTTTTGTGAATACAGTATCTCAAGGACTGTGAACAAAAATGAAGTGGCAGCTTCTCCAAGGAATTGTGTCATAGTGCAAATGCTTCTCTGGTAATAAGTCAAAAGTGATATAAACACTAATCTTCAGAAAAAAATAAGTTCTTAAGTCTGGTTTCAGTGACACACGAAAGTCTGTGTGCTTTGAAAGTCTGTGTTACTATATATTTTGATTTTTGCCTTTAAACAAAACAACAGATCAAGAATAATTTCTCCTCATCTGAATAAAAGAGTACATAAAAAAAAAATCCCTGATAGATACTCTTAGGCTTTCTGATCTATAGACAGCAAGGGTGATTAAATCTTTACAATATGTTGCGTTAGTTTTGGTTATAATATATCTTATCTTATACTATACCATAAGATGACATTTATTTATATAAAAAAGTGAATTTATGAGGAGGCTATAATTGTTTCCTTTTTATATATCTACAATGCAAAGCTATGAGATGTGTAAATACAGTTAAACATCTTAAATGCAAATGTATACCCTTGTAGCTATACTACAGAGGGGAATAGGCACACTTTTAATGTAGTTTGGCTTCACAGTAATGCAAATATCTTTATAAAAATATTTATAAGAAGCATGAACATGTTTTCGTATCACATGGGCTTTACATTAACTCAAGATTTAAGTTCAGCAAGATACACCACAACCATTGTGGCATCCAGTGTTAGCCGTGTTAGCAAACACTTAACTTTCAATGAAGGTAAAGTGGGTTAGATGCTGAATCAATATTTGTGCTTCTGCTGTTCTTGCAAACCTTCTGGTAATTATTTAATTTCTAAATACATGCAATGTCTGTCACACCAAGATTAGAAATCAAATGAAATAGAGGGCTGGTGAACCAACTGTGTTAAAAAACCCAAAAACTTTTAATGAGATTTTAAAAATGTAATGTGATTAAAATTCAATATGTAAAACTTGACCAAAATGACAGATTTTCTTAATCAATGTGAGACAGATAATTGGCCTTATCCAAGTTATTCTACTATATAACAAAGATTGTCCTCATCAAAAAATAAAAATCACAAAGAAATTCAGTTGAACATTCACCTTCTCCCCTGTTACATAGAAAATAAGAGGCTAGATAAGGAGCTTATAAAATGAAGAGTGAAAATGAGTAAGGGGTAACAAAAAGTTAAAAAAACCCCCGTGACCAACTAACAAATTTCTAATCATTTTTTATCATTTGGTAACAAAGTAATTAAGAACAAATTTCCTCGTACCACAGAGATGGAAGGTTTATTTTCAAATTAAGCTGTTATTCACTTTTTTAGAAAAGATGGTAAAATCAGGTCTGAGGTCTTCCTTTGAAGAGTAGAGAATACCTATAGGAAAATCATTGCATTAAGGAATAGATCTACCATTTTGGCAGTGTTCTCTAACACACTTATTAAGCATCCCGTCAAACTCCGTTCTGCTCATCTTTCCATCTGGTGACAAAATGATACCTTTCCCTCTTTCACTTCCACTTTAGCATTACAGTAAACTGCAGTGTGGCTTCAGACACTAGGATGTCAAACTGCAGTATATTAAGCTGGGCTGTGAATGAAGATGAATGCATGTCTCAGCAGAAGGGTCAGGCATAAGAGACAAATTAGAGATTGTTTTTCCTTTCCCTGGCAGCAGAATCTGCCCTCTGTTTTCACAAGGGACCTTAGAAATGGAATTTAGTCACAGAAAAAACTAGAGAAATATGGTAAATCAAGCCCATGGAGTACCATCTCACTTTTCCTCACACTGAGGGTCACTTGTACAGGGTAACTTTAATGAACTCAGTCAGGAAGGCACATTCTGGTCTTTAACATATATGAATGCTTACTGTAGACATAGGAATCCATATGTGGCATGCACTGGACATGTTATGAGGGAGATCAGAATAACAGACAAATGGAACTCTTGTGAGTTTATAACTCAGTATGCTTGAAAAAATTGCTATGACAGAATAATCTGTACCCTCAGTGGGTGGGGGAGGTGGGGATGGGAAAATTGAGTAAAGATTTTCCTAATTAGGAATCACCTTTTTTCACAAAACAATTTAGAAACTTCAGAGTAGATTTTGACACCTATCCTCTTATTTTGCAGTAAGATGGTGAATACAGAAGACAGTAATTATGTATGTAGATTTATTTCTGCTTAAAAAGCATAGGGTTTGTCACTAATGCACCATTGTTACAGAGAACTTTGTACATGTTTTGAACTGCTTTTGTTATGGAAAAAAACTTAATGTAAGTTTAATGTTACATTGAAAAAAGGAAATAAAAAGGGATACAAGAAGAGAATTTTGCCTTGCTTTTGTTATGATAAGAAGTAATTTACATTTGGCTTAAGTCACAAAATTTTACTTTACTCAATTTAAAGAGTGATTGAAGAACAGGCATCTTTGTAAATGATCCCTGAGGTTCCCTCATCTGATGCTGTTTCATCCCTTGGAAGGCTTTGAGAGTGTTTCCAATTGTGATTTGAAGTTGTGCCATCTATTTTACATAACAAGTTTTTTTTTCTCATTCAGTACTAGTGTTGATGTTTAGGTTTTAGAATCAATTCAGAGCAAATATTTAGGAGAACTTGAGAGACAGGATATAAGTGCCTGACAACAAATATTCAAGTAGTTTTAGTGATCTATGTGATCTATGATCTAGTGATCTATTTCATTCCCCTAATCTATGTGTATTTCTTTCCCTTAGACAGTTCTGCCTTACAAATGCATTTCTATGACCTAATCAATTTTTAAACCTATGTTTAATATTTTAAAAGATGTGTGAATGTTTTTACTGTCTTCCTTAAAAGCAGGTCTGCAGATAACAGTTACTACCAAAAGTAAAATGATATCTCTCAATATATTAAGTAAACTAATCACACTTGACTGAGATTCAGAATTATTTTCTCTCTTTTCATTTTGTCCATTTCAGTATGCATTCTAATCTTGTGATTTAGTGTAGCAATTTAATAATTTTCCTTTATCTAGTTACAAATATGAAATGTGCACTGCACTGATGATGATGATGATGATGAATTGTTCAGATTTCTGTATTATCTTAATTGCTTATGAATTGAATCTGTATATTTGAAGTGGGAAGATAGGTTGTTTTAGCCAAGTGAACAAGTTCTTGTTTTTGGTGTACCCTGACAGCACCAGGAGGGTAAAAGAGAACAGTATTTCTGTCACAGAAAAGTATTCATGCTGATCAGTATAACTTCTGTGTGTTGTCCTGCATTTCTGCATTTCCCCATTGTTTTTTTGGTTAAGTTATAACAAACGGGCTTTAGAATATGTTGTACATGGAAAGAAAAGAAAATTATTTCATGGATGCATTAGAAGTACATTGTTACATGATATTCTAGTTTTGAATAAATATTTATACATTAAAATGGTATTACACTTGGTATTTCATTGGCTGTTGGCCAGATATAAAACCACCACATTTTGGCATTTGGCCTTTATTAAAAAAGATTCTGGTTGGATAAAATCTCTATGTTTTGAGGTACATAGACTTTGATAGCTAAGTGCCAATGAGATAGAAATATTTAGTATGGTTTGAATATTATTTTGTGTGTCATAACCCAAACTTCTACTTTTTTTATGCTACTGAGCAGTGGATTGTTTTGTGAAAATATTAGTGAACATAAAATGGTAGTGAGTTTAGAGAACAAGCTAATGAATTATTTATAGTACCAAGATATAGGTGGGGTTTTTTGGTTGTTTTGGGATGGTTTTGTTTGGGTTTTTTTTAAGTTGAACAATTGAGAAGACAATGAAATGTGGTTTTAATTCACAGGTTAAGTGAGCTGGAAAGTTTTCTGGTTTGCTTGGAAATGTACCTATTGGTGGTGACCAGGCAGAATATTGGGTAGAGAGGAGAGTCCCTTAGCCAGAGCCTGTAACAGGCTTACAAATTTCTGTACACAGACAGGCCACCAAGCACAGGCAGAGACCTGCATCTTATTCATACGGCTCATAAACATATACAGTAGAGATGGCAAGCATGAGCTAGCATGAATAGCTAGAAAAAAGACTTAAAGTTTTAGTGGAGATTGAGAAGTTATCAAGGTCAACACATGCATGGTTAGATCCTCAAACTGTGTAGGGACTATGCTGGAATAATATGCAGATATAAGAAGACAACCCAGTCTATGCAGAGTGAAACTGAAACAGAAATTGGGAAAGACAAAAAAAAAGGATTTCAAAGTAACTGGTTTTCATTTAAAACAGAACAAAACAAGAAATGGGTGGTATTGTGATAGAAAATTGGTTTGATAATTTAGAGTCTAAACCTAGAATATGTCTCATTGGTTATGAACAGAAGAAGAGATTTAAGACATGGACTGAATTAAATATCATGAAGTAACAAAATAAAAACCATCTATTATTTTTTCAGCAGTGGTGTTCCTGTTCACCGTGTAGTTTAGACAATGAAATTTAGAGTGGTGGGGTCTAAGTATTTTTTTTTTCCTTTTTCTTTCCCCTTCCCTTTCCCCTCATGTGATTGTCCTTTTGGTTATTATACACTCTTGACATAAGGGCTATCTCCTGGGCAATTCCATTTTCTACTTGTGATGACAGAATGGACAAGATATGCTTGGAAGAACTGGGCTCCACAGAAGAAAAATATGCAGCTAATTATAATAATATTGCAAAACAAATCAATAATTATAATTTTCACAGCATATAAGATCAACCAGGACAAGGAATATAGTCAGCTAGTTAACGTCCTCTTCAGTTCGTATCATTCCACTACAGTGGGACTCTGGATTGGCATCGCACACCTGCGATCACCTTGAATAGCCACTGGATGTCACTGACGATCCACACAAAATCAGCTTAACCCTTTAAGCATTATCTTGCAATGCATGGAAGAGTCAGCAAAAAGGTCACTTACTTCCATGACCTTGGGATGTGAATTGTCTATCACCAACATCTGCAATGACAGATAAATAAGAAACTCTCAAAAGAAATAGAGATGTGATCAACTGCAAGGCACACCATGAGTTAAGATACTTCAAAGAACTATTTGAATGTGAGATGATGGCTACTTATGACTCTCTTAAAAATGTGCAATCAAGCCTTCCTCTGTGTTCCAGTACATAACCACCCAGGTGGGAGGACATCTCTTTTAGTACTGAACTGTGTTCTTTTCACAGTCCATGCAAGATGACTGGAAATTTGGTTTTCTTATTTAAATGTTTCAACAACTCTGGAATCTTTCTGGAAGAACTGCAGGAATTCCTTCCCTTATCTGGGAATTCTAAATTGCCTTACCTGTTTGGTGAGAAATAAATAATTTTCCAGCATGTTCCTGATCTCTGAAAGATAAAATTCCCAATAGCAATCCATAGGAGAGAAGTAGATAGTTACCTGCCATAGCAAGAAAAGTAGAGGAATGAGAACAACGTCAAACACAAAGCATTTATATTCACCAACATGTTTTTCTTATAATTGGCAAATTCGTGATAATGATGAACCGGTTCTTTCTGTACTTTACTATTGAGTATATTAAGTGAAGAGCAGTGAGAAGTGTACTTGTCTGTTAGAGAAACGAGGTTCAAAAGCAGATTTTTCAATGTTTTGGTGCCATTGCATTCTATCTGGATTTAAATGGCTTTTTGTTTTTTATCCTCATGACAGAAGATTTATTTTTCTTCAAGCAGAAGCTATCATCTTGAGAAATCTATGTATCAATTAACTAGCTTTTTTCCTCTAACATTTCAGCTTAATGCTTTTCTTGCTGCTTGGCACCAATGTATCCTTTTGTTTGAGGATGGTATAGAGATAGTGATCAGAGCTTTTAAAGACTCATTTACAGGTAGGATAAGACACAGCACAATGAGCTCTTTTCACTGATACACTTTTAGATAGCTCATTAGCTGTATACTGTGAAGCCAGTTGAATCTTTAAAGAAAACTGTATTATATTCTCCAGTTAAAAGTCTGTTTCGTTGCCCTGTTGAAACTGAAAAATTATGTAAAATGTTGCAAGATGATAGTAATTGTCTCTGGAAGCAAATCAGAAGCAAACAGATAATGATCTAGGAATCGGAATCTTGTCTGGGAGGTGAATAAAAATTATTTTGTTTTAAATCTTCCTTTTTTCATACTGTGTTTCTCAATCGGCTTCATCATCCTATCTCTGACTTTAGACAACACCTATGGAATAAGAAAAGCCAGCTTCCAACCTTGTTCCAGTATAGAGTGTAACAAGGAGCCCATGAGGCATGTTTCCTTCCACAATGAAGAATAAGTATTCTGGCCTCCATGGAGAAAACTTATTCTTCAAAATATATGATTCCACAATATTAACATTGTTTAAATAATAGAACAAATTGCTGCTACTGATTATAAAATTAGCTTGCCTTAACAAAAAAAAAAAAAAAAAAAAAAAAGTCATGATTCTTTCCAGCAGGTGCTCTCCCTGCAATGCATTCTGCCAGATAACTACACACAATATAACAAGAAGTGAAACCTCCATTTACCTTGAGATGAATAATTGAATTATTTGTTCATGAGTGTAATAGCGTAGATTCATCTGTTTTGAGAGGATTTCTTTTGTCAGGTCTTGTATCTATTGCTGTAAAACCTGATGCAGTATGAGTGGGACTTGACAATGATGGGAGATACTCTTGCTTCAACAAGTCTCCTGCATTTGAGTTAGTTGCCTCAGCTGGCTTATTTTTTTCTTCAGAGGAGAAAGAAGGGCACTGCTGGAGGAGATTCAGAGATTCATATTACCATGTCCCTCTACAAATAACTGCAGCACAGTAAGAGTGTTAAAAGAGTAAGTGGGGTACTCCTGGTGTTCACATTGTAAGTTTAACATTGGGTTTTGTTTTGGTGAGGTTTCACTTCACACCTGCTCTAGCTTTTGGTCCTGCTGACTGAGTGTCCATTAATAACTGAAACATGCAAAGTTTATTGTCTTTGGTTCTTCCCATAGCTTGACTTCCTTTAACAGGAATTGAGTTCATGTGCTCAGAGGCAGCTCCATGAAGGCTACACGCTTGATGATGTGCTCACAAACTGAACTAAAAAGTTAATGGGGACCCACTGTAAGGGTACAATAAACCTTTAAATAGATTGTCTGGTTAGTGTAGTGAATGTATATGCCTTATTATCTCTATTTTAAATTATCAAAGATAAATATTGATGCACATATTTAGAATACAATAAAAAGATATGTTCTGTTATATATGCTTTCTTTTGTATTTGTTTTGTTTGCTTGTTTGTTTGTTTGATTGTTTTTCAAATTCAGCAGCTAGATCCACAGGTAAAGCTGTTAGGTTCTCATTTACATCCTGACACTGACTCATTTAATGATGACAGGTAGGAAATTTAGAAGAGCAGACAGTGGATATGAGAATTTTGTTTTGTCTTCTGGGAAGCACGCCAAGAAGGCAAATCCTTTTCCCCTGTAACCTGGTTTCTAGGCTTTGATGTTGCAAGATACAGTCAAACCCGTGACATTACATTGAAAAGTAAATAGGATTTTGAAAAACTGTAAAAGAGATTCCTGTACATGCTTTAAGAAAACAAAATCAAGAAAAAACCCACTTTGGCTTCTGAAAGGAAACAGAAATTTTTCATATTTTTTTCCTAGGGAAAATATTTGTAGATTAACTGTCAATGTGTGTGTTTCAAGAGATTACTATACATGTATGAAAAAGAACATGAATATAGAGAATGAAACTACAGAAATAAAATGAGCACTTACAAACTGTGGTGACAGGTTTACTAAACTGAGACCAGAGAAAGAAAAATGAAATAAAAACATCTGTGCAATTGGTGATTCTTTTCGGAGGCTGTTTAGTACAGAATGGACAATATACAAAACCAGAAAATGTAAATGCATCAGGAAGTATAATTTGGACCTTTGCTTCTCAGAGAGGCCTTTATGCAGACAGTCACTTGTTCTGTGCTCATACACCACTAGCCTGTTTCAAGCTACCAGAGAATATTCATGTATTCTTCCACACTGAATCAAAATTATTTGAAAGTGTCTCCTTCATACCAGGATAGCCTATGCAGTGGTGAGGTGAGGTGAGGTGAGGTCTGAGTCTTCTCAGACAGTGGAAGAGTCTGAATTTATTAGTCCCTGACTTCACACACTAGCCACTGAGCTATCGTATGTCAGGAAAGGATGCTGCACTGCCACCACCTTGTTAGAAGAAAGAATCGCTTTTTCTAGGTTTTGCTGTTAGCCTCCATGAGAAGATGAAAGGCTGTCTAACAAGTGCCTGTAATAAAGGAAGGAAGCCCCAGAGATGAGCCAGGTTTAAGATGTGCCCTTTCATTGAAGTTCCCTTCTTTTTAGCTTAGATGTCTCTGCACACCTGTGCCAGTGGTTGTAGACATAATTTTGAGGGACCTAGCTCCCTCACTGCAATGTTTGGGGAACAGAGTTCCCTAAACCAGTGTAGTGAGCTCTATTACTGGTGGTCAGCTATCTTACCTGCTCTGCAGGTACACTCTATTACATTAAATATAGAAAATAAGCTCTAAACTATAGTTTATTTGGAAAACATAATGCATTTTTCCATCAGTTGAGCTTTTTGATTATATTCCTGCTTGTTGCTTGTTGTTCAAAGTGCAGCTTTTTATAGAATACTTAATTTTGCATGGTGTTTGAATCTAACAATTAAGAGGCAAGAGATCAGAATTTTAAAAGTTATCTACTGTGATTTTAGTAGTATAATTTCTAGTGACTTCACCTGTTGAAGAATTAGCAGAACACTGAGACCCTTTCAAAATCTCACCCTGAGGATGAGGCAATACTCTGCAGTCTTTAATACTGAAGAGAGGATTGTGTTGGATTGTGTTGGATTGTCCAGCATCAGAAATGTGAACCAGCTCAGAAGTGAACCTAGAATTGTTTTGACAGATTACTCGAAGGACGTGAAACACAGTGTTTGCCATTTTTATGCCTTTATGTCAGGTTTATTGCTGCTGTGGGAAGGCAGAAGTCTTGTGATCCAGCAAAAGGCCTGCCAGTAAGTACCCAAGTGTTTTGAACCGCTATGAGATGACAAAATGAGTTTATACTTACAGAGCTGACAGAGAGAGGAAGAAGCAGTTTCTGTCATGTGACTGCAGCATTTTTTATCTAGTATTAGCTACCTGAGAGATGAATTGGCTACATCATTCAATTGCTGAGTCTCTCAGGCTCTGCCGACATGATGTTTGCGAGGCAGATACAGGCTTTTACTGTGTGAGTTCTGTGTGGATCAAATGGGTGCCAGCTGTAACCTTGCAATTGTACAGATTCTGCTGGCCTGGTGTTGGTTGTGAACTATCAGATCCTGTTAGGAATTTATGTTGGTTTAGGCTCAGGCCCATGTGAACAGGCTGCACATTGTCTGGCCAGATTGTAATATTGCAGAGTGAGCTTATATTTGGTTGGAGGGAAAAAAAAGGGGCAAGCTTGCATGTCATGTAAAATGGTGCCCAGACACACATTTAGACAAAATCCAAAATGTACTCAAAAATATCTTTTTGTGACTCATCTGTATGAGAGAAGGGTAAAACCCCAGAGCCCCAGATCTCTGTCCTGTGTAAGTTTTGAGCATTGTCATCTGCTTGCAGTAGTGATAATATATATATATATATGAGCCAAAGCCTACTCGGGTGATGAAAAACTACTTTATCTATCTATTCGCACATGACATTTTGCACTTGCGCACAAAGGAAAACAGGACTGAGTTCTCTTTGAAAGAGTAACTCTTTGTGGTTGCAAACCAGGGCTAAAATGAGTGCTAAAGTGAGTGTAAATCAATAGCCCTAGTATGTTAACTTATGAATGCAACAAAGGTGGTTTTCCTTGGTTCACAGTCAGAACCCCAGGTATCTCTGTTGCAGGCTACTGTATTCCCTGCTTATTCTGACTCTGTTCACAGGTCTACTATGTGTACCCCTGACAGAGATCAACCTCCTAGTGACAGTGGTTCCCTTCTGCACAGTCCAAAGGCAAGTGCTTTATAGATGGGAAGCTAAGACTGGAATATTGAAAACAATGGTAGAATCAGAATTTCTCCTTCAAACAATGCTTACTGGTTTGTTTAATCTGGAGGTTTTGAAGGTGTTTGAGGATGTTGGACTATCCTGGGCTTACTGAAAGTCATGTCTTAGGGAGTCTTTGGAAGTCCTAGCTGTAGCATATATGTCACTCTGTATTTTAGTACAATAAAACTGTGCATGTAACAAGAAAGTAAGGTACTTTAAGTTTCTCCTTCTCCTGTTTTATTACTTACATCCAGTTACTGTCTCCCTTTCTCGAATTTAGAACAATGATTTCCAGTAAATCTTTTTAGTAAATACATAATTTCCCTGCTCAAAAATAATCTTGCCAGGGAAGGATACACAGATCTGAGAAAAGCATATCTCTACTGCTAGATTTCTTTCATCAGGTATTGCCAGTTATAAACTGAAGTAAAACCTACTGCTAGCTGGCATGTTATGCTAAGCCTTACACTTTTCTTAAATGGTAACTAATACAAGGCTCTGAACCCATGTGCACTCTCATTAACTTTAGTGTGAGGCTCTTCAGTTTAGAAAATTGACATGTAGAACCCATTGACTGTATGAATGGGGTCTGCTGAGTGCTCTGTTGTCCCCTGAAAGAGCAAGCAAGCGTAGATTTGCTAGGGTGTGATTCCTAATTTATCCATATCATTAAACTCGTTAGGCTGAGCTCTGTGAATATCTTCCATGTCTCTTCACGTATTTTTAACTGCACCTAATGTAACTATCTTGATCATAATTAAGGTTTCTGAAATTCTAAAAGGAATAATGAAGAATGAGTAAGATCTCTGTTTATCAGTCATAACATACCTTCTTTTTCAAAACAAGTTTGTTGCAATCATGGAAAGCAGCACCTTAGAGGTGAAGTCATTCCCTGCCATCCAGTAGATCTCTCTCCATATTCTTTTATCTCACCTCAAGCTATTTTTTCATCTTTAACAGCTTAGAGAGCAAGTGTATTTCAGCATAGGGGTTTTTGGTGTTACTCTATGGAAGTTTTCTGCATCCTTCTGTGTGGTACACAGGTGCAAGGATCTCTTGATGACGACATGCAGGTGAAAAACCAACAGCATTACAGAATACATTTAAATGTCATAACAGCACAGTGGGGGAGTGTTCACAAGCCCAGGCATTTTTGGATGTAGTTATAGACACCATATGATCAAACTTAAGGAAATACTACAGAGAAATCCTCTGAAGTCTCTCATAGTGAGGGAATGTAACTACAGGAAGTCTTAAGCTTGGGACACTTGTTCCTCAAGATTTGAGGTCCTTCTTTTCCTAAATGAAAGTTTATAATAGTTTTGACAAGATTTAGACAAATTTTCAAGAATATTTGAATTCTAGTATTTTTAAAATAAAATATTCTGGGGGCAATTCCATAAAATATTAGTGAAGAAAAAGGAGGTGAAATATTGCGGATGACACAAAATTATTTTGTCCTACATTTATTTTTCTTGTTAGGCAAATAAAAATGCCTTCATTTTTTTCTGAACAATTTTAATTTTTCTTTATAGAAATAATGTGCTTATATGACCAGGAAAATAAAAATTAGTTATTCTCAGAATTATAATCTTAGTACTTCCATTTAATTTGAGGCAATTGCTATTACCGAGATCATTTTCACAGCATGGGTAATCTACTTACTATGCCTTTATCATTAATAAGCACAGATGGACAATAAACTGGTCCATAATGTGTCCCCATCCATCACAGCTTTGAACTGAAATGGCTTCAGACTAGGCAGGCTAATCTGGCCTACCTGAGCAGCTCATTGCATAAGCAAGAACTGGAAGAACTCCATCTGATCTTGCTTTTTGTGCTTTCTGTAATCGTAAGTGGTGAATTGTTAATCCATATTGTATGTCAGTGGTAAAACAGATTTGGGAAGTTTTACAGTTTTACAGCCCTGAGCAATGCTGAATCTTTCAAGCTGTGCAGTTGCCAGGAAGACTGCAAGCATCACCATATCTCTAATAAGAAGAGAATATTACCTTGGAAATACAATGGGAAATTTCACTAATCTTTGTCTGACTTTCTCAAGCAAAATTTTTATTTCTTGTCAGGTACAATTTCAGGTGATCTTGTCTGTAGACAGATAGTGCTGGCATACTTCTCTAACTATATAAATAATTCCAATAATTATAAAAGGTTGACTAACTAGATAGCTCTTAAACATTCTACTGGCTTAACCTGGATATGCTATTCTAAATCTTCTGCTAACTTTTATATAAGTTTCTTTTTTACCTGATAACTCTTGCACCTAATATTTGTACCTTTTTATACCTCCTATTCTCCTTTTGTAGTATTCTTCTAACAGTTACAATTGTAGAAATTACCCATTTTTTATGAGTTTTGTTTCTTGAAAACTCTTGCTCTCTTATTTCACAATTTCTTCACTACTACTCTTGATTTTTATCAAGACAAAGTAACTTGGCTTCTCTTGTCTCTCTTATATTTATAAAATATTACAGGTAAAATATTCTGAAGAGAAATCTTAGGTATATGATGAGTTAAAAATAAATAATTTCAATTCAGAACTCAGGGAAAGTGAAGGAAAGTTGCCAAGCTGACTGCCCTTCAGACTCTAGCCCTGTCTATTTACAGGATAAAAACAGTAATGGAGAATTCCCCCCTCTAATTCCTTGAAAATAGTCTTTTATCCTACTCTCAGGTAACTTTCCCCACATTTATTAATCTCAGGTAGGGTTTGTAACAGAGCTGTTGTTGCTGGTGGTGTTATTTAATGTGGAAACTTGTGTATCAGCAACTTGACTGAGACCACCAACTTCTTGGCATAATACCCCTATACTTTTATTAATTTGTTGCATTATGCTTTCCTCAAGAGTTAATCGTTTAATGTGCAGGTCTTGTATTGGTTTCAACTCCATGAATATTGTGCTGCAAATAACAGGTCGGAATTATTATGGCAAAATATCACAGGCTGGGTAAAACTCTAAGATAGGAAATACTATAATGGAGCAGCATTTCACTGCTGAAACAAAAACTCTCTGCATTTGTCACACTCAGTAAAGGGGTTGGTATCCACACTTATCTTAAATTTTCAGGAATATACCCACATCTTTTGTAATCACAACAGAATAATAATGTAATAAATCAGTTTTATGAGTCCTGTCTCTATTAAATCATGTGAATAGTAATTAAATTGTGCAATGAAGGAGACACTGAATTCAATTTTAACAAAAATCATCTTCTTGTCCTCTTTTGGGAAAAAGATTAAGTTTGGAGGTGGGAAGTAAATGGAGTGAGATAAAAAAGAAGGGTGTTCCTCACACAGTTTTTGACTGTGTTTTTCACTATTTGGCATAGAAGGGTATTTACAGTGCTGAAAGGACAATATGCATAGGTAAATGAAAAGCAGGGTTTATAATCTAGAACCTGAAAAAAATAGAAATCTAAGCTTTGGTAATTGTCTGTAGGGTAGTAACAGCCATGACAGGTGCTTATCACAGATATCCATCTGGGTCAACACTAGCTGAGCTGCTGACTTTTAAAAAAAGGCACTTGCATTCCATTCAGCTTCTCTCTCCATCCTTATTAAATACATTCCTTCCATCTTAGCCCCAAGCCTCCTAGAGAGGCGTGCAAGTCACATAAAACCACTGCCAAAGAGGCACTAATTGGCGCCCCAACTGGCACGGTCAGAAGACAGGCTAAAAGATACTAAAATACTTTCCAGGTCAGTTCAAAAGCATTTTGGGGCAAATGTGGAAAGCTCAAAAAACTCCTGCCTGTGTTTACATCTTTTCCAACACAGCCAGACCAATGCTTTTAATAAGTGCCAATTATTGCCTTCTAAATAATAGTTTTAACAAAGAATACCAATTTTCTTTACTGTTTGAGCTGCAGTTCTCACTGGAATTAGATTCCTTTGCGCATATTTACATGTATATGTCTATCTGCTCCTCTGTCTTGTGTTCAGGTCAAGTAGACCTTTATATCACTAGAAATAAGTTTAACTCTAAAATTAGTGTTTGTCAGCAAATCTAGCCTATGTGGGCACTCATCCAGCTACTTGTGAAAGTTTGAAGAGTTGAAATCTTAATTCTTCAGAGCTGGCATTTCAGTTCCAAGAACAACTATTTTTCTACAAAAAGATATTTTGAATAACCACTGCCTATGTGCTTTAGTTTCACTTGATGGGCATATGTTCTTTATTATTGTATTGCCACTTCTTCACCTATACCTACATGATTAGTTCATTTCAGCAGAAGGACGCTGAGCAGAAGTTTGACCTGTTATTCAGCTGGAAGTAGGGATTTCCTTTAGTCTGGGGACAAAAAACAATAGTTCTCTTGACCTCTTACCAGAGATCTATATGTCAGTTGCATTTGCTTCTGAAATGAGTTTTACTCATTTTTCAGACTGACTTTTGACATCCACTGTGGTCTGTGTAAACAACAGAGAATAACTGTTTACACAGAAAATTTCAATACCTCGTCCTTCTGATCCAGTTTCATTAAAATGACTTCAAAAAAGCCAAAAGTCTCAAGTGTTATTTTACTGTAGCTCTATAACAAAAACTATTTATTCCTGGTTGGTTTTGCATCTCCATGTGTGTGTGGTTCTTTAACCCCTCACCATGGTTTTGGGATTTTTTCAGTATTAGAATTTTTTTGACACCAAATGATCCTGCTGAATCAGTGCATTGATTCTAGCTGAAACTGAATTTATTTTCCCCATAGCAACCATCACAGTGTTATGCTTTGCTAGGAAAGTATTGAAAACACACCATTGTTTTAGGTACCTGTAGTGGGTTCGGTTTGAGAAACCAGGCGGAAACACCAATTAAGTGCAGGGGTTTAGTTGGCATCCATCAATTACTCATTTTCCTCTGTGAGATAAGAATTAGGAGAAAAGCAAAGCAGGCTCAAAACTTTAAAGAATATAAAGAAAACTTTAGTAACAAAACTAAGAGAGTACCACTGAGCAGCGCTGGCACAGCATCACTGCTGTCTCACCAACTCTCCTCCCCCATCAGCAGCTAAGAATTGGCAAGATCTTGAGAGGCGACATTACCTGGACAGCTGACCCAATCTGACCAAAAGGATATTCCATACCATATGACATCTGGTCAGCAATAAAAACTTAGAAAGAAGGAGGGTGTTGTGGGTTCTGGCCCAGATCAGTGGGAGGGATGTGGCCAAGATATTATGATACCACATTACATCATTGCCAGGGATGGGGAAAAGGGACTCTTTCAGGAAATCTTTCAGGACTCTTTCAGGACATCTTTCAGTGAAACAAAGTGTGATGGGGTGAGGAAACCATCCATTGTTCATTGTCTTGGAGTCTCCTGTGAGCATTTTTGCATGTGAATAATTTTCTCTTTTTTTGCATTCTTTTACTAGTGCTTGGGATCCCGAATTTCTTAGATATTTTCACCAGCATACTGAAATTGAATTGAACTGTATAGAAGCTTATCCAAAAATTTGTTGTAACAGACACAAGCTCTAAGGCTGTCTTTCATTGCAGGCAGGAACTTGCTGGGAATGCATACACAACTCTCTCTTTTTGAAGTGTCTGATTGTGAAGCTGCCTAGCTTGAGTTACGAATGCTAAAGTAGCTGAGTGTTCATATGCTAAAAGACCCGTGTAAAGCACTGTTTGGATGAATTTCTGCAGACCCTACAACACTGGCATTTATGAAGGGGGCATGCAGAACTACATTTGAGACCAATATCAGAATATTCTTTCTTCTAATATGGAGGTTCCAAATGAAAGGGTTGTTACCTCAGCTAGCTCACATTAGAAGATAAAACTAATGCAAGCTCAGCTGCAGAGATGAAACTCCCAACTGGTAGTGAGTCTTGAGCTCAGGATGTGAAATTAAGGGAATATTGCATTAGTAAAGACACAAAAAACTTCATGCTGCAACAGAAAAGAAAGCCTGATTTTACTTTGATTGCTACAAAATATTTGTACATCACTATAGAACCGGATCTGAAGCGACAACTTTATCTCGGTATCTTCCTCTGGGTTTTTTTTTAACAGGACTGGAGTGGGGAGAGTGCACTGATGACACTGTAGCATTTTAAATGGAATAGTATGATTTGCGTGATTGTGGAGGTTTTGTTATAGCTTAGGCAGAATTAGTTTAGACTAGAATTGGATAATTCCACTTTTTTCCTATTAAAATCCACTGAAGAAAAGCCACTTTAATAGGTATTTTGCTGAGACAGGCAATTTATTGTTTGTCACTTGAAACTTTTGTACGGGTGTTCTTAAGGAAGCTGTGTTTTTCAGAAATATTGCTATGCAACATGTGTTCCAAAAGTACTTTGATCACCTCTAAGATAACAGCCAAAAAAGAATGGGACAAAAAGTTAGCAAGTCCTCTAAAGTGAAGAGTAGTGATAGTCATTGGTTTCTACCAAGAACTCTGTAGTAATATAATTTTTCAAGGCCTTATGTCAGTGTCTACCGTGAAACTTCAACTGTTGTAAAGTAGACTCTATTAACTCATAAAGGTTCTATAAATAAATCTATTATCTAGAAGTACAGAATGGATAAAAATTTTATCTCTTCAGTATGGCTTCCTCTGTTATTGATAAAATTGTGAGCCTTTTGGATACAACTTAAACCTGAAATGACTTTCCTGGAAAAGCAAAAAAAAGAAAGATGAATTTTCACCATTTTAAATCATTGTTAATTTATTTTTGTTGGAAATCTTTTTTGATGTCTTTTTGTTTTACAAATGGCAAGCACTTGTAAGATGTTTCAGCAGAAAGAGGCGATTGGAGGTTTAAGTTTTTAGATTATTGTTTTGAGTTCTACTTAAGGGTTTCTTTCCAGCAGAAGAGAAAAAAAGGCTTATTCTTGCCATAATGAAAGCAGTAGAGCTATTCAAATTTTCTCTCTTCAGTACGCTTGTCATCAGTGCAGTGTTAAGGATCCATTTTCATTCCAATAGGGGCAAGGAATGAGAATTAATCTTCTTTTCTCCCAGTACAGGGTAAACCTCTGTCTCCTCTGGTTCCAGATTTCCAGCTTTTCACATAAAATGTATGACCAAGGGAGAAAGAGAACAGAATGGATTGTTAACCATGATAATTATGGGACTTATTCATTTCTGATTACTTCTGTTCTGTCTCTCATTTATCCCAAATGTTGGGCACAGTTTTCCTCATCACTTGTCTTTCAGGAGTTGGTGTAAAGTATGTTTCAATTTCTGCTTTGTTGTATGGGCTACCCTGCTGCTCCTTTTTGGTTTAGCACTTACTTTGAACATGCCAATTTCCACCTCCTGTTCAGGGTGAGTGACAAAAGAGAAGTGCTTTATTTACTCAACACCTTTGTTATTCTCCTGCTTCAAACCTTCTAATTCCTCATTCATTGAAAAGAAACAATGCATTTGACAAGTTGCACAATACAAATAAGAAATAGTGAATGATGAATGGCAAATAGAGGTAGCACTTAATTGTCATTTACCTTAAGGCCTCTTTTCACCACTCTGGCATTACAAAAGGATCTCAAAGTCACAGAAAGCACCTATTTTGAGGTTCCTTTCAGGTGACAGATGGGTGTAAGGGAATTCATTATAAATAAGTGTAAGCAAACAAATAACCTCAGAAGAAAAATAATTCAATCCATTTACAAATACGTATGAATAATATCTGAGAAACTTGAGCTCACTTTTGGAAAACAGATTAAACAATTGTGTTATATGTCACATTTGTCACGAGTGATTCCTCCCACACAAAATGATCTAATTTATGAAAAAGTTTGAAGGTAAAAATGACGAGACTTATTGTGAAGTGAATGAGCTGCATATCATTTGGAGACAGCACTTTTATAATTACTATAGACACTGATATCTGTGAAGTGGTTTGATGGGAACTGTATACATAGAAAAAGACACAATCTAGTACATTCTTTATACTGGTTCTGAGGTCAAAGCCTGTAATGGGCCAAGTTTCTGTTTAGTCAGAGACAGTGCAGGGGCAGGCCTAAGGAAATTATTAGGGATGCTGTATAGATCTGGGGTTCAGTAACTGAGTTGGTTGCTTCCTTAATCTGGGAACAGTGCGAATGAATCCCAAGAAGGACCTTTCAGCTGAAGACTGCCATAGCATGGCAGACTGTAGTCTCAACCTCCCATATTTGAAAAGGCAAAATCACTGTCAACTGTGCTGCTTCTAAGGTTGTGGGAGAGCAATGTCTATTCCCAATCTTCAAAACTGAATCACACTCATTCCCTAGAATTTTCTTATAAAACATAGGCTACACATCTGATAGTTTGGTTGCTTCATGCACTCTGGGTAACACGCACCACAATCCTCTCTGCTCCCCTTCCCAATTGCTATGTGATTCCAGCCTGTTTGATGGAAAACCCAGCAAGCATGCAAAAAAGATCCCGTTCTTCTGAGTCAAGGGCCACTTACACACCAACTTGTTCAAAACACACACTTCCTTCGTTCATTAACTCTTTGCATAAGTCAGTAGCCACTAAGTGTCATAAAGGACTTCTTCAACCTTAGTAAATTTCCATTAGGTACTAATAAAATTAATGGAAAAGGAGTAAGAACCCTATGTTTGTCCTGTGAGGACAGGATACCCAGCTGTTAGTCCTGCTCAACAGGGGGGAAGGAGGAGGGAAGAATGGAGGTAAGTGCATGGACAGCACAACTCATCGCTCAGCACAACAGTCTGGCTACCTGACTGACACAGGCAAAAATGCCATGACAAATGAAATCTCTTTGTGGTTTCCATCAGGATGCAACAAAGAGTATCTGAGAGAAATATTTCTTGAGTTAGAACTGGAAAGAGAAAAGAAGTCATTCCCTTTTCTAATGGCTTTAATATAATAGAAATGACATAATATTCCCTAACACAGAGTAACAAGATGGAATTTTTTATATTTTGAATGATAAAGATTCAAAATGTTTCATCTCATCCATCATATTCCATCCCAATGACCATGTTAGCAGCTAGCTCAGAGATTGTAAGAAGTGGTATATATTACCACATGAAACATGGTTACAACCATACAGTTTGAATACCCCTTCCAAAGTGGACTCTATCAATTAATAACCCAGACCAGGTTTTTCTCCTAATGCTAAAACAATGAATTCTATAAAATGATTATTTGTGTGTGTGTGTGTGTGTGTGTGTGTGCGTGCGTGTAGTTCACACTTTCTGTTTCAAAAAGGATATTTGAAATTTCTATTATAATTCACCTGTCATTAACAGTCCTGGTAAAGATAAGGAGCACCTACCAAGCCATAGCTATTTGTGTGAATGGAACCACCGTTGTCACTGGGCAGAGTTCAGACTAGCCCCTAAGCACCAGAGCACAGTCTCACTGTCTCTGGTCTCGTAAAACTGTGCCAGCAGCACAGTGTGTTCAAAGAGAAAGCTATCGCAATGATCTAGTGGTTATTAATGACTCCTGCAGTAAGAGAGTCGATCCTCAAATAGCAGCTTTTCTTTACACATACCATAGATATAAATGGAATAATATCTAGCATAAGAATGTAACAGCATTATGAGATGTTTCTGATGTTTTAGCTTTGAGTTCACTCTTTGTGTTTTCTGGATGAAGTTGTGAAGGAAAATGGTAATAAGAGTTTTGGTTGAGCAGTTTAATTACTTTTTAGACGAGTCCCCTGCAGTGATAAAACTCCAGTTTCTTCTGTCGTGAGACTTTCTTCTTGACATGAGACTCATCTGGGGACTGAAGGAAGATGGAGGAGGTGGGGGAAAAGAGGAAAACGAATCCTCCCAAGTAATCCTAAACCGAATAAGAACTGCAAGTGTCTGCTTTCTCTCCCCATTTGTGTCACAGAAAACTTGCCTTTGTTTCGGTAGTGAAACATGCCAATTCAAATTGGTACTTATCATCTCTCTTGGCAAGTTGAACATCATCAGTGGTAATGTTTTTAATTGAAACTGATTAATACCATCCCAGCAGAGTTCCTGTGGAAGTCAGTCTTGCACAAGGGAGTGAGAAAGATGAGCTCAATGAAACAAGGAACAAACCAATTACAGAGGTCAAACTGAACAATAAATCCATTGTAAACTAAATTCTTCTCAGTTAAAATATTTCATACTCAGGCTCTGTCAGTACAACATATTCTGCTTCTTATATTATATATTCACCTCCTGCTGACCAGTGCCAGGGACACTGCTGTGGTCTTTTGTTCTGACCTGGTAATGCTGCTCTTGTCTTCTTAAAGACTGACCACTAGCAGAGCTTCATTGTTCTAATATCCTAAGTCAGACATGACTTAATTAGTTCTTTACTACTTTTAAAAAGTTCTCTTTGTTTTGTTTTGTAGTACTGTGAAGCAAAAGCATCAAACTATTGCTTAAAAAAAAAAGAAAAATCAAACGAGACCTGCAGCTGAGGCAAGGACAAATTATTTCAATAGGCAAGGGATTGTTTGAGTCTGTATTTCTGTTTTAAAATCGCAGTCCTTTTGCTTTAGATCTTGACAAGCAGCCACACTATTTTCCAAAGGATTTGGACAGTCGTACAATTACGCACACAGCCTGCATGTGTGCACACATCAGCCCCCCAGTGGTGATCTTCAGTTGGATATTTTATTCTTTGCACTTGTATTTTTTGAGTAAGAATTAAAACAAATTCTTATTTTGTGCTTTGTTTTCAAAAGCTTGCCTACAGTTTTTCTTGGCTTTTGTCTTCTCCTTTTATCATTTGAGCAATGGGACATAAAATGAAGAAAAGAGAGATCAAGAAAATGATAGAAGGTTTGGAAAGAAAGATCCGTGAGGGGAGAAAAAGGTTAATAAGATAAGTTGGCTGTTCAGTCTAAAGAAAAGAAGACTTAAGAAAAGTGTGATAGCTTTCTAGAGATATGTGAAGGGACAAGGGAAATTATTCTCATTAGTCATCAAGACAGAGTAATAAATTTGAGCTGTTGCAAGGAAAATGTAGGTTAAATAGTATGAAAATCTTTGAAACTATCAAAACAGATAGACAATGAAACAAACTGCCAAAGGATTTTAGGGAGTCACTGCCTCCAGAGGTATTCAAGGTGAAATAGTTATTCATCTCTTGGACCAAGCAAATTAAAAGAAGTAACATGAGACAGGGAGGATGAAATGGATAGATGACACAGCAAAGGTCCTTTCAGACTCAACTTATTATGGGGATGAAAAACAGTGTTTGAAAGAATGTTAAACACAATAAGGCATGAAGAAGAGTGCGTATAAAGTGGCAAAAAGAAAAATGGAGAGAAGACTTTTAAAAGGTTATAATGTCTAATAGCACAAGAATTTAAAAGCTTAAGTTTTACATACTAAAAAAGACAAAAAAATAGTTCATAGCTGCCATTAAGCCTAACTCTTACCAACAGCTTCAAATACTTGAAAATTACATACCTGGATGATCTCTCTGCAGTCATCTGTGGAGGAATGTGCAAACACACTGATTGTGATCCAGACCTTGTATAACCTTGCATCTCCTTCTTTTGATATGTGCATCCAGGTTGTTGATGGAGAGGGTAGAGTGTTATTAGATTATTATAGGAGGTATTATAATTATTGTCCAAAACCCAAATGAAATATTTTTTATTCTTCTTCATTTTGAGCCATAACTTGTTCTCCATAAAGCAATATTAATTTCAGTAGAGCCACTTGAAAATGAAGATACCATGCATTATGAGGAAGAATGGTGCAATCTGGACTCCTATCATGTGTAATAACTATAACTATTTATTAACCATGAGGATCATTTGTGACTTCATATTTCGCATTCCACTGAGAGAAAATATTAACATACATTTCCTATACCCTTTGGCTTGATAATGAAATTCCGGTCTGAATTCATTATGAATAGTTACATTCATCCCATGAGAAATACCAAAAAGAACTCATTGCTTACACCTGGTAATTTCACCACTTTTATTTATGTAAAAAACATCAGTATGGTTGTAGTTGGGGACACATGCAACATTACTGCAGTCTACTTCCATGATGATCAGGATGAAGAGCGAGAGAGGTGCCAGATTGCTATTATGTGGACTTGAGTGTATGTCAGGTCTGCGGCCTTTGCTAGACCTCATTCACTGAGTAAAGAAAATGAGTGTTGTGTTGTTGTACAGGTTAGAAGATGATTTTCTTCAGGATATGTATTTGCACATTTAAAGGAAGCCCAGATTCCAAGGCTCTTCATATAGCAACTGCACGCCAAAGCTATGTTTGAGTAGCTGGTAATTTCATGCACATTTAAGACCTGAGAAGTTGCTGGGTTTACTTCCTTCTTAAATAATTTTAAAATAATTTTTTCCATTAGTTCTTTGGGTTTATGGTAACTTACTCTATGGTTTTCAATCTGTCACGGGATCTTTCTCTTCTATGACTTTTCTAGTGGACTGTTCATAGTCCAGTAGTTACGGTTGTAATGTCACAAAATTCATCTGCCTCCAACCTGGGCTTTACCTAATAGTCTGGTGAACCAATTTAAGTCTTTGTCCAATGTAATTCTTAGCTAAATAGGTTTATATTTAAGAACAGGACTGAGGAACAAGCAAACCAATGTATAGACCCTTAAGTTAGCTCCTTAACATCAGTACTTGCATAATATCTCAGACTATGCTATATTATTTCGGCTATTTTATATATCGTATCAATCATACCTCCTAACTTACTCTTTCTTTCTTTGACTCACTTCATAGTCTGTTGTGTCTCTTGATTCTTTCAGTCAAGGATCATGTTAATGTACTCATACCATAAAAATCTTCAAATGTTAATAAACATGGTAAATGTGATATAATTAACATTTGCATATTGGATATATGGATATTACTGAAATATTAATGAAGAAAAATCCAACCAACTGTTATCTATCATTTCTGTTTAGCCAAATACATCCACCTAAACATAAATTCAGAAGTTAAATGGTTCCTCTGGGTAATTCTTTATGATTAATCTCTGTTTGGTTAATCAGATATTTTCCATACATGTGAGGACAGAAGAAGGTGTCAGTAAACCACAGTTGTTCAAAGTACCATGACAATCTTACACTGTCTTCTGTCTAAACTGTTCTGTGCTAGTATTAATGTGGAATTAAATAACACAAAAATTATTTTCGGTTGCTGTGACTATGTGCAAAGTATTGCTTTCATTTTATTCCTTGATTAGTCCAAGACTTAAAATTCGAGGAGATGAAATCAAATTTAGTCTTTTCAAGGAGTCGGAAGATTGTGATGTAGAAAATAACATACATTTTAAATAATGTTGTTTGTTATCAATTAGGCATCAGATTTTTTTCTTTTTTTGTTCTTTCTCTTTGGTCTGTCTTTTGTTCAGTCAGATTTCACAAAATCAATTTTCAGTGTTATAAAATGGAGATTTTCCTGCAACAAGGTCATTACTGCAGTATTATTGGTTGATACCTGAAGGAGATAATACATTAATTTTTGACAGTTAGGTTTTTCATATTATTAATAAAGGTAATTAATAAATATTTTTTCTAGAAAAGCATAATTGAAATATTTAATGCATTTTACACCTTTGAAATTCAATCTTGTAAAAAAAATGTAACCAGCTCCCACTTCCCACTAAAATAATGAAAATAAGACTTGAGGAGGGCCCTGTTAGAAGGCCTCAGTGGCATACTTTTCAGCCAAGCGTATTTATGACCAAATATGTTTTATATTTTTATGTGTTAATCCAATTCTTGATACTTTTGCTCTGGGGCGTCTGGGTACATCCATTACCACAAAAGATTGTGAAAATTGTTTGTAACTCAGTTGTTTGTGCTGAGTTAACTGAGTCCATAGTAAATCCTTTCCTTTCTTTTTCTATTTATGCAAACTATTGCTCTAGACTCTAAAAAACAGGCAAGTTTATTTTTTATATTTAATTTCAAAGCTAATTTAAGAAGTTTTTAATAACTCTAGTTATCTTTCATCTAATCCTATGTATCTGAAAATATACATAGCAGTCTTCACAAAGAGTGAAGGTGATACAAAACCCCAAAGATAGGTGTAATGAACCAAGGACCTTCTAGACCTTAATTTACATAGCCAAATCCTTCCCTCTCAACCTTAAATCCTTAAAACACAATTTATTTAATCCCTGCTGTAGTCAAACACACTGAGCGTGTGTAACAATACATAAAAATCATTAGCACAAAACCTTAAAATAGTGTATTGAATTTGTATAAAACAGCCAAATCCTTTGAGAATTTAGGTGTCACATCCAGATTTTCTAAGGAAACACTGTTTTAAAAGTTTGTACCAAAATGGTATTTCTGGTTCTGTTGCCCAAGCACTATAACTTAATGTGCTTTCAGCAATAATTTTCAATAATAACACGGGGACACTAAAAAACTCCCAGAGGTGATACTGGAGAATACTGCTTTTCATCTCTAAGATGCTGGCCACACTGTAGTTGTAGATGTGACTTACACTTTTATATTCAAGGTAATGAATACTTTATGGTATATTCAAACTACCCCAGTTGCAGGTTACATTGTAGCTGCAGATTCAGCTCTGCTGAGGATCTGGGGTGGTTTACTGCACCTCACTAGACCTATTAAAATGCGGGCTTAGCCTTTGGGAGACAGTAGGCGTACTTCTGTTTTTAACTGCTGGAAGTGAGTTGTGTATGAGTGCTTAATCCGCAATGTAAAAATAGCAAGGGTTGTTAGATCAAATTTAGTTGAAAGTCTGCTGATTGTTTAATCGCCTGAATGAATGGAGTGAAATGAAATGGAATTAAATTCTTCAAGTCCAAATCTTGAGGAAGATTGTCCATCTACAAGCCCATATTCACATGAATCACTTGGTTGTGGAGCAGGATAATATACAACATGCCTTGTATGCTGATCCCTGAAGCTAATTTATTCATGTTACAAATTGGAGGCTCCTGCTCTGTTACTTGGCCTATGCTCTGAGTTTCTGTCTCTAGGGTAGTAATTTTTTTTACTATGGTAAAACTTTTCAAAACACTTTACTGTCTCTATCAGATAACACTACAGCACAGAAGACCCTAAACCCCAAAACTTTAGTCTCTTGTGTTGTTTACCTGTCATCTTTGAAAATGGATTTGGAAGTCTAATTTTTACTGAGATCCTTTGGTAGGTGTTTCTTCTGAGCCTTATCCAGTTTGTTCACTTGGAATAATAAGTTTTTAAAGTTACCTCTGAATTTAACATTTTGTCGAAAAAAGGATCTGAGAGTAGTTTTATTGTAGTAGTTACCGTCATTCAGCCCCAGTGAAAGGAGTACTATGTGGTAAATGTCTACACTCCATAATGATTCTGTAACAATGAATCTGCATCTAAACCAGATTGGTGATCTAGGCAATCTAAAGAAATTTTCAGAGGAATTTTGCATGCTGGGAAGGTTTACAGCTTGTTCCTTTACCTATTACCTCCTTGTTCCCGTTACCTATTTTTTTTTTCTGAAAGTTGAGGCTGTTTCATCATTGTGTTATTCTAATTTTATGCTGGCATAAGCTCATTTTCTGTAATAGAATTTCTCTGATATAAAGCAGGAGTGATACAGTAGTGAAGCAAAGGCTACATTTTTAAACCAGCGTAGTCAAAAACACCAACCCTGATATATTTTTTCAGTGATAAATTGTAGCTTCTAATTCCAGTCGAAAGGAGGTATGTGCTGGTGCACTAAGCATTATGTTAGCCATACTATTAGGGAAAGACATTTTTCTCCTCTCGTTGAATCTGAGGTGTTATGTGACAGTAATGCAAGATTCAGTGCAGAAGAATGGGCAATAGCCACTGCAACTGTGACTACAGCTGCTCCTTGAGATTCTGCACTGTGTGAGAAGGAACCCGTTCTGTTTTCAATCAAATGACAGTTGTATGTGAATTGAATAAAGAGCCTTGGGGAAAAAGAAAAAGCTGATACCTCATAAGTTCTCTTTCCTTTTTTAAAATTTATTTCCTTTTGGCACAATGGATTGTTCCACATCCTACTGCACCAACCTTCTCTTTCAAGAGTAATTTAACCTACAGCTTGGACAGTGAAGAGATTGAAATTACTGCTTCCCAGGAGCATACTGCAACTGTCAGGTTAGCACTTAGCGGGTACCTACTTAGTAAGTAGGCAACAATATGATTTTCAAGATATTTGTGCCAAACCAAGGCACTTCACATTTGAAATTATAAATGCTAAGTCTTTCATAAGAATTAGGAACACGCCCCATGAATTTAAGTTGTTCTTGAAGTTGCTGAATCACAACTTTTGATTTGACAACTTCAAGACAGCCCAAAGCTCTTATTCCAGAATCTGCTTCTAACTTTACCCCTTCTATATGATAGCTGGAGTTGGCTAACAGCTTAGCTCTGTGAGAGAGTATTCCTTGTTTATAGACGTGCCTTTTGTCTGTTTGCAGATTTCTGGAGAAAAAGGAAAAGGATGAGTTTAACAGAGAGGAAATGTGGTATGACTTGCTTTTAGCAAGTGCAGTGACCAAGACATTTTTCATTTTCCTATCTCTAAAAATAATTAAGTGACAAACACGGAGGTACCACTTCATAGGACCCAGAGCTCATGTTACTGATGCTGAGATAGGAAAAAAAAATTTCCTGTTTTTTGAAAAGTTTATAAACATTTGCATCTTGCATCATATGGACTAATTAGAAAATTATATATGCAGGTATTATTCAGGTAGACTGGCATTCCCTCATTTATGGAAAGGCAAGTGAATTCTGCTTTTAAGAAAACACAGTATTTTCCTAGTTTCATGTGGCAGCCACTCAACTCACTTCATTTCTTTGCAAAATACAAACTTCAGCATTTCAATTTTTATCTTTTATCATTAAACTCCTACAGCTTGAAAATGATTTTCCCCCTAGAAAATGCAAATCTATTCCTTTGTAGTGAAAACCATATTATACATGCAGCATGTAACTTTCAAAACTTTAGTTAGAAGCAGCAAAGCAAGCTGTCAGACATTTCAGTAATTGAATTTCCTTGAGAACTGCTTTGGTTTGTCAGCTCTGACTTTGCTGTCAAAAGAAAAGAAAATAGCCAGGGAATTAATCTAAGATAACACAGAGGGTATTTTGATAATACCAAGACACAAACATTTAGTGTTTTCTCTGGCAGTGTTTTGAGGTAGGGTTCTCCACCCTAATCCAGGCAGGTTCATTCTAGCCTTGAGCCATTATTATCTTGTGCAGAGTTCTGAGAATTAACTAATGACCTATCAAACTGCAGTACCAGGGTTCCTTTCTTCCTGTATTAAGATGCAAATATCATTGCTTAAAAGGCCCAATATACCCTTTGTCAATTACTTCATAAGTGCAATTCATCTTTTACTGCTTCCGCACTTGGATTGCTTGTAAAATGTTTAGTGGTTAATTAGCCTGGAAGGAAGTCCAACTTATGAAAAACCAAGCAGTGGGAAAAAATAGCCATAAAATTAATGGCTTACTCTCTGGTCCTTATTTTATGGGAGAGTGTTAATCAGACTGTGTTGGAACTGCACCTTTGACTAGCATTCATCCTCCTTTATAATCAGCTTCAGAAGTATTCCTTTCTGGGTTTTCCCCTTTGTCCTGTGCTTTCCTCCAAAGGACTTGAATGTATTAAGAAGAGATTGACAGCTCTCCTAACAATTGCAACCATTGCTCTAGCTGAAGGGAAGCATGGGGCTAGTCACTCTTACACTATGGGAACCCACCTGGAGATAAACTTAAGGTATAAATCTGTTATCCAAAAAATGAAACTAATAAAATACATACTGCTGTAGGTAAAAGAAAATAGCCAATATTTGAGCTGTGAGACCTTCATTAGACAATGAATAAAACTGGAAAAGGAGAGAATTGTATAGGGAGCAAATTACTGTATTTACAGCTAGCTCTTTATACCTGCAGAGAAGATTTCAATATAATCAGGTCCCAGGGACAATTTAACCACTGAACATTTTAGGTCAGTCATAAGGATGCTTAGCAGGGTAAAAAAAGTTATGCTCTCTCAGTGGTGAAATGGATAAAATATTTATGCAAATTTTCCACATAATATAGCAATTGGTCTGCAATACTTGCATAGAAAAAAATAGGGCTTTGCTTTGTTGGTTTTTTTCTTTTTGCAAGCAATTTGCCCTTCATTTTGGAGCAGGTCAGAAATAGGGCATCACTTTTTAATGTGCTGTAAATACTGTATATCATGAAAGTGTTGGTTAACCCCACATGTTGGGTCTTACACTGCACTGCAAGTAAGTAGACCTAGCATTTTAGTGTTACAACTTAATTGAATCAAAAGCTTAAAACATGCCAGCTATTATATTAAGCCTGTCTAATCTCTGTCTTTTTTTTGTCCAGAGACCTGGAGTGGCAATGGTTTTCCTTTCAGAAAATAAGTGTGATCATGTAACTTTCCACATATAATTTGTTCATAATCGTAATTCCAGGTGCTATTCTTTGAGTATGTAACAGAAAAATGTTTCATTCTGAACACTGATGCATCTCTCTTTGATAAAATGCATAGGTGTTCATGAGCCTCATACAGCAATACCCTATAACAGCTCACTGGTTTTGCCGTTTCTCTTAGAAAAGGTACTGCACGTGGCTGAGAATGTCATAAATTTTATATTCAGTAAACATCCCGCGCTCTGGGTGCTTGTAAACATCCTTGAAAGAGAAGTTCCTCTTTAAGAATTTGGTCCTCATTAGGTTGACTATGTAAGGACATCCAAGTCCCTCAGAGCATTACATATGGGCTCCAGCTGTCATTCCACAATGACATGAGTCTCACATAAGTCCTCTGTCATATCAGTCACACACACAGAAAATCAGGGTATCCTAAGGGACACCAGACTGAATGTGAGGTTCAGGCAACTGATCTTATGTGTCACAGGAAGTCACCCCAGTGTCATGGTCTTTACTAGCATATTTTCCCTGCCAATATATGATATAATACTTAAGCCGACATGGATATGCCATACAATTTATTGTGTTCGTAAGCAGTTCAACAGCTCAACTGGTGGCCAGTTAGTTCTTGAAGCATTTTTCCTCAGATCTGCAGAGGTCTCCTGATATGATGGCACTATCACTCTAATATCACTGTAAGAATGCTTTTGTTCTGCTTGTCCCTGTCCTTGGGCTCCTCTGTTTCAATGTTTGGACCTCATTAAACTGGATCATCTTTCTCACTTATTGCTCTGTGATGCCTGTATCAGGTGACAAATTCATATACAAACTTATGACTGCTGTTTATGGACATCATTTTTCATCTAATGACTTCAACACTATTTTCTTATAGCGGTAGCAGCTCCCAAAAAATTATGTCTTTGCTTATCTTATCTACAATCTGATACATTAGGAAGATCAAATGATTCTGACATCTGCTTCTTATATTGCCAGAACCCTTTTTTCCATATTTCCATTTAATAAAATGCTTGCAGGTACAAAATCGTGTTCAGCTGATGCTCCTCGTGTATGTAACAGCAATAGAGGTGTATCAGACAAAGGCTGTCCAGCTCTTTCTTTCAGGGACAGTGCTATTTTTACACTATTTCTTTCCAAGCTGTTGAACAGAAATGATCAGAACTAGCTGCTCCATGTCTAAACTGTACTTAACTGTAAATTACTTAAGCTCATTCCCTTAAGGAGGACCTACTGTCATATATTACTCTGTAAATTATGATGTCTAGTAAAAATAGGATATATGCATCATCAATTTAGCTCTTATCTGTTCCTGTAAAAACTGTCTGCAGAAAGTGAGACAAAAGGGCTGGAACAGGATGCAACTTTGAAGAAAAAAGGTATAAACTAAGCTACACTTTCAAATACTGCTTTTTACTGTGATATCAGCAGGAGCTTTTTCATGATGTGGCCTATATTTTTGCATGTGTGACAACTCCTAAAATCTTTTCTTATGCGACTGTTCATTCAGGGTAATATAACACATAAGTGAATCTCACCTTAAGTTTTTTTTTTTTACAGTCCCTAAAAGACCTTCACATATCTTTTTTTCTTAGCTCTTCATGCCAGAATACATGACGAGCCATCATCGTGGGTTTTTATATCTGATTTCATACTTAATTTTTCTCATGTAATCATTAGCAGTGGTAGGGAATACAGTGTCAGAGACACCTGTGCTTAATTACAGTCTGCAGGGTCTCAGTTTCAGAAACAGCTCTGTCAGCCACAGTTTTTTCTTTTTTTTTTCAACTCCAAACAGAATTATTAGGTTTATTAGGGGGTTTTGGGTGGGTTTTTTTTCTGTTTTGGTTTGAGGGGGGTACTTTTTTTTTAAGTCAAGATATATATTTCAGGATGGAGTTGATTTTTCTATGTTTTTTTCTTTAACATATTAGATATAAGTGTTTGGAAATCCAGTGACAATTTAGAAGTCATATTTTTAGCTAAAAGAATCCCACTTTACTGCTTACAGAGCATTTGTCAGGCCACTTTTGAAAATGAAAATAAATGGCTTTCATTCATTTCATTCAGGTTTTTCGACTGCTGCCTTATAAAGACAAGACTTTTTTTGCTTTTTAATGCCTAAAATGTTTGCATTAAATTTACACTGTTAGCATCCTACAATCAAATTTGAGGAGAAACCAGAGATGTGCATTGCCAAAAATTGCTCTCTTCTTAGTGCCCTTTTTGTTTCAGCCATGCAATGAAGTGCTGTTGGAACTTGCATGAGTTGTCTTCCATGATTGTGAAGACCCAATCTCTGGTGGAGCTTTCAACTCCCCGTTTTCTCTGATGCATCCTCTTAGAGGGTGTTTAAATGACAGCCAAAGGTTTGACAACAGCTCAGGTAGACGTCCCTGATCAGCTGGTGCTGCTAACAGGGCAGCTGCCACAGCATGGAGCTCAGCGTGGCCGGCTGCCAGACTATCTGCTCGGCTTCTCGGAATAATCTGAGCTGTATTTAGGTTTCACACAGCACTATATCGCCCAGAGTGAAAATGTCAGCTGACAGACCTTGCTATAATTAATGGAAATTCAAATTCCATCACTGAAATAATGTTGTCTGACCAGAAGTAAGAAAAATCCACCTTGCAGTTAGTGGTGTGCATAAATGAGTCTTCCATGAATAAAGAGTATTTAATTACCGTGTCCATGCACAAAACTTTCTAAGATGTCCTACTGAGTTCCTCTGTAATTGACTGCAATATTTGCTTTGAAAGATGAAAAATTGCAGATATTCCAGTATATTCCAATATTCCAGTATGTCAGTGGAATTAACTAGACTACATTTCAATATTTTTGTGTCCCTTTTATTACATATTTTTATGTCTGAGACTAATCAGTTTTGTAGGTTGTCTCAGAAAATTTCAACATGCAAGACAATTTTTAACATGTGTATATATTTAATGTTGTAAAAGATTTTTAAAAATAAAATAATTTTCATTTTATCCCTTAGGAAGGATATATCTACAAGGAAATATCTACAATAGTCATGTGAGAAAATGGCATGGTCAATTAGAGTTTTACAAGCCTGTTCAACAGAATGTCTAGACAGATAGATCTTGGAAGTAGTTGCATAAATAAGTTTAAAAAACCAAACAAAATCATAAACTTTAAAACATTCACTTCCTTGCCTTTCTAACTATCTTAGTTCCTTAGTCCACATTTTGCTTGCACCACAACATAACAGGCTACCAGAAACGACTTGCTGGGGCTTTTTTGCACATAGACATTTAAGTACTCTGTGAAGTTTTTATTATCACCTTAAGAAAATTTTGCTGGGTAAAATCTTCCACATTATTTCCCAAAAGTTCTCTAATACTAAGGCTTTGTAGGTTAGCCCCTTTTATAGAACAGCCCCAAATTTTTCATAATAATGTTTAGGTATGACATACTTGTATAATTAAGTTTGTTTTGTTTTTACATAAAATATAGCCTTCCTCTGAATTTCTATTGTTAAAAAATTCCTCAGAATAATTATGTGATATGGTATACTTTTTCATTATGTTATTTCTTTCTTTCATATTTTCCTGTTGAAAGAAACAAGCAGGAAAGAATTAAAACTTAATTTACTTTAATGGAAGGAAACACTCTTTTTCATGTTTTTTGTTTCGGTTCTATTGCTAATATGTAAAATTTAGCAATCTGGAATGTGACTCTCGATGAATAGTATAAATTACAGAGCTTTTACGGTTTAGGCCTGCAAAGAAGTATAGGTTTTTTTCTGGAATTCTTAGATTCATCCTGAGAATCTTTCTTGACCAAACAGAGTATTAAGCTGTTTTTTATTTTAGTTCTTTCTCAGGATGTGTTTAAGCCATGTGTATATTACTAGATTGGCTACTCCATCCTCTAGTTTCCACTGAACTGTTAGATGAACACAATCTGGTCCTTTTGATTGATTTCAGTTGTGTTTCTGAAGTTGTTCCATCAACTCTTTTTGATCCCTTTATCTCTGTAGTGGTTTTACTCTCATTACCTGTAAAGACTAATCTGAGGATAGTAATGTCCTCTTTGGTACAGACCCATGCCAATAAATTTACTTTTCCTGAAAACTTTTGATCCTCTTTGATTGCACTCTGGGGTCTAAAGAATTCAGACTCTGGCTTATGGGATTTGTTTGATATATTTGAAGAGTTTTTGGTATGTTTGGTCTGTTTGTTCTTAAATCTTCCCAAGTTTTTTTTAAACTCATGTGTCAAGCACTGTGTTTCAGAGACACTATAAAGGAAGGTATAAAATATACAGGTAACATATTACCTACTAATAAGGCAGCTCATCTCCCTTCTTTTACATTTCAGTATTTACTCAAAGTTCTCTCTGTTTCCATTTTCTTTTATCTTTGTACCCCTAGGAACAGATGTACATGCACAACTATTTCAGATGACAGGAGAAATTGTTGTTTCCTCACTACTAGGGAAATTGTTTAGAAAGAAGGAAAGTCTTACTAGAGGAAAGCTAAAATACTGACTTAGGTAAAACACGGAGTTTTGTGATGGCACAATGCCTCTTGTAATGAAACTGCAATAGGAATACCTGCAGATGAATATGGACTAATTCTTTCTTAGGAAATGAATATGGACTAGTTCTTTCCTGGGAAAGACACAATATTCTATTCCAAATGCAGACTTTTCAGTTTAAGTAAACACAGAAAATAAAGAAAGTCCTTTGGAAGCAAAAATTCTGGAAGTATTATCAAAAAATCTGTAAGGGTAGAGATGGAGCAAAATGGAGATGTTACTCTTTAATCACAGACTACAGTGAGGGGCTGCAGAGGCAGCATGCTTGCTCTGCATCCTTGCTTCCAAGATAGAGGGGAAGGAAACATTCTGTGTGAGAAAAGAATAAAATAGTCACTCCGTGCTACAGAAAGTGAACCTGATGAGGAGGAGTGGTTTTGAACCAGATCCCCTTCAGTGGGAATCTGTCATAGAAGGTTTGAAGCAAAAAACTTTGTCTAGCATATGTGCTAAAATATTAATTGTCAACTATGTAATATTGAGTAAGGGAAGTAGCTTTTAATCACTGTGTAAGTAATTTTATTCTCTTGTAAAAAAATAACAAAATAATTTTTTAGTTATTTGATTTTAAGAAAAGCAGAGAACTGAGTGTCTATTTTAGTATAAACATTGGAGAGAAAACAGTGCAGGTCTGCATCATGTAGACAATATATTATGACTTTAAACCAGAGATTTTAGATTGGAATTGATATAAAGGTGTTATTCACATATATATGAGGAACACAAAATAATTTAAATGTAGAATAGAAGTAAATGTATGTGATAAATTAATCCCTGCAAAAAAGGGGAATAATTATCTATTAGTAACACCTTCAAATGAATTGCAAGCAGATGAAGAATTTTGAACAAAATTACAAAAAAAGTCCAGGACACATGTTAAGAAATGAGAAGGAAAAGAATGGCTAGGGAAATTAAGAAAAAAATCCCAGCAAATCAACCAAAAAACAAACACAAACCCTCAAACCTTCAATACTGTCATGGCACAGTAAAAGAGGAAATAATGCTTTCATTCTACTGATCTGGGGAACCTCAACTGAGGTAAATTACCATAGCTCATTTTCAATGAAGCTATGCCCATTTCTAGCAGGGGGAGCTTGGTCTCACAGGCTTACAAAAAATAATTTCTGGGAAAATGGGAGTTAAAAAAATACATTTCAATAATAAACTTTTAAATAATAACACCTTTGTTTCTGATGTTGCTCTCAGTTGCTGTTTTGTTGAATACTTCATGATAGATATGGTGAAATGATTCCACTTTTTTGTAAAAATAATTTAAGTATCAGGGTGAGCTCAATCCCCCACAAATACTTGCTTTCCAAAATTCAGTGAATGTTGTGTTTGTTTTAACTCTTTCCACAGTTCATAAATAGACAACTTCTTTCTCTCTTCCATAAGCTAATAAGCTCCCCCACCCCCCTCCTCATTTTGGTAGTAATTTTGGTCTCTGACTCCAAGAGCACTTTATCTCCAGTTGGTTTTCAGTAAATATGTGACTTTTGTTTTACAAAAAGAAAAAAAAAAAAAAAGGAATGTTTCTTAGGTATTTCCTTTTGAATAGTGCCATTTTCAATCAAGCAGATCTGATGATTTTTTTTCCACTGATAGATACTCCAGTAGTCAAAAAAGTATCAGTGAAGTGCTCATATTTATACCTCTGACCAATTTTTTTCCCAATTTTGTTTAAACTTTATCTAAAAATATATGTATGCTTTGAAAATCTCTGATCAGATTGAGTAACCATTACTGCCACTTAAATCTTCTGGTTTTGAACATCTTTCATTCCCTCAGGCCAAATAGATTTGTTATAAGTTCAGTTTGTGTGTGTGTGTTTGCAGCAATGGGGAGGAATGGCATTTGTTCCTCATTTGCTGTGTGCTTCATCTGACCCCAGCCACTACATAGCTGAATATTAAGAAACAGTTGTTGCATTTTTTAGCTTTAGAAATATGCTTGACAGCAAGGGAAGCCCTGTCTTGGGGAATGAAATTAACTTGTTATACAGTGTATTCCCATCTCAGGTGCTGGCAAATGGAAATTTCTGGTCATACTGCAAAATTGGTCTGTTTCACTAGAAATATGCTTTGAGAAAATTGAGGTATTATTATTATTATTATTATTATTATTATTATTATTATTATTTTTATCCAGATTTCTTGATGCCAACATTTTCTGTGTGGGGAGCAGTTGAACCTCTACCTTTCCAATCTGGAGTTATTGTCAGGTTATGTATTGTATTTTCTGCAATCATGTTATACTTCAGAAAAGTGCTCAGTTGATGTATGTAGTCAAAATCAAATTAATTAGTGCAATTTTGATACACAGAAAAGACAATAATGTAATTATGATATTGCATACTCTTCTGAAAAAAAATAGATCACATTTTCTACAGTTGTAGATAAAGCATAATACATTCACGATAATGGGAAATAATCTATATATTCCAGTGAAACAGATAAAATTACAGTCATTTGCATGGGAGGCATTTTGTAAACCGTACTGTTGCAATGTCTCACACACAATAAATAATGTTGGAATTACCAAGTGGTAATAACTAGCATTCCCCGTGAAATTTCACAGGAACAAAATGTGAAACAAATGCACAAGACCCTATGTCTGAACCTGCTAGAGTACATTTTGTTGCCTAGTTTCATAAGGAGTACCTGTGTTTAAGAAAACAATGGAAAAAATGGAACCAAATGAATGATCAGTAAACAGTAACATGAAAATAATTTAGCTAAATCTAAACACTGCTTTCACAAATTCTATGACTTTTCCTTAAAGTCAACCCAGAGTACTGATTCAATATTTTTTTTCTTTGTCCAGTTAGTCTTTTTTTTAACACAGAAATATAGAGTGGGATATTTTTAAAGCCCAAAAAAATGATTTCTCAGATGTATATTCATTCTGCACAAATTTCAGTCACAAATTTCAGTAGAGATGCTGAAGTCATTTATGATCCTAATGAAGAACAAGTTTTCCCTGCTTAACCTTGCCAAATGCAAAAATTTCTGGTTTTCACATTGCTGGCAAGAAATCCTCAGCAAAATAACACCAGGGACTCAACTGCCATGCTCAAAATAAATCATAATTACAAGTGCACTTTGTTTTTTACAGTCTATACCTCAAGGATGAATGGAACATTTCTTTCTGTTTTATTGTAGCTACATTGGTGCATTGCATTTGTAGGTTTTTGTTGGTAACTTTGATGTAGGCTGGCTAAGCAGACCGATATCAATCGTTTTGAACAGTTTCATTTGGTGATGCGTCTTTGAAAAACTTTTTATATACATGCTTCTGGAAGAAGTACCTTTACTTTTTGCTTCTCAAAAGATATTTTTTGGCAAAGGAAGAAGAGGATAAGGAGATAGAAAAAGAAATGAGGTCTGTTTATGTTATAAAATATTTGTACACCTCTAATTTGCTATACAAGTAGAAAACAGGTTGCCTAAACTGAGATGTTTAATATTCAGTGTTAAAGTGGATGTATCTCATTTATTTTGCTTATTGGGCCCCACTTCTCATGCAGGGTACAAAATTTTCTTTTTTTTATGACATCACAAGCCCACAAAGACTGATAGAAAAATCCCAGTGTCTTCTATGAATCTTGGATCAGGTCCTAAGTAGGTAATTCTGCTGGCCCTGGAAAGATGGTTATTTTCACATGATTTGATGCAACGTCCTCTGAAAGAATGTGCACAAATATTTTGGAAAAACTCTCCCATTCTTGATTGACTCCTGAATAATATTGGAAATACAGTCTATTACAAGAGCTTCTGTTGGGGCCCTCCCCCTGCCATGTGGTCCTGGGAGAGGGGCCCTGGGGAGGAGACACGGGGTTTCCCTGCCCCTGGTCAGCCTCGTTCCCATTGGTTGTTTTGTGTTTCCCTGCGGGGGCAAGGACCCTCGGGTCCCGTGATTGCGGCAGTTCCTCAGCAGAGCCCCGGCCATGCGGCTGGAGAAATAAACATCTCTGAAACATCTACCAAGAATCGGTCCATATCTATTTCTTTTCCACGGGCCTCGTTGTCTCATACAGCGTGTTGCAGTATCTGCACTGTAACAAGCTTCTTCACTGCCTGAGCATAAAAATGGAGTGAACAATCTAGAAATATTTATTGATTCAATGGTACCTGTGACTTTAAAAAATGTAGTTACAGAAATTGCTTTATGGAAAAAAATCAACATTTAGGAAGAACATAACTAATCAGAAAAAAAATTAGGTGAATACAATAATCTACACATTAGAAGTATCTTGAGAAAGTGTTGTGTGTGATGTTTAGGTGAATAGGCTATGAAGACAGCATAAAAGCAGGAAAAACTATCAGCTCAAGAGAGAAAATATAGATTTCAGGATTTTGGTTAACAGGCTAACAATCTTGGTGATTTAAATGTCCATATCTACCTTTAAAATCTAAGATTTATGAAGACTTTTTTTCTATCAAAACATATAATATTCAAAATGAGAACTTCAGTGGAACACCTAGAGAAAAATGTGAAAGATCTTTCTAATTTCAAATTAATGTATGAAATGCTGATCACCCACAAGAATTGCATCTTTTTATTCCAGTTTTCACTGATATAGGACTTGAACTTGTTTCTTATTTGTGCTGGGGATTTGAATGTTTGTGCATTCCTGGAGTTAGTAGGGCATGTTTTCTTTCCTCTGAATTGCAGCCAGATTTTGCACTATGAGGTTCATGAGATTTTTTGCTTATGAATGGCACGCCAGTGACACATTAAGGAGCAGCTGCTGAAGCAAGTGTAGATGTAATATACCCTACTGACTGTGGCATAGCTGAGAAAATAGTTCAACCAGTAAATCCTGCAGAATCCAAGCATAGAAGAGTGACTCTATCTAATTTTTCCTTTCACTATTTTATCTTTTAAATTATATGTGAGAGCAGAATCTGTCACAGACTACCAGTGTGCGGCAGAGAACTCAGGACTTAAGAACTCAGCAAAAAAAAAAAGCAAATACAGGAGCCAATAATAGAGCCAAGGACAGTGACAACCCCAAGCAAATGGTTTACTCTTGTTTAATTGGCTAATATTTTAATCGGTTAATATTTCTAGAAGTCTTTCATCTTCTTCAGCTGTATTCATGTGTTGCTGACTTCAACAATAAGACACTTGAAAATAATATCCTATGGTGACACAAACTTATTTCTCTTAATATCCCAGTCAATAAGAAGTTTCTGGGAACACAACTCAGTGATTAATAGCACTGTCTATAGAGGTTTCAACTGTTCATAACACTAATGCAATGGAGTATCATAATGCCAGGTTTTTTGGTGTGATAGTAACCATCACAACAAGCATTTCATGACCTTTTTGAACCTTTGCTCATTTGAGAATGAAAGATTGCATGACTAACATATATTTCCTTGAAAAGTGTAATATTCACCTACAAACACATTCTTCCTAAAAGTCATCAAAGTGAGTTGGAGTTGTTGTTCTTCTAGAAGAAAATACGTGGTCAGAATCTAAGAGGAAAATTTTTCCAAGCTGAATCCTGCTTATGACCAGGATTGTATGGACAATACCTAGTATGCTAGAAAATAAACAAAATAGTTTTTCACACTGGCAGTGTGGGATTATTCATTGTTGAAACAAATACATGAGAAGTCACTTCAAATGGGACTGAAATCTAAGCCAAGCCAAATACAGGTCTTTTAAACTTCAAAAGCATATCTGAGGTATCCATAGTGAAAAATTGGAAAGAAAAATGTAATTGTTTGCAAACCTTGCTTTCATAACCTTTTTTTTTTATAAAGATTATTTTCCCTCCTGCAAAATCAATTTACTAGAAACTTTGGGATATGGTCCTCATGGCTTGCACAAACCTTCAACAGTAATTAATTCAAAGTTATTCAAAATAAAAAGCTGTTGAACCTTTCTTAAAGTTGTAACAGGCTGTCATTATCTGCAGAGCTGTGTTTATGTGCCTTTTCACTCTGAACAATATCAGTGGTATTCCTTGCTTTACAGTGAAAGATAAATTGTAATACAATCCACAGAGGGAAAAAGAATAATAAAGACTTCATATGAGAAAGGGAATGAATTCTGAGATGGGAAAAGGTATGCAAAAACTTTTGGTAACATATTTTGCTACCTGAAGATCATATGTGGGTGGTCCAGACACTTCTGTACAAGGATAGATATTGCTATGCTATGACAGCACCACATTATCTACAATAGATACCTTAAAAATGGAGTATGAAAAGCTGAAGGACTTCTTAAATTGCAGAGTCCTTTTGATGACCAGGACTGTAATTCAAGTACCAAGATTTTTTACTTAATCTATGGCATGTGCATCCAACAGAGCCAAATAAGTTCAGGGTTTTTTTCTACTTAATTCCTGTTAGTTAGATGATTTAACTAAGAATTTGTTCTGCAGTTTCAGATGTATCCTTAAGATTTTCTGATGCTATTATATATTACTGAAGAGCATATGATAACTCTGTCTTTCCTGGGCAGTTTTACCACAGTTAAAATAGTCTTTTATCAGTAATGATAGGTGTCTGACTCTTCTCGTTTGGGATTTTCCTTTGTTTTTGGCATATAAGAATTATTATGGTTGTAATGAAATTGGCATATAGGAAGTATTAGCAGAAAACCTATTTTAAAATGATAATTAAAGCTTTTATGTGCAGTAATTAAATTTACTGCTGGATCTCAGAATGCTTAAAAAGTGTTTCCTCTTCTCTGACACCTTTCATTATGTGTGCATCAAAAATATTGTACCTTTATCTTCTCTTCCATTTTTAGAAAGGCAGTATAATATGAATACAATAGTGAGATGATGCACAGTGACGGGTTTCCTAGGGCTCCTGCAGACAAATGGCAAATGTAATATAAATTTAAGATCATTTCACATCCTTGACAATCCCTAAAGAAACATACCTGATAAACAAGCCCACCTTATTTGTGTGACAGTCTTATCTTTGCCCCTTCAAATACCCCCACATCCAACACTGAGTTTAATTTAATGTGGATTGTATTTTAATTTTTTTTTTTTACACAATCCACGAAAGCCATAAAGTCAGTTTTGTCATTCTTCTGTTCAAACCTGCTCTGAGTGCTATTCCAGGGAATTAACATTCAAAAAATCTCAAGGCGTAATTTCTTCCTTCTTCATAAAAAGACACCACCTTCATACTCTGTTGCTATTAAGTCTTGTGGAATTTTGTGTCTCTTGACACTAGCAAACTATATGTAATATGTGATTAGGATGTAACAGTAAGAGACAAGCTGTGTTTCAGACTGATATGTCCCTATTTATTGTTCCCTGCCTTTCACTTCATGCCAATATTTGTCACAGTCTTATAGTACATACCCACATGCCCTGTCATTTCCTTTATTGTGCATATGGTGTGAAACATCTATCCTTTTTATTTAGAGTGCTGTAAATTATTCTTAACTGTGTTACAGATTCCAGAAGTGATTCATTTATATTAAAATGGGTAATGTGCTGTGGGTAAACAGGGATTTTGTTCAGAATTCACCAAAATATTCTCTGTGAATTTTACATATATATACATATGTATATACACAGTGTATATGAGTGTATTTCAAAGCTTCTCTTTCTAGTTGTCAATGCAAATAATGCTTAGTTTAGAAGTGACTTTAAAATGATAAAACACTGGTTTTGTTTGCCTACATGAAGCAGACTTGTGTAGCAGCCTGCTTATGTTAGAAAGCAGATCATAGATCATATTGAGTGCAACTAGCACTAATTGGAAAACTTGGCAGGTTGATCAGAAAGGCTAAAAACTAAGTGGCCAATGGGATTGACCTTCTTTTATAAGTTAACACCAAAACACTCTGCTGCGTTAGCGCAGGGAAATCTGTTGACCCTATCCTTTTTCTATGTAGGATTTTCTTCTCTGGGACTGCCAATCCAACCTTTTTCAGTAGCATTAAAACTACCAATAAATAAGTGCAGAAATACACAGCAAAAGAGTTGAAATGTCCTCATTCCCAGAAAAATTTAGAAGGTGAGACTCTAAATATATATATATATGTATCTAAAATGTATATGATAGAATAGTGTGGTATGGTAATATATTGGAATTGTCATGTATCTTCAGTGAACCTTTGTTGAGTAAGTTGTGTCCTGTGAGTTATGTTTGGGAAGGAGGAGACAAAGAAACAAGATCTCTTTCTTCATAATTTTGTGTCATTTTTGAGGGGGTATATCAGAGTACACTGAGTTGTAAAATAATGAATCAGTATCTTGATACTGCTAAGCCTCCACAAGGCTTTTTAATACTCCTCAGGTGAGAAAATATACTACATTAATACTGTATTACTCCACTTACTAGGAAGAAGACAGCTTCTGCTTCACCAAAGTCCTGCATCTGCAGCAGCCCTTTCCTAGTTACGGCACAGACATATTTCAGTGGAAAACTTTCATGGCTGTGTACATTATGTCTAAGTAACTATGTTTGTATCTTGTATCTTAGCACACAGGACTGAAGCTGATATTTTTATTGGACATTTGGTTTGCAGATTCAGTTGTCCTTGAGTGTTTCCAGATCAGTATTTCTAGTCTGTTATCTTATATTTATTCAATGGCTTTGTAGCACCTCTGGTGAAAAGATGTAAATACATTTGTATTCCTAAATACTGTAATACTTCATCTGTTCTTCTTTACTCTCCATAGGCATTATTAGCCCTAGAATTGCTGTGCTTTGTTGTTTGGGAAATCACCCTGGGAAGGCAATGTCTTCAGATGAGTGACAGGTCTTTATCACCTTCTCCACCCCCTACCATTTTTCTGGCTTCTTAAGGGACTCCAGAATTTCTGCTTCAATGGATGGCAAATACCTTTGCAACACTTGCACAATGTCCTTGTTTAGAGAAGAAATTCAGGTAAAATTTGAAGATGCGGCTCTAATGATTTTACTGACTGAATACAATAATGATGTGTTTTCTGGCCGAAGTGAGTGAAAAGAGGAAAAAAAGAAACTAAAAATCTTTACTTTTAGGAAGCCACACCCCAAATCTAAGAAAACATCCTGTGCAAATTGTGGAGATTCAGGCCATGTCCTTGGCTCTCAAACACATTCAGCAAAAATTCTTTTTTATCATAAAAGAAAAAGGTGGATGCAAAAACCATATGTAGTTCATCAGCCAATGTGCTGTTTGTAGTCCTTTGACCAGCCATGATAGACATTTCTTTATAAAGTTTATTGATTATATATTCAGTTTTATGCAGGAAAATTGTTTGTTTTGGTTTTACTTTTTTTCCTAGAACTGAAAGTGAGCAATTTTAGTTCATGATTTGCTAATTTATTTGTTCAGATTTACACACTTATACTCTAAATATTTTGAGGGCCTTTGCTTGAGCCTGTGGTTTATGCTATTTTCTATTCTTTTTAATTTACATAATGTTTACTGCTAATGACTTGTAGAGCAGAATGACAAACTGCCTTACTGCTGAATAAATTTCAGTTCTATTAGACTACAACATGTAAGGATCTGGTCCAAGAATTTAATGTCAAAGTATAACATGGATACTTCCTTGGGATTAAAGTGCTATGTATTTTTGGAACAGCAGGATTTTTCTGCAATAACCCTCCCTATTCCTGTGTCACATTTCCTCTATAACTCTTTGAGTTTTACTGAATATTACAGTGCAAGTAAACTTTGGTTCATTGACTTCAAAGATACAAGGAAAGATTATTTAGTAGAATTTGCTATTTTAACCATTACAGATCTATATTTGTCCACGTATCTTATATTATAATATCATCATATCTGAAATATATACAAAAAGTCATCTATACACAAACTATATTTTCTGGATTGCAAAGTCAGAAACACTGCAAAAAACTGCAGAACAGGACAGGCCATATTTCAAGATATTTGTGCAACCTTTCCCTGTTCTCAAAATCCTCTGATGCATGATTTTACAGGAAGCATTTTGGTCACACTTTAAAGGAGCTGTGTCTGTCCATAGGAAATATACAATATTGGAACTATTGTCTCATCTATGAAGATGACATTTGGGATTTTTATTTGCCTCAAGGCATCTGTTGGCCTTCTACAACATTTTCTTTTTATTGGTGTCCCTAATCGAATATAAGTGCATATTGAAAAGAAAGTTTTATTGCATCAACATTGCCTCCTTTATTTAGAGTAGTTAATTTATATATTTAATCTGTCACCCTCTCATCTCTTTTGCTGCTCTGCAGAGTCTCTTGTTTTGAATTTCTCTATCTCTCGCTGGCCATAAAAACCTTCTTTGCACATCCTGGTGATCATCATGCTAAACTTTTTGATAGGTAATTAGTGATCAAAACTGTGATTAGCATTTAAGTGTTCTTAGCTTATTGAAATATTTTCAGCAAAGAAAGAAAGAAAGCAAGAAAAAGAAAGCAAAAAAAAGAAAGCAAGGAAAGCAAGGAAGGAAAGGAAGGAAGGAAGGAAGGAAGGAAGGAAGGAAGGAAGGAAGGAAGGAAGGAAGGAAGGAAGGGAAAGAAAGAAAGAAAGAAAGAGAGAAAGAAAAAGAAAGAAAGAAAGAAAAAGAAAGAAAGAAAGAAAGAAAGAAAGAAAGAAAGAAAGAAAGAAAGAAAGAAAGAAAGAAAGAAAGAAAGAGAAAGAAAGAAAGAAAGAAAGAAAAAGAAAGAAAGAAAGAGAGAAAGAGAAAGAAAGAAAAAGAAAAAGAAAGAAAGAGAAAGAAAGAAAAAGAAAGAAAGGATACATCGACTTGTAAGATGGAGGGGAAAATAAGAAAGGATCCTTTAAATAAATAAAATTATTATATAGGATAATTATATATTGACTATATATAATTAAATATAGCACAATCATATGATCAAATTATTGTACATTTAAATTATATTGAATTATGTTTCTATTATATTATTAATATATATTTATTATACCTTTGTATATATGTACTGTAGACCTCTGTCCTCCTCAGGCTGTTGGTGCTGTTTGTGTTCATTTGAGTGCTCTGTCTGTCTGGGGTCTGCGTGGCTGGGTGAATACATATGTGGTGTACATAGGTGCTCTGACTGTATGTGCCTGCTGGGAACACACCCGCACTGCTGGTTGGACTGGGGACACAGAGCGCAGCAGCTTCTCACCTCTGGAGCTGTTGAGTGCAGTGTAGGATATTTTCCTCTAACTGTGTTGAAGATGATGACAATAAAAATAACAATAAGGATATCAATAATAAATGTAGAAGATATGTTTCTACCTTTGTGCTTAGTTCAGGAACTGGGATCCCAGCAGTCATTCCAATGAGTGTTTCAAACAAACTGGTCCAAAATCCTTCAAGTGTAGGAAGAAGTATGATGAAGTCCATGATCTTCTTTCGCCACTATGAACACCAGTGAAAGCTGTCTTGATTAAAGATACCCCAGGTACATCTGGGAGGCAACTAGACAACTGCTTTTGAAGCAATATCCTAACTGCAGTAGCCTAAGGGGTATAAGTGAAGCAATTTTTTCAAGAAGTAATAGATTTATTGGATGTGGCTGGAATATGTAAGCAAGCCTTTGGACATGTTTTTGCTCTCTTGTCAAGGTCCAGCTTAGCAAATTTATTCAGGTTAGTGCTTCTTGGTCAAACAGATTGAGCAATGAGATAGGGTACCTATGGGCAGCATCTGTGCTGTCAGAGACCTGAAATCTCTTGGACACTGCCCACCTTTCTGCTACCTGCCTAGCTCTGCAGTAGCACTTGCTGAGATAAGTAATTAAAGCTGTGTGAAGGACCTGAGATAGAGTTCCTGTGGTACCTTTGAGGGCTCAGTATTCAGAGTTCTTGTCACATGTGCCTCTGTTCAGTATCATACCCAGCTGTTTACTTTTGGACTACTATTTTTTTAGTATAAGGCCAAAAAATGGAACACACTTCCAAAAAGTACTAGAATAATCACTTCATGTTATACATGTGAATGTGAATGTTATAGACGTATGAGTAAACAGCTCACTGGAGACTTTTATTTACATATTAAAAAAACCCAAACTTATTCTTCCCAATCCTAGCTGAACTTTAAGAAGTGTATTGTAATTTGCCTTTAAATTTCTCAATATTTAAGGAACACTTTCAACTGCTTTCTCCAAATATTGACTATTGAACTAATGAACAGTTTTGGCACAAAAAATTCTAGAACATTAAATACTCTTTATTATTTTTAAAACACCTTTTAATTTACTTGTCATCATTGATAATCTACTCCGGAGTGATCAAACCAGTTTTTAGACAGCGGTTAAGTTCAAACCTGTTGGTCATAAAATACTATGATGAAGGCTGATTAGTGTATAAATCCAGTGCCAAATTACCTCTAAAGTGTAAAAGATTTCTAATATATTGAAAACTGTCTTGGTCTATCAAATGTAGTAGTATTTACAGAAGGGTTAGTCTGATCAAGAATTGCTTCCTTTTCTTTTTGAAGCTCAGGAATTACATCTATTTGTCTGTTTGCTTGCTTGCCTATCAAAAATGTGTATTATAAATTTAAAACTGTTTCTGTTTGTCCTCCTGCCTATTTTCCATGGCTAACCTGAAGGTTTTGCTGAGAAGTAATTCAATTAGTAGTATTTAAAATATATCTGATACTTATTTTGCTGAGTTTTATTTTTTTTACTCACAAATGAAAAAATACTGATTGCTGCATTTTGGGGATTATGGAATTAAAGAATATAGAGTTTGAACACTTTTTAATTTTCTCATGCTTAGATTATATTGCATACTAAACAATAAAAGCATGGCTTTAGAGGCAGAGCACACTATGAGCTTTGAGTGCACTGTTAGCTGACACTGGTGAATTAATTAATTGAGAGGGTAGCAGTATGATAAATGGGGTAAGAGTAGCAAGTCCAACAGCATTGGATCTGCAAAGAACTCTATCCTGTCTAATCAGAAGAGGAAGCTATCGGTCAGTTTTGAATATGCTAGGAGACATGAAGTATTAGACAATGATAAAAGAGCCTTCAGACTCATGAAGTCGTGATAGAGTCATCTAAATTTTCCATTATATAGTTATATAGTTATTGTCCCATTATATAGTCAACTGAATTTTCCATTAGCAAGTCACTTTCATCCTGTAGCAAGATTTAAAATTGTAAATGCAGTAAATGGTAAACCTGAAGCCTTGTAATCCATCTGTGGGTTGATGGATTGAGTTTTGTGAGTGTTGTTCTCCGATCTTGTCTTTGTGTGTGTTTCCAGAACTCAGCCAGATAATCTGACCTTTTTGTAGGGAAGAAGGGAATTCACTAAAATGAGTAAGACAAATAGACATTATCACTTCTCCAGATAGATATCTCTTTATAAGGCAGCTTCAGACTACAACAGTCTATTGAATTTTTCTACATGAAACATAAATAAAACAGCAGATTTCAATACTCTTATCAAAATTCTACTGATTAAAATACATATATGTATATATATGACTTGTGTTAAAGTAAATTTTTCTTCCATGTTCTTGGAGAATATCTTAATGATAAATGAAACTGGCAGCCGTCAAGATATACCCTGAATACCTAAGCAGATTGTAAGTATTTGCAAGGTGTTGTATTGCAGTATGTCCTAGGAACACAGTAATGTTCTCATGGAATTTTGATGAAGGTTATGCTATTGTTCTTCCAAATTCTTTATGGATCTATCTTGAGGAAATGCTAAGAGACTCAAGCTTAGCATCTTACCTTTTCTGCTTTGATTGAAATTTCCTACTGAATTTGATCTTTTGCATATCTAATAGAATCATGATGGTCATTAATAACTTCACATTTTTTCAAAACTGTCACCACACAGAGAGGTTAATTACCCTTCGTGAAAATGAAAAGGTATAAAAAGAACAAGGCTGCTAACAAGGCTGAATCTAAAAAAAGACTGACAGGACACCTTTGTTAAAACTTCACAACTCCACAATATATGTTCTATAAAATTTTAATGTTAATACATATACTTTAGATAGTGACTTAAATGCAGTCCAATGGAGAATCTTTAGGACATGCATATCAGATGCTCAGCAGAATATCAGAGGCTAAAAATTAAAGACAATGACTGGATTGAAAGGCAGCTGAGAAGGACAGGTGAAGGTAAGTTTTATTTTCGTCTTGCCCGACTTTGTCTTTAAACAATATTGGTTGGTTTTTCTTTTTTATTTTTAATATTGTTAATTATCATGTTCTTAATTCTCCATCCATGTGTCATTCTTTTTTTTCTGCCTTTTTTTCTGTATTTACAGGATCTCTTTACTTAGTCATCAGGGTTCCTCTGTTTTCTGGGTCAGCACCTCCAATAGAAAAACATCATCCCAGTTTATGCTTTAGAAAATCTATTAATTTTGCTACAGCTATACAATTTTCCTAACATAATAACCACGGCCAGATTCTCATTACTGGATGTCGTGATTTAGGAGTGGCACCTGCTAATTCAGTGCTCTCTTCCCCTCACAGGCTCACTCACTACCCTCCCTGCTCTGGTGGGAGATAAAAAAGGCAGAGATCATAGACTGAGATAAAAACAACTTACTGGAAACAGCTATGAGATAAGAAAAATGAATAGTAGTAGCAACAATATTGATAACAAAAGTGTACAAAAGAGGGTGATTTACATGCAAAATGCTCACTGAGTCCAACCCAAACCAACCCGACTGCAGCCAGCACCACCTCTCTGCTCCCTCCACCATGTTTTTTCCCAAACAGAAAGGGATGCCCCTTTTTTGGAAACAAGGGGAAGAGAGAGAGTCCCTTCTTGCCGGCTCCTGACAATGAGGTAAGATGGTGTTGAATAACCTCTTAGATATGCCCGCAGACACACCCCCTCAGCTACTGCAAAAATTAATTTTGTCCGGGCCGAAACAGCATACTGGACTTGTTACACATCTTGTTAAATTCCTTTGTTAAGCTTTACCTTCTTGAATTGCAGGTAGCAGAATCATGTACATACTAGACATACATTTCTAAGGTCTAGTCAGCGAAAGGCTTTAAATCAGTTCATTTAATTATACAAATTTACTAAAAAATATGGCACTTAAATATAATTCAATTTTTTTAAACATATTTGTGCTTAGATGTAGATTTCAAACAAAATGATAAATTCCTTCCCTAATGCTAGAACTTCAGGGTTTATATTATTCTCAGCCATTGGAGCTAGAGATTTGGGCTGAAGTTTTTACTTTATTGTACTTAATATCAGCACTTCCAGTAATGTCAGTAGGAGCAGATTTTTACCCTTATTCTTCTTTATTTCAGAAGAAAACTGCATTTTTCTTATTATATTAAGAAGAAAGAAATGTTATTTAAAATACTGTATCCTTGGAAGCTCATGAGAGAGGAATAGGTTATAGCATATGTAACATAACTGTGGCTCTGCACTTTTCTTCAGCTTTAAGTTTATTGATTCAAAATACACAAGGCCAGAAAGCATCATTGCATCAGCTAGTCTGTTGTATTGTATATCACAGGCCATTACATTTCAGACAACCTCCACTGAACTTGATTATCTACATTTGGATATGGATCACTGGCTAATACTTGTCTTCCAGGAAATATAATCTTCACTAAAAGACACCAGAAGACAGAGAATCTATTAGTTCTTTTGTTGCTTGTTACCAAGGTTAATAATAGTATTAAAAATACATCGTGCTTTACTTTTAATTTCATTTTTTTTGACTTCAGCATTGATTCATGTTATGCCTTTCTGTTGTAGGCAAAGAAGCCATATAACAGCTATACATTTTCCCATGAAAATCAGTAACTCCCTTCTTTTCTTTAGGTATTCAGTGTCTTCATATGCAGTCATGATGAATGCATGTCTGCCAAAATCAGACCAAAATACTGATGTAAAAAACGGCTTTCCTTTTTTTTTCAGCTGACTCTTGCTTCACAGTGGATTTCTGAAAGGCTATTTTTTATGTCTTTTAAGTTGTGTTAGCTTGTAATAGGCCCATGATGAGAAAGACATACTCCAATCTCTTCCCCTCTCCCTCAAAAGTTTGACACATTAACTCCTCATTCTCCAATCCCAGTGTGGTGTTTTGAGCTGTTCTTACAGAATTCTATAAATCTCCCTTATAGAGAGAGTAGAAGAATGATTTCTAGGTAAGAACATTACTTGATTTTGAAAGTGAATGTGGTATATTATTAAAGCCTCTTGAGCCAGTAAATTTAGTGTGTTGAAATAACCCATATAAATAATGAATCAAAGAAGGGATGTACAAGATCTTTCAGTAGGTACTTACATACGAATAAACTGCTGAGGTTTTTTACCTGAAAATCTGATTACATCAGTTTTAGAGGAGGGAAACTATGTCCCACAGCAGAACACTTTTAACATTTTACTGTAGAGGACAGATGCACCAGTCTGAAGCAAAAAAGGCATCTATAGTTATTAACTATTCATGCACAACATTTGTTACAATTTTCTCAATATGTTCCATTTTACATGATTTTTATTTTTTTATCTCTGCTGATGCCTAGTTTTTTAGCTTTTTCATATATTTGTAGCTTTGTAGATTTTTAGTATACAGTTATATAGTTTCTAGTACTTTTCCTGCCCTTTCTCACGTTTTAGAATAATAAGCTAACCCTTTCCAACATTTTCTTGAAATTCTTTTTAGTCTTATTCCCAATAAGAGAATTTCTAACAAAGACACCTTGTTTTTCACCAGAATTTGAAAGACATAGCAAGATATAGGACAAGGAACCCCTTGGACCAACTCCAAGGGGCTGATCCAAGGGTGGGTTGCTGGGGCAACTGGTCTCTTATTGGATGTACCTGCTAGATATACTAATTAATTAACCTTATAAAAATTATAGAAATCCTCTATCACGTGTGTATCAAGTATTTGTGCACCTGAAAGCTTTCATTAAAGACTTGGTTTTTATCTTACCACTCTTACTATTGTTTGGAAAGTTTTTGTCTTTTGATTCTAGGCAACACTTCAAAGATCAGAAGTTGAAGAATCAAAATAAACAATTTAAAAAAAAATCAGGGAAAGATTCTACTTGCCTAGTATTTTCTATTCAGTTGTAGGTTCTTCTGCATCCATATGGCCATATTAGTTTGGGCTGATGTGAGGGGTCAGGCCTGAGGTCCATACCCCATGTGTGTTTTCCTCTAGTCTGGCTTCCCTGCCAGGGCATTCTCTATGCTGGAGAGAAAGAGCAATTTGTCTTGACAGGGAAATTCATGTTTACACTGAACAGCTACAGATTGGTTAAACTAAACTGCCCAGCTTTGGCAACTTGAGGTTTAACTCAAGAATCTGTGTTCATAACAGCAGTAAAGATGTAACTAAGAAAAAACCAACCAACAGAGCAGCAAAATTTTGGGAGTCATAGGTACAATTACATTCATTGAAACTTTCTGTACCAAGGAGTATGGAAAGCCAGACATATTTTACTGCGAAGCTTTAAGAGTTTATCTTAAATAGTGGGCTAATTAATTCTGAAAGTCAATTGTTCGCTAAAGTTTGCACAACGGAGCCTCAGATATTGTGGCTACTCCAGGTGTTAAAAGTCCAGAAACAGCAGTAGAAATAATTATCAGTAATTAATTATTCTTTTATAATAACTTCACTTGAAAATTGAATTTATCTAGTTATTATAGGTCCAATCAAAAAATGTCTTGGAGGAAGAAAAAAATGATAAATACAGAGACAAACTTCCTTTTTGATAGCTGCTATATAATTATATCGATTCAAAATAAGTGAAATAGGGTAGAGAAAGTTATCAATACATTGTGGAACTGTTTAACAGCTCCTGTTCTGTATAGTCAATCTGTAAGAGTCAAAATTTGACATTGTGCCACACTGCTGACAAGGTTGTATACAGTTTTCCTCTGTCTGTCAATGTTTTTTCCAGTCAGTTTGCCCACACAATTCAAGTATCATTACCTCAATTCCAAGTGCAGTGGAAATAATTTTTAAATTACAAGGTGTGAAGAGAGAGACTTCTTGCATATGTTAACTTTCTGAAGATGTGTTCTGACATTTTGTCACCCACTGCAGCATAAAACATGTTTTATCAGGAATTCCCAATATTTTTCAGGCTAAAGCATATGACACTTTTCTTTTAATTTTTCAATTTATTTTCTCTTCTTGATTCCATTATGTGAGTGTGATAACTGAATTAATTGCTCACGTTGGAGAAGTCTTGCTGAAAAAATATTTACTGCCTTAAGTGATAGTATAGCAAGCAGGTGGAGAGTCAGCTTCTGGTGACAGTCCAGGTCTGCATGAGCCTTAAACAAACATTCTTTGAATTTCATTAGGAAAAAGGTGACACAATGCAATTGGGAAGGGATCTATCTTACAAGTCCAACATCACATTCTAAAGTTTAGAGGTACTGTAGTATTCCCTTTACTCTAGCCTGTACTCCTGGTACTGTAGGAGGGTGCTCCTGATATTAGATCTCTTTTCAATTCCACTCGTATCTTCTGTCACTGTCACTGTTCTGCCTGCTGTCCTACTAACTGCACAGCTGGAGCTCTGATTGGAAGGGAGAATTTTATTTGAATTCTTCACATGAGATCTCCTTTCACATCTTTAGTTTTAACATCTAAAATAAAAACAAACATTACAATTTAATTTGCTGGGGAAATATATGTTGCAGGAGAGACAAATAAATGAAAATATTCAATAAACTAGTATTTCTCATTTTGATATAAAATGACAGAAATGCTTAATCTGCCCATTATGAACACGATACAGCTCATTGACCTCAAAATGCGTTTCAAAAATAAGAGCAATTGTCAGTAGGACACACCATATCTGAAATCTTATGAATGACATGTACTACCCAGAAAAGCAAACTTAGAATGATTGTGGCAATTGTTTTGAGAGACAGGGCTAAATCAAGAGGCTTTCAAACTTGAATAAAAGAATGGAGACCATAGACATACAGAAGAACTTGATCATTTCCTTCCACTAATTATTTGTTACAAACTGAATATTTTCCAACAACCCTCATTAATCAATGCTAATGTAGTTTCCCACAAAAAGCACAATGGTCAGTAAGTTCAAAGCTGTAATACAGCTATATTTGCACATTATAAAACTGCCCATTTCTCTTTTCATCCAGTAGTCAGGCAAAGTCAGGCACTGGATGTGCTCAGAAGGACAACATTTTTCTTTGATATTGGACTCCAGCATGCACACTGTTCTTCTGCAGATTTCTTTATTCAAGTGTTTGTAGTTCAGAGTTGTTTGCTCTTATAACCTCTCCCTTTTAGACCTCTCTATTGCTTTAAATTTTTTTTTCAGGTTTCATTTTCAGAATATTTTTCAGCTTTCCTGTCACTCATTTCAGTGGAGTATTCTAGCAATTAAAAGTAACATAAGTTTAAACCTTAAAATAATATTTTAAAAAATTAGGTTTCTGTCTCAGCATCCACTGACTACAAGATGATAAAACAAATTCTAAAGTACACTAAATGTTATTCCCCAGTACAGAGCACAGAAATCATAAAAAGTGGTCACACTGAAATGATACGGTTGATGTCACAAGCTGTGAAATGTTTTTTTCCACATTAGTTGAAAGTGGATCAACCTTATATCCCAAACAAACATGTTCTAAATCATAGTATTCTCTTAGATATTTTTTTAAATTGGAAATAAAATACTATTTAAAATAGCTATGCTATTTTCTCACCATCTGGAATTTTAGAAAACTTATGTTAATCCACTGCAATGAGAGTTTCCTCCAGTGATAACAATTCATATCTGTGTGCTCACACACAACACCTACACAGCAAAGAATCCTCCAAAGGCTGAGTTTTGTGACTAGATATTTGCAAAGAACTTGCAGATCAGAGGCAGTCAGAATAGGTTGATTTATTTGCCTCTGTTTTTAACCCATAATGCTAAATTTACTTAGACTGAAATGACAACTATCTATGATGAGTTTGTTTCAGTTTAAACCACTTTAAAAGTGGCTTTTTATTTTCTAGATATGCCGCATGATTTATGTCTTCAATTGGAAATCCCTTGTGAATTAGAAGAATGTAAAACCAAGTATGCTTGTTTTTATTTCTTGTTGCATAATATGACTGTTGTCTGTTTCTGTGAGATTTGTATAAAATACCACAGTATCTTATGTAGTGCTTGATACAGTTAAGATAATGCAGTGTTTTATATTTTGCTTAATTTTCAACTGTCTGATTAGTCTATAAGAGATTTTAATTGCATTTTTCACTTCTAAGATACAGAAATAATCCAAGAAAATATAAACTTCTTCTGTGTGACAGAGAAAAATGGAACTATAAGGAGAAAACATATAATAAAGTTCTTCCTTTAGAATTTTTTTCCCTCTTATTTATTTTCTATTGAAGGTTTCTGAAAGGAAGCTCATACCTGAATAGCAAGGATTTTCAAGGATCTGTACATCTGTAAAGAAAGATAAGTAGAATTTGTGTGTGCTTTTGACACAATTTTGAACCTTTGTGTTTGGGACCAAATTCTTAACAGTGTAGGTTCAGAAAAGCTGTTGTGAACATGACATAATTTCTAATATCCTGCAAAAATATTCTGGACTGGTACATAACCTATTTGAAACAGCCATGCCTCCAATCAGTACCTGAAGGTCTTACCTTATATTCTAGAGCAGAACTCTTGTTTGTGCTCCAATGAAATGATCTGACATTCCATCAGCAGACGATATCTTTATCTAGGAAAATAAATATTTCAATTAAGGTAACATTAAGATGTAGAGGGTTACATAAAAGCCAGTAACATACTTAAGCTATTTATTATGCAATTTAGGTGTGGTACTAAATACTGTCTATTACTATTACAAAACTCATAAAATATAGAACTAATAAAATAAATATACTAAAGAATGCAAAAATATGAAAGAAATTACAAAATAAAATATAATATAGAATAAATAACTACTTGAGCTTTTTATGAGAAGTTTAATGTAGAATATATTGGTAACTCAAATTTAATCTAAGACTGCATAATCCCACATACACTAACAGTGTGATTGGAACAACAATCTCATACACTGAGTGTGATTGGAACAACACTTTGCAATGAAAAGTATTCTGACAAACAGATTTCAGCAGCTCTAAACATTATTTCATCATCACTTTTCTCCTTCAATCTGGTATACTCTTTTACAGCTTTATGATTTAAACTGGATTATAAAGTTCTCATTGAAGAAACTGCCTACTGGTCTTGTGCAAAGCAATCCTGAGGTTCCCTCCTAACTGGAGTCCCTGGCAAGGCTGTGTCATGCTTATATTGATAATATTAACTTTACACAACTTACGCAAAATTAATGGATTTTATAACTGGAATCTGTAAAACTGTGATTGAAATTATGTTAACAAAGGCTGAAATTAAAGAACATTGCTCACTCACTGGAAAAAAACCCATATTTGTCCTAAGTGCCAATGTCTCATTCAGTCCAGAGTTTTCTTTCTGTCTGCAAATTTGCATGATAAAAGCAAATGATGAATGGACATGGGACTGAAATGTTTGGGAGAGGAGCCTGTGACAGTTCCTTTGAAGCTTTAAGAGTTTATAATGTAAATAAGTGTTTAGGGGATTATTAACATTCACATATTTTACCCCAAAGGCTTTCCATAAGGTCAACATTTAAGCAGCTGAAGTATGCAGAAAGAATTGTAAAATGTATGTGTGAACATGTTCAAAGACTTTAGAGAGTCTGTGCTGCAGAATGTTTTCATTTGACTTTTAATATGATATTATATATGCCAAATTAGTGTACATAATTAGTCATCATCGTATGTAACATAGACCTTGGGAGTTTTGGAAGTCAAGGAATGCTAGGATTTTTTTCATATGAAGACATTTTGGTTTCAGAATATCACCAAAAGAACAGACAAGATTAAGAAAAAGAGTTTTCAAATGAGCTTTAACAAGCAGGGGATCCACTTATTATGACTGCAAAAAAGGTAACTTATTTCTCAGAAGTATAGCTTCATACAGCTGTTATCTAAAACGTCTGGAAACCAGTGTGCTTCTTTATATGTCCAAATGCTTTTAGATATCCTGAAGCACACATTTTAAATTCACAAGCTGAGGCAAATGACCAGTGCAACTCTAATTTCCAGCTAAATTATTAACTGTTAACCATTATTACTATATTATAAGGGCTTCACTACGTATAATAACCCTGTGAGACTCACTGACTTTTAAAATTTGTTGCACATATTATTGAAATGTTGAAAAAAGCCTCATTTTTCTCATTCAAATAAAAATAAATTATGTGAAAATCTAAGCATTACATCAATCATACTCACCTGTTTTATTGCATATATCAATGTTGACCTGAATTTTCATTTTGCAGCAAATAAGTCAATCTATTCAAAATATTTTTGCACATGTTCTGAATTCCAGATCTCCCTGTGACACTGTATCACTGAAATTTCATGAATGATGATGAAATCATTGCTTATATGAACTGCTATAATTTCAACCTGAATTTTGACTACTTGACAATCATGAATGTCAACCTTAACAAATGAATTTGGTAATATTATGTCCATTCACATATTACTGATATGCAGTATGCTGAAGCTATAAAAACTGTCAAAAGGTGCTTGTCATCTCTGATCAACATTTGCTATTTCCCCTAGAAATCTAATTCAATTAAACCTGTCAAGAATAAATCAAGAATAACTTCTGCAAACTGAATATTCCTCTGTTTCACTCACTGTGCCTTGAGGAGTCTTTAGCTCCCTTTTGTCTATATTTCAACAATTTACTTCATAAGGAAGAATTGACAAAGAGCATAGCAGGAAAGGGAAAGAAAAAATGTTGGATAGCACTCATTCTTGAGATAAGTTAGTTGAAAAAGCTGAATTATTCATACACCAATAAAGTCACACCTAGGGAAGTGCAAAGTTGCTTATCACAAGGAGAAAGAAGAAAATAATCCAATCTGTTTACTAACATGTATAATGCAGCCATTCACTTAATTCTGCAAACATTTCTTATCAAATTGCTTCTTAGAAAATGAGAAATAAATTGCTTGACTGTATTTATACATTGCTTATATAGCAATTTTCCTTTAGTATTTGTCAAATACTCCAAATAGCCATAAATTCACTCTGTCTGTCTTGGTTATTCAGTGAAACAACAGCACCGCAGTAATGCCAAATTCATACGGTTCCTCAGAGTTTTTAAAATAATAAGGTTAGAAATACAAGTTGGCATTTTTGTTCTAATCTGCTGGATAGTCTCATCCAATTAAAGTGCAAACATGGAGATACGATGAAAATTCTGAATTTGAAAGGCCAAATTATAATATGAAAAAAATCCTATTGACATATAATAAGAAAAGACAGTTTTCATTATCTAAAAAAGTAACCTCTCCAGGAAGCTGAAATTAGAAATTAATCTTGAGCTGCTGCTTCAAAGACTCTGATACATTACTCAAAAGCTTTTATTTGAAAATTTCAATATATAAATAACTTTTTCAAGTATACATCAATTCAGTAAAAAGGCCACAGTTAAGATGCACAATTTTCTCCGACCAAAACCACCTTTTTTTGGGTACTGTGAAAATGTGTGAGAGAGAAAGCACCTTGAGTTCATAGGAGAGAATATCAGTCAGATATTCATTCAAGGAATTGACATAGAAATTGTTATAATTGCTCCACAGAAAAAATTATAAGTAAACTTATAAAAATATTAATTTAAACTAAGAAAAATGAGTGTTTTCTCTGTTTCAAAAGTGATTGAAATGCTTTAAAATGAAGGAAAAATACAGCAGAAAAATAGAACCTCTCTCAAGAAAAGCAAAACCTGGATGATTAAGAGCTTCATTCTAGTTTTCATTGCTCCTTCAAAACACAGATTTCTAAAACCTGAGGAGGAGATGGCTTAGAGCATGTTGGATGGCACTGGACACGTGTCTGCAGGCAATTGAAACATGACTCCATTGCTTATGGTAGCTAAAACCTCAGTATGTTGTATGTTCAGTATGTGTTTTCTAGGGGTTTGAGATCTTGGGTTTCCTGTGAATACCACGTCAGACCTGTGTGGATGGTTGAAGTAAACTGAACGCTCTTAGACAACATTGACATCATCCTGTCGGGCCATTTTGGGTGGTACACAGCTATATATTTAACACAGAGGCAGAAAACTACATGTATGGACCTAAATATACTGTCTTAATCAGGAAATGAATCCACACCCTATATATGTTTTATTTAAATATATATTTATATCTAGTCTATATGTAATATTCTCTAAATATACATATTTTTCTTGGCATTAAATCTAGAAACATGACTTTGTACACTTTTCAAGTAAAGTTATCCTCATAGTTCATCCTTGAATAAACTTCAAAGTACTGGAGAGACCTGAGTATGCAGAAAGAAAAGGAGAGCACTTTTAAAAAGTACCCTGCTACATCTCAGAAGCAACAATTGATACATGAATTTAGTCTATTAATCTGGAAATATATTTAACTGACATAGACATCAAATTGCTCTATTGAAGAGGGTGACTGACTCTGTAACTGCTAATTTACAGGACTTTGGGGGAAAACCTCTGCTTGTGAAAGGAATTCAGTGCAGCTTTCAAGCACTGGATATAGATCAAAGATCAAACTAAAATATTAATTGAAAAAAGAAAAATTATAAAAGGCATCTTCCTTACCAAAAATTCTTAGATTTGACACAAGGAAAACATATTAGGTCTTAACTTCGTGTGACAATAGAATCACAGAATGGTTAAGGTGGGGAGGGGACAGCTGGAGGGCATCTAGTCCAAACCCTTGCTCAAGCAGGGGCACTTAGAGCTTAAAGCCATATACAGACAGCTTTTTGTATATCTCCAGATATGAAGACTCCAAAATCTGCAGCTAAATAATTAATTAAGATGTCTCTATGTTACAGATGGAAGAACACAAATCAGAAGCTAGGAATTTGAAAGAAAACTAGGACTACACATGGAGAAATATAGTCAATATAAGGCTAAAAAGGAGGAGGTTCTCTGTGTGTCAGAAAGAATTCTAAGTTTTATCCATTAATAACCACATTTATGTTTTTATGTTCTGTGCTTATGAAAATATCAGATGTTGTATTTAGATTACTTGAAAAAAGGTATACTTTTTCTTTCTTGATTATTGGGTTAATGTTGCACAGCCTGTGCTAAAGCTTAATGGGTTTTAATCAGAGAGTTTACTTAACTTGCTGCAAAATGTCTGACCAATGAATATTCTGCACTATTAACATTGATTTTCTGTAAGTTTTGGAGCACTGGGGCAGTCCTCCAGAGACTGAAAGAAAGATGATATTGTGATAGCATTCAAGAAAGGTGAGTTGGATGACCTGGGTGATGTTAGGCATGTCAGTCTGACATTGATCTCAGACAAAGTAATGGGAAGAGGCTGAGAGAACACTTGATTAATAAAGAAATAAAGGAGGTAAATATAATAAACGCCAGTCAAAATGGTTTTATGAAAAATAAATCTCATCAAACTGACTTGATATGTTTTTCAACACTATAAGTTTTGTTAACAATTAAAATGAGATTGATGAAATACACCCATTGCACCACAAGTTTTTCTCTTGATCTTATACCACACCTTGTATAATGAAAAATGAAGGTACAAAATTAGTCTCACACAGAATAAATAGAGGTAAAACTGTCCAGATAGAAAGTTTCAAAATTAACTGAGAGTTGAAAAACTTTTAGTAGTTGAGTTTCTAGCAGGACACGCTTTTTTGTGTTTTACTGTTGTTTGTTGCCTATGTCTCATGGGAAAGCATTGCTCCTCATTGAATGTGCTAAGAGAAATATGGTTGAAATAGTTGAATGAGACCAGTTACTGATATTATAAGGTCTGATTTTTGTCAATAAGCTTTGGTCTACCCAATGAAAAATGTTAACTACAGCTAAGCATACAGTAAAAATATACAAAAGAAAGAGTAGGCTTTTTTTGTAGCAGGGTGGGCACTATCATGTAAAGCAGAGGTCTGAAAAATACTTTAAGTAATTTTAATAATTAGTTGAGAATATACCTTGACTGTAATTCCTTGGAATAATGTAATCTGGAAATTCATAAATAAAACTACTGTGATCTAATTCCTCTGGAAAATCTCCAAACTTTATTATCTTAGACTGCTGTAATTTTGTGTTAGTAACATTTAGCTTTGGAGTTCCTATCAAACATGACTGAAATGGAACAGGTTAAAAGAAGAAGAACAGAAGTAAAGATGGGGAGAAAAAGTGTTTGCTAGCAACTAAGTCTTATAATTAAAGGGGACCACTGATTGGCAAGAGAAGTTTCTTCAATCTATCAGAAAAAATACATAATAATGCCAGATGGCTTGTAGTTGAAGCTAGATATATTCAAATTATAAATAAAATAGTTTTAAGAATAGCATGAGACACATTTTAATCAAGTGATAAGCACTTGCTTTTCTTCAGGTCTTAAATGCAGGTTGGTTCCCCCATGCTGCTCTAACTCAAGCAGGAATTAATTTGAAATCTTACATTACACAAAAAAAAACCGTGCTGGATGATTGAATGGACTTTTATGGCTGCAGTCCATGAATCTATAGCAACAGAGAGAGCTGACTCTTTTGCTCTACTTGCCAATAAAATGAATTGAGTCGGATCTATATAGCAAATGTTCACTAGCAGAATAATAATTGGATGGTATGTGATTTTTTGATTAAATAATTACACTGATAAAATCTCTAGTGTAAATTCACCTATACACAGGGCAGCTTAGTCTGTTTTTTAAACCAAATAAACATGCTGATTTACATTGAAATTACTGGACATTCATGACAGACTTTAAGCTTAAAATGAAAGAACTTTTACAGTTGTGCTGTGCTTAAAATTTATAATAAATGAGGGACTGACTAAACCTTGATGAGATATCTTGACCAAGCTAATATTTTGAGTAAGATGAAAAATATGTTTTGACCAACTTTATCAGAAAATGTTCTGTGCCAGTTTGTTCCTTATACCCAAACTATCCTGTGTATCATCACAGGGGAAAAGTCTTCAGTGGAATAAACTGCATTTCTTAATGTATTGTGCTTGTGTGTCAATGTTTTTGCAGCAGGTGTGTCTACAGGAGTGACTTCTAGGGGAAGATGGCAGAAGTTTTCCCATGTCCAACAGAGCCAATGCCAGCCAGCTCTGAGACTGACACTCTGCTGGCTGAGGACAAGTCATTCAGAGAAGCCAGTAGCACCTCTAGGACAACATATTTAAGAAGAAAAACAAAGTTATTGTCCAGAAATAATTGCAGACAGACAAGAGAGGAGTGAGAACATGTAAGAGGAACAGTTGTGTCTGCATATGTTGGCTTATGTCTGACATCATGGTCAGTGAAGAAGGAGGGGCAGGAGGAACTCTAGGCATGGAAGCTGAGATTCCCCTGCAGTCCATGGTGCAGACCATGTGCCCCTGAGGCAGCCTGTGAGGCAGCCGTGCCCCTGCAGCCCATGGAGGAGCTCGAGGATGCAAAGATCCACCTGCAGCTGTGGAGGAAGCTCACACTGGAGCAGGCTCCTGGCAAGGACCTGTGGACTGGCATAGTACAGCAGGTCTCCTGATGGGTCTTGTGACCTTGTGAGGGGCCCACACTGGAGCAGGCTGTTCTTGAAGGACTGCAGCTCGTGGAAAGGGACCTAAACTGTGACCCTAGTGGGACCTACACTGGAGCAGTCCGATCCTGAAGAGCTGCACCCCGTGGAAGGAACACATGGTGGAATAGTTTGTGAATAAGTGCAGCCTATGGGAAGGACTCACATTGCAGAAGTTTGTGGAAGACTGACTTCTGTGGGAGGAACCCTACAATGCAGCAGAGGAAGAGTGTGAGGAGTCCTTCCACTGAGGAACAAGTACTGGAAGAAAGAACATGTGATGAACTGACTGCGGCCCCCTTCCTCCCCCTGTACAGCTGGCAGGAGGAGGTAGGGAAATCGGGAGTGAAAAGGTGAGCCCAAAAAGAAGGTGGGAGTGGGGGGAAGGTGTTTTAACATTTGGATTTATTTCTCATTGCCTATTCTGATTTCACTGGCAATAAATTGAACTAATTTCCCTAAATCCAGTCTGGTTTTGCCCATGACAGTGACTGCTGAGTGATCTCTCCCTGCCCTTATCTCAACCCACAAACCTTTTGTTTCTATTTCTGTCCAGTTGAGGAGAGAAGTGACAGAGTTACTACAGTGGGCATCCAGCCAAGGCCAATCTACTACAGTCGTTTTCGGCACCCAACGTGGGTGCTATGAGGGCTACTATGGTGAAAATTAACTCTGGCTTAGCCAGACCCAGTATATTTTAGATAGTGTTTCTAGTTTCCATACAGAAGATTTAGGATTCTAAAATCAGTCTGGTCTCATAAGCAAATGGCATGACTACTGTTAGGGCAAAAAGTAAAACAAACAAAGAAGATGGCATTGCAATTAAAGCAGAGGTCTGTGAAAGCTATGAATTAAAATTGCATTAAACAGAGTAATATTATTTGTGACTTGCCTGAAATGCAAATATAAACCTATCAAAATAGTGCTACCAGCAGTAGTATTAAAACTTTTGTGACACTCTCATGGTATGCCAGCCATAATATATAAGCATTAGATCCAGGTATGGGAGAGATGTGATGAGCAAAGGTGCAAGTTGCATGCAGGAGCAATCAAAGTGTCAGAAATTGCAGTCTTAAGGTAAAGAACAATGAACAAAATAAATGCAAGGCACTTCAGGTAGGTAGAACACTCTGCTTACACACAAAAATATTGACTGTCAAAACCAAAACCAAGATAAACAGTATCTGGACACCGTCTGAGATCCCTTTTGGGTGGACGTAGCAGGAGATATAAACTGTCAGTCATGAACTTAAAGAAGATTAGGTCATGTTTGTTCTCATTTCTGTTATCAAAGAGTGCTCAAACCTGGTCATCAGTGGACAGCAGCCATCATGCAACAAGCTTACAGCATCGGCTTCAAGGTATTGTACGTTCACAGCTAATTCAGGATATGATGACAATCAGTTTTCTATTTGCAGTCATAATGATTAATAATATATAAGAAGCACAAAGCGGTTTATGAATTAATTAAGGTAGTAAATTTTGATTTTAAAGTTTAAAGAATGTCCTAATCTGCCAGCCCTTTAAATATTCCCGTCACAGTAATCTCAAATTACCTGATAGACACACACACACAAACATACGTGTATAAATCTGTATGTATACATTCAGTTCAAAAGTATGTCTGCCACACACTGTTGTGTGACTACTTTCTGTCATAGAAAAGAAATATGTCACTTCTGTGACTGTGTGTACTTGCTCTCTCTGGTTTTTTTGAGACCACAAAAAATAGAAAAAAAGCCAGACACATTTTTTGTCACTCAGTGTAAAGACCTTCAAGATAAATGTTCATTATTCTCTAGTAAAAAAGCTGTTATATTTTGAATGAAGTTTAATAAAAGTACCATTGTTCACCCAGGTCTTCTACTATTAGAATTTAATGACAAGATATGAGGGAAAAAGGAAAGGAAATTAGTCTGAAGTCTATGTACAAAGTAATTATTTTACATTTTTATATTTCTGATTCCTGTTACTTGTGATCTTCAACTGATTTTGTGTTATCCCTGAGAGGCTGCTAGAATTTAGTAGGAGATTATAATGCAATTAATGTATTACTGTTTAATGATACCACTGTAAATATTTTATGTATTGATTGTCCAACTTACTAGATCAGAGCAAAATTATCAGCACATGAACCAGCTAAAAGTGACACTTGTTTGAGTCTATGGAGCAAACTATCACTAAGTAATCAGCAGGGGTCCAGATATGAGGAAACAAAGCTAGTGTGTAGTAAGAAAACTTTTGGCACACTTTGTTTGAATCTTACAAATAGCAAGCTTGAACATGAGAATCTGAGACTGGACTTACCATAAACTGTAATTTAACAATTTTTCATAGATACTTTAAACTCAAATTCACTTTTCATTGAGGGTTTAATCACACAGGTAAATCAAACACTGGGACAACAGATTTTCACTTACTCTTTTTTAATTTAATGAATTCCACCCCTTAACCACAACAGGGATAGTTGGATGAGAAAGAGCTTTGACCTTTGTATGTGAAACTAATCACCAAACTGCTTGTGCATGAAGCTGATGACAGAATTCGTAAGATGAACAAGTAATAAGGTCCTATATCTAGTATACCCCAGAACAGTATCCACATATGAAATACAGTCTGCACATACATGCACACACTTGAATACCTTCATATAAACACATAGGTACATGAATGGAAAAGAGGGGATTTGGAAATTCTCATTTGTATTTTTCCATCCAGAAATGAAGACCATAAAAGAAATAATGATTTAGCTTTGAGATGAGAATGAGAGCAAATCTTGAATGCATCAACAATTTGGATGATACACAAAAATAGACTCAGTCCTTTCTTTTCCTTCAGATATCTTTTCAAAGGGCATTAGGAAAGAAGTATTTTAACACACAAGCAAAGAAAGAAACTTAAAAAGGAATACACAATTCAAACTGCTACTTATCTGCAAAAGTTCAATAGACAGAAAAGATGTTATATATGCTTCTCTGTTAGACATTCCATATTGTTTACTTGAGGCATCTTATTCCAAACACACAGGGTAATGGGAATGTTATTCTGAGATATTTAACTTTGGTCATTCAATAAATACAAATTTTAAACATACACTCTAATATGTTTACTCTCACTTGCAGAATTGATTAAAATGCAAGTTAACTGCCTGCGTTGGTCCAATATTATTTTTTCTTTGTTAATGGGCAATATGTTTCTGTTTGGGTTTGTTTCTTTGTCTGGGTTTTTTAATAGCAGACTATTTTGTATGTTTGGGGCAAAAGGGTTGACAGTTTAGGTAAAGTATTATTTAGGTTCAAAACTTATTGTAAAAGTAGAATTAAAAATACACCAGGTGGGTATTTTCTGACTGGAATCCCAAAGCCTAAGAACTACTCTTACATTAATCACTTTAGGAATCAGATTCAATATAGGTACTACTTGCACAGAAGCTTGATAGATCCATGAAAAACGATAGCATATTTTTCTGTAAGTCAACAGTTCACAAGAATACACACATACAAAATAAAAAATTGCAGTGTAACTAAAAGTCTGGAAACTGAAGTAGGACGTCTGGAACTGGTAAACTGGTAGGTAGATCTTAATCTTTTATTCTATGGAGAAGGCTCAGAGGCACTAATTAAAAAAAAATAATTGTTCATTTTCTCAGACTATGTATAGTAGACAAGTAGACAGAAGCAGAAGACCCAGAAAGAAAAGAAATAACATCCTGGAAAACAGCTTTTACTGTATAGCTATATCAACAGAGAAATGGAGCAGAGAATTATGACAATGCTCAGGAAACAGGCTTATAAGAATAAGGGACTGAAAACATGTAACCAGGTGATTCTGAGATTGTTATGCACAAATTTGCCCTATATGTGTCAGTCTAACTGAAATTTGGTACAGACTCAGCTAACTATTGTATTGTGCTAATTGCAGTAGATCAGTTTTTGTCAATCAGGGATACATTTGTATTGGATCTGCACTCTCACATCAGCCTTACAGATTTTCTATATTGTTTTATGTGTGGTAGCTGCTATTAGTATTTTATTTATAGACACAATTTCTCTGAACATATTCTGGTTCAGCAATCCAAACAAATATTTAGATCTGGAATCCAAATTCGGAATTCTACAAACAGCTGTGTGGGTGGTGGTACTACTTGCAAGTATAGGTTGAACACCAGACCTGCCCCAGCCCACTTCACCACAACAGCATTACCATGGATAAGAGAATTTCTACTTGATATGACCTGGAAACAGTCTATATATTCTTTAGGTTTTAAGAGTTTCCGTCCCTCATAGGCAAATTTCTCTCATGATAATAGTACTACAGACAGCTGTATAAACAAAATATTTGCAGCCACTGGTGCTAAACATACTAAAACTCCTCTTAGTAAAAAAATATAAAAGCTGGTAGAGGTCTGATCAGCTCTTGTTCTAAAGAGATGACTTGAAATGGAGGTAAAAAACCCAAGGTTTTTGAGGAGCTGGTTGTATTACCACAACCTCAGGGGAGAGAATGGGCAGTCAAGCTTTTTCCAGGTAAACCCAAACTTCTCAGCATGTAACTCTGTCTTCTTGATATGATCAATGAAGATTTCTTTTCTATAGCTGTGCCTGCCTTTTTCATTCCCTGTTATTAATGTGGTACTGATCCCGGTCAGGAAAATGGACAGGCAGGGAGTCATAAGAAAAAATAGTAAACATATAAAAATCCCTTTGTGAGACAAAAATAAAATGATTGAAACTGTTTCAGTTAGACCCCTATATAAGTAATAAAAACTGTAACCATACAACAAGAACTAAGAAAAAATAGATTTTTGGTACTACTTAACCTCTCATCATAGCTTTAAAAAGCCCTGTTAAACAGAAAGGAGCTAACAGTATGACACTTTCTAACAACATATCAAAAATCCTTGGAGCTCACCCTTACACATGGAACTGAGAAGCTATATGCTAGACATATTTCTAAATTATTAAATTGTTTGGAAAATGAGAACATATAATTCCTTTGCAACTGTGCACCCTCTAAAGACAAATATATGTTTCTTACCAGAAAATATATGTACTTTTTTTTTTGCAACTTCAGGAAATTTTGAGAAGAAATAAATTTTAAATCATTCCACATCTCACATTAATACCCAGAAGTTAGGAATGCTATTTTACCTAATATGTTGAAGGGATCAATAAGAGTGGGAGCTGGTGAGAGAGAATCTTAGCATTTTCAGGAGCAATTTACTAGGTGCAATAAAATTATATGTCTTTATCTGTGCATGGATATCTCTTAAACCTTGAGTAATTTTCTCTCTGTTAAAGCAAAAACCAAGTTCAATTATAATTTTATGTAGTACACGTAAAAAATTGTACAAAATTTTAAGCTCAGTTGCCATAGTGTCCTCTTATCTGTAGAAAAATTAATGTAAGAGGCATTTGGAAAAGAAGTTATCAAAGCGCTACAAAGTTTTTGACATTTTGGCAATGTTAGGAAAATATTGTTTTCATGAAGTACATATATTTTGTCCTATCACAAAACAGAAATAGGTGTCTACTCTTGGTGAATTCTGTCATCTCAGCTGAGCTTACATTTCCATGGACAACCATCGACATTTGTATTATTGTTGATGTATCTTCTTGGTTAATTAGCATCTGTTACATCCTTCCATTTTATGACTACAAGTTTTTGGAAACAAATATAAACATCAAAAATCACTCTTGTTTTCATCTTTTTTTCCGAAGCCCCCAAATCTGGGCTTTTTAAGTTCATCACCCACATTGACGTCTATCTCATATCTACATTACTCAGTGCTCATTTTGAAGAAAAATTCTTTAAAATTTATAAGACAGCTAGATGGATAATGTTAACTGATAGCTGCCAAAAAAAGTTTTTTGAGAAAGCATATACAAAGCATACATGCTTTGTATGAAGTCTTAACTGCATTTTTGTGAACAGTTTACAGGGAAAAAGCCGCAACATTTAATTTGAACTGGTGGCATTGTGCTTTTCTCTTCTCATGGCAAATTATGTTTAGATGTTTTTAGTGCCAGATCAAATCTTGAACTAATTTTTGCTGAATCTATTAATTTTGGCTTATTTTACTCTAGAGCATGATGCACTTGTTCTTTGAGATTCTTGCTTTCCTAAATATTAAACCTAAGGCATTCATTCACCACTGGCATCTTCAGGGATTTTTGTGAAAAATCTCTGTGAAGAGCACCATGTAATTGGTACTTAATTCTTTGGCAAATATCTCTGGAGGCTACAGATGTGTGACATGTATTGTATATATTGATTTCTTAACTTAGTATGCTTATTGGACAACATCTGCAAAAGACAGTAAAGCCCCTGATGGTTTAATTTAAAACCAAATGATACAAAAAAAACCCCAAACCTTAAAAATCAGTGAACTTCAAAGACTAGAAGAGGCCAAAGTCTGGCCCCAGTAAGTCACAGGAAAATAATGAGAGGATTTATGCTAACAATTAAAGACATACTATTTGACATACTATTATCATAGCATCCAAGTCCTTTCCTAAACCTGTAAAATTATCCACTGCAAATAGCATGCAATATTGCAATTAATATTATTTGAGTATATTAGTCATTTATTGCTAAAAATGATTAGTTTTGAAAAGAGTCAAGTAAAAAAACTTAAATAAAAAGTCCACATGTCATGAAAGGATGAGAATTCAGGCACTTAAGTGTAAAAACTAAACACATGATGGTTTCAGATTAAAAGAAGTAGAGTTTGTGTGAAGAAAAACTTTTTAATGTGCGGTAATGAAAAAGGTAGAAGTCATAAGTTGCCTGATTTGTAACAAAATAAATAAATTCTTGGTTTTTTCTACTAGCTGTTTCAAACCTGACTTTGATAAATGTGCTTGAGTTTAGGTTTGTATTCTCAAGCCAAAGGTGGAGTCAGTAGGACCCAATGTACATGTGACTCCTCCTGATCACACCCATACCAGCCCTTAGCAGGATATAACTAGGACTTGCCAAACACACCCAAATCCTTTGCTACTCACACTAATTAGTGTGTATGTCCGACCTTACTCATTAAGGCTACTAGATAAACCTACAGCTTGTTATCTGTGAGGGGAAAGCATTTTTCTCTGAGTATCCATGCAGAAATGACGTCTGCTGTGGTTGTTGGGATAGGCAGTGACTAAGAAAGGTGCTTTAGTCTGTTCTCTGTAACTGGAGGCAGAACTCCCACCCTAATACTGGCCCTAATGCCTAACACATGCAGCACTAGGAACACATACTTCTTTTACTGATGAAGTCTAACAAATCTTCCTAGGATTAAAAAGATAGCACGGTGCAAATATGTATTATACATTGTACCTCACACTTTTTCTTTCCTTGTCTCATGCATCCCAAAATGAACAATGCACTTTCAAAAGTTAGTCACATTATTTCAGGATAATCAGAAGCTCAGAGGTTTAAATCTCATACACAGTTTTGTTCTGGAAATGTTTATTAGAGTATGTTGGTGTGTTTACTGAGGACACCAGAAAAGTGTTCCACTGAAACAAGGAATTTTAGATGTCAGTTGTCACAGGAATGTTTCAGCAGCCTGAACTTAAGGTGAATGGGCTGCATCTAATTTGCAATCACGTGCGCCAGCTTGTCAAACTGCATCATGTACTAAATAGCTATACCTAGGGGGCACGGGCAGGAACACCGTTCTCTCCAGTAAATCTGTAATTTGCTCTGACTTTCTTTTCATACAGAATTGATCATGTCCCCTCTTTACTTCTCTCAAGCAGTGGTCTCTCTGACTCACTTTCATGACCTGCTTCACCCAGCTTCAGCCTGTGGGCAAACATCAAGTCATGTCATCCAATGTAATAAATCCTAAAATCCAGGTTATTATACAGTGGTCTTTGGCTGCCTCTCAAAATAATGTTTCACGCTCCTAATAGGCCTCACGTGCGCTCTCCCTCTTTCTTGGCACAGAAGTTATCCCTTGAATCTTGAAATGCCACTTTAGCACCTCTAAAATCTCTCTATTCCAGACTTTATCTCACAGGAATTTTCAGCAAACTGTCAGACAGGGAAAATGAAAACTTAAACGCTTTCAGAAAAGTTTGAATAGTATGAATTCTTCAAATGGCTAAACACATCTGGTTTTTCATCAGCATTTGCACATATGTCTAACAATAAGCATAAAGGAAATGTATGCTGACAAGGACATTACATGACAGAACGAAACTGAAAAGGTAGCAAATATAAAGCTACTTCACTTCTTCAGAAGTTCCTGAAATAGATTTTCTAGGGTCATTTTTATGCCAACATGTGGCCTTCTGTAGTCAAATAATTCCATATTTTTTATCTAATTGTAAGGAATCATTCAGGCTTTGAAAATACTACAGTTTAAAAAGATTTCTTGTACTGAAATAGACTATTTAAATAAAATAAACAAATATGTTCCTTTTTGCTCTGCTCAATGCAGTGTTGTGGCCTGCCAAAGTCTAAACAAATTGGAGAAGTAATTTCATCTTTTACGCTTGATTCATTCATAAAAAATATTTGTGGGGGAAACAGTGACATCATTCACCCTGTTTACACATTGGTCTTCAAACTCTCATGCTCAGCTGATGTTTTCTTTTGTCATTTTACCTTTTTTGCCAAAAGGTAAGTCAGTAGCAGAAGATCATTGTTGTGTGCTTATCCTACCTTAAGGTCTGATTTTGTCTCCCTTTGCTTCTTTGAAATAGCAGGAAAAAAATCCAGAGGAAATATGACTGCCAGAGACATCAGTAACAGGAATGAGTTTGATAAGTTGCAGTTGTTGCTTAGCCATTGATCTGGGCCCAGGGCTGAGAATCCCTCTTAGGATCTATACGTCTGGCTTGATGTTCTCCTTCAAATGTGTCAGCAGAAAAAAAAAATAAAGGAAGATGTATTAGCCTTTCCAGTAATCTGAAGATATAAAATATTAGTCACTTTTAGCTAGCTACAGTCTGCTGACACCCTAACCCATGGCTGTATTTGTAACTTTCCATCTGTTTATTCTGGAAGATCCATCCCTTTGCAGACCTTTTCTCAGGAAGACTGGTGAAGAGCTCTGAAGAAAGCAACAAAGCCCTGTGGCAGGTGTTAGGAATGTTCTCACATGAAGATGAAGATATAGAAGATTATAATTTTGGCTCTTCACAGATCTCTCTTGAGATACTGAAGATGCAGCATTACAATTCAGGGCCTTGTCGCCCATACTGGGTCATGAGACAGGAAGACAACCCAATAAAACAATGTATAGTGAAGCACTTTGCTTTGATGTGAAGAAAATAATCTTCCCACTAAGTTTTTACACAGAAATAGTATTTAACTTTTAAATATATATTTTTTAAATTAAATTAGGTTTTACATAATGAATTTGCATCCATAAGTGCAGTGACTGCATTTCATTCCCATTTAGTCCCTGGGATCTTTCTGAGCAAAGGTTGTTGAAAGAATTACTGTGTATCACCAAAACGTTGTAGAACATGAAAACATTAACTTCAACAAAATGTTTTAAGAAATTAGAAGGTTTGCTTTCACAAAGTTTTCTTCAGTTTTATAAACTTTGTTTGTTGTAGACTGTTAAGAATTTCCTGCACAACAGTTAAATAGGAAAGAATCAAGTGAGTAGATGAATGTGAAATAAACACTTGCAAGGTATCTCTGCCATGACTTTAGGAAAAGTCTATTTTGTAATTACACGGTGGTTAACAATTGTATTTGTATTTTCTTATCTTGGTGTCATAAACATCCCCATTTTTGAAGCTGGCATTAATATGAGCTGCAAAAAAGAATACCGATAGCTCTTTTGAATGTTGAACAATATTTTCTTTGCGGATTATGGAAATTAGTTATAAAGTCTCATGAAACGATAATTTTAAAACCAATTCTAAAATCAAACCCTAAAAATTCTTTGCTACAATTCACATCAGTGGAGCATGAAGTTGGTAGGCAACACAGTGCTAGATATGGTGCTCATACTTCTATATTCTGTAAATATTTTATTTGCATCCAATATTTTCAAGGTACTGATTGCCTAATATGCCCATTAATTTTTTTCATAATATATTTATGAACCAATTTATATATTCTTGATGTTAAATACAATTCTAACTTTTTTTAGGTAAATTTGACTATGCATCAAGAGAACCTGATAGCCAGATACTGACAGGAATATAAGTAATTGGTTTTTAAGATAATATAATGGTATTTAAAAGATAATCAAATATAAATTGGATTCTTTAATCATCCAATCACTGCTTACAATCCTAGTACTGTAGTAGCACTATGTTTTTCATACAGGGCAAAATTTAAACTGTTCATAAGCTTCTTTTCTTATCATGAGATACATTAAACATGTGACAATTGACTTTGTCAAAATGTGTGTCAAATTAGACAGCCACTAAACAGATATATTGTAAAGCCATTTAAAATATCTTTTAAAAGAGCCAGGAGGGAACTGTGGAAATACTTGATAAATCATAGTAATATTAAAGAATGTCAGAAGTAAGCTTGTGGGGATTTGAGTTTGGGTGTCTACTCACTTATTATCAAAACACATGAAATTTCCTGCCACATCTGAGAGGGAGAGAAATTGCACTAGTCAATGCATGTATTAAAGAAAATAAGAAAGCAGCAGCCCCCAAAAGGCAAATAAAGCCAAGAAAGAAGTTGGAAGATGAAGATAACACACTATTCCCAGAAGAATCTTGCAATATTTGTTTTCCATTCATTTTTATTTATTGAGAATTGGGTTCCTTCATAAATATAGAAACAAAATTACACATAAATGAAGAAAAAAGATAAATAACCTTGGACACTTTGTAGATTGTTTACAACAATCTGTTTCAACTGAGTAGTAAATCAAAAGCCATTTTGTTTAATGTCAACAGATTTCAGATTCTGAACTTGTGCTTCAGTCTAGAATTTATTAACTATGTAAATATTGTTAATTGTAAATACATTATTAAATAGAAACACTAACAAATCTTCCTATGTTCATATTTCATTCTTCTTTGAAGATCTCCTTATTGTTTGCCAGGAATTACTTTTATTCTTTGGAACATTTCAGTGATAAGCAAACCTTTCAAAAAGAACACCAGTGCTTTGATTTATTTTGAAGGCATTCTCATTAAAGTGTGTACTGCTATATTGAAATACATGATTACTGTAAAAGTGCTGACACAAATATTTTTTCATATAACTCTTTAAGTTAGTTGATTTTCTGTGAATGTTAAATCAAGGACATGAACATACACTTCATCTGCATAGAGATGAAGATGCTTCATATATTCATTATTTCTTCCTCTGTTGTCAGTTTTATATATATAGATTTTTAAAAGTAAATGTACTAAGCAAGTTCTTAATAAAACTGCCAATTTTATAACTCTACAGCACTGTAATTTTTTAAGTTCAATTAGAGGAAAAATCATCTCTATTAGTAATAACTCTACTAATAGACTTTCTTGTAAATATTTCAGCACAATTGAATAAACTAATACTAACATTTATTTTTAGCCTTGATGTGTCTAATTTTTAGTTGAGAAATTTTTCTAATTTATCACCTGCTTAAGGCATTTGTAATTTTCTATGAAATATTTGGAAAAAAGTCTCCTAGGCTTTTTCTCAATAACAAATTATTCCTTCTTTTTTTCTAAATGTTGGATTATTGATTTTCAGATGAATTTGAACATTACATGAAGGACTTTCTGTATTTTGAGCATTGACTATAAACAACTTCAGAGTGTGTTTGAGGCACGCAGACTGATTTTAAATGCATTTTAACAGAGGTTTGTTAACACGTTATTTTGTTAATGTTTCTAAAGCCAGGTAATGTATGTACTTGTGGTTTGCATGCCTGATTACACTCTGGTCTGCTAGTAGTGACTGAATAACATTTGCTTAACTGGAATACCACAACCCAAGGGTGTGAATGAGGTTAGACTTTGGGATAAATATTCTGGTTAATATGTCTGATTCTGAGTATTTGCATATATGAAATTGTCATGAAATTTAGAAAATAATTGCTATTACCATAAAATGTCATATTGTTATTTGAAAGACTTTTTCTTTCAACGTTTTACCAAAATAATTGTGTCAATAAACACATTTGGTGAAAAAATTTAAATACCACATAGGAATTACCTTCAATATTATGATTTCTCCGTAGCTTTTGACTTCTTCACATGCTGCAGGACATATAATCAGACAATTTTGTCAAATTTATTCTGTTTTTAACTTCTGAGTTCTTTGTGCTCTGACACTGTCATGAGGATTTAGGCATTTTTTCAAATTTTATGCATTTTTTGGATATCCTTCATCAATACACCAATATCATAAAGGTAATCATCTGGTTACTTGTTAGAAGTTATTTAAAACATGGTTCATTGGCTGTTTTTTGGTTTTGTTTTTATTTTTTCTTTTTTTTGTGTGTGTGTGGTTTTTTTGTTTTGGTTTGGTTTTTTGTTTTATTTTGTTTTTTGTTTTTGTAAAGTAAACCAATTTGCTTTTCATTCTTCTGCTATCACTACTTCTGATAAGCTGGAAGCTAAATTAGTGTTGTTCTTTGGGTATCATTTATGAAGACAGTGTCAGAGAGCACTTAATTTTCTTTCTTTCTTTCGTATAGTGTTAGTTACATATGCTCATTAAACTTTTTATTTTCACTGAAAAGAAATATTGTTCTTCTTATCTTCTAAAGACAGTTTAATCCTTTTCCAGCCACAGGAATGCAGAAGATTTCATGACACCACTGACTGTTTCCAACGCATATCTACAAATAAGACTAACCATTCTTCCAACTTCCTTCTATGATATACGACTTGCTCAAATATTTTGGGAAGCATGTGAAAACAATAGTACTATCTATCAAGTCTTTCTATTTGAATTCCTTAAGTTATTTGAAGATTTTTCTCGATTATTTTATTTGCTGTAACACAGGACTTTACTTTTTGAATAATACAGTTTTGGAGAAAAAAGCAGTCTCTCCTTTAGAAAAAGAGGTCTCATTAATTCCATTACTAGCAGCAATAATTCCTGCACTAACAATTTGCATATGATTTGTACTTCCAAGCATTTGAACTTTTTCTACATTCTAGATGAAAATATTGAAGATTTAAAGGCTAATGAAGTGGAGATTTGCAGATTGCCACGAGATAAAAAAAAAAAAGGTGGGGCCATCTAATTGAAGAGAAAAGACAAATGAGAAAGGCTATTAGAAATGAAAGGAAACAAAATCAGGGCCAGAATCAGTGGAGACCCTGAGATATCACTTTGGCAGTGATAATTTCAAGAGAAAAGAAGAAAGGTAATAGATAGGAAAGACACAAAGAAGCTGAGACTAGCAGTACAGGATTGTCTTTCAACATAGTGCAGAACAAAATCATCTGACATCAAATGGAATACCTTCTTTCAAACAAAGAAAAGATCTGGAAGCTCTAGGACTACTTACTGGGTTTTGGTTGAATTTTATTATATTGGTCCAAATCTCTAAGCCTCAAGTGATGTGGGTTCTGCTTGCGTAAGAGACTCATTAACATAGCACTGCTACAGATTTTATGTGTTTATCAGCTTTCAAAGTAATTAATTTTATCTTGGAATGAGAGCAAAACATTTTGTGAGTTTGAGTGAAACAGAGTCAGATTAGTTGATCCTCAAGTTTCAAGTTAGTCCTTCTGGTCAGAAGCAAAAATCTGTCAAAAATCTTGTTACAGAAATCTTCATAAAAATCAATAAATCACTGCAGAACAACTTGACTTTGAAAAAAACATGTATTTTGATGGATTACATGTTGTCAAAAGTATTTTGGCCATTTAAACTTGTCAGTTTAACATTTTCTGTGGGGTTGTGAAACTCACTCCTTCCTTTACACCCTCCCTCTGAAACCTCATTTCTGAACAAAAATATCTACATTTTAGTTTTCTGTAAGCTTAGGAGGTCTGGGATAACAAGTCTCTGTAACTGGATCCAGAAGAGGAACCTACAGCAGAAGTTTTGTGAAGCAATAAATATAGCAAAAGGTGAAAAAAGATTTGGAAAATTATTGTCTTTCATGAAATACTGAACGATTTAAAGAGTTTGCATCAAGTTCTAGTTCACTTAATTCACATACATAGGAATAAAATGTAGATATAGGAATACTGGGTCTTTACCCTGCCCAAAGTTTTTATGCAAAGAAGAGGAAAATGCACAGGTATGTACACACACATATTTTTATATTTGTGTCCGTGCTTTTCATATTTTCAATGATTTTTTTAAAATTAAACTGTGGAGGTAAAAATAATAGATTGAGATTATATGATAAAGACATGGCAGAAGTTTCCTTGAATATTATCAGTCCCTGTACTTTTAGTGGCAGATAACGAAGCAAACATTTTTTGTAGGGGGTTTTGATGGACAGCACAGTCTCTTTCAGTGTAGCCAAACACTCAGAGAAGTTAGAACTCATATGTGGCACCAGTAATAGTTTTATGTGCTGAATATACTTTTCACATCATTGAAGTTTCTGATTTTTATGTCTGGTATTCAAATGTTGAAAAAATATGATAACACATGATATAGATATCTTACTACATTGCCTATGAATAACTATTTATAGCACATGTTAACAAATGTATTAGATGTACTATAGCAATATAAGCCAATGTAATATGCACACAAGCTCATATACTTTTCTACCATGCCAAAATGCCAAAATGCCAAAATTACATTTAGAAATATAGAAGCTACAGAAAATATACTGTTCCTTCATCCAGGCTCTCATTGAGAATTGAATTTACATATAAAATATATATATTTTTATATATATAATTGAATTGATATATTCATGCTTCTTAGCAGTAAAAGTCTGTAATTTAGAATTATACATGTATACACAGAAAAAAAATGCTGTAGTGTCCTTTGCTTTGGCTTTCTCCATTGGCTTTATAGACAATTTCTGGATTTATTTTTCAAGACAAGAATGAAATCCTCAGGGTTGGCTACATAAAAAAATTATAGAGGATAAGAAAGCTACCAATAGTGTTTGCACAAACTCAACAAAAAATGTCAATTATTGTTGCAAACATTTAAGATCAATTTCTGTTGGATGTTATGTCATAATCTCACTGAAATAATTTTAGGATTGTACTAAAATCTTTATGCTATGGACATTAAACAAATACATAAATACATGTTATGGCTGTGAAAAGACAAAAGAAATAATATTATTCTCTTTGATTATAAACAAGTACATTGCTCTTCACTCCTATTAATACTTATCACATGAAATTTCCTACAAAAATCAGTCACGTTACATCAGTATAAAGGCAAACTGACCTTATAATGAGGCATGAAAAGCTCTTTTATCACTTTCTAAAACATATGAAAAAAAGAAACACTCCCCTTAAGATCTTCTGTATTCTTTTGAATCCTTTATTACCCAAAAGTTTTGCTTCTAGAATAAACAAGAAAAAGCCCTTTTGTGTGATTGCTTACAAAAATACTCTAGATACTAATTTTAATATAAAACATTAATGCTTAAATAAATAAAACTACATTTTATAAACTAAAAATGTACATTGGTTGTAAAGTTTTAGGATATATATAATTTACTAAAAGTTATTGTAGAGGTTTTATTTACAAACTATTTTCCTTTTTTCTTTTGTAATTAATGTTTATACCTCACACTTTTTTTAGGGTAAGAATAAAAAATAATAGCCTAGAGTATATAAGAGAATCTTTCCTGGATTTCTCAGTAAAACAGTGTAAAGTCTTAGTCTGAGGCTGACAAAAACAAGGATTTCCTTCAATCTAATACAGTAGTATGTTGAAGAAATAGGTGTTTCACTGAATCAGCCACAGAATGGGTAAGGTTGGAAGTGACCACCAGGGGTCATCTGGTCCAACCTTCTGGCTCAAGCAGGGTCATCCCAGAGCACAGGATTGTTTCCAGACCATTCTTGAATATGTTCAGTGAGAAACCTCTCTTGGAAACATGGTGCACAGTCCAGTGCTTTTCCTGATGCACCGTGGGACACCATTGGTCTTCTTGGTCACAAGGGCACTGCTGGCTCATGGACAGCTTGGTGTCCACCAAGACCCCCAGGTCCTTCTCCACAGAGCTGCTTCCCTGCAGGTTGTCCCCAGCCTGTGCTGGTGCCTGGGGTTATTCCTCCCCAGGACCCTGCATTTGCCTTTGCTGAACTTCAGACAGTTCCTCTCTGCCATTCTCTCCACCCTGTTGAGGTGCCTCTGAAGGGCTGCACAGCACTCTGGGCTATCGGGCACTCCTCCTGGCTTTGTGTCATCACTGAACTTGCTGAGGAGGTGTCTGCTTCTTCAAGTCATTGATGAACAAGTTTAACAATAGTGAGCCCAGTACTGACAACCTATTTTTTGTCAGTAGTCTTTCTCCTTACCTAAATTTCTGTAAGATTCTTCTCAGCATTAATTTTCTTTGACAGAACTCACGAAACCTTTATCTTTAGAAGACACCTTCTAAATGCTAAAGCACTATTTGAAAGAATGCAAAGGGTCTTTTTTTAAATTTTATTAAATTTAAATTTATTTTCTAGAGCTAAAACCAACATAATTAATAAACACCATTTAATAATATAAAATTTATACAGATAGAATACAGAAATTATAACTATATCTCATCCAAGTTCAGGAAAACTCTTATTTGCTACCTTTATGGATTTGGATAGTGTAAGATATTCCTAATGTCTTTGGAGCATCATTTTATATCAGGAGCTATGAATTTCCAAGGGCATCCAGTTTTAAAGAATTTCTCTTGTCTTTCAAGGCCCATGTAGAAGCCTGTTCTATGAACACATTAGTTTGTCCAACAGAAAAAATGGCTTTGGTACATAAATTTATCTTTTTTGCAGCCATCTTTGCCTTAGGAAGCCCCAAGGCCATGCAATTCAAATAATATCTGAGAGCATCGCTTTGGTTCCTTAAGTTTCAGCTGACAAGGTGCCCTTGGTGCAAAAAAGCTTAGGGCATCAGACTAACACAGTTTTAGAAAACTGTGTCTTTGAGAAAACAGAAAGAAGGGATTTCTTTAGGAAAACTGTGAGGCCATTGGACTTGAATTCCCATATTAAGTCAGATAATTATATTAAACCCCTCAGTTATAGCCAAAGAAATGTGCACTTTAGGGTGTTAATCCATGCCAAATAAAAATACAACTAAACGAACAAACAAATAAACAAGAAAACTTCCCCAAAGTTGCCTTAGGGCATCAGCTTTGTTCAGGTAGCTTTTTGCTAGGATACCCCAATGGCATAAATGAATAATAAAAAGCAGTAGACAGACCATATCCCAGGTGGACATCACACACATGAAGTGAAAGATAAAGGAGCTCTGTTTTCACATAATGCTTTTTTTGTAAGGTAGGAAGAATGTGAATTGAAAAAGAAAGAATAAATGGCTGCTAATAAAGACAACTTGAAACAGAAATGAGGAAGGCAGAAGGCACAGAAGAGGATGAGGATGAGAAAATAGAGGAAGAAGTGGTTAAAAACAGAGAAGGAAGGAAGGTAGCTGGTTCAACAGGGAATGACATGAGGTTCTTTCAAAGATATAGTATTATACACTATAGCAGCACTGTATTATTCTCATATCCTATATTATATGTATAGTAACACTTTTACAGAAAGACTTCTGATGCAAGTTGACTAAGCATTTGAAAACAAAAAGAAAGTGGTTTCAAAAGGTTATACTTTTACTGAGACACAAGAAGAGTATGCAATTATAGATCAACCAGAACACAAGAACGGTAAATAGGATAAAAGAGGCAGCAAAAGTAGCTTTCATTCAGGCAGATCATATGTATAAGATAAATATACAAAATAGCTCCAGAAAGGATTCCCATATTTTATGTTTGTTGATTCTTGTAGGAATCATGGCAATGTCTTTACTGAGACTTACAAGAAACAGATGAGGGTAGAGAAAGAAAGATGAAAGAGACAAAAAATGGACATTAAATCACTGTTTCTAGGCCCACCTTTAGAATACTAGTAATAAACTTTTTTTCTTCCTTTTTGTATTAAACTAACTGTTGATTATGCTATTATTCAGTTCAGTTTAAGTTTTAACTTCTCCAGTGATTGGTTGTTAATGTCGCAAGGATACTCTAAATGTTTTGCTGCTGTTGTAATCCACTTCTGTATTACTACCACATGTAATTTTATTTATTTAATTTTTCTAACAATATGAATACAGAAGACACCGAGCCTTCCTGTCTAATATTTTGTCTCTGTCCTTATACAGAATATAAGGTAGAGTATTTCCTATCAGTAACATCAAAAAGTAGTTTGTAGTAACTATGGAATTTGCTTTGTGAAACACATTGCATATTATTTAAGCCATACAGGAGAGAGTTCTTGTATACAGGCAGTAAGTATGTTTATGCCACAGATATTTACCACCTCAAGCAATGCCATAAGAGCTTGAGCAGGAAGGGCAAAGGACAGTTCTTCACACCTTGCAGGATCAAGCAAGCTGATAACACTAAAGGCTGAATTAAGCACTTGTGACACATAAAATATAGGATACACTATCAGTCTTACAGATTTTAATCATCTTCATAGGGCAAGGAAATGTTTCACATAAAGAATGTTGTTCCAAATTAATATATTTAAAATTTTAAGGAGAAAAGCAGGGATTACCCCAAGTGCCCCATGGCTTGTGGCTTGCAGACTTTTTATTTAGCTACAAGCTATTTGCTTTAAATTAGAATTTAGCCACTGTTAAGAAGACATAAAAGCAGACAGGAAGAAAGACAGCATATGCATTTTTAATTGACTTTGCTGAACACATGAGGAAATAAGGTCTTTTGAGGCAAGAACCTCAGAAATATGGGCTTCCAATATGCTCACTCCACATAAGCTATTGAATTCTTATTTGGTGGTAACTGAGGCAAGTTAAATTTTATCTGAAGGACTGGATTTCTGCTAGCTGCTGAAAACCTCAAACATATAGCTTTCTGAAAGAGTTCCAAAGTGTTTAGAGAAGAAATATTATGGTGTCATTCTTCTCAAAAGCATCCATGTGATACATGCTACATAATACTATTGAAGTAGGAATAAGAAAAAAGCATTCTGAATTAATTGTGTATTTCACAGTAAATCTGCCATCCTTGTCATATTGCTAAAGGTTTGCATCTAAAATCATTTAGTAAGAGAATGAAGGTGAAGAAATCTATATAAAGATCATTAGAGTATTTGTAGAGAATAAAGAATATTTATATGTTTGTATCATGTGTATTTGCATGCATATTTATATGTATAGCACATACATAGAGTATACATAAAGTAAAAGTATAAACCATAATGAACGTTCTAAAAGTATTCACAGAATTAATAATATATTTGTAAAAAATTTACCTCAGTTTCAATGCTTTGGGTGTACATTAAGTCCTAAGTATCAACATAAATGGAGATATTAAAAATGAAGGTTATTAGAATAATGTACTTTTCACACATATTTTAGTAAATAAAGGAGCATTCAGTTGAAGTTTTAAGCTATTTTCAGTCATTAACTTTTAATCATACAAACACTTGCAGGGCCTTCTACTTGTTTGCTAGAGGAAAAATAGAGCCTGCTTCTGTGTGTCTACAGGGTAAACCAGAAAATTCTAGGTGAATAATTTAACCGTCATTTAACACTTCTAAATCTTCAATGACTTCAAGGGTCACAGAGAATACAAAAAAAAAAATGCAAATATCATTATGTTAAAATTGTATATACAGGGAGAATCTATAGTCTTTCTGGTTATTCATTGTTCTATTTTTAAAAAAATCTCTGGTGCTTAAACTCTTTAACACAATATTCCTGCGAGACAGATAATCAATCCATCTCCTTTTGTCATCCTGTTACTTATTTCTCTAATTCTTTGTTAGCATGGCATCTAGAACCATGAAGTACTATTTATGTTTTAGTGTTACCAAAACCATCCAAATTATGCTGAAGAAAAAATAGGGATGATACTAAGGCCATTAAGTAAAGCCTCTGTATTCTGAACAGTGAAAGGAATTTAAATCCTTGCACCATCAGCATAAAAGTGACATTTGAGTGAGATTGAGAAAGGAAGTATTGAAAGGCTATTAGATAAATGAGGGGTTAAGACAAGGCTTAAACCCTGGAAGACAGCATGAAAATTCTAGTACATGGTGCAGGTCATAGCATCATAGAATATCTCAAGCTGGAAGGCACACATAAGAGTCCAACTCCCTGTTCCTCACAGGAGTACCTCAAACTAAACCGTATGACAAAGAACATCATGCAGATGCTCACTGAACTCTGCCAGGCTTGGTGCTGTCACCACTTCCCTGGCTAGCCTGTGCCAGTGACCAGCCACCCTTGCAGTGAAGAACACTTTCCGAATGTCCAACCTGAACTTTCCCTGATGCAGCTTCATTCCATTTTCTTGTGTCCTATTTTTGGTCACCAGAGAGTAGATACCAGCATGACCATCTCCACTGTCCCCTTTCACAAGTGTAGACTGTGATGAGGCTACCCCTCAGCTTTCTCAGAGCACCCTACAAAGTTGTCACTTCGTGGAAAGGATTGGTGGCAACAGCTAGTTTAGAATCACAACATTGGACAGACGAAGACTGATAACAGGACAGAAAGTGTCACCACACTAAGGATGTAGTTCTGCATCTTGTTTCAAATGTTTTGTACAATAAATTGTGAAAGACCGTGTTCAGTTCAGTCAGCAAGATAAGCAGTGACAGCAGCAACAGCAGTGGCAACTCTGGTAAGTTCTGGGGCAAAACACTAGACAGGGGGTTCCCAGAGCCACAGAAACCTGAGACAGCAGAGAGACCCTGCAAGCCCCAGCAGCTCTCTGAGTGAGGTTCACATGATGAGAATGTTGACAGAGCAACTGTGGGAGATGGAAATGGCTCTAGGGAGCATGAGCAACCAGGAGCACAGCAAACAGGCCAGGCAAACAGGACGTGGTGTATTAGAAGTACATGATGTGGCAGTTTGTGTATGACGGCACAGTCACTCTCCCGACTCCTGGAGCAAGCTCACCTCTGGGTCTTTGCCTGCTCAACTAGAACAGACCCAGTGATGGTTTACACATATTCAAAAGCCATCACTAGAAGACTGGAGACTCAGATGGAGCTTCGTTAGAAACATGCAGTTGCCCAGGTCTCTGGCTGTAGGGAGTATTTGAGCCTGACATTAGTACTAGAGGGCAGCAGAGGTGACGCCTGTGTGCAGTGTGACCAGGTGGATGATCTGCTCAGCCTAGTGGCAAAGCCTGAAGTGGAGAGCCTGAGGAGTATCAGGCTGTGAGAGACTGGTGGAATCGCAGTCTTCCATCCCTGGGAAATGCAGCAGATGGAAGCTTTGCAAGAGTCAGAGGAATTCTGACCCTCTTGCCATCAGGCAGAAGGAGAGGACCTAAAAGACGGGGAAACGAAAACTTCTCCAAGCAGCAGGAGAAGTTCCTTCTGGCTTCCAGTACCTTTGAAGTTGCCCTTACAGAATAGAAGATATGAGGCTCTGGAACTTGAGGGTCAGGCAAATTATAGTGAAGATGAAGCTCTGTCCTGGGGGTTTCCTAGAGGAAGTCAGTCAACCTTAGAAAATGATATTTCATGTATTTAATAACATATTAGGGAATAGGACACAGTTTTATAATAAATTTTTCCTCCTGTTTGTCTTGGTTTGAACCCAGATGTTCTACTTTCTCAATTGCTACTTCTGTCCACTAATAATGCTTTGCAAAAGCAGGACTGCTTTAGGAATAACTTGGTTTGAATATGAATGTTTTCTATCAAGTAGTTTTATGGTTCCTGAAACCATAAAATAATAGCAGGGACATAACTTTTTCAGTCAGTAAATGCAGATGCCCCCAGATAGTCATTACAGACACCACTGGTTTATTTGATGCAGATAGCTTATTACCTGTGGCTGAAGTACCTGGACAAGCACTCTTAATATTATTTGAGAGTTTATAGTGAAAATATTCAAACACTATGAACCATACTTCTCCCTAAAGATGAAGATGATTTTCTTAGAAGAGCACAGAAGTTTTTTGCTTTGTGAGACATAAAACAGCACTTACATATACAGAAAAAAACCAAAAAAAATCATTGGAAATTACTATTAGAGATGTTGTATTTTGTAATATAATGTGGTTCCCATTTTGGTAAAGATTTGTGAGGGGATGGGTTAAAAGAGTTATGACAATAAAATGATAAGAATGGCATGAACACAAAGGCAAGTTTGTATATTTTTGCCATATTTCAGTGATATTGAACTTGAGTACTAAAGATGCATACAATCTGATTACTTACAGGCAAAAACATGTAAGTGCAATCCTGCAAACATTTATCCATGTGCTTACTCAGGTCAGTGAGACAATTTATGAATTGCAGCCAATAGGTCTATTTTTATAGGCAGTTACTACCTGGCATTGAGTGCTCACTGCTTAAAGGGTAATGGATTATTCATGGCAACAAACACATAATCTACTAACAAACGATGACAGGATGGGTCTTAAGACCATTTGCAGGATTCATGTTGTCCAATACTAAATTGTCTCTCTAAGTAAAATGAAGTTTTCAATAAGAAATGAGTTGCATATATATGGAGTAATCAATAGGTTTTGAAGCTTAACATTTTACATTGCATTAGCCTCTCTGCAAGCCTGGGCTTCCCTTACAAGAACTGTGTAAGGTATTTTTCAAACTAAAAATATGGTTTTCTTCAAGTTTTTCTTCTATCAGCAAAATAAAATTGAGCAAAAGTTGAAAATTTCGACATCATTGTCAATAAGTTCACTTTGTGTCCTTTCAATTTTTTACACGTACCATAGTGAACAGAGCAATTCACCATCAGAGTATCAAAAACTGAAGTAAAATAAAGTGAAATGGGTGTAATTTGCCAGAATATAGACATTTTGGCTGATTAGCATCATGCCATAAACATCTGGTTAACAAGAAAATCAAACAATGCTCTTATTTATGTTGTTTAGGTATTAGCAATGCTGTAGTTATTAACTATGATGGTCAGAGTGTCCTTAAATAAGACAAGGTGTATACAGAAAAGTTAGACCAGCTTTTGTTAAACCAGCTGAGAAAACCTGAAAAAATGAGAGACTCGGTGGGCTTTTTTGAAAGATTTTGTTCAGACCCATAAGCCAGAACCTCTGCTAATTTTCTGTTTTGCTGGAGCAGCTATTAGCAATTAACTTGCCTTTCAATCCACACTTCATGCATTTGTTTCACTATAGCTGTGAAAAGTGGTAAATCTGATTCAAGCTCATTTATTTGTGCCTGGAAATGGAAATCCAGATGTGTGCCAGTTTGGACAAATTTGGAGGAAAAAATCCTCTGATAGAAGGCAGGTTACAACCATCCCTCCCCCATCTGGTTCAGGAAAAAAGAAATTTTCCTCGGAGGAAAGTGAAAGAGAGAAAAAAACCTATTTATTTAACAAACACACAGGAAAAGGATAATAATGCTAAATAATAAAACCTCTCGCAGTGGAGAGAACCTGGGAAGATTTCAGAGCCCTTTCGTAGGTGTGGTCTCTCTCCTCCTCCTCTGAGCTGGGTTGGTGTGGGCCCACCTCCAGGGCCTCGGAATTCTCCTGATGTGTTCTGATGTTGAAACAGTCCAGAAGAGAAGAAGGGAAAAACCAAAGTCCCAGGAAAACAAAGTTCAACTCTCCATCTCCCTCCAGAGAAAAGGAGCTGAAAGCTGGCTGAAGAGCAACAAGGGTGCTTCCTCTGCTCTTGCTGCTGCAGCAGAAGAATGCAGAGGAGTGTGTGTCTGTGTCCTTGAACAACTGCTTTGAAAAGTTTGCTTGTTTTTTTCCTCTCCCCCCTCTCAGGCTCAGTTTAAAGGCACAGAAAGGCACAAAGTTAATTTCTGGGCATAGAGCAGCAATAGGGGATACACATCATAAAGTCACCCCAAGACAAGCTGCATATTCCATCATCATACAGCAAGGTGTCAACTGAATCCAAGAACATCCTGGCAAACCACTGCAGTTTTTTAATCAAAAATGTACAGAAAAGAATACCTATTTGTGATTAAAAAAGAGAAGAAAACAATTATTCAGTAAGTTTAGAGTTTATTTCCAAGAAGAGGGGAGAGAAAGTAAAAAATAATATAATAGGTTATTTTTTAAAACTATTTTTACTATCCATGCAAAAGCACCTGCTGTCAACTAGATTGTTAGTAGAAAGAAAATATGTGCCTCTCAGAAAAGTGTGTGCAGTCATGCAAGTTGCTTTCTACCACCAAAATTAATATCCACCTGAGGCCCATCATTCAAAACCAGAAGCCTGCAGAGCATACAAAACTGCGGGTTATCCCCTGAAACTCACTAAAATATTTTCTAGAAGTAGAGAATCTCTGGTTTTATTCAAAATACAAAGGATATATAGGAAACCCTAAAGAGCAGCCAAGAGACTCATGGCTCCAGGCCCCAAATTCAGAAGCAGTTTAATCCTTTTTTAATAAAGTGAAGCACATTCCTACATTTTACCTTGTCCTAATCTGTGTTTATCAGAACTGTCTGAAATACTGATATTGAAGAAGATAAACAGCATCATAAAGTTATGTCATAAATCAATCAGAAAAAAATTGAGAGGACTAAACCACAGAAAACCATCAAAAGAGTGAAGCTGTTAAGAAGGCATTGAGCTGTGGATGAGGAAACTAACTGAACTCCCAAACACAAGAATCCTGTCTTACCAAGAAGTTTCCAGGTGTATTGCTACAATCAGAGATGCAGCCTAAAGGCATGGGGGCTGCTGGTGATGCCTAATCAAAGAGAGGAGCAGGTGCTGTGCTAGAATCCCCCTCAGGCTTTAGAGAACAGTGCTAGAAATCTTTGCAGCCACCGTGTACCACAGGGAGGAATTCATTGCTAATGTGTGTTTTGGGTAAGAAAGTGAGGCTAATTGTATTTGTTATGTCAAGAACACGGTGTTGGCAAAATGAAAGCCATACAAGGATATATTTTAGGATGTGAGTTTATTCATACCTTCATACCTGAATTACCCCTTTTTAATGTAGACTTAGTTCCACATATTCAGTTTTGAGTGTAGCTCATCAAGATCTTGTGAAAAGTCAATGGAAGTATATAACAGGATTTCTAATGACGAAGCAGGATTCCCTAACATCATCTGTGATGCATCCACAAGATAAATTGCATATATGTAAATACACATCTGGGGTTCATAAAAGCTTTAGGAATGTATTCCATAAAGTGTTGCTTTCAAAAGTATTGTTACATTTCCTCTCACTTTAAATTGAAATAATTTCTAATGAAAGGTGTTTGTAATTAACAAAAAAGGATTAGGAACTAAATGAAAGCTAACTTTATGTGAGCCAAGGGAACAACAGTAGAAGCAAAAAGCTAGCAGCAGTAGCAGGTATATATCACAGCACCCACAAAACCTGCTTTAGTTTTCTGAAAATACATAGCAGTGCAGTGATGTTTATAAAATATGTTTGAAAGCACAATGCCAGCACCAGCATTACAGAAATATACAAAGTTTCATGCTGAAAGCTGTGGTTAAGACCATAAAAATACAAATCAGGGCATACTCAGCAGCAACACCATCATCATTGTATTTCAGATCTTGTACAAATCAGCATGAACATTACAAAAATTCATACCAAGGTATGTTCAGCGTAATATCTTGGACTCTTACTGGCAGCTAGCCATTTTCTTTTTTGCCTCCTACCTTTCTTCATAATATTTTGCAATGTGTTATATTTGTAGTTCTCATAAAAAACTGCTCCTCCTAACTGATGTGTAAAGCCAGATTATCCTACAGTGAAATCCAGATCACAACAGATGTTCACATAAGCAAGCACAGAAAATGTGTATGAAATCCATATGAAAAAACTGTATTTACACAAACTCTAACTACCTTGAAAATGTGTATATTTAATACACTTTTTAATAAGAACTTCACTGAAAAATTTGCTGTCAAGTTTTTGGTAGTAAGGCTCCAAAAAAAAAAAAGCTGTTCTTGCTACTTCAGCTTCTTGGAAAAGCATATATACATGAAAAATTTGACTAAACAGAGATTTCATTTTCTTTCAGGGTTTGTGAAGTGTACTAGCACTTCACATCTTAGTCCACTAGCATTTCTCTGCCCACAGGAGGATTTTCAGTAACTTTATCCATTTGGGGTTTAAAACTTGAATTTCTCTATGCTATTCATCCCTTTCAGTTTATGAAGAGCTATTGAAGAAGCCGTGAATCTTGCATTGCACAATTCTTATCTCTAGAAAGAACTAGGTTTGTTGCTACATATGACTTGTCATAGGGATAATACAAACAGCTAGCACATTGTTGTCACTGAAAGAAAATGAATGAACCCAAACCCTTTCTTAATAATAGAATTTTTACATTAGAAATTTGGCTACAGACAGTCCTCATATAACCAGTATCTCACATAAAGAAATTATGCTCTTCAACTAGGTTGGCTGCTGCATAATAAGAGCACAGTTTAGGAGAAGACTATCTTTCCAGTCACCCACCTTTATGTCACACGCAGTCACGAGCCTTAATAAAGCTGCACCACCTATAACAAAACTGTTGTTGCATGCAGACCCAAACAACCATCATCCAGGGTAATGAGGATGTGGTCTCAGCTCCTGGTAGAGACTTCTTATCAGAAACACTACAGAAAATATGAAGTACACGTGAGGAACTGGGTGAAAGTTCTCTTGAAACTTGATTGCTTCAGAGAGTATTTTTGGAGACACATAACTGAATTCTGCAGTCCTTGTATTGCTTGCATAGTCCAAAGGAAGATAATTATTTTAGAGGGCCTGATGCTTTGGGCTGTATATAGACAAGAAAATTTCCAAAACAATATTTGTTTGACCTGAAGTAGGTCAGTCTGTATCACTGCGCAACAATTTTTTTTTTAAGATTTAAAGTGGTTTCATGGTTATGACTGACTGCTGGATTTTAGAGATATTAGTCTTTAGAAGATCACAGCCTCTTCCGGGCTTTTCTGAGGAGAACTTCCTGGCAGGCTGACATGCTATCAGAAGTTGATAAAAGTACAGGAACCATACTAAAAACATGCTCCTAATTCTTATGTGTCCTCTCACAAGATGAACAAAATGTTTGCCTTTGGCCTTTTTTCTTTTCTGTCTCTTCTAGGCAATTTGAACATCAGATGACAGGATAATAGTCCTACACCTAAAAGGACTTTTGCAAAATTTGTCCTGGGAAACCCTCATCAAGGTTGTGTCCTCTTTTCAGAAAGAAGATTTTTGGGTCTAACTCAATAGCAAAGAACTCTCAATAAACTGCCAGCATCTACATACCCAAAAGATGGAGATATCCGTCTAAATAACCAAACAAGAATTGGCTCTAGTTTCTGTGGGTGGGTTAGAATTTTTTGCCCTTACTGGTAGGTAGAATGTTTCTCCAGCAGGCACAGCTCCTTGTAGAACCAGAAGCCATGGTGTTTCAGAACTTCAGAAAAGTAATGCTGTTTCAGAACAATTGGAACTCAATTAGGAAACATCCGTGTTACACACTTACTAGCATTTTTTTTTGTTGTTGAACAGTTCAGAAATAAATGATAGTCAGGCTTGTCATAAAATCTGTAACTCAGATATTAGTTTTTCAGACTATTTTCTTTTTCAGGCAAATGGCAATATTAACACTACTAGCCTCTCCTAATACCTTGCAGTCAGCCATAGCAGCAGAAGGTAAAGTATACACTGATTGCAGTGTGGTTTTATATACATTATGAGATGAAAATGCTAAGAATGGGAAAACTCTGTTGGACTTGTCAAATTCTTGCCTAGTAATCTACAGGTATCAGAGACAGAAGAAAACAAAAAGAAAAGCAGCATTAAATGGCACAGGAGAGGAAAAGTCAAGATATGTGACAGGGTTCAACAAGACCTGCAAATAAAAAAAACAAGTGTTATGTCTGACTGTTAATACCATAAAAATATTTTATTCAGTTCAGAAGAAAACTTGCATTTTATATTACTTACATGGGTGGTCACTTGACGGACATATGCCAAACTTTTTTTCAATGGCAAAAAATGAAATAGAAATAAAAAAACTTTATCTACCAAGAAGATAATTGATTCCAAATAAAAAAACACACCCTGCCTTTAGTGCTGTCTGTTGACTGATAAATCATAGATCAAAATCCCTCCTATAAAATATTGACTCAAGCCTTATACTCCTCAAGCATAGATTAACACTTTAATGATTTGCACATACTAAAGACCATTTGAATCCCAAATAAATTCAGAATGCTGTATTGGTGTCTGATTTCATTTCAATTTTATAGACATCTGCTTATGACAACTCCAATAATAATATTTCTGAAAAGAAGATGAACATTCATAAAGAGTGCTTTTAAATATGCAAACCATAGAAATTTTCACTTTAACAGAATGCTTAGTTTTACTCACTTATAGACCTCCAGATATAAGCCAGATATATGGTCAGTAGCTCATATGTCTAACCTTTTCAGCATAGAAAATTGCCTTTAGTCTTCAACAGAATTCTTTTTCTACTTTGTTTTCTGGAATAATTGGCTATTGTTTTTCAGGCAGTAAGATTACCATTTTTTCTGCAGATATTCCTTCTCTTAACAGAGGTTCTTCTCCTGTCTATTCCCAAATGGTGTCCCTTGTTTTTTGCAAGAAAAAATGTGCAAACTTATGCAGGTCAAACATATCAGGCAGATAATAAATTGCTGCTGGGGTTGGCTTGCCAATGATAAGAACTTGAACTAAGGTTGTGAATTTTTTCCTGGAGGCCTTAATTGTGTACTTGAATAGAAAGTCATGACTGTTTTTTAATAGGTGACATCTGCAAAACACTTAGTTGTCATCTATTCCTTCAGTGAATTCTCTTTGGCCTCAGAAGACAGACATATTTTTTCATTCTTTGTTCACCTGATTGAAAGACAAAACACACCAACACAATTAAACTACAGGCAGTCTTCGAACTAAACCATATGTTCCTTTTTCCTCATTACATAAAGGAGTTGCAGGCCATTAAGTACCAAACCTTCACCCTTAGACATACTTTTACACTTTTATGAGACTGTTCTTATATACATCTGAAACTGTGTGTGAAAATCCCATGAAACACAAGGCACTTTGTACACTTAGAAAAGTTTGACCACCATTTTCAAACTTTTCAGAGCTATGGTCCCAAGGGATGGATTTTTCATTATTTAAATTGATGAATTTTGTTCTACACAGGATAATTTTCCCGTAAAAAATCTCTGATTTTATTTAGTACAGAAGAATGAGGCAATAACATGCTTTAATTTAATTTGAGTCCCAAAGCAAAAAAAAAAGTCTTATAAATTCTGCAATGATATTATGGCCAAATTAGCATTGTTCAACTATAACAGTACTTTTCTTACACTAGATTTTTCAAGTTTAGTCTTAAATCCAGAAGTCCAGTGCTCACAATATTTGATTTTAGGATACTGGCAATATCTTCATTATTTGTTTATTCTCAAGTAAGGGATAAATAATTTCATCCATAACATACTTCTAATGTGATTTTTGTTATGGGGCAAATTTTGGGCAATGTTCTCTGCTTGGATAAATTGTTCCAGTGCCACCAGACAGTCAGTTTTAAAAAGTTATGATAATATGAGAGAGAATACATTTTCTATCTTGGCAGGCAGATTTTCATAAGAATTTTCTAAGAGTGCGCTACATGAAGCAGGACTTGCTAGAAAGAGCCATTGTGAGCTGCCAAGACATTAAAGAATATGCATTGGCAAAGAGAGCAGTGTTATCCTGGAATTATCCATCAAGCACTGGTACATTCATAGCTTTGTCTGAATCTGTGTGCAGCTTGCAAGGTAAGTCTGACAAGTTCAGAGAATTACTGGCTTTCCCACAGGGACATCTCTCCCTCTGAATCACTATTTTCCTCCTGCTGTGCTCTTTGAAGAGCAATATTCATGGCCAGTACCTGAACTGTGGCCATTCGTAATATAGTCATGTGTCAATTAGTCCATTATTTTACCACTGTTTTCTCCTTTCTGTGTCAGATATAAGCAATTCTGTCCTTAAGTCTATGGTGGAGGTGGGCTGATGCTTGTAGCTGCTGCTCGTAAATATCTGTTCCAAAGATGCTGGCTGTTTGTTCACTAGCTCTTGTGTTTCGGAAAAAGGAACTTCTCTGAATGAAACAATGTCACAAAAGATTTTGTTCCCTAAAGGTGTTTCTGCCTAACCAATTTTCTTTTCTTACCTTTTTTTAGGTATTTTTAAAATTTTGTCTACTCACATCTGGCCACTGTCTGCTGTATTCAGCAGGTAAGGGGTAAGACCTCACCATGGTGCCAGAGTTTATGATTCCCAGGGCTGTACTACTGCTTTCCCCCTTTATATAGCTGAAAAGATTACTTATTGCTAATGCAAACATGAGCACTAAAGCCAGGCTTCACATCTTAGATTAGCATTGCTATTCATGCAGAGTCAGATTCCAAGTTATTTCTCTTTCCAGCATAATTTGTAGGTGCTAACACACAGACAAATGAGGATGGTCAGACATGAAAGAAGCACTTGTTAATTTAAAGAGCTTTTTACTTTTTTACTGCCCCCACATCACTCAATGATATCTGATTCATCCTAGAAGAGCTATGGCAGTACTTGTGGGTGTGCCACTATATCTACTAAAGGCATTCTAGGTATTTCAGGGAGAAGTATTAGTATGAATTTGTAGAGCTGCCCTGATTTTAATTTCTTAAACATAACATGACTTGGAAGTACTTCTGATAAGGAAAGTAAGTAAATACATGAAGCCTGAAAAGCCAAAGCGCTCAAGGGTACTTAAAATAGTTTCAGGTCCTGGCACTACTCCTTTACCTACCTATCCTGCTACCATAGTAGTAGGATGCTTTACAGTCTTCAGCTCCACAACAAACTTTTGTGATGCCAGCAACTGTGGCAAGGTTAGAATTTTAGGATTCAAGACATCAAGCACAAAGTTATTTGGGGCCAAATAAACTGATAGAATAAGATATCTCATATGATATTGGAAGGCAATTAATGCAAAAAATCTCAAAGCTTATTCAGCTGCCATCCCACTGTAAGGATTTAATGTCCAAAGACATTCCTATGTAAGACCTTCGGGTGTTTAATGTCCTACAGTTCTACTTTAGGAGAAGTCTTGAAATGCTTAAAGCTTCACATAATTGAACAGTTGAATATTGAGCACGTCTGAATTTCACTAGCATTCACAATGTGGATATCTCTGTGCAAGAGCAGGAGCCTGTTCCACCTGGTATACTCAGAATATATCTGCCCTGAGAGAACTGTCAGACAAACAGATCCCTTCTTCTTTTTAAAACATAACTGCTGAAGGAAAGTACAATGGAGGTGGTAATGTCCCACTTATTCTATAAAAGCAAGAGTAAAACAACCTGACAGAATGGGAAGAGTCAGGATTAATTCTCTTCAGTAGCTGTCCTCCCCACTTGAAAGAAATGGGAGCCATATCACCCACCTTACCAATGAAGGCTATTCTAAGGCATGTGAGACAGGGAACATCTCAAAATCTTCATACTGAAATGTTTCTGCTTTAAATGGAATATTTTATGACTTGTGTGGGATTAGAAGATAGCATAAGAATCAGAGGGTCTTATGAAGAACATTTTTGTTCCAGTTCCAGCTCCAAAGATTGTGTATTTCTGTTGCAGAGGATATATGAGACTCTTAAAGCACAAAATGGAACTCAGAAATTCTGCTTTCATGTGACTGTCTTGTTTCCTAAGTAACATTAGAAAAGTGTATTGAACCCTGGCTCCCTTATCTTAGGTAGCTATAGTACAATCAAAAACAGTGGAGAAGAGATAGCATTATCAGCTTTCCTGCCAAAACCACCAGTGTTTTAAAGAAAGAAAAGAGATACTGGAGAGGGGCTTGACCTTTTTACAACATTTTCCTACCAGCTTTTCTAGGTTAGTGCCTAAGTACAGTGCTGTTGCTGCTGTGGTTCCTATTTAACACCTCTGAGCCCTTCCATCTCAGGGGGAGTTCCATCATCCACTGTGGCAAACAAAGCAGAGGGAAGGAAACATTGAGCAGAAACCAAGTTCATTATGAATACCTTTCTTAAAGTCCTTTATGCCAGTACCATTAAAAAATATGTTAATATGGTTTCACTACAACAATATAACAGAGGTTTCCATCCAGTTTTCATGTGTTTTGAATGAAAGTGGTCTGATGAGACAGATCTAAAAATTATGAACAAATTCTAGTGTTCTTGTAATAATCACAGTTTCTGTCATCCTGTATAGGGTCTTGTTGCATGCCATTCTGTCACATAGCTTACAAGAACTGAAAAGCAGACTTGTTTTTCTAGTATTTTAAACTACATTTTCCATTATATTAAACATTGTGTTATAACACAGAAAAACTGTTTTTACAAAGCACTCTATCATCAATGTCTTATTTGGGCTAAGTAGCATTAGCTCATAAGAAAAGGTGTCAGAGCAAGAAAAACTCTTTACTGTGTTTAGTTAAAAAAAAGAAGTCTAAAACATTAAAAAATAGTAAACTACATAACATAATGGTTTAAGAAAATGTTAGGGGATTAACGTTGCACTGGTAATTCCAAAAAGATTTCAGAATATGGAATCCAAGATCTATTGAATTATTGCTGGAAAATCAAGCACTGACAGATTAAAGTCACTGTAATAACTCAGTGTGATGGAAACTTTTTTCAAAAAAATTAGATGTTTGGACTCATTCAGTGTCGTGAAGATGGATTAGTAAACAAAAATGGGAAGAAAATGACTGCCTTCCTGTCTTAAAACTTGATGAGCAGACATGAAACCAAGGTCTGACATCAGTTCGCCTTGGCAGAGAAATTTGCTCAGTGTTTCTTAGAGATGTTTTTACAGTGCAGTGGGGAACTGGCTGTACAGAATACAGTAATTTTCACAATTCTTAAGTGAACATGAACTGCAACACTGCTTGAAGACTTCTGACACTAAAATGGCTGAATGAAAAATGTTATTGAATGCCTCTGATCTCTAAACTTTGACCTTACAGTAATTATATTTTAGGTTTCTGAGACATAAACATCTTTGTTATATGTCTTTTTATTTGATCCCTGTACCGGCTCTTTCATATCTGACTATTCAGCATTCTATTTGTACTTTTACCTGCTGATAGCACAGTAGCTGCTGGATTGCAATGAAACAGCAAGATGCTCCAGTTCAGAGCCTTGCTAATGCTGACAATTGATTTAGCATTGTAAGCTACCTCAACAGTGCTGGGCTGGTTTTTGTTCAGAGATTTCAGTAGGGAGTTATTTTAAGGGATATATTTCCTTTGCTGGGGCAAAAAAAGCACAGTTTGTCTTAATTATCCCTGACGTTTCAAACCTCATACCAGGCACTTCCTCCAGGGACAGAAACAAACCAGTCTCCTCCAGAAACCAAGTGTGAAATGAATAAATAGGGCTCTGGTTTCTTAATGGCATAGTGTGGTTACTATTTTTACTGTGGGGAAGATGCTGTCTAGATTGTTTCTTTTTATCTCTGAGGAAATTCAGGGTATTGATAGGTGAAATATTGAGGACAATTAAGAAAGGAAAAAAGCTGGTCTAAAAAAGCCATATTTGGTAGGTACTTGGCTGGCTGGTGTATTCAATCTGAGAGCTAAGTTTTTCTCAAAGGAAAGGGCAGGAGCAGAGCAGCTATGTATCACAAACAGAGGCTGCTGTTGTTTTCATCTGCAGTCTGCTGAAGATGATAGTAATTAGACACTTCTCTGCATAATTTTTTACTTTTTTCAGTGTAGATTTTAAGGCAATTTTTGTTTATATTTCATGTATATTTTTAATGAAATACCTGGTTGGGGAGCTACTCTTGTCATATCCCTCTGCAAATTCACAAAATCTTGCAAAGAATCTTGATGAGGCTAAGCATAATGATTCCAGTGAAAGAGATGATTATGGAAAAATATTTTTTCTTTGTTTAATGCTGGTAGATCAATAGATAAATTATAGAGCTCCTTTTCTGAGCTGAAGGTAACTATTAAGTCTTGATTAGAAAGGTCTTAGGGCTCTTTCATCAGGTCAGGAAATCCTGTGTTTCATGACAAGTACTAAAGTTCATTAAAACACAATGATCTAGGAGGAAATAAAGAAAAAAAAAGATGCTTCAGTATTTTTAGTGTATTTTCATGTGTTTGTGTGGGCGATACTCTATCAGAAGGAAATCTGTACTGCTGCTGCTCGCTGTGCTTATTTAAATGAAGGCAGTTCTAAATTGAAACTTCAATGTAAAGACATTTTTAACCAGATTCTCAAGACTGTTCCTAACCATATTCAAGGGCATTTCTCAAGGGCATTTCTAACCAGATTCAGTGAGGGACTAGTTCGAGGACATAGAGGACATTCTGAAATCTGTACTGCTGCTGCTCGCTGTGCTTATTTAAATGAAGGCAGTTCTAAATTGAAACTTCAATGTAAAGACATTTTTAACCAGATTCTCAAGACTGTTCCTAACCATATTCAAGGGCATTTCTCAAGGGCATTTCTAACCAGATTCAGTGAGGGACTAGTTCGAGGACATAGAGGACATTCTGGCATCTTAGAGTCTCATGCTCATGCTTGCGGCATCCATGTGAATGCAACGCTTGCTCGTGAATAATCAGAGAAGTTCTGTGTTTTAATTATTCATTAAGTCTATTTTATAGCACTTCATGACCACAGAACAAATATCAGACAGTGGCCAGCAGAAGATTCAAGATTTTCAGCTATGACAATATCATCAGAGGCAAATTCAGAAAATGTGGACTGGATGAGTGAACAGTGAGATGGATTGAAATTCGGTCGAATCCCAGAGGGTCATAATCAGTGGCACAGGTTCTAGTTGAAGGCCTGTTGAAGGCCTGTTACTGATGATGATGTCCTCCAAGGTTCAATGCTGGGTCCAATACTTAGCTTATCTTTGAACTTAGGTGAAGGGGCAGATGCCTCCTCAGCAAGTTCACTGATGACTCAAAGGTGGGAGGAGTGGCCAATACCCCAGAGGGCTCTGCAACCCTTCAGAGGGACCTTGGCAGGCTGGAGAGATGGGAAGGGAAGAAATTACTGAAGGTCAACAAGGACAAATGCCGAGTCCTCCACCTGGGGAGGAATAACCCAGGCACCAGGACAGGCTGAAACTGAGCTACCGGAAAGCAGCTCTGCGGAGAAGAATCTGGGGGTCCTCTTTGACAGTAAGCTGTCCATGAGCCAGCAGTACCCTTGTGGCCAAGGGGCCAAAGGTGTCCTGGGGTGCATCAGGAAGAGCATTCCAGCATGCCAAGGGAGGTGATCCTGCTCCTCTACTCAGCCCTGGTGAGGCCTCACCTGAACTGCTTTGTCCAGTTCTGGACTCCCCAGTACAAGAGAGACATGGAATTCCTTGAGTGGGTTCAGTGGAGGGCAATGAAGATGATTAAGGGACAGGAGCATCTCTCTCACAGGAAAAGGCTGAGAGTTGAGGCTGTTTAACTTTGAGAAGGGACAATTGAGAGGGAACCCCATCAATGTCTGTCAGTGTCTGAAGGGAGGGTGTCAGGGGATGGAGCCAGGCTCTGCTTGGTGGTGCTGAGCAATAAGACAATGGGCAGAAGCTGATGCATGGGAAGTTCCACCTGAACAGGAGGAAGAACTTCTTTATTGCATAAGGGATAGAGCACTGGAGCAGATTGTCCTGAGAGGCTGTGGAGTCTCCCTCACTGGAGATATTCCAGAACCATCTGGGCACAATTCTGTGGTATGTGCTCTAGGATGCCCCTGCTTGCGCAAGGAGGTTAGAACAAATGACCTAATGTGGTCCCTTCCAACCTTACCCTGTCTGTGACTCTGTGACTCTGATTCTGAGGTGTTTGTGGATTTATTTTATAAAAACACAGTCTTTGAGTACAGAGAGCTGAAATGAGCAGTTCTGCCAAGACTTAATTCCATTTTATGACTAAGCATGTGGCATAATCTGCCAAACCATATTAGTGAGGGCAGAGTGCTGCTATCTTTGTGGATTTTTGAAGAATCTAGACCATCCTCTACTGAGAGCAAACCTTAGGCTAATGTTGACAAGAGAAAAATAACTATGGAAGACAGCGATTTCAAGGATTTCAGTGTATCTGCTGGCATGATAATTAAATTCAATAAGTTCCTTCTATATCCACAGTTTGCTACTCTTAGTGCTTAATGAGGGCTTAAACTTTGCTAGTAAAGGTTTGCAAGAGAAAGTAGGGAAGCATCATGCAGAAAATCCATACCTTGCTCTGAGTCTTTCTAACGCACTGAAATTCATGCGTATATCCTGAGAGGATTGTATGCAAACTTTGTACCCAAACTCATGCATGCATGTCTGAATTCTAAAGTTACAGCAGTATTCAAGCACTTCTAACCCCAAATAATAGAAAAGAATACCAGATGCATTTGGTGTGAAATGAATAAAATGCAAAACAGCTTTGAAAGGTCCTTGCCTGAAGACAGAAATCTAAGAATAAGTATTTATTTGCTATAGGGATATATATGAGTTGAAGCTTTCTAAATACCAGATATTTTCAGGGTCATTAAAACAATGTTATCTTTTTTTTTCATTAATATCACCAGTCGTATAAGACTGACAAAAAGACAGATGAGGTTTTAAGGACTATGGTGCCACTTTACTTAGTGTTTTATATGCATTATTTTATAAGCCTTAATTTATAAATATATAATTGGATAAAGTTCTGTCATTATGTCTTTTTCACCATGATTATCTTGTCTGTCCTGTTGGTATAGAAATTTTGTGTTTATAATTTTTTTCCATAATTACTGAAAATTTGGCTTCACTAAGACTCAGTTGACTGTACCAATTTTCATTTTGCTAATTTATTCATGATTTTGACTCCAATATGGTGTTAGGCATACAGTAGAAGTAAAAATTACTTCATGGGTCACAAGTTATGATTTAATGCAATGATGAATGTTTTAAAATTATGACCATGTCTTCTAGACCATGTCTACTAAAGTTAGAGAACCATGAGATAGGGTGTACTCATTTAATTGCACAAAAGTTGCACTGCTCATCAGCCTATATTAATATCACAGTCTATAAAAATACTAAAACATTATAATGTTGTTTTGTGCCAAGAGATTATTAAAGGATACTGAATAATTCCATAAAATAATAAAAAAAAATAATACTGATTATCTGCTCAATGGCTAAAATAGTGGGAGAATTACTTTGCTTCCATTCAGAGCAAGGTCAATAAAATTTTTTCTTTGTTATTTTGACCTTACCCATTACAGAAAATGGAGTAGATGAAATGGAAATAGAAAATGAATTTCAAATGACAAAATAACACCATGGTGAATTCTGGAGTCATAAGTGCTATGGAACAGAAAGTAAATATTAGCCTTAAGCTATATTAGTTAAATTATTTTAGATAAAAAATACATTCAACTGTTTATTTAATAGTGAGGCCTAAGATGCTGAGAGAAAATCACTGAGAAGTCCTTGTTTCTTTTATCTCCTTGGTTTTGTAAATGACCTCTGGTACCAAAAAAATTCCAGCTATATTTCTTTGTCATACATTATGACATTATTAGTATATATATATATACATATATATATATATACTTTATAGAATTAAAAATCTTTCACAATCAGATCTCTTCAAATGGTTTTAAGGATATGATTTTATTTTTTTTCAAGATCACTGTATCACAGAATAAACTGAGTTGGAAGGGACACACAAGGTTCGTGCAGTCCACCACCTGGCCCTGCTCAACATCATCCCCAAGAGTTACGCTGTGTGCCTGACAGCATTCTCCAAAAGCTCACTGAACTCTGTCTGGCTTGGTGTTGTGACCACTTTCCTGGGGAGCCTGTTCCAGTGCCAACCTCTGAGTGAAGAACCTTTCCCTAATATCTAACCCTGACACAGCATCGGGCCGTTTCTTTGGGTCCTGTCACTGATCACCACAGAGAAGAGATCAGTGTCTGCCTCTCCTCTTCCCCTCATGAGGAAGTTGTAACTGCAATGAGGTCTTCCCTCAGTCTCCTCCAGGCGGAACAGACCAATAAAACACTACATAAGAATTGCACTATATACTGCTTGATTTGTTTTGAATCTTCTAGATATATTGAAGGTTTTCAGACTAAATTTTTTCCAGCAAAATACTTTGCTCCTAAGAGGCAGAAAATACATATATTTACAGTGGTCACTAAGCCTATGCCCTGTCTGGGCACGATCTCCGTTAACTCTGTTCTTGTACCTGTTTGATTTTAAGAAACATACCATCGTGTTCTTGTTGATTTCTTGCTTATCATTATTTACTAAGCTACAATACACAAAAAGTTACAACTGAAAGGCAGATTAATAATTCATACCTCTATTACAAAAATCTGTAAATTGTATTCCAAGCAATGAGCTGCATCTGTTACCTAAAAATAAGAAGACAGGCACAGCATGGTAACAATTTAGAATATGGAGCATTGCACGGCAGGAAAGTTCCCATTGAGATGACTTTGGCTTAGATGAAAGTCCTAGCTGTCTACCTTCTTTGATTGAACAGTCTCATTTTTTAAAGTAAACACTACTGTATATTCTGTGAATATTGCCTGTCTCCAAGACTGTCAATAATTCTTTCTGACAAAGCCAAACTGAAAAGAAGAGGTTAGGTTGAGGGTACAGCACATATTGTCTTAGAAAAATTAAGTGAAATTTCTTCAGGAAGCTGTCTTTTTCAGATATATAATACTTGCCTAGAGACTAGAGTTATTTGTAATGTATTCTGTGCTGAAAAAAGTAATAATTTGTATCAACTTCAGTTAAAAAAATGTATTAGTTGACTTTAACATTCAAGCTTACATTAAAGACTGAAGCTATTACAAAACAATTTTAAGTCTGTCTGCAGTGCGGATGAAGAGGGACATATCACATTAATAACTGATGAAATCAAGAGGACTTTTTGCAAATTTCAGTTAGATCTTTGTCAAGGAAAATAGTGGCAACCTCACAGCCAGTCTACCCTGTTCCTAAAAAGGTCTACATCTCACGGCATTTTGTACACAGACCTATGATGTCTTCCTAGGAAAAACCAATGACATTTTGTCTTTATTGATACTGAGGGCAAAGGTCTCAATAATTTCACTGGGAAGTCACATGCAACATGCTTTGATTTTTTCCTCAAATTGGATTTTCAAAAACTAAGTTTAAACTTTAACTGAGTGCATGATCCTTCTTATGTGAGTACAATGACTAGACAATAATATATTTTTTCTCATAATTTCTGTTCTCCATTACCGAAGTGCCAAACAAAACACTTAGCTACAGGAGTCCTTAACCATCCTGAAGAATCTGTCTGCTTACATCATAAAGCAAGTACCCAAATTAGTGAAAGGGCATTTCAGTTGTTTGGAATGGCTTGTTGGTTTTTGGTTTGTTTTTTAAATTAGCCTGACTCAATGGCACATCTATGCTGAAGTTTTTTAAGCAATAAAACAATTAATACGTGCTACATACTGTGATGATGTAACATAACATAGTATTTGATGACTTTTTAAAATAATGGCAGAAAGCTCCCCAAGGGCAGGTATCAGAAAACAGATCATTCAGTTAAAAGCTGTGGTCCTTCTGCCTGTAACCCAAAGTGTCTCTTCTGCACAGTGGAAATACGTTCACAAGAAACACTGAGAAAATAATGTTCCAATTTTCCATTTTCCTTCTGCCCTGAGGTGCGAAGAGGCAAGTATTTTGGGGAAATCTCAAATGCAAAATATTTATATGGAATTCTGCCTGGCTAAAGATAGATAAATTAGAAACTGGATGTTCTTCTGTTCAGGCATCTTGTTCATTAAATAAGCAGAAATATATAATAGAAAGCTGCTTCTCCTTTCTTTCTGGGATGAAATAAATAAATAAATAAATAAATCTGGTACAAGACTCCTGGCCTGAATTCCTAAAACTGCTACAGTTTTAATGCAGACATGATCTACAAAATTTTCATTCAACCACTGGGGAAAAAAAATCCTGATTTCTGCTAAGGCAAACCTTAAGACATTAGACTTCTATTTTCTGGAGGAAAAAATATGTTGCTTAGAAGTTCTTACTGAAGTAAAGATATTAAATGGAAATCAGTCATTTACGAACTCTACTGATCAGTCATTGACAGATCTAATAAACAGGTATCAATTTCAGTAGTACAATTCTTTTGTGTTAGATTGTTCCTAGTCTTTCTGGAGATTTCCTTGCCGAGCCATTTGGCCCTGATTTACCAGCCAGTAAGCCAAGACAGTCCAAGTGGCCAGGACGGGTAACAGTGATGTACTTTCTGTCAGCATCACACAGAATGTCTCAGTTATAAGAAAGAGTACACCTTAGAACTGAAACATCTCTCAGGTTATTTGTTCAGCAAGGCAAGCTGGCAAAGCCAATTCTATTGAAAAGTTCAAGGTGATAATGTGAGGTCAAGTAGCTCTTTCTGCTTTGGTTACAATGAACATATTGTGTATTTCTGTGAGCTTCTTTAAAACACCTTTTTCATACATGCAACATTTAGGTCATGAAGGTATTGCATAATGCTAACTTACAGTAATTTTTATGGGGTCTATGTAAATGCATGAAATTTTACTTCTCAGAGCTTTGCTGAAGGCTACACACTAATTAAAATAATAGGTATGCCAAAGTGTTTTCTTCTTCTGGGAATAAAAATGGTGGTGGAGTTGCAGCACACACTTTTAGTATATAGGAGGGCATAGACTGTAAGGGAAGGAGAAAGGGCAAAGGTTGCTTTGTTTGTAGAGTGCAAGTCCTGCCCATATCTTCCGCCTGCGACATGCGGACATCTGTCCATGGTGAGGTGATTGGAAAGCCATTCCTACAGGCTGCATCTCCTTCTATTCAGTGGGTTTCCCTGCCTCCACAATCTAGAGATGTAGATGGAGAAGAAAAAAAGTGATCAAAGCTAAGATGCCCTCAGCTTCATTTTCACATTCCCTTGAAGAGTAGGATCCGCAGAACAATAACAGCGCTATTAGCAGGCAAAACCCAAATAGTCCCTCTGGAACCCTTAGAGTGGTCTCTTCTACAATTAACTCATAAAGCCAGTTCTGGATGGCTTCAGTCAACTTCTTTTCTAATATGTTCTCTTCAAAAGAGATTAGGAAATTATTCCTTGCTGTGTATTAATCATGTGTGATAAAATTTAATTAAAAATTAATCTTTGAAGGAAAATAATAGCAGAAGGTTTTGAGCCTAGATAGCGAAATCACTATTTGTTCTGTTTCACCATAAAAACCCCCAAACATGTAAATGTCTTCTTAAAAGATATAAATCTTTTGTTCTGAATTTCAACTTAAAAACCATTTTAAAGCATTCTGAAAACCTGTTCTTTTCCCTAATGAGAATATTTTTGCAATACACCAAGCTCTATGTTTCTACCAGACACGAAAGTTCTGCCCTACAGCTTATCGCTCACTTGAGCACTACGTGTTTAAGCAGACCTTACTCAGCTTACTTGCCTAAGAATGTGTTACATATGTCCACTTCAGGGCTGTAACTAGGGTGAAATAGATAATATTGTTTGTTCCCAAAATGAATTTTTCTGCTTTATAGCCGACTAAATTTTCAGACATTTGAAAAATAAAACCCACCAAACCCCTGAATGATATGTTCATTACCTTTAGCTCTTTTTGTGCATTATTTATGATGCTAATACTAAAAGATGTTTTCTTGGCTTCCTAATATATCCTGGTGGTTTTGTTGAAAACAAGTGCTATTAGGCACCATTCCAAAGAAGTTTTAGCCTCAAAGTGGTAAGTTTGAATAAAAAAAAATTGAATTAGAAGCAACAGTAGTAGAGTTTGCACTATGAAAAACCTCAGTTCTTTCAAAATTTTATCCTCTGCATGTGGAAAACGGTAAGTAATGTATATTTTTACTCATAAGTACTTTATTCAGAAGCATGTTGCCTTCTGGTCATCTACACAGAAGGTTGTTTCATACATTTGTCTTTCAACAGACATTTGTTTTATTCAAATTCGTTCTAACCAGAGTCATAGCCTCTGCTCCCAAAATCATCTAAATTCCAACGGTAAATAAACAGATCAAGAATTCTGTAGCCTTGTGTGTAGGATTGGATAGTTTCTCTGCAGCCATCTTATGCTCTTGGATGAGAGAAGCTGCAAAAAAAATTTAGAGAATTTCCAGTAAATTCTACAGCACAGAAGAGACAAAACCTTCAATTTCTGATTTACATTCAATTCTGATGCATTCACAGTTATCTGTGCGGGAAAAGAGGCAGCATTCTTTTTGAAAATGAGATATACGTGATTTTACAATCTTTTGGAAAAATGTTATAAATTCACTCATAGAATGTGTGAATTAGCTCTCTCTTGCTAATATCTTTAGTTTCTTTTCCTGTTTGTAAGTTTTCAGTGTTAGCAGGCATGTGGATTTGACAGAATGCAAGGGTCTCTTATTTCTCTATGGTTTTTAAATTAAGTAATACAAAAAAACATTCTGTTAACATATCTGTTCAGATATAATCTTGAGTGAAATTGTAAGATGATTCTATATGTAGTGGACTGTGATCAATATTTAGATGGTATTGGAATGTAAAATTACTTTTACTATCTCTGTTCTTTTTTCTTCAGCCTTCCCCCTTTCCTCTTCCCCATTCCTTCTTCCCTTCCCTTACTTTCCCTTCTCTTCCTTTTCCAGAATTTCAAAAGATGCTTAATAATATATACTGGCTTAAAGTGTTTTTCCCTTCATTAAAATTAGTACTAGAAAAAGAAAATAATTTATGTAGATACAACAAAACAGAGTACATCCAGATAGAGCACAAATAAATTGTCACAAACCAGGAGGCAGGTGAGAGTGTTTAAAAAGTAGCTGAGCTTCTCTAATGTCTGGAAATTGGATTTTTGCTTCCTTATATATTCTCCAGCACCTTACTTTTGGCATCATTCACATACCTGTAGATTAATACAGTGTAATTCGATATTGTGGTTTCACAATTTCTTTAAACATTAAAACTGTTTACTGCAATTGGACTGAATATTGCTTTTCATTTGCCTTGAAACATATTTATATTTAAAGCTATCCAACAAACTAAGCCAGACTTTGCTGCATGAGTAATAAAAACATTGTACAAACCAGTTTTTAATTAAACTAAACCAATATTTCAATAGCTATCTGTGCAAAAGGACATGAAAATAAAAAATTTTGGAACTATTGCTTCATTGAAATGACTGGAAAATTATTAGAGTTTTATAGTACAGAAGGAAACTCCGATGAATTATTTGCAGCAAACAATTTTTGTGGAATCCAAGGCAATTCTATTTTATTGTACATAAATTGAACATAATCTTCATTCATTTGTCCATTTAACAAAAATGACATGCTGATATTTCAACATACTGATTATTTGTTAAAAGGCCAACTGTCTGTGTTTCCATGGAAATTCTCAGGCATCTTATCACAGCACATTCTCAAAATCTGAGCTGGGTTATTTGTCATTTTCTTATATATGTCTTATAGCTGACATTACATTGGTTTTAGATTTAATTTCAACATTGTTTTGCTGAGCCTACTGTACCAATGACTATTGGACACTACACATTACAAATTTTAACCATGTTTGTAAACAGGAATTAAAATGACAAACACAGAGTACACTGGGGATAAACTATTTATGCTACTGTTATCTGCTGTTGAACATTTTTCCTTGCATTCTACATCCTAACAGAAAACTACTCCATACATTCTTATTATCCTGTTCCTCTGCCCACAATGTATGCTTCAGTAGGAGGCGCAGGTGTCCAGTGACACTGAAAATCAGGCAATTAGTGTCTCTGTTATGGTACTGAGGCCTGATTAGCCTCTGCCTTGTGAATAACCCCTTTGACTTGTGAGAATTATTTTCATGCAGTTTATTGCTGTAGTTAAACTCCTAGTTTCAACTGGGGAACAGTTAGAAGCTGCTGTTTTCTTCTTCCAGTAGATGAGTTGATATTTTAAATAAGCCCTCCATGTATTATTAATAGTAGATCATATTATAAAGGGAACACAGACCCTAAGAAATACATTGGGTTTTTTCTGCTCTCTGGTAGTAAAAAGGCGACTCTTAAAGTCAAGTGAAAAAGGAACAGTAGCTGCCAACAGAAGGTGGGTTTGCCTCAAGAAGAAGGAAGAGGAAAGGAAGGAGGGGAAAAAGGAGAAGCAGCAGCACTAATTTCTTGAGGAAAAAGAACACGGAGTGCAACTCACCGCAGTGAGCATGGATCACAGACTGACTTCTCCAACAGCTCCTTGTCCAGGCAGTTCTTACAGATGAGGATGGTTCCTTTCTGTTTAGTACTTAGGTTTTTTTAGTTTAGTACTGAGGGGCTCCACAGATTTCTAGAACAGCCAGATGAAAGGATAAGAGCTCTCTGTGTAGACTTACTAAATTAATTTCTGTTTTTCATAGGGTACAGAACAGCAAATAGACTTTTTTATACTAAAGCAGTGCATCTCTTGTAAGACTGTATTTCTATACAACTATATCTCGGTGTTTATTGTGGAATGCTGGTACAGATTTTGATGCTTACATGCAGTTTTACTAGCTCTCTTCTTTTGTAACAATCCTTACAAGCACACTAGCAGCAGTAACAGCACTTGTTTTTGCTGGTATTCTAATTTTTACTTACAGCTACAAGAGAAAAAAATGACATCACTGTTCTATGACATGGAGCAGCTGTCAGGTGAGTAAAAAACTTGGACTGTGTTCATGGCTTTCATGCAGAGAGGATTCAGCCCTGCTTATATCACCACCTTGACTTCACCTGTGCTAAATCACCCACTGAGAGCATTATTTTTATAAGCCCTAAGCATAAGCCTAATTTGTACAGTAATTCTGCAGAACGGATTTTCTTTGTTGTATCACTGTGTCTCATCTGTTAAGAAGGATAGCACCTTAGTTACTGCCGTAGTCCTCTTTGTCTTAGTGTTCTTCTGCTGAAGTCTGCAGAAACACTCTTATTTCCTTTAGTGGGAGGAGAGTTTTGTCAGCACTTTGTGAAACCATATGCTGAGTGCACAACTGGCCATTAGCTTTAATCTGAAAGTATAAATTTTGTTTTAAAAAAAAATTCTAGCACTGTAGCAACATCCATTAAAATACTGCATTTAGTGCACACAGTCACCATAAGCAGCACATAACTTTTTTTTCTGGAAGTACATTAAAAGGAAAAATGTGTGACACTCCAGGAAGCAATCTGAGTTATAAGCAATAGTTATAAAATAGATATGACATATTGCAATTCACGTGTAGTTTCTGAATGCAAGTAAGAAAACCAAAATTCCAGAGATACAACATTATATGACAGAAGTCAAGAAAGCTCATGCTATCATGGTCTTAAACACCAAAGACCAAAACTGCTGTCTTTGGATCACCAGATCTCAGATAGCAAAGTTCTGTTTTCATGAAATTTCTGATGCTTTTAACAGCAAATAAAGAATGTCTCTTAAATTTTGATTTTTTTTTTCTTAGTGTTCACTGTCACAATCTAATACCAGTCTTTATAGTAACTATACCTCAAAACGAATTAGAGTGATACAGTAGATTGTGTGTTTTTGCAGCCTAAGTGTCTCCTCTTAAATTCAAGATTACAAGGATAACGCAACCGGGGGTTTGTCACCACAAGCCCCGGCGTGCCCTCGGGCAGAGGGGACGCAGCGTTGGCCTCCACAGTGTCCTCGCTGGACGGCTCAGTGGAATCAGCGTGCGATGGGTGCGTGTGCTGGCTCCTCCTCAGAGGAAACACGTCGGGCAGCCGATGATCAGGCTGGCATTTGCCCGGAGGCAAAGAAGGCGGGAGGGGCTTCTGGTGTGAGTTCCAACAGGTTTATTTGCAGGAGGGATCAGGGACCAGCAAATGCCCCGAGGAGACGCGGGCTAGCCCCCTTTATGGGGGGGTGGAGTAAGGCAGGAAAAGGGAAAACAACCAGTGGCGTACAAGCAGAGGGGAGGATACAATTTTTCAGAACAAATGGGGAAAACAGGGAGGCAGGAGTCATAACAGGGAGCCAATTAATAATTAAAAAAGGGAGAACTTTCTGGAACAGGGGGAGGTAACCTAGACCTCAGTGATCTCGTCTGGTCCGCCTTCCGATCCACTGTCCTGGGTGGGGAAATCCACCCAGTGGATAGCCCTGGTTTGACTGACATTTGATGGTTTCAGCCTGAGAGCAGGCTGATCTGCCCCAACACAAGGACATTATTGTAATGGTGCACTGAAACCTACATGGAAAATCATTTCATCAACTACAACCTATAATTTCCCAATTCCATTATTGTTAAGCTCATCAGCAGAAAAAAATCTTGTGGAGGATCAGCAAACACCTTGAAGAAGCTGTAGTATGAAAATCCATGATCCTACAGACACACATTCCAAAATACAATCTATCATATCCAGTTAATTAAAAGCTTTTCTAGAAACTAAATGGATGAACTCTATAAAACACAATGTACCACAATAAAACCACATAATCAATAAACAATAGAGACACCCAGTCACAGCTGGAAGAACCTCTTTCACAAGAAATAGTTTTTACTTGACCTCTCAGTCCAGGATGTCTAAAGGAATATCTAAAGAATAAATTCAAAAGACAAGCCTGGGAAGTAAATTTCATCACTCACTGAACATTAAAAACCATAGACTTCCATGGAAATACAGGTTATAATTTTTTCCCAGTGGAGTGAAAATCTCTCCAGATTGCACAAGATCTAACCATTTTATTGCTTATTTCTACTAGTCTACTAGTGCTTTATTTTCCCATTAGTTCTGATTAGCAAGTTCACATTTAATTCAGATCTTTTGTCTTGAAGTCTATTTATAAGATTTTCTTCTATGGAGAAGTTTGATATTTCTATTCCAAATCTGAACCACTAGCATGCAATGAAATGTTCCAGTTTTTCGTCAAGTGTATCAGTCCTGGAATAAAATATATTCTCTCTTTCTACAAGTTTTGCTATGAAGTGCAGCAGGCTCATAGATTTCAGATTCAAGTTGGGCAACACCAACCACTGATCACATATTTGGCTGAACTCCAGTTTGGATAGTAAGAGGGCATAGCATCTCTTTCAGGACTTCTAGAAAAAAACAAGTACCTGATTCCTCCTAACAGGCCTAAATAATGTTCTATTCAAAAAGGTCGGATTTTTTTTCATTTTTTTTACTTAAAATCTTTCTGTTGTCATTTTTGTCCTCCTCCTTTGTGTGTTACAGTGCGGATACTGCAACACGCTGTATCAATCAACGAGGCCCATGAAAAAGAAATATCTATGGACCGATTCTTGATAGATGTTTCAGAGAGATGTTTATTTCTCCATCCGCATGGCTGGGGCTCTGCCAAGGAACTGCCGCAATCACGGGACCCGAGGGTCCTTGCCCACGCAGGGAACACAAACCAACCAATGGGGAAGGAGGCTGACCAGGGGCAGGGAAACCCCGTGTCTCCCCTCAGGGCCCCTCTCCCAGGACCCCACGGCAGGGAGGAAGGGACCCGGACATTTGTGGGGTGGGGAAGACATAAAAGACATTCCTCAGAGTGCTTGACTAAATTTTTAGACCTGGTGTCTCCAGAAAGTTTGAATGATACTGTTACCCCCAGATGAGAGGGATATTTCCATGTTTATTTTTGCACTTTCTCCATTCTGTTTCTATGAGTTTGACACAAAGACTGGTCAGTTGGCTTCATCTGAGTCATAAGGGTACTCCATGGCTTTGAGTCCTGCTTTCAACACTGTGATCAGCAGGTTTTGGAAGTCATTTGCTTCTTGTCTCCTCCAACATATTTCCTAGGCAAAGGGCACTCTGTCTGTTTGTTCTTCGCTGGAGATGTAACCCTAGCAGCCAGAATTGATGATGCATGCTAACTGATCTTGAGACACATTTTGATAGATTTCCAGACCCAGGTCTAAAACTAGGTTTTAAGTGGTATTTGAAAGGAACACTGTATAATATAAGCAGGAACATAAACAGTAAAATTTAAATCTTCATTCTTTACTTTCTAGTATAAGAAATTTTGTAACTGCAACACTGTCCTGCTGCACCTTTCTCTCAATTCTTGCTCCAGGGACATTTCCAGTTATGCAAGAATCTTATCCTGCATTTTCTATTGTACATATTCTGAATAACTTCCTTTTCTTGGTCTAGGGGAGTTTTCATCTCCATCATGGGGAAAACCTTTCTGTATTTTTCTCGTTTTCTTCGCAAACCATTCTCCGTGTCTTTTCATCCCCACTCTAATGCCCTTTTTCTAATAATTACTTAAGTAATTTTAAATTATTCTAACCTCCTTTACAGCAGTCATAGAGAAAACCTCAGCCTTCAGCTACTGTGTTCTCCTATTATATTCTCTCTACTGCAGAAAATTTTTCATCATTCTATAACACATAAGAAATTTTTATTAGATAGACATGAACATGAAGAAAAAGTGTTCATAAAATAACTCCATAACATGAAACTGAAATCTCTGAGCATCCAACAACAGATTCCACAAACATTGTCAGCATCTTGAAACACAGACAAGACAAGAACTTAGTAGGGCAAGATAGGAAAAGGAGGGAAGACACACCAGCTGTAATGATGTCCCCTTTAACTTCTTTTCTTTGATGCTCATTGAGTACATTCATATCTAAAATGGTTTTGGAATAGTAATGCAAGGGCCCAGTACTCATCAAGCAAGGGCAAAGCCAGCCCTTTGTATGTCTTTATCCTCTTTAAGTAAATAATAAGCAGATCTTGTGGTTTTCTTGTGGTTATAACACAAACAACAATGGGATCAGGTAATAAATAAACATCTCCCACAGATCAATGTCACTGAGGTACAATTTTGTACTTCAACACTTGTGACTGCCAGTGCACTTGGCAATTGCAGTTCCAGTATTTACCTTCTGAAACAGGCATGGGAGAAATAATTCAATCAAATACCAACTACCCTTTCCTCTACTCTTCTAAAAAGTTCCACATATCCCAAACATCATGTGCCTAGTTTCACCATGGGTGCTTGAGTAAGGAGAAGATACCAAGATTTATGATCTGCAATTTTTTACAGATAACATGTCATCCCTGCTACTTTCAATATATAGAAATAGATACCCTGCTTTATTTAGTGCCATTCAAAACTTAACCTGAGGATAAAGTGTGGTATATGACAGATGTACAGATAAAAAATACTCAACAGATAATTGCTCTCTGCAATATTTTGTCTCTTTTTATTGATAATGCAAATAATTGAGTCAAGTAAAATAAACTAAGGCAGATAATGTCGAGATATCTGAGTGCACTCTACATGGTTGGCATTCTGTATATACAATTTAAGAAATGAACATGTTTTTTCTGAAGAACAAATCAAGCTGTCAAGCATCAATTTTTCAAAAGTAAATGTCTAACTAAGGAAAGAATTTTGTCCTGTGTGTTCGAGAGAGATTATGCTTAGGAGGATAAGGTGGAACTGCAAATATTCAGATGATTTATTATCATTTCCCTGAAACAGGGAAACAAATGGAATATGAGGAATGTTATCTCCATCTCATGCGCTAAGGAGCAGGCCCATACAATGATACACAGAAGCTTTATTAAAAATTCATTAGACTGTAAAGCCTCTCATTTTGTAATCAGAATTAAGTAGTTTTCTAATGTCATTAGCTGGAAGTCAATTTAAACCACTATCAGCAGCTGCAACACACTCCAAAATGCTAAATTGAATACAACAAATGTTTCCCACTATTTTTTTATTAGAAATATTAGAATTTCATATTGTGACTCAAACCCACACAGCAGTGATACCCCTAATAAATAAATTTCCCATGAATTTATTTACTAGTCATATTTACATTGGTCAAAGAAGGCAAAGGAGTTTCAGAAACAGAAATCCAGTGTCATGTTTAATTTCTGAGCCAATAGAATATTGATGCATGGAAAAGCTCACAAGGTGTGCAGTTTTCTCTTGTAGGATAGCCAGGTCCCTTGACGGTAACAGCCAAGTGCAGTAAGCTACAGCAAAGAGATCCTAGAATAAAGAAATAGTAACTTTCAAAAAAAAACCAACAAAAACTTTTCAATATGAATGTATTGTATTAGTTAGGAAGATAGTTGATACTGGTAGAAGCTATGGCTTCTCATGTAAGTATCTGTCTTTGATTTGCTTCTGTACAGGCATTAGCTGTGATCTTAAACAGATTTTTTTTATGTAGGCAAAAATAGCTTCTTTTTTCTTAAAAAATATGCTTATAGCTAAGTATTACTAAATTTACAAAGCATAAGGAAAAATAATTTTGTAATATAATTATTTTAGTTTGAGAAATAATTGTGTTCTTCTAAATTAGTTTTTTTGAAAAGGATCTAATTTTCTGGGAAGAAGGAAATGGATATTTCCCTTCAAATGAATTAATCTTTCTTAGGGAACTCAGGCAAGTTATCAAACAAATTACTAGTAATTTTTAAAAAGTCCTTTAGCTGATTGTGCATACATCTCAGTGGTATTAAACGAGCTCACATGTCAGGTATAACCTCTTGGCCTCTCATATGGCATGTGCAATTATTCATGTTTTCAAAGAATATATCCTTCTTACACTATCTTAACCTAATCAAAATATATAAGAGAATATATCTTTTAGAGTCATGAATTCAGTATTAGAAATGGCCCCCACACTGAGTTCTTGGCTGGCCATTTATATTTAAAAATTTTATGTAGATTGTCCTCTAAAATATATATTGCCTAATTTCATACTTTGGCTTTGACATTTACTCTAAAAGAGTTTCCCGCAGGCATAGTCTCCACTCAGTGTTGTTGACTGGTCCTTACAAAGAGATGAATTATTCCATTTTTAAAGTATTCAGTCTTTTGTACCTGAAACATCCCAAAATCTCCAAGGAAGCTACTGATGGCTTTTACATACTGTGTTTCCTTGCATTTCAGAGACAAAAAAATAAAAAAATCTGAAAATGTCCTGCTCAAACTAGAAGTGGATCAGTCTGTTTTGGAGAAAAATGCTGGGATTTTTTTTATTTTTCAAGTAAATTACAGGTATCAAGTATGTTTCCATTTGATTTCAGCTAAAGCAGTATTTCTCTTGAACACCAGCAATAAAATGTCACAGAACTTGGAATCAGATGTAACATTTGCTAATATTGTTTAACAAATATTTAAGATGTGTGTAATCAAGGAGATCTTTACATGAAAGGGCTCATATCTAACTTACTCATCTGTTGTAATAGGTTCTCAAAAGAATTTATCAGACAAACTGAATTTGAAGGATCACTAAACAAGCTCTTCTGGCATGTGCAATAAAGTGTTTGGGAACAGAGTATATGAGGAAAAGGAAAACGCAGACAAACAGAAGCAGATTTACTGCTTCACAATCCTGTGCTGCCACCAGTCTGTTTCCTGTTGAACCCAGGACATGGCCAAATCCTCAGGTGATCCCTGCTTGTCCTGGATCAACAGGGATATTCGCTCCCAATTCTTCAACAGCTGCCAGACTTGCTGAAGTTGGGGGTGAGTACACAGCTAACTGTGTGGGTAATTACCATGTGTGCCATGGCCTTTATGAGAAAACAATCCCTTTTCCCTCTCCCTAGATAAAAATTGCCACCTCAAAGCCCAGGTTTGGGAGGCTATGAACTTTAATGCCAAATCTTTTGCCATGTTCCTTCATTATTCTTTATACCTGCATGTTCTGCTAGGATCATAAGCCAGCTACACAGTTTAAAACTGGGTATGAAAAATCACTCATTATGGTCTTGAATCAACATGTACATTGGGCAGATCATCTCGAAGAATTTCATCCCATCTGTAGCTCAGTCTGCTGTGGCGACAGATTTCAGTCAGGAGCTGAGTGGGGCTAGTCGATACCCCTTCATGCAAGTTTCACTCCCCTGTGTATTTTCTGTTCATGTAAAAGTCTTGTTTCTACCCTCTGTCATTCAACTTTTTAATTTCATTCTCTAATTTTTTAAATTGAAAAATACCAGACATGGTGCAAGTCTGACCTCTGACTTCACTGATGACACTATATCAAGCCCTCATTTCACAGGTGGGCTCTAGAGCAGTATTCAATATGTATTGGTACAATTGTTCTAAAGATGCTAGAGTATAATGGTAACTTTATACAAACATTTGAAAGATTATAATTCTGGGATGAAAATACTTTGCAGTCTTAGTGACAGATAATGTGCTCTTTTAGAAAGTCAGTTCGTTATAGTTATATGGCCTTAAACACCCCCCCTGTGCTTTGGTTTAGGCAAACGTAGTTTTAACCTATTTGCACTACTTTATAACTTTTTTTTTACAGGATTATCTCTACTACTTTTCTTCTAATCTTATGGTTATAGTGTTAATATAATCCAATGAAAGCAATGGATACAAATTTCTCCTTACATTTCTTATATTTAAATTGTATTCCTATGCAGTCCTTTGAGTAAAAGGCTGTAAATTTACTGAGCAAAAACAATAAGTAAATTTTTGGTCTTTATAAGTCTTATTTCAAGTAACTAAATCATGACAATATAAGTAATTTTTAATATGACTGATGTGGTTTGACATCTATTGTAAGACAGATGCATCTCAAAGCCTATTAAAGAAGAGAACGGCCTATTCTTGTTCCCTCTTGATGGGATTATCCAGCCATAAAAGATGAATTTCTGTGGTTTAACATTTCATTCCACTGATTATTACCAGCACAGTGAAGTGGTAAATACAAATGCTAATTTCAACATACTTTCAAAGCAAATTTTTAAAGTTTGATAGGCTCTCATGGTGTTTTAAATTAAAATGCAAGGTACTGTAAAATCCATTTTATTTACAAACAAAAAATGGCAATACAAATGCAAAAGATACTGAAATGTAAAGCTTATCAAACAATACGAAGAATAAAAAAACTAATGGAAATAAAGTTAATACAGAGATAACACCATTTGAAGCAGTGATCGGGGAGTGTGAAAGGAATATGGGAATCAAAAATCTCACTACTGTTGTGGGAAATAAACCATCTTGCATGCAACAAGCAGCAATAATCATATTCAATTTAGAAGGTTATGTTATAAGACAGAGAATTTACCAAAATATTAGTAATTAGTATTTTTTGTCTTCCATTTTTAGGTGCTAACTTCTTTTCTCACTGTATATTCAATGTTTCTTTGGATTAGAATTTAAGATAGAGATATTTTTCTTTTTCTGAGAGTTAGAATAAGCTCACCTATTTCTAGAAAAATCACAAATTTAGAAAGTTCTAAAAAACCTGCTACTTTTATTAATTGAGGTTTTGAGCTTCTTTTTATTTATATCCAATTTTCTGCTTTTGCAGTCAGTTTTGTTCTCTCCTTAGCCATTTTTTTACCATGGTTTTTGCATGTATTTGTATGAAAGAAAATAGTTTTATACACCTATATATAACTTCATACCATATATACAATTTATAAAGTTATTAAAAAGTACATTCTCAACTCATTTTAGTTGAATGAATTTATTCGGGGAAATTCACTTGGTATTTTGGAAAATGTCCACAGATGTTGAGGATATCAAGATCAGGAATCTTTTGACTTCTTCCCAGTATCGAAAAAATGAACAACGGGATGTGTGTTCAGTTTCTGTAAAATGTAGTCATTTGCCATTTTGTCAGATCTGATGATCAACAACATCAGAGATCACAAACCACTGCTTTCCAGCACCTTGTGGAAAGTTTTTTTTCTCCTGCAACTTTTGCTGTAGAGCTGGACGCATAAACATGTAGGAAAATGGATGATACAGAAGAGCTCTCCTTTGAGAAATGCCTACTTTCACTTTTGTGAGAGTGTTTTTGTGTGTCTGTTTCTGGACAGCTGTCTAACTCAGGTTAAAGATTTTTTTTTGTTGGTTTTTTTTCTTTTGTCTTTTTCTGAAGTATATACTTACGGGTCAAAGCAAAGGTTTCCTTTACAGGGAAACATTCTAGTACCACTGAACACCTGAAAAATATGAAGGAATCTATCTTTTCACAGGAAATCTTCCATCTCAATTTTTTTTCTCCTACATCTCATGTCTGCTTTTTCTTACACAATTCCATTAATGTGACAGGTATCCTCAGCTGCCAGTGAAGTAAGCAGTGTATGAAGAAAGGTTTGGGGAAAAAAAGGGAGTATAAAGGAACCTTTTGCAGCAGTGTGATGCTGGCAGTATCTAGGCTGCATTGGGATCTGCCTGTTTGCCTGCTGCTCAGAGGAGAGAAACTAGCATCCAGGAATCAGAGGCTCATAGCAATATCCGTGAGAGTGAAGGGGTTACACATTCTTTATTCCAGAGGAATAACCAGCAAAGCTCAGAGGATTTCCAGCTGTGTCCTGTCTAGAATAACAGAGAGTTTGAGCTTAACAAAGCTCATTTGATTTTGCTCATTGATTTTCATGTGTATTTTAGCATAAAAACATTCACAAACTCCAGTATTTACAAAATGTGAAAATGAAAAGGTGGTGAAAGTAGTGAGATTGTTCTTGAATCTGAATGAATTCTTACCAGTTTTTCCTTGGCAGGGCACAAACACCTGTGAACAGCAGCCAATGCACTACTTAAGTGACATTTAGTTTAAGCCCTCAGTGAATTTTGCTAATACAGAAACCTAAGGTCAGTCATTCTATTTTCCCCGGGAAGCAAAGTTGACTTAAGCAGCTTTTTCTCCCCTTGCCAATGATTTCCACCCCCTGTGACTTCCTGTCAGCTGCACTGACAATAACATTGCAAAAATAAAGGAGGAGCTTTAAATAATATGAATTCGCCATGCAGTTCTTAAGGGAGAAGGGGTGGCAGGATTCAGAGGCCACTTATATCAGCCTTGCTGCCAGAGGAAATAATATGGAGCAATAGTCCTGTGCTTATGGTGTGTGAAAAGTAAATCTCAACACCTGCTAAGATTTTGAAAGAAGCTTTAAAAAATGCAGAACAAACACATATCTACTTTAGATTTGACCTTTCACCCATGTGGAGGATGCTCAGGCCTAAGTGCAACAGGCAGTTCAAGTGGAAAAATAAACCTCATAGGTAGCTAACTTCAAGAGTCTGAAGGATTACAGTTTAAATTATTAATTTAAGAAAAATTGACATACTGTGAGCATAGTGGACTAAGACATCTGTAACACTCCAATCATTAGTAAAGATACCGCAGAGATGATGATACACTGGAACAGATATGCAAACTGAACCAACCAAGTGTCATTATAAATCAACCTTTCAATCAGATACAGTCAACATTAGCAGAAGCCAGCATTCTTTATATACTGAATAAACTTATAATTTTTAATTTCCAGTGGCATAAATCTGGCCGTTGTCACTAGGTGTAAAATGAAAGCAAAAATTATTTAAGCAAATGCCTTTGAAAAGTACAAGATTTTTCTTCTCTCTCTGTATGTATTCTCTGTGACATGAACCTCACCTTATTCCTTTCAACCTTGTCAGTTTTCATCACTGTTAAATCTCAGCAGAAACTGTGGGTTTAACAAAACAAAAACAATTTCTCCAGTTGAAAAAAAAAGAGTGTTTTTTTCAGGAGGCCTTTGATTTTAAAGAGTTTGCAAACATTTAAAAAAATAAATTGTGTAATATCCTTCTTGAATAACACTTCAGTATAGTGTTACAAATTAATGTGGAATTCCAGAAGCACTCACGTTAATGCAAAATGAGTTCATCACAATTACCATTATTACCATAAATACCAAAGGAATTAATAATGATTAGGGTGATATTTTAAAGCATTCTTCATTATCATGTGCATTGTTTGTAAAATTCCAGGGTGATGATCATTACTGCAAAGCTTCTCTTTGGGCAAGGTTCTCTTCCCAATGGAGGGATAGCTCAAAGCTAAATGCTTCTGAAGTCCCTCTGAAACCCTCAAAAATGGAGTTAGAATGCTTTGCACATACATTAGCTTGGAGATTGCTTTCCCTATAGGGTAAGTTTCAACAGTAGGCTTGATGTAAGTAAGAAACCCTAAGAAATAAGCACTCAAGACAAACTTAATTTTTTCCTGAATCTCTGGATGGTAACTAGCATAGTTCCTTTGTGAATGTTGTCGCTAGATTTGTGATAGGTGAAAAGCTCAAGGAAGCCTTAGTGAATTCTATGTAAATATGTTTACTTGTTCAGTAGTTTGAAAAAAAAGTCAAATTGTATAGCAGATAACCCTTTCAGCTGAAAACCCATTAGAATTTTTAATTTTTCGTAAGAATGAGATGTATAACACTATCACGCTTAACCTTCATCAGGGGAACATTTTAAAATACATTAAAAAAATTCAAATTATTGTTCTTCAGTATGTTAGTGTTGGCAGCATGGGCTGCCTTTTGACTATTTATGCTAACTTACACAACACCTCTGATTTTAGACATGCATTGCTTAGGAAAGATAAGGCAAAAGCGGCTTATAGACATTACTCCTCATTTTTTCTCCCACTTTCAAGCATACAAGTTAACAAAATCATAGACATGGAAGAGAAAGTTTTATAAGCATGATTTACATCATGATAAACCTGCTTCTTTGGACAGTCCAAATCTTTCAATTTTTAGAATAGGGAACTTTGCAGAGGAACAGCCCAGAAAAAGAAACCAGTTGTGAAATTTTATTCTGAGTTTCAGTAGCTTTACAATTCTTTCCCTTACTCGTCTTATTTTCAGTGAATAAAATGGGGCAGCCAGTGCAGATCCCACTTCTCATCCTGTCATGGTTCTATTCTCATGTCCTTAATGAGCTGCTACAGCTTAAAACTAATCAAAGGAAAAAAAAAAAAAAAAAAAAGAGGCAATAAAGGATCAGGTCCCAGTACATTGGCTCCCTACTTGACTAAATGATGCAACCATTGGACCTCAAAGGCTGGCAGAAGGGAATGGGAGGGAATGTGTGGCTGGGGAGAAGTGGGAACTAAGAGCTCACTAGATTCCCTCTAACAACTTTCTCAGGACATAAAAAAATCACAAGCAAAGCAAAAGTTATCAAAATTATAAATCCATATCAGTCCATCCCCATGGAAAATTCAGACTCTCAAAGTGGCACTTTTTATATAAAAGTCTTTGTAGAAGGCTTCAAAGCCTCAACTCTCAGTTAAGTGGTTGCTTTTTTGTCCTTTAACTTCCACTTTTACATCTCTATTTCTCTAAGTGAGAAATATTTGAAAATCCTAGACTTAAAATTTCCAAAGTGTTTAAGTCATAAATGTTTAAGTCATTGCTGGAAACAAAATTTGCCTTCTAACCTACTTACTTGGTTTTAGAAATTCTGTGCCTAGATGGTATGCTAACACTTGGAGATGAAATTTACTTAGTACAGAGTTCATGCACAAGCATTATAAGCTTAGAGGTAGTTGATAATTTTGTGTTAAAATCAATTTCTGGTAGGAAATATCTTTTTTTTTCCTAAGAAAGCATTTTTTATGGTGGAAAGAGTGAAAAGGATGGGTCCCTGGTTGCTCACCTAAAAGACTGCTATCAGTTTCAATTTTTACATGAATGGTCCAAGTTCTTGGACCATTTGCTGCTTTCAGCAGGGACAGGCAGACTAAGCATCCGTGGCTCTTTGGCAGTAAGGCTGAAAGGATGAAAGAATCCTATCAATTTTTCTCAGTGAAAAAGCAAACCTCACAAGAGTCTTCAATCTGTTACTCAAAACAATGAAAAAATCCTTTTCTTTTTCACAGAAATATTTAATTTTCCTGGATAATCTATCATTTTTTTAAAACTTTTGTCTTCTTTTGACTGAATATACTTAAACACAGGACTCTAAGGCCTTTTGGCTGCTGGTGATATGCACCTGAGGGCAGATGCACAGGCAAGGTACACTTCCAACATGCTGTGGTGACAGGCTACTATGGCTGGGCATCATCATGGTTAACACAGATGGGGAATGGGATTTTACTGATGATTGTAGTTGAGAATGGGCCTTCCTTGCTTTCCCCAAAGTTAGAGCTGCCTCTGTTCACAGGTAAGGATATTTCTGTAAATCTAAAGCAGCTTTCTTTACAGCACTTGAGGCTCTGAGCTATGACAGCAAAATTCAACATGTGCTGGTTTGTTTTAAGCGTATATTTTATAAAGGTAAGCATGAATTCCCTGAGTCCAGAGCTGCTGAGAGGCAATAGTCATATAGGGATCCTTTCCACATTGTGATCTATTGCTGTTATTGAAAGTTTTTTGTCTTGTTTGGCTTTATTGCCCATCTCCCAGAAAAGGAAAGAGGGGCCATAGGTGAGGAAACTACATTAGTGACTGGATAACATTTGAATTTTCTTTTATTTGAATTTGAACAAAACCAAGAAGTTTGGAAGAAAGACAAACCATTAGAAGAGTACCAGCCAGGAATGTTTAAAAATTCTTTTCAGAAAAAGTAAGGGGAAGAGGTGTAAAGATCTTGCTATTAATGTGATTGGTACAAGGTAAATTCACGGCACATTGAGAGTCCACCTTTGATTGTATTTTGGCAACTTCCATTAAATTAATACTTCTTGGTAAGATGTAAAGAATTAGGTGCATTGCAAAATGCCTCTGTTTTTCAAGCTGACATAAATATTGTATTAATTAAATCTATTAAGAATGCTGAAATGAAATTTCATTAACTAATATCCCCTATTAGGATAATTATGACTAATTATAGTTATTAGACTAATGGTTTTAATCCTCAAGCACAATGTGTTACAGAAGGTTAAGAGGCTTAAGATAAATTGAAAATCAAAAGTATGATCAAACTCTTTTTTAATATTTTACACAGCCACCATCCCATAACGGTAACTATGACAGCAACAATTTCATTTTTTGCAACTCACTTCATGCTGGGAAGAAAGATAATTTTTTATGATTTGCTAGTGATTTTACCTTTCCAACAGGAAGTGTCCTGATTTCTAGACTGTAGGTGCTAATCAGTATGAAAAATTAACCTCTTACATGTTCTCGTAAAAGAAAACTGCATAATTTTATTAAAGTTTTCTGCAGAGAAGAGTGTCATCTTAAGAAAGCAAAACTCGACTCATATTAAAATGTGCTTTTTATGTAGCTGCACAGAACTATTGTTTCGGTATGTATTTGCTGATGTCTCCTATAGAGAGGTATGGACTATTTGAAAACTTCTGTTAGTAAATCAATATCCACTAGCGCATGAGTAAAAAATGTGCTATACATGACCCTTGAATCCTTCCTTGGGGGAAAGTCAAAATCTTACCCGGCAATACCAAAACCTGTGTTACATAACAGAGATTTTTTTCTCCTTTTGTGGCTAGAAAAAAGGGTTAAGTTTCTTGGGGTTTGAACTGTAAAATTCAACAAGATCTTACATGAAGTAGATCTGTCACACAATTAGAGTGTGATTGGGATTACCAGCTGCCTTTTAAGGAAGCACACACAGAAAGATGGCTGAGCTGTACTCAGCTCTTGAATGGATGATCATAAGAAACTATCTGGATTCAGAAAATTCACCTCTTTTGGATCGTGGGTAGATAGAGATGACCTAGTAGCAGGGAAAAGAAAGAGAGACTCCAAACCATATCCAATCTGGGAAACTCAAGGGGCAAGAATCTCGGAGTGTACCTAAAGTTTGAAATTTGCATCTAAAACTTAGTACTATATCTTTTAGGTGACAGGCACCAGAGAGGAATCCAAAACAGGTTTGGATATCTAAAATGTGTAGGAAGAGACATACTTTGAACTAAGTACTGTAAAGGGTGATTGATCTGTCTTTTTGTGCCCATGCAGAACAGTGGAACAGGGAGCAGATAGGAATATCTGCCTGCTGTGCCTGTGAAACCGAGCTAGTGTATCTTGTAGAAGACTATATGGCTGTTCAAAATGCTAAAACATTTCTATGTCAAGACAACACTGTCATTTCAACTACTGTTTCTGAAGATTTCAGCATAACATTCTGAAGATTTTGAACATAGAATACTAGTTTGAACAATAACTTAACTTTAGAGTCAAATGTATTTTTAAGTTATCAGTGACGTTTTAGAGATTTAAATGGTTCTATTTTTATAACATTGTTTCATGTTGCAAGATAAAGTCTTCATTATCTACCCGTGCTAAAAATACAGTGGAAAGTATTTCAGTTATTTGAGTGAAAGAGCTAGTTTCTTATAATAACTGACCTTGCTTTTCTGGAGGTTGGCTCTGGCAAATCTGTATTGATCTCTCTGTACCGTTGATTCAATAAACTTAGATCTCCATTTGTTTGTTTCCTTGTCTTTTATATTGTGACATCTGGATTTCTTCTTTTACCTTGTTATCTCCCAAATATAACTTTTATAATTGTACAGATTATTTTTTTCAGTAGATTCTGTAATAACGTTCCAGTTCTACCTGAGTTTTCATGTCTCGTTCCTGTGTAATTTTCTAATATGCAGTATGTGTTTCTCTTATCATAACAACTGTACACACCTGCCCAATCCTCTGCTTAGAGGCCTGGAAGGGAAATTGCATTTGTTACTAATCAAGAGTTGGAATGCTCTTTCATGGCTGGTTTCCTTTAAGGCACAGCTATTAGAGTTAAGAGTTTTCTTATCACTAGGTAATAAAGCGGAGTTTCTGCCTTGGCAGAGGCAGGAAACACAGAAGCTGACATGCTGAATCAGACTAACGGCCAGACATGGTGTTGTTGTGATGCTGAAGAATTCAGAATTGGATATGAGATCCCTGTAATGAAAGGGACATCTCTTCTTAACCCCAGGCAACCACTGTTAGGATTTGTGTTGTGAAGCATGAAGAATGATATCACAAGCATGTTTTTTAATCCTTGGCAAGACACTTGTGATTCCTGTTTTTTGGATGACATTTCTTTTTCTTTCCTGAACCTTAATGTTCCATGCCTCAACTGTATTCCATGACAGCTACTTCAGCAGTAATGATGAGCTTGTAAAAATTGCACAAGCACAAAACTAAGAACGTTCAAAACTAGAAGTTAAGAAATATGATAAACAAGTTGCTCATGCTATGTGTACTTTCTGCTCTTTCCTATCATGCATTTTAACTGTTTATGCTCAGTGGTGTTGTAACTTAACCCAGAAGGTAACTAAATACCAGCCGGTTGTTTGTTCCATCCACTCCCTCAGTGGGATTGGGGAGAAATTTTTAGTTTAAGATAGTTTAATGACAGAAACTGAAGGGGAAAAAAGTAAAAAATAATTATAATAATAGCTAGATTATAGAAAACATTGTTGCATAATGCAATTGCTCACCTCTTGCCCACTAATGCCCGGACAGTTCTCAAGCAGTGGTCCATGACCAGCTTTTCCCATAGTTTATATACTGAGCTTGACACCACATGGTATGGAATAACCCTTTGGTCAGTTGGGGTCATCTGCCCTGCCTTTCTCTCTTCCCAGCTTGTTGTGCCTTTGAAGCTGCTTGATGATTAGATGGTGTTAAAAGCTGAAAAGTCTTCGACTTAGTGGAAACACTGCTTAACAACAACTAGAACACTAGTGTGTTCTCAATATTATTCATATTCTAAATCCCAAACACAGCACTATACCGTCCAATAGGAAGAAAATTAATTCTCTCCCAGCAAAAAACAGGGCAATACCCACTCCTTATTCTATACTATTTGTATCATGCCCAGATCTCACATTTTTCAAGATAGCCTTTCCTGTCTTTTATATATACACACAGATATCATTCTCTAAATCTATAGGCTGTTTCTTGAAAATATCCATTGGTTTTGATTTATAAAATGACTGTCCTAGGTTACAATGTAAGATGTAACCAAAAGTATGTATTCTATTATCATCTTCACAAGCTGTTAAAGCAGGTGGGGCAATGTTTGTTATCTTCTACCATGACTCATCTCTGATAACTCCCTCTGGGGGCTATCTCTGTTAATGGGCAATCAAGGACCCACTGCATGACTCATAGAATTACATCAATCCCTTGTGAGATGCTCCACCCAGGGGGAGGAGCCAAGAATTCCCACCTGGGTATAATCAGGGGTTTGGAAGAGCGCAAGTAGTCCTACCTACTGGGTTCTCAGAGGACAAGAGCTACCACTGGATGGTCAGATGAAGACCAGACCTATCTACAAGAACACCACTTCAACATAACCACTTTATCTGGACTGCTACCACCACCCTGACTAACAGGATGTCAGGTTGTATCCTGATTCTGTCAGTGTTCTTGTACTATTGTATTTATTTTAATTTTCCTATTAAATTATAATTCTGACTTGTGGTCTCCCAGTGGTTTGTTTTCAAACTAGTACAATAACTTTGATTTCCACATGTCACAGTAGTTTTTTGAGGCAGGAGAGGTGGTCTGGTGTGTTTAATTGTTGTATCATGAAGCCAGTTCTGGTTGGGTGGAGCCACTAACCAGGCAGCTTTTGCTATATGTATATCCTAATAATTGAATATCCTAGCACAAGCACACATTGTTGTCAGTATAGTCTTTAACAGACCATTATAACAGTTGCTTTTCCCAGAGGCTGGTGCACAATAAGATCTGTGATATACCTATTCAGTGCCATGCTCTTTGGCCCAGGTGTCTATGAGGCTGTTTCAGAAATGAATCCTGTTGTATGACTTATGTTACCATAAGAGTTCCTTTCCAAAGCCCAGGATGGTATTCCAGGCAGTGGCATGGGGTGTGGGATATGTTTCCAGCCATCTGGTGTTTGCTTCCACAATTGTAAGCATATGGTGCTAGCCTGGGCAGGTTTGTGGGACTGTGACATAATCAATCTGCCAGGCCTTACCATTTGTATTTCAGCCATCCTGCTCCATATCAAAGTCTTTAGCTGCTTGGCCTGCTCAATTGCAATGCATGTTTCACATTTGTGGATAACCTGTAAATAACCGTGTCCATGATTGAATCCATGCCTTGATCATGAGCCCATTCATATTGCATCTCTTCTGTGATGATCTGAGGTGTCCTGGGGCCCTCCAATTAATCCTTATGTTGTCAGCCCAGACCCATCTGAGCCACTTCAATACTAGAAGCTTGATCCACCTGCTGGTGATGTTCTTCAGTGCCTCCACTCTTGTTAAATATAGTTTTACAACCAGGTTCTCTACCCGAGCAGCAATATGCGGTTCATTATACAGTGGAGACTCTTCAAAACACATCATCTCCTCCTCTGGTGATACTCCAAAATCTTTACCTGTTGGCCAGTCCATGACCATTTCCAAAGTTCTTGGGTGACTAGGTTTTCCTGTTGGAGCCTACTGTGTGATCCGTATCTCACAAGTTGCAAAACGCATAGAAGAAGCCATCCCTTTGAACAGCAAGCACTCCACTGTCAGGAGAAGCTGTGCTCCAGGACCAGTAAATTCTGGAACAGCTTAAACCCCTTCATACATTGCCAATTTTTCTTTTTCTGTTGGAGTATAGTTGGCCTCGGATCTTTTATAGAGAACTCCATTACTCTAAAGTCTAACATGAAGTCTTCCCTGCTGCCTTCTGCCAGAGATTCCAGGTAGGACCATTCTCCCTGACTGACATGAAGAGCAGATTTTTAATATTTTTTACTGCCTGGACTGGCTGAATAGTTACTGCATGAAATATTTCCTGGCTAATTTTTTTAAAAGCCTGTCATTATTTAAAATCTCATTTCAAATTGTTCTTCTTCCAGGTCACTTGGCAGAGAGGGCTTACAATCAGTCTGTAGTCTGAAAAGTTCCTTTTCTGAAACCCTACAATACCTAAGAAAGCTTGTGTTTTATTTTGCCAGTTCGTAGAGAGACAGCTGTTATTTTGTTGATTGCATCCATTGAGATCTGGTGACATCCATACTACCATTTCATTCCTAAAAATGGGACTTCCTGTGCAGGTCCCTTCTCCTTTCTTTTATAGCAAAATGGGTGTTGAGGATTCTGACTATTTTTTTTTTTTTTGGTTTTTCTTTCTTCTAAAAACTTATTCTGTGGTGTTGCCCCATGCAACATCATTGATGTATTGCAGGTGTTCTGCTTTCCCGTGTTCCAGGGCGGTCTGAATCAGTCCTTGACAAATGGTACAGCTGTGTTTGTAATCCAAAGGAGGACTGCACTCTACAACCTGTAAGCTTCATTGCCTGAGAAAAGACTAAAAGGTTTTTGTTTTTTAAAAGGCACAAAACCAATGTGGTATGCTAAAATTCTACCCCAAAAATTATATCTGCTGTATTTTAAGGTTTCAAAGGGCTTCAGTCAACTGAAGCATATTACCTTACTGAAGCAAAGAATCCATGAGAGTTCAGCATTATGTATCATGTTCATCTACTAAGAACTTGTACATCTTTTTAAAATTAATTTACCTTTTAATGGAGTGAACATCAATGGTTAGCAGGTCACAACATCACCTCTTGCGAACATAGGTGTCCAATAAGGACTGAGGGTTGTTTTTTGTTTTGTTAACAATTTGGTGTTTTCATTCATTCTAATTCTACTATTCAGTTCTGACTAGTTATTGTGATTTAAATTCTCACTTTGTTCTGGCATCAACTTCTTAATCTTTCTTTCATCTTTATTTTTGAGAGTGCCTCATCTTCATTACTATCCAAGAAAAGCTTTCGGGCAGGTGTATACCTGTCAAGTCTGGTAAAGAGGGATGAAAAGAACTCATCTGCTTTTTCTGTAGTATTGAGGAGGAAAGACTAGTCTTCTTACTCCCTGGCAATCTAGTTTAAAATTGATTCCTTAATTAAAAGTTGATCAAGAAAAAATGCAGAGATAACTCCGCAAGCTAAGATAGAACTTTCCCTTCAATGTTTTCAACATGCCAAAAATCCATTTTCATTGCTGCCCACAAAAGTAATCTGAATCTGACCAGACTCTTCTCTTCAAGTTAATCATCAGAGGATGAGCCTCTGCATGAGCATTTTACTTGAGATCAAGGGTGCATTTTTTACATAAACATCCCAATAGCCTCCATTTTCTGGGGTTTTTTTGGCTTGCTTCACAAAGTGGTAACAAAAGTTCAAAAAAATAGTTTTCTTTCAGATGAAACTAAACTAGCAAATATGGTCTTGGTATTTAGTATCTAATACCCTCTAAGTCATAATAGGCATTCTGTTCCCAAGACAGAGCAGAGAAGAGCTAGTCTGTTCTGAAACCCCTCCTGAAACGTAGGTAATGCAGCTGCCAGTCCTCAGCACCAAGGGGTCTGCCAGTTGTGATGTGCTCCTTGCTAATCTAAGCAGAACTAATTCCAGGTTGTCTGTTTGCTAAAGTCAAAATCTGTGGCCCATCTCCAGGTCACTGAGCTGGCAGTCTGACATCCCTCGGTGGATGGCTTAGTGTGCTGTGGAGGAACCAGGAATATTTTCAGCCCTTCTCTGAGCTATTAAGAACTAGGGTTTTGAGCTCCTTAACGACATCTGGCACCTGAGAAGTTATGGAAGGAAACCAGAAACCTGGGATCCATTTGAAATTTCTACACATAAACTTGGTTCTGTGACATTAATTTGAGTCAGATGAAAAAAATGATGACTATAAAGCTGTTTTTTTCTGACTAGATCTTTTCCTTTATATCAGTGAGACTATTTTCCTGCTCTCTCTGTAAGCTTTCAACATTTGCACTTCAGATTGCCTTTGAAGCCACTTAATTTATGTTTTATCTAACCTAATTGTATTTTCCTCTCCACCAAGCCTGGGTTTCAGTGTCTTCCTGGTTTGAATGATTACTTTGATTTGTTGGTTAGTCATGCTATTTTTATTTTCCTTTCTGCTTCATTTTTAACACACAACTGTTTAAACTGCTAAGTCTGATAATAGTTTATCACCCACATACATCATATATGTTCCACTGCTTTTGCTGTCTGAAACAGGCTCAACTCCCTTGCCCTACTCTACAGTCCTGTTGGTTACAGTATTGAGACTAGCCGGAAACAGGGCTAAAGACACTGAAGAAGCTGAAAAAGTTTTCCTACATATTCCTATCTGGAAGACCCATGTGACATCAAACAATTATAAGGAGGAGTGAATTGCACTTTTAGACCTTATTCCCAGCAGATCTGCTCTTGGAAAAAGAAACATTTGGGTATTTACTAGAAAAGAATATCTTTACTCAGTGAAATTGATGGTGATTTTAGCTGAGATTTTTATTTTTCACTTAGACTTTCATGAAAGGAGATAATACAATATCCAAGTTTATTGAATACCACTCTCAAACCCCCCTATTTTTAAAATCGAAAACGTGTCCAATCTCAGTGAGAATCTCGGTTCAAATTAAGTAAGTGAACTATCTCTTCTGCTGTTAGCTACCTTGGATAGCTTGCTGTTGTCTTTCGATAAACTTTAAATAGTATTTGATTTTGCTTTTCCCCTTCATCACAGAAAGCAACAATTTTACTACATATATTAGCAGAAAAATACTTGAAGCAGTATTTGAATATCACCGTTATTCATTCAAAATCATTTTGGTAAACTTTCAGGACTGCGCTGGGATTCTGAACATTTATATGGTATTGATCTTCTAGGACAAAGTGTTTTTCTGAATCCAGCAACAGCCCATATTAGGCTTCAAGTAAATAATTTATTGCTCTAGTGGCATTCAGAATGTCTGAAGAATGATACTTTCATATTTCCATTTATGTAAATCTGTAGATGGTAATTTATTTGGTGGCTCACATTTCTAACACAGCTCTTGAAAGATATGGGTGTTATTTTTATCTTCAGTGGGTTCATGCATAATATTTTCCATTAAGAATTCTAGCTGCTTGAGAACACCCACAAATCAAGTAATTTGGCTGCTCAAACTTCAGTTCTTCAGACACATATGTAATTTTTTTTTTTTTTTTCACATGAAACAGTCCCACTTATTTTAATAGGACCATTTAATGTGTTTCAAGGCAGGGGCCTGAGAAAACAGTAAGGGGTCTAGAAATACTAGCTAGAAGAAAGTTGTCCTCCAAACTATAAATAATTCAGGGATTTTGCAGCCCATTATTTATACCCTAAAATCTATTCATTTATTTATTCATTTATAAGTATTATACATTGCATATATTATAGTAAGTAATAGTTATTATCTTATTTTGCTGTATTTTCAGCCATGAATCCCTATGTCGCTGATTAATCAGGTTCTTGAATGATCTTTTCTTTTGTGAAGGTAACTTCCACAACCATACAAAGAGTTTTGGCCATGGTCATTGGCCATGGTCAGATTTTTAGTGACAGCTCAGGATTTAGGAGCCTGTTTTCATATCTCTTATGTCTGAGGGCTAGACTCTAGATACCCCTCTTCATGGGGGCCACCAAATAGGAATTGATTTTGTTTTTTGTTATATTAGCTGTGCTTTTTCTACTTGCTGGCATGTCTTGGGGTGACTTTATGATGTGTATCCCATATTGCTGCCCTATGCCCAGAAATTAATTTTTGTGCCTTTCTATGCCTTTAAACTGAGCCTAAGAGGGGGAAGGAAAAACTGAGCAAAACTTTTTCAAAGCAGTTTGCAGCTTGTTCAAGGTCACACAAAGATAGCAACTTTTTTTCAGCTGTGGCAGGAGAGCAAGAGGGAAGGGAAGTACCCAGCTTGCTTTTCTTTCCAGCCAGCTTTCAGCAGTTTTTTTTCCTCAGCTCCTTTTCCTCCGGAGAGTTGAACTTTTGTTTTCCTGGGACTTCATTTTTTTTCCTTTTCTCTCTGCTGGACAGTTTCAACATCAGAATACATTGGGAGGACTTTCTACCAAGGCCTTGGCCCTGGAGGTGGGCCAACCACCCTGTCCCAGCTCCAAGGAGGGGGAGAGAGAGATCTACAGAAGGACTCTGAAATTTTCCCTGGTTTCCCTCAGCAGATCGAGAGGTTTTATTATTTAGCATCATTATCTTTTTCCTGTGTGTTGTTAAATAAATAGTTTTTATCTCTTTCACTTTCCTTTGAGGAAAATTTATTTTTTCTCGAACCTGGTAGGAGAGGGATGGTTGTGACCTGCCTTCTCTCAGAGGATATATTTCTAAATTTGGCCAAACCGGAACATGGCACTGTGAAGAAAGCGCCAACTTGAGCACTACCTGGACAATTCTGTTACTTCATCCAAAATTTCTTCTCGGTTTCTTGAGTATATGAATTACCAAGGGCTCTCTGCGCCATGAGACTTGTCAACTCGTCTTGACACCAGTAAATTAATATTTGTCTACCTCCCATGGTTCTAAAGGATAAAAAAGCACCCACGTTTACAAAGACATTTCTCCTTCTAAATTTACTGAAACCTTTTTTCATTTTCCAGAAGTTGCAGAGGAGCAGTTGATGATTCGTAGAGAACAGCCACAACCCATCAACCTTCCTACCATCTTTCTGTCCAGAATGCCTTTCTATTTCAGGAGTGGGTTAATAAAATAAGTATTACTGCTCTTTCTTAGAAGACCATCTGTTGCTTTGTTAGACCAGCTGTTGTCTGCTTTGTCTCACCTTAATTCTCCTTAGTGATGGCATTGTTCCCCAAACAGTCTAAGACAAAATATGCTGGCATCGCTGCTGGAACTTAACACCAGCCCCCCACTCATGTCTGCCCATCCTCACCTTGGCATTGCCCTTCATCTGTGCTTGCACAATTCAGGTCTGAATCAGAGAATCAACTCAGAGAAGAAGAGTGAAATTACAGCAAGTTGTGACAAAATGGAAGAGGCGGTGCTATGGGGATAGAGCAGCGCAGCCAGGGAGAGGAGAGGGTGGAATGGCTGGTTCAGCAGAAGAACCTATTTATGCCTGCTCGAACTGACTGTGAAACTGCGGCACTGGTGTGCAGATATCCATGTGAAGCAACTTAATTAGCTGAAATATATCTCATATCAATCCCTATAGAAACTAACATGCAAATATCTAGACAGGAGATATCTTTATCTACCTTGATCATCTATATCTCTATACATTATTGAGACAAGACACAGTTGTTATCATCTGGGGATGCAGTAAGTTTTGGGGTGACTTACTGTAACTTTGTTATAGGAATAAAACCAAGTCTCCTTTGCAGCAGTCTAATTCTAAGCTGCTTCTCATTTTGTATGCTTGTGTGAGGCTTTTAAGTTTCAGAGAAACAAATCTCATCTCTTCCACTTAATCAAAAACCTTTAGTAGTGGTGTGTTTATGATGCAGCACAATGTTGTGAAATAATCTCCCACTGCATTTTCCAAACGATTTCTGCTGAAGCATTCAGTTCTCATAGAGCACTTACCTTTTTAAATGTGCATTTAATTCTTAGCTAATTGCCATCAATATTTATGCTGCTGAACTTTTATCCTGCTACATATTGTATAATTGCTACTATTAGCTCATTTCCCAAAGGTTTCCTTTTCAGATTCCTGTACTGTATCCATGTTATTCTTTTCCAAAGAACAGATTTTTATCATATTGTTAAATTGACTAATACTCAGTTTATACTTTAGACCACATGTGAAGTTGATTGCAATTAAAAATTTAGTAACTTCACATCTACTTTTTAATTTAAGGAGGAATAATGCATCAGTAGTGCTGTTGTCCACTATTTCCTATGATTTCTAAAATCAGGGTTACAATAGGTATCTTACTATCCTGAAAGCAAAATGCATCCCCGTCTCAGAAATTTTCTAGGTGTTTTTCAGGTACAAGCACAAAACCCCCAAATTAAGCTACTCTACAGAAACAATTTATTTTTATTTCCAGGTAAAAGTGACATAGAAAGAAGTGCCAGTCACATTCTCATCCAAATAGGATACCCTGTAAAACCGTTGTGCTGACTACTGGTTCTCCAAAGGAGCCATGGCCCTCCTTCTCTGTTTATACTGGTAAACAGCTCAGGGCAAGGTTCACACTAAAGTAAGATCATATTGTGGTGGGATGACCATGGCTGGATGCCAAGTGCCCACCAAAACCTCTCTATCATTCCCCTCCTGACTTGAAGAGAGGAGCGAATTTATAATAAAGCTTCATACTTTGAGATAAGGGCATGTAGAGACCATTCAGCCATTGCAATCATGGGCAAAACAGGCTCAAATTGGGGAAATTAATTGAATTTTTTGCCAGTCAAATCATAGTAGAATAAATAAAGAGTAGTAAACCCAAATCCTAAAAACACCTTTCCCCAACCCCTCCCTCCTTCCTGGCTGAACTTTATTCCTGATTCTCCACCTTCTCCCCTCAGTGCTGCAGGGGGACAGGAAAGGGGGATTGCGGTCAGTCCATCACATGTTTTTTCTGCCTCTGTTTCCTTCTCAGGGGAAGGAGTTCTCACACTCTTCCCCTTGCTCCAGCGCAGGGTCCTTCCCACAGGCTATAGCTATTCACAAACTGTTCCTGCATGGGTCCCTTCCATGGGGTGCAGTCCTTCAGGAACAGACAGTTCCAGCATTGGTCTGCCACAGGGTCACAAGTCCTGCCAGCAAACCTGCCCCAGTGTGGGAACCTCTCTCCACAAAGCCACAGGTCCCGCCAGGATCCTGCTCCAGCAGGGGCTTCCCATGGGGTCACAGCCTCCTTCAGGCATCCACCAGCTCTGCAGGGTAGATACCTGCTCCACCGTGGACCTTCATGGGCTGCAGGGGCACAGCTCCATCACCATGGTCTTCATCTGCTGCAGGGGAACCTCAGCTCCGGTGCCTGGAGCACCAAATCCTCCTCCATCTTCAGTGACCTTGTTGCCTGCAGAGCTGTTTCTGCTTTCTCACTCCTCTCTTCCCTGGTTATTGCTTTCACACAATAACTTTATTTTCCTTCTTAAATATGTTATCACAGATGCATTATGCTGTCATTGAAGGGCTCATGCCTGGCCAGTGGCATGTCCAACTTGGAGCCGACTGACATTCTCTTCTTTGGATGCAGGGGAAGCTCTAGCACCTTCTCAGAAAAACCACGCCTGTGGCCCCCCACTACCAAGACCTTGTCACACAAACCCAATACACACATGATAACCCACACTGTTTAAGAGCTGGTCCAAGCCCTTACATGCTTTTTTGCCTAAACACCTGAGCACTTTCCCATTCAGTGCCCAAATAAAGTTGGTCAAGTAGCATGTTCTATTGACTATTCCAAGAAAAGATGAAGCTACCTATTTCTGTGGGCTTTGGAATGTAAATTGTGCCATGCAAATGGCCTTAAAGACAGTAAATAATAGCTCTTTGGGGTTTTTTTTGTTTAAAATTAAGGATACAGCCTTTGAGCTCACCTGAGTCCTGAGAGTGAGGGAGAAAATTCAGCTACAGACCATATAACCATGTAAAAAATGTTAAGAAATATTGTGAAAACTAATTATAATTGTTATTCATGTGCGTTATATGAGTTTAGTCAATAAACTTTGTGCAAAAAGTGGTCTGTTTCATGATATTTTTCAGATTTTATTTGTTTCTGTTCTTAGCCTGGTACAAACATGCTGGTTTTGGCTGGGGTAGAGTTAATTATCTTCACAGTGGCTGGTACAGGGCTGTGTTTTGGACAGAGGGCTGATAATATAAAGACATTTTTGTTATTGCTGAGCAGGGCTTACACAGAGCCAAGTTGTTTTCTGCTTTTCGTACTGCCATGCTGGGGAGGAAACTGAGGGTCAGTGAGAAATTGTGAGGAGACATAGGTGGGACAACTCATCCCAAGTGAAAAAGCAATATTTCATATTATGGTGTCAGGCTCTTTATATAAAGTGGAGAGAAGTAAAAGGAAGAAGGAGAGGACATTTGGAGCGATGGTCTTCCCAAGTAACTGTTGCACGTGGTGGGGTTATTCTGCTCAAACATGTGAGAAAGATTTGTGTTGATTAACTAATCCAGAAGAGAAATTTTTGTGTTTGCCATTTTTCAGGTAAGGAATACAGGAGCAGAACTCATTGACAGAGAAGATTATGGAGTGTTCATGGGTACAATCAGTTGAACATACGATTTCAACAAATCACTAGGTTTAGAACAAGCAGAGCTTTGGAATAATGCACTGGAAATCCCGAAGAAAATAAAAAACCACAGCCCTCTGTGTTATGTACATTTGTAGTCACTATGGAATATAGATGCTGATTTTGGTATCCACGCATCAATGCACTTCAGTTCTTCTGTGTGCCACAGGACCAGTTGTAACTATGCTTAAAAATGGGTGAGGTGGGGAGAGTAGTTGGGTGTGGGTGGTGGATATGTGTAAAAAAGCCAAAAAAAGCCCAAAAGAGAAGTAGCTAAAAAGTTTATTTTATCATGTTTTAGATTAATTCACAGTATCTAGAAAAAAAGTTTATTCACAGAATTCTTCTGCACACAATGGAAATATGAAATTAAATAGCTAGCAGTCATAATTTTACATCTATCTTTACCAGTTTGGTGATATTTTTCCCATAATTTTATCTCTGTGCTGCAAAGTTCATTGATGTTGTAGTAGATTTAAGACATTTCATATAGCCATATGAGCTGTCTGATGTGTGCACAAAGAATGGGGCATTTAAGTCATTGATTCAGTTGTAGGTTTTGTCTTGATTAAAGGATATTCCATCAAGACCAACTGACTTTTAAGTAAAGTAATCAAAAAATAGTTTAAAATAAGGAAATTCTAATTATGCCCAACTTAGGGGGCAGAGGGGAGGAGGGAAGAAGGAGATTTGAAAGTTCGTGCATTTTTTTGAAGAGTCTAGTTCTCTTGCATTAGGCAGACATATTACGGTGGTCTCGCCAGTACCAAAAAGAAATATAAAATAATGGAAATATGACTGCATGTTATAAAGATTACAAAATTCTACACTGTGCACATAGCCATAGTCTATTTCACTGTAAAACCTTGCCTTGGATTTCAGCATCACAAATCTTTGAAAAGATACATCGAAGAGCAGACAGTGTTCCATAAAGGTTTTTTCTACTCAGTGGGGAAATGGAGTTTTCAGTGACATCAAGTTTATTATTCACTCATTTTATCAATACTAATTTCCTTTATTTGCAAGCAAGTGTTTCTCTTGCACTGATTTATAGAAGGGCAGATTAGTGCTGCTAACAGCTGTGGGAACCAACGTGACATCAGTTGTGCTTTTCCTTGATTGTAAGAAGCTCACTGCAAACCAGGGTCATATCTCTTTTGACCGATTATTCCTTCATCTCACGTTAAGTTTATGTTGAACTATCTCTCATGGGCAAATTTAAATTCTTTTGCCATTTGCTTCTTTTAGGCAGCCTATGCATCAAGTAGGTTTTTTCCATGTGGCTGACGGATGTGTGAGTATCTTTGCTACTTTTACTGTATTGCTAATCATTTAATAGTCACATCCCAAACCCAAGTTTGTGCTTGCCTGTATTTGTTTTTTCTCTCTGCTCAGTGACCCATAATAAAACTCATTAATAGCCAGATGCCTTTAGGGAACACCCTCTTTGAACACATTACAGTATGTAACAGTAATTAAGAATACATTTGGAAGCTCTTACACTCTTAATCCTGGTATTTATGTCAGTTCTAAATTCAGCTAGACATTAAACTCAGCTTGCAACAGGTTTTCTCATGGCTGGCTCTGAGCACCTCACAAGCAGGTTGTGCACCAACACATTACTTACACAGATATTGAAAGCCTGAAGTACTGCAGCAGGAATCTCCATTCCTGTAAATCACTGAGTATTACACTTGGTGAGATGTGATAATCACAAAAATGTCTAAACCCAGAGCCCAATTTTAGACCTGAGTCACAAAATACTGCTGTAAAATACTTTTCCAGGTGCTTTTCTGCAGCTTTAACTATGGCAAGATTCTGCTAGATATCAAATCATTGGGATGGATATATTATCACTTTAAAAATGCTTAAAAGAGTTATTTTAAAAATTCCAGTGACTTTACTTCTACCACTACTCAAACCCAGAGATTTAATAGTCCCAACAACTTTCTCCAGACTTTATGGTGGCACTAAGGTCACAAATGCCCTTTTCATAGCATAAAAAATACGTGGTGGCTAGTAAGGAGTTTATGTGTATCTCACTGTTCTGGAGAAGGCTTCGCATTTTGAATTACACAGGACCATGGGCTTTTGTTTAAGAAGAATCATATGGGTATTAAAATTAAAAAACCCTCTGAATAAAAGAGCTTTTCAGGTAACATGCACACATGTGAAGGCCAGTTTCAAAAGCCAAAGAAAGTATCTCACATGACATTGAATCGCTACTGAAAATCCTCATGTAAGAGGATTATGAGCTGCCATTGCATTATTCAAAGTACAGAAGCATGAATAACAGGTCCCACTTGATGTCCAGGAGAGAGCCAAGCATATCTTCTTAGTAACATATGAAAAAATATGCTTCAGTAATTATCTGGTAGGTTTTTCCAGTGGGAAAAAAAATATGCCAACCACAAACTATAGCAGAAAGAAAATTTATAAATAAATACATATATTTTTAAAGACAGATCTTTAAAAATGAAAAATAGTGAACTATCACAAAAACAAGTCTTTTCCAGAAAAAAACCAACAACCCTACTACAGTAAGGCAAAGGTGCTATTTTCTCCCTCTCATTTTTAATACAAATACAATATTAGCAAATACACAATTAGCATTTTTGAAGTTGAAAAGAAATCTGTAGGTAATTATTGAAAGGATGATGCACATCAGTAGTGGGAAGGCAGTGTTCTCAGTTTCACTCAGTAAATCACACTGGAATGTTTGTTAGATTTCTTTAAACAGTTTTTGATTACCATCTGTTAGTGATGAAACAGCAACAGCTACTATGTTAATCCAACCACAGGGAAAAAAAAAATGTAAAAAAGAGAGAAAGTGAAAACAAATAGAGAATTGAACCAGACCAAATTCTATTAAAAACATATCTGAGAAAAATGATGGCAACCAGACTACTAATTCATGATTTCTGGAGAGAGTCCTCAGTGTTCAGCAGTTTAGGGGGTAGTATGAATTTGACATGTGCCTGTCATTTTAGAGACAGGAAACTTTGACATCAACATGGTGTGATGAGAGAAGTTTATCAGTTAAAGGGAGCAGGGCAATGAGCAAGAGCATGTTAAGGATCAAAGTTCCTGTCCTCACTTTGCTCCTTGGAGCAGCTGACCAGCAGAGCTACACCAGGAGTGTGTGCAACCAGATCTTTCAAAGGCCTGGTCCTCCTGACAAAGGAAGTTTATAAAAATGTGATTTAATGGCTCATTGTGTGGTTACTGCCTCAAAGCCATGATACATAATGCCTGTTTACAGTGCAGAAGACAGAGGAGAAAATGTCATAGTTTCCAGTCTTTGTCCCTTCCTGGACATCTCCAGTTATTTAGTATTGCTCTTAATACCAATGGCTCAACCTTCTGCCTTGAACAGAAGCTTAGGGCAGTGTCATACAGACAAAGTTTTTGAAGGGGAGAAGGGATTCTCAGAGAAATCTAGTCAGATTATGATAAGAACATGCTCACGTTTATGCACAAATGTTAAAATTATGATTTGTAAACTTTCTAAGGAAGAACTGATGATGTAATTTTTTTCCTCTTCCTTCTGTTTCTTCTTGCTGACTTGATCAAGGTAGAGATGGAAATACTTGGAAGATCAGACTCAGTGGGTAGTGCTCATTTACATCTTACTGGAAAGACAACATAATATTTAATACTTCTAGGCTAATGAGCCTTTGGTATAGCTATCCCTACTTCTTGTGACCTACATTTATGGATCATAATGAGTTTTGTTCCTTGATGATGAGCAGAGGCAAAAAATCCAAAACCCAAGCAGAGGCACTGTATTTCCACATGTTTTTTATTTAGAACTACAGATGAACAGCCACAGCACAAGGAAAGGAGTTATTTGCTTCTGTTCATTGATGAACAAAGAATATTCAGACGCAGAGGAGTTGTCTTCCTAATGGTCTTTGAACAAAGTTTTGGGAGTCATACTTTTCTGGAAACTTAGAATTGTTCACCTAACCAATTTGTCAAAAAATCAGAAAATGTTTCCTCTTGGAAAGGACTTTCAAACCCTATTTTGAGTCCTATTCTCATCCATATAGATCCCAAATTATTCAGAACAGCATACTGTTTGGTAGAAAATGACGCAAAGGTGCTTCACTTTGGGTATTTTTGTAGTCTTTGGTGATGGCAGTCTTTTTTTCCCATGGACTGCCACGTAGAAAGAAGACTCTGATGGCTCAGAATGAAACAAATGAGCCTCATGGTCCTTGAGCCTCTTCTTATCTAGCTAGTTAGTATCTGAAATCACAAATTCTCATTATGTGGTATGTCCTGAGCACAGGAATGGGAAACACGTCTTAAGGGACAAAAGGCAGACTTGCCTGAACACAGTTCAGCATTTTTTGGAAGCAGGATAAATGCAGTTTTGTAGGCTGTGGAAAGCGCTTTCATGGAACAGACATTTATTCATTGGATATCTGCATACCTAACTAGGTTGCCATGCTAATGACTACTGCCAAAATTATGTTTAAATTGTGTTTAGCACTCATATATAGTTAAAGTTGTATTTTCGATAGCTGCAGATGTCTTTATGCCCTTATTATAGCTTTTCTGGTTTCTAATATAACTGCAGGGCATAAGAAAAAAGCAGGAAAAATGTTGTGGTTACAATTAAAAAAAATTAGTAATCTAAGAAAAACTGTATGAGGTTTCAGAAGAACATTTCTTAGTTTAATAGGGAGCCTGGATATTTGCTGTTGGAATTCTTGGGAGTAGTATTTGCAGGACACATCTTTGGAACCTCTAACTTAAATCATAAGCTGTCTGCTACAAAATCTTGTGGGTCTGTGCTGCTATGACTGAAAAACAGTTGCACCAGAAATGTGCAAGTGCATATTAAGTTTATTGCTCTTTGCTTTCCTTGCCTCAAAATCAGATTTCTTGCAACATGGATGCAGTTGGCAAACCAGAAATTTTGAATGTATGGCATGAAAAAAGACTAAAACTGCACTAATGATATTCCTTGGCTTCACCATCTGCCTGCACTCTATTGCATTCAGTGGTTCCAATAAAATCCCAGTGAATCAGGGATGAGATGTATATGTCTAGCAGAGTTGGCTGAACAGAAAAAAACACCTAAAGTTCATATTTCATACGAGAGCCTTCTCCCGTGCAACATGCTGCTTTTACTTTTCCTCTTCATCTATTTCTTTGTTGCCTTGGTAAATGTTAATCATGTAGAGAATCCTCCAAACAGAACAACTAAGTGTAGGTCTGTATCTCAAATAAACCCTTTTCTCCTATGGCTGCTTTTAGACAAAAATCTGGGAGAAAAAATGCTCCACTGCAGCAGTTCTGACCACCCTCCATGACAGGTCAGCAGATGGTGTCTTTAAGTGATAAATCTGACAACTTTTGGGGGTTAGTTGACTGAAAATGAAATATTATAAAGGAAAAATGTGCACTGTTTTCTAACTACAGTTTCCTACTGCCATCCAACAATAGCATAAACGAGGATTCAGTGCTGTTCAAAGAAAACCACTTCCTAACATGTGATTTGTGGGCCATTAATCTTGGCTGCCCATCCTCCAGTTTCAGTCTGAAAAACACTTTAGCTCAGCAGGTGATGCTGTCAATGACAAATGAACAAGATTAAAACCAAGTGATGTGGACAAAGCAAACTGTCTCAAAATGAATCTTCCTGTATTTGGAAACTACTCAGATTCTTATGTTACTGGAAACAGGGCTAGTAGCTTTGTGAACTTAATCTAAGAGAATTAAGAAATGGTATTTCTGTCATAGTGAACTAAAAAAAAAAATAGAACCTTCATGAGCAGTAGCTAGCATGTTTCTTGTAGGACTCAAGTGAATCTTTCAGGTTTTGCCTTACCTCAAGGACTCTTTTTATATGGATGTTAAAATGTATTACACCTAAATATAAGAATGCTATTACTGGTTATGAAATTTCCGTACTGAATAGGGTCACACATAAGAAAGATGGCACAAAACAGTGTGCCCAGTGGTCCAGAAACAGTCCAGCTGCGAGAACATGAGACGCTTTGGAGGAGAGGAGTGCCTGTGAGTTTGTACATTTGCACTGAGTGAAGACATGAAGATTATGAGAATGGCTTCTGAGACACTGGGAGAGGCAGCATAACTGAAGCTGCAAGGACTCACTTTTTAAAGCTGGCTCTGGGAACCCACCTGAAAAGAGAAGATAACTTAAGCAGGTAAGAAAGAATACTCCACAAGAAGTGGTCTAGTAGATCCAGAGGAGAATGAGAGAGCAAACTCTTTGTAGGGTAGGGAGACAAGATTTTCCTTAACAGGTGTCTTAAGAATCAGAAAGGTAACATTTTAAAAAGTTATATTAATAAAGATGGAATGGACAGGATTGAAAATCAGACCCAAGTAACTCCTTTCATCTAGAGACTGTTGTAATGTTTCTAAGAAGTGAGGCAAAGCATGGAAAAAGGGCACAGAAAAAGGGAGTACAAATGGAGAATGTTTTCCGAGGCACTCTTTGATGTCTCACACACTTCCGAATATCCTGCAGTGGACAGGCAGATAGTGCACATCATAATGTGGGGGCACATTCATCTCTACTCTCCAGATGCATGAGCCACCTTGCTTCATGGGTGGTAGGTGACAATGTGTTAGGACTTCCAAAGTATCTTCCTTTAGGAGCAGCGTGGTGGCTGGGCATGTTTGCTCTCATGAGAAGTGCTTACCCCTACGGAAAGACATGGAATGGTGACTCCTGTGCCTGATGCTAAAGGCAATAGTCATTTAGATTTGGGATTCCTGGATATTCGGGGAAGGAGGATGTGAGGGACTGGTGCACAGTTGCAGTCATTTTGTCTCAAAGAAATCCTTTCTTGGAATAAGATGATAGGGAACATCTAAGGGCTGTGGAAAAAAAGAGTGGTATAGAGCAAAAGAATAGAAAAAAAATAGACACCTGCAAAACTGCTGAGGAGAAACTGGAGAGAAGGAAATGGAAGAAAATTAAGATGTATACATAATTTTTTCTTTGAATATTAACACAGATATGAACCTTTAGGACTATTTTTCATCATTTTTCATATGTGTCTACTGGGGAGATTTGTAGATTTGCCCCAGTAGAAGGGAGGAGAAAAAGCCCCTGTTCCTAAACCCGATCTCTATATTGTGCAAAACTGGCAGAATTATGCTAACTTGCATCTGTACTGAGCTCCCAAACATGCACAGTCAATAAAAAAGTTGCAACAGTTGATGAAGAGAAACTCAGATTTAAAGCACAAGAATAGCAAAAGACTGTAATTTACTCCATTTACTTGACCCTCTAGATGTGCATTGAACAGGGATTATGTAAGCCAGCACTTCTTTAGGCTTCAAATAGTGTTCAGAAAGCTATAAGAGTTGGGGAAGTTCATCTCTCCCTTCAGGCTTTCTTGTCTGCTTTTCCTTTCATTTAACTGTATTTTCCAACAGTTACTGTATCGTGTTATACTTATTTTTAAAATTGGGTTTTGTTCACATTTCACTAAAAAAGGGATGTTTTTCTCTAGCCACCACAGAAGATATTTTTGGAAGTCTTAATCTTAGGGCATATCTCTGCCCAGTTTAACTTTGTTCTTTATAACACCCAAATAATGTACCTTGTTTACCTGCTGTGTCTGGTCCAGGAATTTCTGTATTGCACTTCAGAATTCAAGATTTAGTTACTAATTGGATAGAAAGCAACTTCCTGAAGATATGGGAACTGTACAACCTCTGATCTAATTATTCTAGTTATTCATAAGTGTGGGAAACACAAAAAGGTGGAAAAGCTCTTAGGTGTGAGAAAAAAGCAGGAGTATGCTGTAATAGAGGTGGTAGAAAGTTCTTTGCTGATGGGGGCAGGACAGAGATGCTGCCAGAAATGAACCCTAGATTGGGAGGGGTGGGGCTGAAAGGCAAGAAAAGGTATATAGGAAAGCTAAAGAAAAGAACAGTGCACTCTGAAAAATTCTGTGCAAATGCAGATGTCTGTCAGTATTGGCAGATGTCTTTCAGTGTCAGTTTGAGCCTTTGTCCAGAAGCAGGATGTTCCATGATCAAATCTTTCTGGAAGAATGATGCTTCTTCTTGAGATAAAATATTTCCTTTAGTAACAGGTAGTTAAGTTATTACTTTTTTTCAGATCAAAAACCCATGAGGTCCTATGGCTGGGATTTTTTGTGGGTAAATCTTAAAGTAATTTGAAATACTACTGAGGTGTTCTGTCATCCTACTGAAATCTATTTTCTTATCTGGGGTTTTTGTAGAGGAAGTGTGGCAACTGAACCAAAAACTTCTCCAAGGGTTGTAGGACAGTGAAGGATGTTTAAGCTTTCTGCTTGGATTATCATGAAAAAAATTGCAAAAATAACAAAATTCCCAAATCATCTAAGTGTGTTCTGGCCAGCAGATTTAGGGGAGATTAGTCCCATGTCTTAGCTGGTTGCATGGGAACATCCAAGATGCTTCTTTATCTCTATTTATCAAAAAAGTTAGTACAGGATATCCAGTTTCTAACCAAGCTGGCAGAGATATTTCTTCTGATACTTCCTATATGTGGCACCTGCGTGAAGCCTAATGGAGATTTCTGCAGTACCTGGTGGTCCAGATTCTTTGCTGACTTTCAGATTTTCATATCATTGAGATTTACTCAATGTAAATGATAAATGATACAGGTTTGAACTGCTGTAAATGAACACCAAAGCAGGATTAAAGAAATTCTCTAATATCACAGAAAATATTCACCTTGCAAACAACTAAAGTTTTTATTATTTTCAGTACCCATTTGAACAGAATATTTTTTTCACTTACATTTTGTGCAAGCAGACACACAAATATCAATAACTTTGAGCATGTCAAGCAAATATTACTTGTTGCTGAGGAAACAGGATGCTAATCTCAAACCAACATAGATATTTCCTTGTAAACTACCAATTAGGCAGTAAGGTTCAACAGGGCATGCAGTTATCATAAAGTAATCATAGCTGTGGAGATTTATATGGCATAGTAGAATTTAATGGTACAAGTTCATGGGGGATATGAATTCAACTCAATAAAAACTATGAATAATATGAACAGTCCCTAAAATTTTCTTTCTCTGAAGTCACAATAAAATTACATGGACAAGAGACAGCACCAAGTTTTAAAATTTATAGTTTTCTTCTCTCTATGTATGTGTTTAAATCTTCTAAATTTTTTTTAGTCAGACTCATGCAGTACTTGATTATGGTATCTTTTCTCGTAAGTCTGGTATTAGTCCTCAGCAGCAGCTTTTTGGAAAGAAGTCTCAATCCACTTCCTTGTCAGAGGATTGGAGCCAACACTGCCACTAAAAGAGCTTCCCTGTCTGGAATGAAAATCCTGTACAGAGTGTGAGATCTGCATCAATAAAATGTTATTCCTTCTTGGCAGAAACTCAAAGGGAAGGCAGGTGGCAGTAACGCTGCCTCCAGTCTGATGATGCGAATCTCTCTGCAGAGGTCTGCGGGTTCAGTTCTGACATATGAAAATACAACATACACCATCTTTTATTGGATTTGGTGGATTTAGTTCTCTTGGTTTTCTTTTCACTTGAAATAAGTGCTGTGGTGTTCTTTCACAGAGTCCACCATAATCCAAGTATATTTAGTGTCAAAGCATAAATCATGTGAAATTTAAGGGTTTGGTAAAATGTGATAAGGGAAAGAGCTTTTTCTTCCCAGCTGCCAAAAAAGCCAGCATACAGAGAAGGCATAAACCACTTCAATAACTGAAAATTTCTTCCTATATATCCTGTGAAAATAGTCTGTGTAAAACAATTAAAATTCCTGAAAAGACTAAGCAGCCATGTTCCAAGAATGGAAGGACTTAGGGGAAAGATTAAAATAAACCAAAATTAATCTACTATTTTGATATGTATTGAAGTGTAAATAGTTCAGGTATATTATGAAGAAATATTTTGATGAGCTAGCAGGCTGCTCACAGCCACCTGGCTCTGAGAGCCCATCCATCATGTCTACAGGCAATGGAGTCATCAGTTGGCTTTCCCTCATTAAAGAGAGATAGGGACTGAATCTCTTCCCTTGCTGAACACTTCAGCTTCCCTGAGAAGAAAGAAGGAGACAGTAGCACAAACAGAGCAGATGAAATACCATTGCAAATCTAAGACTGACTTCTTGCCAGATAAGTTTCTTCCACCAGACTGGTAAGCAGAATAAAACCCCTGGTGCCTCATCATGTGTGATCACAGTCTGGGGTTAAGCTTATGTTGAGCATGGAGAATCTGTTACCTTGCACACTGATGGCAACGTGTGTAAATGGCAATTAATTGTGTTGCGAACTACTTTAAAAGGCTAAGATTTAATATATCTTAAACAGTGTCTGAAAGTCAGCTAGTGAGATGGTGTTTATCAAGTCTACTCTTCAATGCAAAAACTTTTCACTATTCAAGGTTTGGTAAACTATTGGAAACCCTGAATCATGCTGCCTGATACCTTATTAGTTGTACTGAAAGAGTGCTGGAAGTTTTCAGAGGAGGAGACAGAGAGCTGCATGAGTACTGAGGCAGCCATGGGATGATTGAATGCCATGGAATTAGTGACAATGGCTTTAGAAAATAAAGTAGCAATTTAACTGAATTGTTTCCGAGTTCACAACCCAGAGTCAACTTAGGGATTCTTTCACTTCCTTGACACAAAGTCAGAAATCGTAGAACCACAGAAGCACAGAATGGCTTGAATTGAGAAGGACCTTAAAGATCATCTAGTTCCAGCTCCCCCACTGTGTGATGCCCCCCACTAGATCTGGATGTTCAAAGCCTCATCCAGCTCCTCTGTCTGTTAGAACTGTTTACCAGGGGATCTCTCATCTACTAATTCTTTAAAAAGCTGGAATTACATACTTCCAAAGTTCAGGCCCAAGATCAAAAATTTGCTACAACCCAGAATTCCTCCATTCCTAACTTCTTTAATGAGTTCATTTGCATTGGTGAGCACCAGGTCCAGTAACTCTTCTCCTGTGTTTTTTTTTTATCCAATACATGTATGAGTAAGTTATCCTCAACACAGTCCAGGAGTCTCCTGGATTGTGTACAGCCAGCTGTATTTCTTACCAAGCAGACATCCAGGTGATTGAAATCCCCCATCAGGGTGAGAGCCTGTGAGGGTGATGCCTCCTGCAGCAGAAGCAAGAGGCTTCATCAGCCAGCTCCTCCTGCTCCGGTAGACTTTGACCTCCACCACAAGGTGTACTTTGTTGGTCCTGTCCTTGATTTTTACCCAGAGGTTCTCAGCATGTTTGTGGCTGTTTCTCAGAGGCAGCTCTTCACAGCTTATTCATGACTGAACCTAGAGTGAAACACCCCCTGTCCTCCCACCCAGCCTATCTCTTCTGTGCTTGTAGCCCTCAGTTGCAGTATTCCAGTTGAGAAATTCATGCCACTGAGTTTCCATGATAGCAATTATGTCATAGTTTTCTAACTCCACCATGATTTCCAGCTCCTCTTGCTTATTATCAATGACACATGCATTGGGTGTAGAGGCACTTCAGCTGAATAAATTTTCTTGGAAAAAAAGGAAAAAGTGTAGAAAAGAAAAAAAATATTCCTCAGTTTTAGACCTCACTTTGCAGTGGGTGACTATAAACTCTCTTTTGGAATTATTCCATTCTGATTAACATGCCTAACACTCATTAAGACCAACACAAAATAGTGAATAAGCTCTCATTAGTCTCCCAGTTGAGAGAAGTATGTAGAAAGAAGGACATCATGGTCTCTTTTCCAGCTCTGCTGAGTGCTTGTTTGTGTGAAGTGAGAGTGCGCCATGGAAAGCTAACACTTCTGCAACCCATCCTGAAGTTTTACGCGGCCGGAACTCTAAGGCTTCAGTAAGCAATATGGATCTGGTTTTAAACTGCAGTAAGAAAAAAGATGATGAATTCCTCAGATCATGTGTTAATCCAAGTCCAGCTGCACATGATTTCATGTGATTGCTGCAAAATCCATGGACTTCTTTCTCTGACAGTGCTCAGACACCTCCACTGGCTCTTCTTACCTTCCTGGTAGGAATCAGAAATGCTTAATGTGAAGAGAAGCAAATTGATTGCAAAGGCAGCTCTGAGGAGTTGGCATCAACCTTTTGTAAGCACTGGAAAGAACCAAACACTGGCATTCTACATAAGATAAGGAGGCCCTTAAATTGTTAAAAAACTGTGACCGTTGACCATACTTGCTCTTGCAGATTGCAACTTGTGTATTGAGCAGTATATTTACTTTGTTTTTCTGGTGATTGCCCAAAAAGAAAAGAATTAAAATTTTGCATAGACCAGATTAAAAAAATAAACAAACAACCCAACCCAACCCAAACCAATACAAAACAAAACCTAACTACCAGCAAAAACCCCTACAACACCCTTAATTCTTACCATGTTTTTTTTCTTAATTCTCAATTTGCTTCACTAGAAAATGGGTCATTTTTTTTTGCCCAGAGGGACAATATTTGTGATTACCACCTAAAATACTTTAAATGTCATGAACATTGCATTGAGATGTGTCTATAGATCTGTCTTCACCATTCTTTTCCAAAGCAATTGCTTATTGTTTCTCGTGATACTATATTTCTTAGCTATTTTAAATATTTAAAAACAAAGAGGTCTGATAAAACCTACCAAGTGCTTATAAAATAATTAATTTCTTAGTGTAAGTTTCTATTGTTATCTTAAAATTTCTATCTCAGTTCACATTTGAAGGCGTAAAGTACTAAACACACAAATCTTTAGCAAAAATTCAGATATTTTAAAACTAAGTATATATATTGTGGCTTCTTAGTTTCAGAAATAATCGGAGGGTAAACACTTTGCCCACTAGCTATTAATTTTTGTTTCCAATATGCATTTTCTTTGTGTATGAGAAACACATCTTTGATTAATCCTCTGCAGTTATTTGGCAACATTTAACAGTTTTTCTACTCCTTGTAAATCTCCTATATGGTAAAAAACTGAACTAAGCAAGATGAATATATTCATAACAGGGTTTTTTCCTAAATATGCGTTCCATGTAAAAGTTAAACTGAAGTATTGATAGTTTGAGTCAGATTTGGGTTTTTTTGTTGTTTAGGGGTTTTTGTATATTTGCTTGTGGGATTTTTAGATTGGGTTTTTTGGGCGGGGGAGTGTTTATAATTTATACTTATGAACTACGAAACACATGGTTCAAAGGCATAGACCCATATTGAAAAATCACCTTTTGCTCTACATATGGAGGTATATTTTATGGCAAAGTGGTATACAAAACACATTTTTAAGGTGGTTCAGTGTTGCAGTGTTATATTGTATAATGTATTCCTCTTTAATTAACTATACAGTTATTGACTTATTTGAAAAAAAGTACTCAATTTACCTGAATAATGAAAAATACCAAATAAAAAATATTTGCTTGAGGGAAATACCTTTAATGACAAACTCTCTGTCAATTGGACATAGGCCCATAATTAATGGGGATACAGTAAATGAGGTTAGAAGATTCTAAGGAGCTATTTAACTGACCAGCTGCTAACTTGAGACTTGTTTGCCTAAAAGTTTACAAGGAGGTTGTATTTATGTAAACAAATCCCATCGCATGTATCTGTATCAGAGTAAGATGAGCTTCTTGAGTATACTGACTATCATCAAATCAGTCATCTAAACACAGCTTCTAGTCCATCCAAGACGGTCCAAGATAGTCAAGATAGCTACGCAAACCTGTGGATGTGACATAGGTCCTACCAGAAACTTGTACCTTTCTAGAATAGCAGATTTAGGCCATTGAGATTGCCCTAAAAAAATCTCAAAAATATTTTTGTGTTTAGAGAGTTAAAGCAAGCCTAGCTATATATAGATAAACACACGAAAAAATCTGCCTGAAGGACCTGGACAATCCTGGTCCTTCAATGAGAGTTGATTCTCCTTATTTTTCCCACCAAATGCTACATTTATTTGCGTACTAATTTGGGGCTCAATTAAAAAGCACAAATATGACTTTTTAAAAGAAGGGGGATTATGATAATTCTAAATATGTTTCTGTACCTACTCAGAAGCAAAGGACCCAGCTGGTGCTAATGAAATTGACTATGTTATTCTTCATTTTTTGTTGCATATTATGGTTTTGACAAGATGACCATAGCTTGCACATCCACATGGCCAATGTAGAAGCTGCAGCTAAACTCAGTTTTTTCATAAATTTATTATGAAGCATTGTTCACATTTAGAAAGTACAGATTCAATTATTAATGTTCAAAGGAGTAAAAATCTCATTGCAGGTAGGGATTTAAATTTGGATTATGTACATGGAATGAAAGGCATGTTTTGGCAAGAAAAACTACTGATATTAATGTGGGTATGACTGTGCAAAGATAGCAAACACAAGGAAAAAATGGGAACTAATTTGAGCAGTAATAAAGTTCTTTGTATAGAAATGGAAGTTACCAATATGAATATTTTTTAAACTAATATACTACATGCTGTTCCTTGCAACTGCTAAATATGCAATTAATTTCATATTTACTACTGTGACATTTTAGTCAGATAGTAGTATTGTTCATTTAAATGGTTGTACTTCTTATCTTTATGCTTTTTTTCTCATTGTAACATACGGACCAATATTAGCTTTTAAGATAAAACCTTTCTACCAAGATGAAGCATCAGCAAAAAGGGAGAAGGAGATAAATGAAGGATACCTTTTGGCAATTAAATATGCTGGTACAAGATTTAATTCATACATATTCTTCAAAACACAAGAAAATTGTATTTCCTTCATAGGAAGAACTACCACACACTCTATCTCCCTCTGCGCATTCCTACGTATTCCTTTTTATAGTACATACACATAGTGCAGGACAGTGCACAAAGGACACCTCTTGTCAGGCAAATGGCACTTAAGAACAGAGTTTATATATATAAACATTAAATGGGATATTTTACTACCAGAGGTAACCTAATCCTAAAGGTAGTCTTCAGACTACTTGTGGATTTCTCCCATTCCAGCCTGATAGATGTGATACTGCTACAGCTTTGTGTTTCTGAGCCCTGTCAATAGTGAGGCTGAGCATGTGTCTCCAGCAGGCAGCCAGGGGTGTGTGCACTCATACACACATGCACAAGGGCACACAGAACCCTACACACAGTCACACAGGTCAGCTCAGACAGAGACTGGCACCTTCACCGACACTCACATGAACACATACAATGCTACATTTTCCCATCCTTGCTCCTTCTGGATCTGGCCTGATCCTCTTCTTGCCTTTGGTCCTGCCCATAAGCCTCTTACAATAAGTTTTACTTAGTAACCAAATGGTCTTCCCCTGCATCCTCCAACAAATTCTCTACTTCTCCAGGCAACCACACCATCTCCCTTGTATGGCTTTTGTGATGGAGTTTCTTTCCTTGACACTGAAGGGAGGGTTTCAAGAAGACAGAGCCAGCCTTTTCTAGACTAAACAATAGGATGACACACAATAGGCAGAAACTGATGCACAGAAAGTTCCACCTGAATATGAGAAAGAACATTACTGTGCAGGTGATAGAGCACTGGAATAGATAGACCAGAGAGTTTGTGGATTCTTCCTCAAGGCAGATATTAAAGAACCGTCTGAATGCAATCCTGTGCCATGTGCTCTAGGATGACCCTGGCTGAGCAGGAAGTTTGGATCAGGTGACCCCAGTGTGGTCCTTTCTGACCTCACCCACTTGGTGATTCTGCAACTCTTGGTGAGTTTCCCATCAGGGACAATGACCAAATTTCCTTTGGTAGCTTCAGGATAGTCAGTTCAGTTAGTGCCATTTTCACTGGTGATATTAGTAGGGTTCTTCCACCAATCTTTGCATTTATCGTCATTTCTCTTTAATCACACACTAACATTTATATATATATATATACAACATATCAATATAATTACCCCTCTCCCTTATGTTCTACTGTTTTTCCATCTAAATCAGAGTCTGCATGCAAGGAACTGCAGGGAATATGTTTACATCTGTCAATTTCAAGGTGCAAATTTGCTAAGGTGCTGCCTGGCTCCTTTACGTAGGCTCTCTCATTACACTGATCACTTAAACGAGGTTAAGGCTTCAGCTTTACTGAGCTTACTGAGAATGGAAAAGTTCTGTGGACACAATTCAACTCTACTGTCCTCAACCCAGTTTATCTGACAGTGATATTCTCACAGAGGTGTATGGACAAGACATTTAAAGGTAAATTAAAGCTCTCACTGCTGAGAAATAAACTGTTTCCTTGAGGACCTGTTTATTCAAGAGGCTACTACATTCCAAAGTTCCATTTCAGATACAATGACACTGACATGCCAGGTGCCAGTAGAGGAACTGTGCAGAAATAACTGATTTATGAAAATTAAATCTTCTGTGGAAGCTTTTTTCTCTTTTTAAAAAGAGAGTGAAAAGACGTATTTTCCTCCTGGAGTGTCTGGCCATGGGGCTTATGTCATAACAGCTTTCCAAAATATATTCAGAACATGGTGAATTCCAGATTGTAGGTTAAGGGTTGGACTTGATGACCTTAGAAATCTTTTCCAGCTTTAATAATTCTATAGTTCTATATGGCCTTCTGTGTAGCAATTTTTTTTTCTTGTTGGATCAAGAATGTTTTGCTTTCCTCTTGCATAAAAAAGATTGTTAGCTTTTAAGCTGCCTTCTGCAAACAATGTTAGAGAAATATCACTCACTTTTATTTAATTCTGAGAATTTTAATAAGGCATAGAGAGCATTAATATTTAAACTCACTTACAAAATAATTTTTTCCATGGTAGTATTTGTTCAGTTTTATGACTTACTGAAGTGCAATACATTCACATTTCAGAGCTCCAAGAAGAATTAAGAACTCTTCTGACACTGTAAAGAGAGTTCATTCAAACTCATATTCAGTAGAAAAAGAGCCCCATAGGAAGAAAACAGATACCAGAGTGTAGCTAAGAGGAAAGTATGAAGAAAGACCTTGAAATTCACTCCAAAATTATTATTTGGTAGCTCTGGCTACCAAATACCAGCATTCAAATTGCTGTTCCATTGGCTTAAGTTATTACCACTAAAAACCAGGCTGAGTCAATTCTCTATTCATGTGTAGGCTTTTTTGTTGCTTTGGATAATCAATACTGCATTACTTAACGGCATATCAATTTCCTTACAGGTATGTGACGATTTTACATTCCCGGAGTCATATTATGATATCTATTCTCAATATTACTTCAGTGAAATCACTGAAACTAGATCCTATAAATAAAGGTAGGGATTCCAGAAACAAAAGAGAGAAAAGAATTTATTTTCTGATATTTCTACTGCATAGATTTGTAGTTCAGAAGATGAATAAATTACATGAAATTTGTGACTTTTCTTTTTTCTATTCTCAGGCATTGAGGAAAGTATCTTTAATACTACTGTCAAAGATAACTAAGTCCAAAAATAGTTTGCTACTCGGTACCTCTTCAGAGATTTTGAAATGATTAAATAAAGTTCTTAAGATGTACTCAGTCAGATACTCTATAACAATGCACTTGCTCCTATTAGGAATAAATATTTGGAAAAATATCTACTAATTAGGTTAGAAAGAGTCAGTTCCTTTGTAACTATCACTATCACTACTGCATGGCCTACAGCAGAAAAGTCAAAGTTGTGTCAGTGTCCATAAAAATTACCAATCTCTATCACCATGAACACACTATGCTGTGATGTTGTCACATTAACATATTACACATGACTGAGGAAAATGGTTTTAACAGCTAAATTACAGTAATACAGGAGCTACTGAGAAGTTCCTAGAGTTCCCAGCTTCTGTACCACAGAATATCTTGACACTCCTGCAGCAAAACTGAATGTCAAACCGACCACAGGACTATATGTAGTGTTTACTGTGGAATTCCTGTCACTGCACTCACAAGTGTTTATTTTCTAAATCTTAAAAGGAAAAATAAGATATTCAGGGTCTTTTTCAGAAGACTGGAAAAGCATCCTGTGGAGTTTTCACAGATGTTTGCTTTCATTTTCAAGAGCTTTGCTATGGATAATTCAGTCCTTGTGGTAACAGCTAAATAACATAGGCTAATCCAGTAGCCTTTGAAGTCAGATTGCTGATATTCCCATTGAAGTAAGTAAGCACTTGTTAATGAGTAGATTGACTTCTTATCTTTAGGAATATGCCATTATCCCTGAAGTTACTCTGCTCGTACATTCACCTTTCTAGCTGTGGGTCCAACTGTAACATGCTTGAGATATCCAAGCCCCAGTGCTGACTAATGTGAAATCTCTTGCATTTCATCATTTCTATTAGTTACATTAAACTTGCTCAGTGTCTTTTCTCCTACTAGTTCCTATGGGTTACTGAGGTACTTGGCTTCATGCATGATGTTAAACGAAATTTGTTACAGATTTGTGATTTCACAAAGATGTATGTTACTTCATTTTCCCCTAATTTCTCCCCATTTGTTTTTTCTCATATTCCAGATTATATTTATTTCTTACTATATTCTCTTCTCTTTTTTTTTTTTTTAACTTTGAATCCAGTCTACAGGGTGCCACTTACACCACCCATTTTTCTATAAGCCAAAAAAAAAGACTAATACGTGAATAAGCACAATGAAAATGGAAATGTTAGACAGTCTTCATTCATCTGGAAGTTAAAATGCATGTTTGATTATCTTATAAGGTACAGAAGAGAACAGTAAGATCAAATATTCATGTGCATGCCTCTTAGTGATTTCTTTCATTCAAATATATGTCAGCACAGGGCTGGATGAGCCTAAAAATAAAGCCTTACTAAAGAAAAGTTGCTCCCTGGCTTAAAATTTCCCAGACACATAAGAAAACTGAATTAAAACCAATAGAGAATTTCAGAGTGACAAAAGACTGAATGCCAAAAAGAAATGAATCTGTCTATTTATAACCAAATTAAAAGTTTGAATCAATACAAGAGGAATCAGTGGATTATGTCAGTTATTTATGAGATGGATGGAATCCATCAGTGAGAGAGATAGCATCCGGGAATGCAATGAGGTAACTGGAAAATTAGAGAAGCATCCCACAAATATTGAAACTTACTCAACACCATTAAAGTCAGCAAAATCATGTATGGGATTAACAGCAGGTATGAACAGAAAGGTTAGCAAGCCTGTGGGACATAAAAGTCAAAGGTTTCCTGATTTTCCCCTTTGTTTCTTCTCTGCCACAGAACCACAAATACACAGAATATAGCTCATCCAGAATATATCATATTTAAAAGATATGACTGGATTGCTTTTGTGCCATGTGTAAATTTAACTGCATCCATACTGCAGGTTTGAAATGCTGGTTCTCAGCTGTTTGTCCAGAATTTCCAGATATCTTCATCTGTATCCAATGTCATCCAGGCTGCAGAAGGTAAAAACTCATAAGTGAACAGATAAAGTAGCCAAATAATTTCCAGACAGAAAAAGAAGACAAGCCTTGAAAAACTAGATTAATGTCCATTGCTTCCTTTATACTGTAACCACTGTGAACCACTCGTAGGGCTCATGTTTCTCTCTCGGTACATGCTTTTTGTTTTCTAGCCCCTACTCCTTAAACCTTATGAAAAAAAATAAACTGCAGTGCAGTTTTGGAATTAATGTGTTTCCACAACAGAAACTTTATTAAAAACATGATTAAATATAATTAAAATAGCAAATTATAGCATCTGAAAGTAATTTAAAAATGTGTTAAGGTATTCAAACTGTAGATGGACTTTGTGACCTTTAATACTCAGAATTTAAAAGTAAAGTATCTTTTCTCTTATTTCTATTCTCAGTATATTTGCATTACTTCTCTTTTATGAAAAAAGCAAAGTAGAGTAACTTCTTCATTTCTTCATTCCTTTTTTTTTTAAATTTCACAAATCAAAAAGTAAAGCTGTAGAGGCTGGAGGCTGAAAGGCTGATATGCCCTTCCCTTACTGCTCTTCAGAATTAAGTACCCAGGACTGACGTAGAAGGGAAAGGCCCATTGCAACAAAACCCCCACATATTGATGTGTCCTTGACCAATACAGATATCAATTGGCTTTCAAGACTGCTTTCTAGTGTAGTGGAATGACAGTCATACAAATCTGCCTACTAGGGCTACAGCTCCTCTGTGCAAAATTCCCGTGTTTCTTTAGATCTAATGCACCCTTCTATGTGATCTTAAGACGCATTCTGGCTGTAAACAGCACACAAAGCCTTGTATTTATAATGGAAAGTCTTTTTCTAGGGCCTATTCATATCTAAGGAAGAGGAAGCTGAACTTCTAAGAGCTTCCAAAGATAAAGAAGAACTTTTTAACTTTCCACTTGCTTGAAATTTCTCTCAAGAATAACCAAAAAATTACCATTTAATGGTCACTCGTGAATTAAGCCATTGATCGCAATGTGTTTCTTACCTCTGTAATTCTCTAGCAATAATCTTACACAAGTGTTCACTAATGGAACTCTTGACAAATTGCTATGTATTCTAAGAACTAATAGATCTGTATCTAAACAACACACCTTTCTTTAACAAAGACAACAAGATCTGTTAGGTTGGAATTTTTTGAGAGTTATGAGTTGACAAATAAAAATAAAAACAAAAATTCAAATCAATGCAGAGGGGAATTTCTGTCTCTGTTACTTACTTTACAATCCATATTAAGCATCCTGCTGTTCTGTGATGTTCATTAGACTAGAAATACAAACTAGAAATAGTTCAGCCTATCTCTTAAAGTCACTGCCAGCAACAGAAACAAATGTATTTCAGCAGCACAATTATTGGTCTGTGCTATTTATAAAAACAAGTGGTTTTCCATTTATTCACACATATTATATGGGATTTGAAACTTATTTCATGTTCTCCAGCCCTTCTTTATTCTTATTTCTACCTTTAGCTTCATTTTTTTTTCTATCAGAGTACAACTTAAATCCATTATTAGAAGTCTTTCTGAACATCTCATTCCTCTGAACCTCTCATTCTTCTTGAGAAGATGCAGCATTGACTCCCAAACAATGCCACAAAACATGGCACTTTACTGAGTCTGAAGTGAGCAGTACAGAACCAAACGAACACCATCTCACCAGGCCAGTGCTGGTGAGCTGTATGCAGGGGAATTCTCTCACTGTTTTCTTAACCAACTCCAGCAAGCCACCTGTTTCTCTGCTCGATCAGTTTCGTCTGGTTCTCAAACACACTCACCTAGCCATGTGCTCCTAAGAGAAGATGATATATATCTACATGAAACTTCTCTGGAGGTTTATCTCTCTGCTGTGTGTTCAAGTTTGTTCGCTTTGGTTTGATTTTTCGTGGGCTGGGATTTGTACCTCTTCCTACGTATTCCTTTCAGGTTTGCTGTACAGTCAGAGAACATGACAGCTCTGTAGAGTGCACAGCTGGCACAAGCACTTTCCTTTTGTTAATGTCCCCCATGCAGCAAGGACTAAGCTAGAACTAGAACTGGTATGGTGAGACCAGAAAAAATTGTGTGGTACTGCTCCCAGATGAATATCGTCACTTACTAATGTTCTAACTTAAGGAACAGTGGTAATTAGCCCTTCTCTTGTCCCTGTCCTTTCTTGGTCAGACAAAGATCATTTCACATGGGAACTAGAGCTAATGGAAAAGACATCCAACAGAATTTATGGAGAAATTCTTCAAACATGAGGGATATGGGAAATGGATTTTCCTTGCCATTGAAGATGTGTTGTAGATTGTTAGCCTGCTGCTTCTTTCCTTCCACAGGCACAGTGAAAAGATTCTTTTTAATATGTAAAGAAATAGAGATTTCTTTGAGATTCAGATTAATAATTTATTTCTAATCTTATCAAATAATTAAGTTAAGAATGAATGTCTCACTTTCAAAGTTGGAATCTTGAGATTTATGAAAAGTAAAGCATAATTCAATGTTTAAGAAATATATCACTAAAAGGCAATTTGGTTGGTCTTAATCTCTTCAATCTTAAAATAAAGGATTTCAGCTATTGAATAACTTTCTAATCAGTGAAAAAAAAAACCCTTAAAAAGATTCTGATTTTTTTATTGGTCATTTGGAATGTCTGTTGTTTCAGGCTTTTATAACTTTAAAACTTCTGAGGGGACTGTAGCTTCTTTTTTTGTTGTTTTTTCTTAGAAGAAACAAGCAAAATGCATTTTCTTAATTACTTCTTAACTAAGAAGCTACTTCTTTCCTCCAAATTCTTTCCTTTACTGAGCAATCCTTATTTACCTCTCCTTGCATGCATTGTTTCAGAAAGGACATATTCATTATGAAGTGGCATTTTAAGTTTTCAGAAACTCCACATCTCCAGAAGAATTCTGTGGCACGCATGGAGAGAGGTCGCTGGACCGGTAATTCATAGACTGGTCAAGTGGCTTTCCAGTACATTCCAAAGTTTTGAGGTTTTGTTTCTAAAACCATGGAAAGTCCAGAGGCATTTCTACCATTAATTTTTCAATGAGAACTCAAGTTCTTAACGTCTTTATTTTTTCCAACAATTTTTATAGAATGCTTCCATTTAACTACTAAGATGAAGTATATTGTACTTTTGATATCATACAGCGATTTAGTTCATTTAAGATCATAAAGGACACCAAAATTAATTTATGTAGACACAGACAAAAGCACATAGACATAAAAATGCGGATCTCAGTCTTTTGTTGTGTGCTTCTGAGGTGATGCTGGGATATGTATCCAAATTCTGCAGTTCAAGTGTCATTTCTGTTTACAGACAGATAGCTCCATGCTGAGTATTTAAACCACAAGGTCTTTACAGCACTGCAAGGCTGCTGTAAAGATTTGTTTTTCCTCTCTTAAATCTTCTTAATCCCATTCTGGAGTATAAATACTTCCATAATCTCTTGCTTTTGAGTGAAGATGTCATTATCGAAGATGTCATTTTTTCACTAATCCTTGTTCTGAGTGGACATATTGCTGCATGACCAAGATTCTTTTTACCTAGCTAACAAGAATACTCATGCCCAGCTACTGCCTCTGCTCTTCCACTGGCCTCTATTTGCCAAAGTGCCAGGAAAAAACAGACTACTGTGAATCATCTAAGAATTCTCTTGTTTTTTTTTTCCCTTAGTTTTTATTTATGACAAGACACTGGAAATATACAAAGAATTAAAGCTTTGAAGAGAGATTTTTTATTCATGCAGAAAGGGCCCTGGAAAAAGTACAATTGCAGAAGATGACAAAGAAGAAAGCTTAGTTCTTAAAAGTGCCATATCTTTCTAAGACTCTTGTTTTCATCTGCTGTTGTGGGCCTCTGAATCAACATACGATTTTTGAACTTGCTTTTAGCTGAAAGCTATTTAAAAACTCCTTTTTTCAATCAGCATCTTACAAAGGTAGAAGTGTTTACTCCTTACTTTCATTGTTATATTTTAGGAAGAGAAGCCCAATTCTAAAAGTTGAGTGAAAGACAAACCCTTGTCTGTTGGCACTTGCACAATAGATGCTTACACAAAACTCAGATGATTGACTTTTTAATGTTAAAACATGACATAGCAGTGCAGAGACACACAGACAAAGCCATTCTGTAAGGTTTTCAGTACATCAGTTTGATACTAGCAAAGCTCTATTATTTTCCTTCTTGGAGAATCACGACACCTTTTTTTCAAGTAGTTCTTTAATTTTTCATGTACTGTGCCAAACAAGGTTGAAATTAAACTAATATTCTATTTCTGGAAGCTCTCAAAACTGAGATAGTTACATTTTAATGCTATTTGCTTACCACTTGAATGTTAATTAAAACTGGATAATTTTTTTTTTTTTCTTTTTGTATTTTATATCATCAGGTAACTAAGTAGAAGTAAATTAAGTAATGACAAGTCAAAACTAGAGAGCTACTTCCTTCATTTCGATATGTCATCATCATGACATCTTCCTAACTGCTCTCAAGTGTTCTCATTTGATTCTTTTTTTTTCTTAAAAGAGAAGCCCTCCTATTCATAATTCAGTTTTGCTGCTTGCTTGCTTGCTTTGGTCAAATGAACTGATCAGCTGACATAAAGAAATTATTACCAGTAACCTGACAGCTAGTAAACCATCCTGAAAGAATCATAGAAAAAACATGTCCTTTAATTGTACTATTGAAGATAAAACACAATAGTTTACTAGTGTACCGCATCAAAATAGCTACTTATTAAATGCTGTCTTTTATGTTTCAAAAACTTGAAAGTGCTCCAGTGGGGCAAACTAATCCTGGTAAAGTGCCATAAGGTTTTCCCAGTAGGTCATGGTAGGAACAGATACCAGGACTGAAAGATCTTTAGGAAGGAGTCTGAAACATTGGGCAGGCAAGAATCACACCCTTTTACAGTTTTAAAATGTGAACAGATGGTCGTTCTTGGATGTGCCTAGCTTAAGGAGTGCTGTGAAAATAACATGCACTCTAAATGGGATGCTAGCTAACAGGGATGTAAACAGAAAAATCAGTAGGAGGGTAAGGGGTGAGGAAATTACTATATCTCACTGATACTGCTTCTTACAGAAAACTTGTGCCACTAGATTTATTTAGTGAGTTGCCTTTTTATGTTTAGTAAAAGTTCATTTCACCACATCAGTAAGTTTGTACTGCCATTATGCTATCAAATATCATATTAGTGCTCTACTGAAGCACTTAAAGTGCAGCACTGCTGCAGGATGCACAGCTTTCTGGTGATGAGTTTTATTAAGCAGCCTTACAAGCCTCTGTGATAGCATTTTTCTTTGCACTTTGAATATAAAACTAAAGAGATTTGATGCATTGTGTCTTGTTATGTCTGATTCTGTCAGCATATGGCTTTGTATGGTTCAAAGTGATATGATGTGATGTGAGCTGTAATGCATCAAAGAGACTTTACATTTCTTCTGCATTTTGAATAATGACAGAAATTTTTGCTACAAAACTAATGTCATGTACTGTTACATATTCTTTGTAGAAGAATTATAGTGCTTAGTTAAGAGGAGGATGAAATTGATACAGGGGAAAGGGGTGAAATCTACTTCTTAGACATATACAGCAACTTAAAAGGAAGTCATAAGACAATGAACATCTAGCATGCTTGGATATGAGAGATAATATTTCTAAAAGCACTTTGTTGAGAGTTTACAAGTCAAAAAAAGAGAAAGATTACAAATAAGTTTTGGATTTTTTTTCTGGAAAACCTACAGGCTTGTAAACTGAATAGAAGGAGAGTAGGCTTTTTTGGATGAGAGAAACAATCCTCTGTGTGTGTGTTAGTGTGAGAGAGAGAAAAATGTGGGGAGGGAGAGGGGAGCAGGGAGACAGCATTGAGACAGATCATTGGATAGGTAGTGGGACAAACACCTATAATTTCAGGTTGTCCTGAGTAAGAGCCCCACATCCTGGATCTTTAAGATACCTGATAAAGGTAGATACTAGAAGTTACATGGAAACTGTTGGGGTAACTCACTGATAGACATTTAGCCTCCTAAAACAATTTTATATGCCTGAATTAGAGGATGACTTCTAGACTTATAATTTCCCTTTTTCTTTTCCCCATCTCCTAAATAAGTGTAATAATATCTTACTACCTCATGAGATGTGATGAAATGAACATTTGAAGGGAACTAAATTATCTCAGAAATTAAAGCCATATGGATAACAAGATACGTCCATCATGCAAATGTATTTGAAACATCAAAAGGCAGCAGCTTTGTAAATCTTATGCACAGATTAGAAGGCTTTTTTGAAAATCTTTGCTATAAAAAGGCAGTTTATTGTAGAATACATTCAGAGCTGCTGATGACTGCTACCAAGAAAATCTTTGATCCAAAATCCATTACAAGCTTCATTAATGCCATCAGGTGTTCTAGACACTGTGTTTCAGGCACAGTGTAAGTATCTGTTAATACAGAGAAGGAACCAGCTAGGATTTTGGACATATGGCAGATCAGGAGTAAATAGAAGGATATGCCTATTGAAAAGGACACATGGTAGGAGAGGAAAACAAGTCTAGGGAAGAAGTCATGGTTAAGTCCTGAGAGAAGGCATTGAAATTGGACTTTCAGGAAACAAATGAAGTGAGATTAAGTACATTTTGGATCCTTTTTTTCTACTAATTTATTTTGTCGTAAATAGAGCCAGTAGTAAGCTTGATATCAGTACTGATTTCTCCTAATAGCAACAATCCTTCTTGAAAGAAGACACATATCTTTGTCAACTCTTTAGGTCCACAAATGTAAGAATTTTTTATTACACTACATCATTTCAATTTTAAGTTGCAGAACACAACAAATAACTGCTAATTAAAAAAAGTAATGGAAGTTATCTTCCTTCAAGCCTGAGAAGGGAAAGAAATTATAGTATTTGATTGTGAATCACATATATGTACATTCATACATTCTCAAAAATCTTCAGTAACTCTAGCTGCTTGCCTTGTGAAGAAGAGAGCTGTATGAACAAGCTCTAAATTTTTCTGCACTAGGCAAAATCTTTTTTCCATGATTATTAATGGTTAGAAAGGAATAAATGCCAGCATACAAGATAGAAATCTTGAAAAGCTTTTCTTACAAAATTAATTTTGTTTCTGTACTACTGCAAGTAGAATTTTAAATGGAAGATACAACAAACAGTTTTATGGGTCATATATTAGAAAAGGATGAAATTTAACATTCTTGTTTCTAGTCAGAGAAGTTAATATGGCCTTCCCTATACTGGTGGTGGAAAATTAACTAGATTTATTCCAACTCTTGTGTTTCTCTATGCAGGAATAATATGAATGGAAATTCCATCTATGATATGGCAATTCTGCAATATTTTTTTAAGCTGATGTTACTGGTACTTTCTGGGTTGCTTGAAAGTGGCATTGAACTATGTCATAACAACAGGCACTGCTGAATCCAGCTTTCAGCCATGGCTTGATTTTGTCAGTGCTCACATTGAAATCATCTGGAGTGCGGCAATTTGTTGTAGTATCAGACCTACTACTACGTGCAACTCCCAGAAAAGTAAAGAAGTGTGTATAACTTCAGCTATGATCAGACAGCAGAAAATATTGTTCGTTTTCCATTTTATGCTGTCACTCTGATGGGCGTGGTGTAAATGCCTGGAACTAGAACGCAATCGATGTGACTATTGAAACAAAAACAGGCTATCTTTTCTGATACATAAAATAGTATCATGGTATGCCTTAGTGCCACTGTTGGAAAATATAATCAAGATCTAATCTATCTTTCTTAGATGGGTGACATAATTCATTTGCTCAGAAAGTATTATCATTTATCACAAAAGAGAAATAAAGGAAAAAGCTAGACATACAACCAAAGAAAAATGTATTCTCTGGGTGAGACATAAGACATGATGATACCAGAATCCATGTGTTTCTTTCCTTGATCTTCTATATCACAAAACCTGACTAACATACAGAATTCCAACAAACATTCCATCACTTAAGACTGTTACAGAAAACAGGACTGAAGAAATTCTGTAAGAAAGTAAAAGCTCACTGAGAAAGTAAAAATTATAAAAATGAGCCTACTCAGAGGATTAAGAACACACATACTTCCTTTCACAATGGAAACAACTTTTTGATATTTAAGAGGGAATTTTTTGTGATACAAAGGAAGTAAAATGGCAATTTATATTCTATCAATCAGGAACAGCATAGTTGGCTGTTGACACTTGAGTATCAGCTGCATATGCAATATACTGTTATTTTTATTTTTGTTTTGACATTTGGGCCTAAATTTTTTGTAGTTTCAATTTAGTGAACTATTTTAGGGCCTGGTATAGAACTGAACCTTGGGAAAATAAATATAACGACATATAGAGCTTATCTTCCACATGTATGCCATCATTTTCCCACCTCTTCACATAAGAACCATGTCCACTATTTCCACTCATTATTTCAGTCTTGTAAAGGCTCTTGAGTGTCAGCTTGACTAATTAGCCTTTGTTTTTATGTTTTTCTGCTTAATGCTTCTCCAGGTCACTCCTATTCTGATCACCTCCTATTTCATTGCTCATAATGGAAGTTATTCTGAAAATATGGTGTTCTAAAATAATTTTCAACTGACATTTTAAAAGCATACCTTAAATGTGTCCAGCAGGATACTCAATACCTTTTCAATACAGTTAATAAATATTAGCTGACAGATTCAGGTAGGAATGAATAAGGAATTCACAGGATTATAAATTATAAAAGGACAAAAATGGGATACCAATACAAATATGACCATGCTACCAGTATGCTTGTTTTCAATTTCCATCTCTATTTGCAGTCTAGGGTATTGAATTTGAATTCTTCCTTTCATTACCTTCTTTACAGTGTTTTCCTCTGTAATACAATTTATTTTTTGTTCTTTATTCCAGTTGCAACACACCAATCAACTCTTCTAAAGGCAGCAGAAATGTCAAGAGTAATATTGACATAAGCAAAAGCAGGAATGAACCTTTGGATTAACAGAAAATACACTTTCTACTTGTATTTTTCTCTGCTGTTAAGAGGGCTAGATATTCCTCTCAAAAGCATTTACTATTCTGGTCATCATATATGTAAACAAAGTCAAGACATAACATTTTGTAACAGGTATAATATTGAGCTGAAGTGAATTTAAGAAGCAACAGCAGGTATATGCTTTCCCACAGTTTTGAGGAATACAGAAAATACATTCTCTCATCAGGTTTTTCTCTAATATTTCATGTTGATTTTCACTACAATCGGTATATCACTTATGGCCACATTCAGCAGTGTGGTCTCAGAGTTGTTTTGTATGCACTTCATTTATGTTTGCCATGATTTTTATTTAAGGACATTCCTAAGAACACTTTTATAAACTGTGCAGGTCATTATTCATCTTTGTTATATGGATGGTTTACTAGTTACTTGGCAGCCTGTATGTGATTTATTAGATGGGTGCTTTGATGTCTAGAGCACCAGTTTTTCAAACTTGTCTGAAGTGGAAGCAATCTTGAGGCTGTGATATATATTGATTTGATAATTGTTTTGTAAATATTTTCTTCCTTAATAGAGAACAGAATGCCCCTCTTGCAGTGTAATTACTTGTGGGTAAGGGTTTTTGCTAGTTGTCAAATAGGACACATAAATCAGTATTATTGAATACAAAATCTATGGCTTGATTTTAAAAAATAGGCTTAAGGCTTTCCTTTCAAGCTGTGTTTGAAGACCAATGGAATTTGTATTTATTTTAATTTTTTATATTATTTTTCAAATTTCTTATCTTTGCATATTTATATTGTTTTCTTCATTTTATGCAACAGGAGATGAATTATATACACAGAACTTTCTCTGATATAAAGATTCTTATTAACTGGACATGTATTATGTGCTATTGTTGCTATAGAGCATACTTTAAGTGAGTTGAAGCATTCCTTTGCTTATTTTTCTTCCTCTATTTCCACATCTTTATATATTCTTCTTGCTGAAAAACAATGATAATAAGCCAATTACGACATGTTAATATAAGATAATGCCCTGTCTCATAGAGCTGAATAATGGGTTTTGTTCATTCTTTTTCTACTTCCCTTTTTTGACCCATCTCTCTCTTTTTTCTTCTGTCCTAGGACATCTCACTTCTGGATCTTTTGGAAACATGGATCCAGTTCTGCATGGACTTTAGGCTGCCTTTCATGAAAAAAAGTTCTCACTGCTGAATGCTTTTACAGCAGGTTTTTTTTCTAAAATATTCTTTTAAATAACTTTTTTTTATGAAAGCCTTCTATTATCTTAATTTAGTGCTGATGGTGTTTTGGTTTTTGGAGGGGGGTTTTTTGGTTTTGTTTCTGGGTTGGTTTTTTTTGGGGGGGGGGGGTGTGGTTGGTTGGTTGGTTGGTTTTGTTTTGTGTTGCTTTTTGTTGAGTTTTGGTTTTTCCTCCAGAATCTTAGAATATTATTTAGTAGGTGGTCTTAATAACATGTCAAACTACTTTTTCATATAGTCTTGGACAATACAGTAACATTACAATTATTTGATTGATTCACTGGTTATACTTTCACTGCATTTAAATTTAAAAAAAAATTTGCTTTGCTTAGTTGTTTGCTTGGTACCTAAAAGAAGAATTCTTTTGCTCAAAGGTAGGGTAAGTCTCATTATACTGTTTATTTTTCAACCTTAAAAACAAAAATCTGCCTTGAAAATTTTGCAAAGCTCAATTTTCCAAACCAGGTCACAATCTTACGGAAATAATCGGGTTTGTGCTCGCCTATCTCTTACACTGACATTTCAAATTGTTGCACAATCTCCCACAGAAATTCATGAAATTCTGGTACTTTTAATCTTCTTTCATATTTTGTTTGTTGTTTTCTGGGCAGTAAATATTTTCCTGAGGTCATATCAAGTTTTCTCTGTCTAAACAAAAATTATTTGTCCACTGCGCTGTTGTAGATTTGTCCTCTGAAAATGAAATCCACTGCTTTATTCTTTAGAAAACCATTCCAGAAAATTCATTTGTGAAATGAATAGTGAAAATGTATTGATACTTCCTGAAATCTAATCAAGTCTAGTCGAAGGAGGGATCAATTTACTATTGCATGTTTGTTCTTCTCTTGTTGGATAAGGAGGTGATCTCAGAGCATAATGTGATCTTATCTTCATCTACTTTTCCTGGATTTACCAGTATTGGTCTTTCCTTGGATATTGTCACAAATTTTGATTTTCCAAACTAGTCCTTTGTGCTTGCTTCTCAGCATGGGGTTTTCAAGAATTTGTAACTGTATAGATGACCTTCTTAAGTGGTTTTGTAATAGTCTGTGATTAGCTTTTTAAGTTAATTTTCTACTTAGAGTGGCATGAGTGTTTTTTCTCACTTCTACAGAATAATTCAATAGCTTGAGAGCTTGCTCATTTTGTTTTTTTCTTGAAAAGCAGATGCTTTTAATATCAGAAAATACATTGTGTTGTTTTATTTAAAGTTATTTCTTTGAATCTTATATCTGAAGCATAACAGATTAGCATTAGTGCTCTGACAATTATTGTTGTAGTGTTAAAAGTGCTTCATTTCATAATTTTGAGTTTTAACCTTCTTTGTTGCATCTCTTCCTACACTGATAGCACACACTGAGAGCTATCCCAAGGATTTACAGATTGTGGGAAGTGGGTGAAAAGTGACATGACTGTCAATATGCAGTACATGGTAATGTACAAACTTTAGAAAAAAAAGAAAGGTGTGAAATAATTGATATGAACCCAAGTTGTCATGTCTCTCACACCTGCAAGGCATTATCAAGGCTTAGGAGTACTTTGAGAAGGACACCAAAATTAACAAGAGACAGTGCTCCAAGGAGTTTGAGCTTTACTTCCAAAGTATTTGGAAAAGTGATAGAAAATAACAGATATGCCCCTTCAACCAGTGCTGTTCAGAGTTCCTTGAGCGGGAAAGTCTGTAAGAATCATATGAAACAGTAGTTATGGCTTACACGGAAGTACTGCGTAGATCTACAGCTTACTAGGATGCAAAAAGAAGGGAAGTACACTAATCTTTGTGAATTTGGTTTATTTTAGACAGGATTTTTTTCCAATTTTCTGTTCTATGCTTTGGAATCCATAAAAGAACACTAGGTTCTTCAGTTGTTGTTTTGGTTTCGGTTTGTTTTTTGGGGGTTTTTTTTGGGTTTTTTTCGGGTTTTTTTTCCTCAGTGTTGATAATGATTATAATCAAGATCTTGATTGAGAATGGCATCAAGTTACACCAAGGGAGATTTAGATTGGATATAAAGAAAAATTTCTTCGCTATAGCTGTAGTCAAATATTGGAACAACTGCCCAGGGAAGTGGTCGAGTTACCATCCCTGGAGGTAATTAAAAGATGTATAGATGTGGTGCTTAGGAGCAGGGTTTAGTAGTGAATATGGCAGTGTGGGGTAAACAGTTCAACAATTTAGAGGTCTTTTCCAACCTAAATGATTGCATGATTTTATAATCTAATAAGAGCTTATCTCTTTAACCATCTTATATCTGCAGTCCAGTATCATATTTGTTGTTGTGGAGAGGTTAAACACATGACAGAGAACTTTCTTAGAGCCTTACATATAACACAGGAGGACCCTCTCAAACAAAACGCTTTCACAGCCTCTTCTCTCCCCCTCACAAAGGAGCATCCATATCCTCTTCCCCATGAGCTAGCAATATGCCAGTGTGTAGGATCATGAAGAATACGGATTTTGGATTTACCTACCACTTTTGTGGTACCACTGTAATAAAATATATAATTTCATAGAGCAGCTCTATTGCCACTTTGCTGCAATGCCTTTTATATCCCATGTATACTTTGCCTACTTTGACCGCTCAGCTGAGACTGAACCCTTTTCCTTGGGAGGATGGCTGTCCAGGGACAACTATAACATTAAGGTTCTCAGAAAAGCTTCTAGATGTAAAAGAGCTCACAAGTTCAAGTGGGTAATGCTCCTCCAGAGGACTCCAAAATAAAGTACTGTTAGGCTACAGTGGGAACAGACTCATTTAAGGAAAATGAGTCCACAGGCTCATTTTACATGCCAGCAAGAGAAAAAGCCACATAATTCAGAGTCCCCCATCAGATGACAACAGGATGGAATAACCATTTCTAAAAAACTAGAGGGCATTGAACAGAGGGCCTAGTTTTGCACTTTGACTCTGTAGGCAGATAAGGGTCCAGTATGGAGATATGGAGGGGTGCCAAGTCTGTTAGACTACTGTTGCAAGAAACTAGGACTGAGACAATTTTATCCAGCCCTCACTTAAACATGTATGTTCTATACATCTTAACAGGAAGGAAATAAAAAGAAAGTTAGTTTTTAATTTTTTCTTTCTTACCCAAATTCTGTTTTTCTCAAAAAGAGAGGCACTTCATGCATGCCAATGTATATACAGACATAATACTGTTTCAGACAGTCAGGAATCAGGGCTTAAGTGTGACATAAGAACAAGCTATTACAAAAGTACAGGGGCTGGAAACTGACTTCTGAATAAAGCCAGATTTAATCATATGCTTGTGCACATTGTGAAAGCAGAGTCTTGATGTGTAGGTCAAAGAACAGCACTTAAATGTTGGGACACATCTCTGAATTAAAACCACCTCACTTTTCTCAGTATCCATTGTGGCTCTGTTTTCCTCATGATAACTCCAATGTTTCAGGTATTTGGATTGAATCATCTGGGAAAAAAGAGCATGCGTGAATGCACATTAAAGCAGTCTCTAAAATAAAGGTTACTTCTTTTCCAAATATTTTCTATTTTTTTGTCAAATGTAACATGGTATTTCCAGGTAATGAATACTTACAATGTATGTGGGAAGTGAAGGAGGAAATGCAGGGTGAGTTAAATAGGTTGTATATCAGCTCCTTAAAAAGATAAAAACTTGTTTCAGTTATCCTGCTCCCTAAAGCAGATTTGTGCTTTTAGCAAAAAAGTCTTGTGGTGGATCACAGGCTGATGTAAATAGGTATACCTTTTTTGACTTCCATATATTTCCCCAGTCATATTCTTATTTTTAATTTTTTTTCTTATTATTTTTAAGTGTTATTACCCCTATACAGGACCTAAAATATTTCCTCAAGAAAAGGATAAGACATGATGAAGAGTCTTTCACATATTAACTACCCTACATTATTGTCTTGTGTGATAGTCTTGGGGACAAGCCATCTGTGCTTTACAATTATTCTGGCAACATTAATAAAATGTTCACACACTGTTCTTTCTTACTGAATACACAAAACAATTATTGCTACTTAGTTCTTTTGTTTAAAACATTCCACAATATATTCTCCAGTTGCAACTACAAAGTCAGCCTTTGCTATACAGGGCATGATAGAAGATTATCATTATTTCTACATGCACTTTACTTAGATGGAAGATCTCTATTATAGTTGTGTATAATGGCTACCCATGTTTTTCTTTCATATTAGTTTTCATGTATTTTCATTAAAGATTAGGTCTGCTGCCTTTAAATTTCGTTGATTTACCTTAAACGAAAGAATTCTGACAAGATTTTTAGTCAAATAAGGAAGTATGAGGTGTGAAAACAGAACACAGGAACTGATTGAAATATTTATAGAAGATTTAAGTTTTATTCTCTCTATATTCCTTCTTTTCTTTTTCTACAAGTAGGATGCATTGTTCCATTAATATTGTCCAATGAATAAACACAGTTAAGTAGTGGCATCTACTAGGATGTGAATATAAGCTCCCATCCCATTTTACTATTCTACTCTTATTCTTTAACTTGACTTTTTAGTAATCTGGCCAAGGTGTGTAGACATTTCTTCTCTTTGATAACATTTTTTCTGTGAAGACCCAATTAAGAAAATTTTGGGGAATATAATATACATTTGGAAAGCCTGGAAAATAAACTCTTCAAGCAAAACCAATACTTAGAGTAAATTAAATGGTGAGCATTGGATTAGCAAAGATTCTTCTTTGTAAACAAGTAAATTGCTAATAATATTGATTGTTAACATGGTAGCATTTTCTACAGCATGAATTGGAGCAAAAGAGATAGGTATCTATACACTGCTTATTGTTTTAAGCATCTATGAAAGCCTCTCTTTAACCAAATGGAAACTGGAACGGGTCTGAGGGTGTATAACCTATGATGCAACGCCATGCCACACACCGGGCTAGTGCTCTGGCTGGAATCAGGCCAATATCAAACCAGGAGCCCACAGTGCTGTTTGTGGAGTATATTAGAAGTAAATAGGAATTAGGAATATGATTTGATCTTACTCTTCCAGAAAAATATTTTAGGACAGCATGACTTGTCCTTTGAAAGTGACCTCTGTCACCAGCTTCTATACAGAAAGACTAGGAAAAAAAAAGTCAACAGTTTATCCTGGACAAGAGGATACCAGGTTTGATAAAATTACCCTATCTTACTGTGTGCTACAAAAATTTCAAATTAATTTGAAGGCAAGGTATTTATAGACCTCCATGTACAGTTTAAACTCAATTTCAGGATTTGGGATGAGATTTTACATGTACATGATTGATCTAAGTGTGTCATTGAAAGTCAATAGGATGTGTAAACCTAAATTGCTTAGAATGCAGTTTTAGAGTCTAGTTTTTATTAATGCAATCCATATGTAGTATTTAGAAATATAGACTGGTGTGTGTGGGGGAGAGTAACAACTTTGTCCTGTTGATCAGGGAGGCAAGGAGCATTTAACATTTTTAAGTTAACTCAAACCTAAGTTTCATTTTTGTCACACTTTAGCAAACACTCGTGAATGCTTCTTAGGGCACTTTGATTTTTCTGACTGTCTTACAGTGAATGTAAAATGTAGTTTGTTATCATTTCCAGATCACAGAATATTCTGACATTGAAGGGATATATAAGGATAATCAAGTCCAACTCTTAAGTGAGTGGTGCATGCATGGAATGAACCCACACCTTTGATGTTATTAGCACCATGCTCTAATCAACTGAGCTAATCTCAGGGTCTTTAGTCAGATGTCTGTCTAGTTGAAAAATACAGTTGTTGAAGGGAATCTCAAAGCCTCATTATAACATTTTTTAGTCACTTCTGAATATATTAATTACCAAAATGTCAGGATAAAACATCTTGCATTAATACAATTTTCTCTGTTGTTCAACCAATAACACTTCAGGACCTGAGTGATCTTCTGAAATACAGCTGTTTTGTGAAATAAAACATAGAAGTTATGAGTCTTTTATTTTTCTGGTTTTATTGCCTTTGTTTCCTCTGTTGAATGTGTTTAGCTCTTCTAAAGAGCAGTGTTTGAAGTTATAAATAAGGGGAGGAAACCACTGTTGCTTTAGAGAGCTGTCATAAGAAAACTCGAGCAAAAAATAAAGGTTTTGTAATCTTTCTGATTTAGTTGGATGGGTGAAATCCTTAGGACATATGTTCCTGGACAAGTCTGGAGATAATATTTTATTTTTTAAAAACAATTATATTCAAAGCTGTATTTGTTGTATTTATACTTTTTTTTTTGTATTTTTACATTTTTATGTAAAAAATTTACATTTTTTTGTATTTTTACATTTTACTATTTTTGCCTTGCTCATAAAAGGAAAGGGGAAATTCTATATTTAAAGATGTTAAAATTTTTACTAAAAATTGTTTATTTCTCCTCAAATTAAAGAAAAATATCTTTGGAAAATAATATTAATTATAAGTATACATTAATGTTGTCAAATGTATATTGGACATTTGGATTATTTTTAAAAATATATATTTAATTTTTTCTCTTTTCTGTTCTACAGATTTTTTCACTGCGGTCTCTGCAAAATTTCTGCTCTCAAAGTGAGAAAGTAAGTAGTTAGGTCCCATTTTCATGTGGACCAATTTTAGCAGTGGGCTTAGTTTAAATTTGCTGTATCATCTGTATAATGTTGCTTTTGTGGCATTATAAACTTCTCATGTGTACTGCCAGAAGACATAAAATGGCCCAGTGGCATATGTTATGTTCTTGCATCTGCCTAATTTTCGACTTGAAATACCACACAGCAATGTTTGTGATAAAGTACACACAACAAGGTCAAAGCAGGTGCCTGCTGGGATGAGTAATCATCTTTATTTCATCGTCTTATATCAACAGGTATCATGGAGACAAAGTAATAGCTTTTATGAGAGGAGCTTCATATGTACCTCTGAAAAGTTATGAGGCACAAGACAGAATCAACTAAGAGATAATGACTGTAGATTTGCCATAGAGTGCCCCGCAGTTCAATTTACATTGCATCCTGAAGGGTACTGTGTAGGAAGGACAGATTTTTCAAAACAAATAGGCTTGAAAGCACCATCTAATCACTAATGCTCAAACTGTGTGTGCTGCTTTTAGAGTTCCTTCTCTGTAGAAAGTGCTTTGTTTTGGTTTTTGTATGCCGTTTTACCTCTCTCTTTACTCTCTGTTTTTTAAATAGCAAATATATGCATCCCCCAACATATATTTCAACACTTGTGCAGCCCTAATTGTCACATGAAAAGTGAAGTGGTTTTACATTAGCTATAACAAAAATATTGTACCTCTGTGCTTTCTCTAATATCTAGAGAATTGCTATATTAGTGACATGGTGGAAGCTAAAGACAAATAAATGGGTATAGGTAATATTTTAAGAGATAAGTGATAAGAGATGGAAAATACATAAATACATCATTGCCTAAAACAACATGGAGTAATATCAAGGAAAAAAAAATAGTGAAATTGCTCTAGAAAGAATCTGGATATGCAACTCACAGCTCAAGGGTTCAGCTGTCTGCAAGTTTGTGCTTTGTGAAGCACGACAGTATGACTTTTGAGTCAGCTTTAAGGAACCAAACTGTTACTGAACTGTGCAAATACATAAGCCAAAGCCATGTAAGACAAGAGAAGTGAAAATAAAAACAGAATTTAGTTTTTGAAATTGTTAATAGTAATTCAAAGCATTCTGAAAAACATGAAAGCCTATAACACACGATCAGTTTTGGAAGAAAATTACTCACTGAAATAAAAAACCAACGTGTTTTGAGGACCAGTTGGTGTTAGAGAAAAGTAAATTGTGCTGGGTAGGTCCACTTGTTACCAGTTACTGTCACCTGGACATACAAACCCCTGAGGCTGCAGGCCTGCTCCGGTTCCTGGCACTGATGATTCCTCTCTCACACACACAACCTCCTGTGCCATGTTTGGCCCCCAGTAGACACCCCCTCTGTGCTCTTCCCCTTAGACACACACATGAACCAGGTGATCTCATCTCTAGAGACCCCCAGACCCCACAGTGTCACCAGCAGCTGTCCATGACTACACTGGTCCCCCTGATAGCCAGTCACTCCTGTGATCTTGCCTATGGGGAAGAGCTAGAAATTTAATATATAAGAAACACTGTACTGACTAGGCTTGGGGAACAGACAGATAACCAACCAATCAACCAGAAAACAACACATGACCAGGTCTTTTTATTCCCCTGTGTCTCTGCTTTCCCACACTTATTCCTTACCAAACCACTTAGAACCTTCCCCTAAATATATATACCCATATTCTTGGGAAATCCTGAAATACATTTCCTCTGCATCCCCTAATGTGTCTCACAGCCTTAGGCACTGACCCCCCTCAAAACAAAAGGTGCTCCTGCTTTGGCTGACTTTGATGTATTTCACAGTGGGCTGCTTTTCTGAGACAGATATGGAAGGGCCTGAACAGGGCAATTCTTGCTCCAAGTCCTTAATTTGCTTGGCTGAATGACTTTGTGCCCCTGTGCATCTCTGCATTTGTGGAGATGAGCCTTTGATGGACTGATGGCTCCTGTGGTGAGCTTGGCAGGAAAGTGGGGGCTGGTTTGGACCCCAAATGTTATCTCTGTGTTCCGCTTTGTAGGGATGCAGATGAGCTTCTGTCACAAAACCTAACAACTGAGCAGTGGCCACTTGCCCAGGCTTGTCTGGTGCCTGTTGAGCTGGTAGGGAGCACATTCATGCTTTTATTTTTAGAATATTGGTCTTAAATATTGACATGGCATACTAATAAATACTTGTTTTGCGCTATGTAGGTCCCGTACGGTTCTGTCAAAGATTCCCAAACAAAAGTGACCAGTGAGGATCAAGCTGCAGACCAGGTTTTATATGCAAACTATCTTGTTTCTAAAGAAGAATATATAAAAATAAGGCTTTTCTACCGTGTGTACCTCAAGCATGCAAATTTAATTCTCTTTTCCAGTCTCCAGGTCTACTGGAAATGACATTTTCATAGATATCAGCCTTTTTCAACCAGAAATATGGTCAAAAAAAAAAAGATTAACTTTCAGAGTTTCCTTTGCCTGAGTGACAGGCATATGAGTAGCAGGAGGGGACTATGTATGACATAAGATACCCTTCTTGGACAAGCCACAACACTCCAAACTCTATCTTTCATTCACCATTGTGTCCTTAAATATTTGTGACTAACATTGAAAGATGCCTGAGGGAAAAAAAGAGTTTTTAGTCTTTCCCAGAATAGTTACATCGATTGCATGCTTAAGTTTTAGAAGCATCTGGGAAATTTTTTTTAATGAAGAGAAAAAGTGCTAATTGTGAGATGCAGACAAACTTGTCTTGAAAAGCAAGCGGCAATTGTGAGAAAAGCTGCAATGTGGTTGCAAAATTCCCTTACTCTCACAGCACTTCTTGACATTTACAGAGAATAAAACCTTCATAATAAAAAAATTCTGACTTGGTTTTCATGCATCAACTGTTTTTAAGTAGACTGTGGTTTTTCATACTTTGTTTACCTGTAGCAAAATATTCTAGTCTGGTGAAGGTAGGTTGCAGAGATTTTATATTATATTTTTCACAATAGGAACATCACACAAGAATGCTTCAAAAAAAGAGCATGTTAAAATTAGCAGAGTCCATGCAAGTCCATGCAGAATCTAGCACTATTTTTTTTTCTAAAATGTTTTGGGTAAATTGTTATGATGTATTTAAAAGAGTGTAATTACATAAGAAAAAATTGTATGTAAACCACATCTAGTATAAAAGACTTCAGGGACCTAACTAATATGCTAAATTTCATACTTTAAAAAATATGATTAACCCTGAATTTCCTCTTATCCCAAGTGAATTGTATAATGGGCCTCTTTAGCTCTACAACAAGAAATAAATTTTCTTATCATTTTCTATAAGATTGGCCAGACAAAAATTTAGCTAGTCCAGAAAATAATACATTTCCTGGAATATTTCCTCCATCCTGGGAGACAGAGAGAGAAAAGGACAGGTCAGGTGAGGTCCCAATTCACCCAAGAGGAAACTTGAATAACTACAGAAACCAGAAGTTTTGGCAACAAGCCTTTGCCTACATTAGTATCCCAAAATAAGACTGTGGGATAAACCTGTGACTATGGCAAGAGAAGCCAAATGGGAATATTTCTGGAAGGCCAGACAGGTCAAGCTGTTTTAACACTCTCCCTTAAATATGAATAAAATTGAAGTTATTTAGACACCCATTGCTCTAATTTCAGTAGAAAAAAACCAGCTCTGGACTCAAAGACTAAATTGAAGTTTGATTAATATTAAACTCTGGACTTTGATCTATATGAAGGACCAGATATGTGCAAAACCAGCTAGATTTCTGACAGTATTATCAAATATGTTCTGTAAAAGTCATAAATGATACAAAAGACTTCCTTATGCCCTAACTAGAGTTTTTAATGGTTACTCTGCATCCAAGAAGTTGATGCAGCTTATGTCTGGTTACACAATATGTCCAATTACAGATACAATTTTCAATTTAAACCCACCTTACAGCTGTGCTATTTTTACAGGAGTTTCTGACCCAGTGTTTGTGATTAAACAAGTGGTTTCTTGCAGGCAAAGCACAAAGGAAAACAAAGAAATTATGATAAACAAGAAAATTATATTTTGCTGCCTCCCAAGTTACTGAAAATAATTTTACCATAGATACAACCTATCCACAATATATTAAGTGTCTGATCTACATATGTAAGAATTTATATTCAAAAACTTGTTACTACAGATAATCAAAGGTTCTTAGTATCATTTGAAAATCAGAAAATCCCTCATTTTTCTTCAACTCTTTTTGGAACCATTTTGGAGTATCTGTTTTAAATTTTGCCAGATTTTACACAGAGAAAATTCTTTTTCCAAGGGTAAATAATCAAAAGTTTAAAGTACTTTTGTATTTTAATGCCACAAACATTGTCACTACCATGAGTTCATGAAAAATCAGGATGTTTCTCCATACATCCCAGGTGAAACAAGGGAGCCAAACCTCAGCTGGCTGCAAAAATTGCTGTTGCAGTTTTCCAGCTGTGGGGAGCTCACTGCAGATTCAGCAACCCTGTGTGACATTATGCTTATTCTTCTTTGGGAAAATAATTCAAAAGCTCAGGTTTCATATGTTTCATATATTTCCAGTACACAATTTATTACATTTCACAGGGGAAAATGCATCTCAACATTCCAAAATGTCTTTAACAAGAATTAATTTGTACATACAAATAATAAAAAATAATACAGTACAAACAGTTTTTTTTACATGCAAAAGAAGAGAACATCCCTCTCCCTCTTATAATTTATTTAAGGTTATTTAAAATAATACATGGAATTTACCTGTGAAAGAAAATTCAGTGAACATGCAACATTTGAACAGGAATACAAAACAGCAGTCACGTTTCTAATATCTGCAAAACAGGTACTCTTATATTTAAAAGAGGAGAATATAACTAGCAAAACCACACAATCTCTTGCAAGCTGAAAGTCTGCTCACTGACAAATGCACCCCTCCCTCTTTGTAAAATAACATGATAAGCCAAAATTATTATATTTATTAAAACAATCATCCCATAAATATCATACATATGTGGCACGTGTGAGTTCATATAGGAAGCAGACCATTCAAAGGAAACAGGAAATATGATGAAATAACAAGCACAGTGTAACAATTTAAGACAAAGTATTTGATAACCAGACTGATGAGCCATTACAGATGATGCCTAAGTAGTGGCAGAAAAAAGCTATGTCACGCTGTACCTCTGTAACTTTAAATAATCTTTTCCACAATGTGTACTGACTTTGGGAGTGTAAAAGCTCTATTTCTATTTCCTGTGTTGTTGTAAATACAAATTGACTTTAATGGATGAAATTTTCTGGGAGAAAGTCAGGAACTGGTGTAATAATATTTGTTCATAAGAGTTGCTAGATACCTACCTTTCAGCCCTGTGAGAGAACCCACTTCAGCTTTTCAAGTGCAATTTTGCTAGACAGTACCCCAGTAACCCTGGTTATAGACTGACAGCAGCAGCGATAAAAAGAATAGCAGTGAAGATAACATCAGCAATCATATGTCCCTTTGCTACAGCTTTGACTGATATTCCAGAAGTTGCAAGGCCTAAGGAATAAATGCACAATGGAGGCTTGTCATGGTTCTTTTTAACTTTTATTACTTCTTGCTTTTTCATATGTGTTTTGTATACAGGATACATGAATACATATAGACAGCATATCTTATATAGCGCTTTACACCTAGAAGCACCTTAGAGAAGAAAGAATCCCAACAAGATAAACAGACTTAAAAACACTCTAAAGTTCACAGCTTTATAGTATCACTGCTGACGTAGCATTTTTGAAAACATCAGTTATGGCTGAAAAGGATTATACCGGAATCAAGCAGGACTTACAAGATTCTTGCTTTACCTTATCCTATTGTTTTCCTAATAAACACTTTTGTATTTAGATTGGGTTTTGATTAGTAATTTCTTGTTCAATATCTAGGTTAGCATTCTACTTTGAAAGATGGAAGTGTTTATGTGAATTGGAGAGGACACCAAATAGGAAGAGCAAAAATTTCATGAGAAGGGAATGAAAGGGTTGCTTCTATCCATAGTTTTCACAGAAGTATAATCACTTGCAGTTGCAGCTGTGAGTCAAAACTGCACAGAGGAAGGGAAAAATACCTGATCATAGGCACAGAATCAGTCAAGGCATGGTCACCTGAACATTCACTGAATCTGTAGGTATAGCTGACTTGCTGCCTCACTAATTGCTTCAGTCACTTATTTTCCTCACAGCCTCTTCATAGCTGCTTGATTCCATTTTACACTCTCTTCCTGCCCTGTTACCCTGTTTAGCTTCCTTTCTTCCCTGTGTTTATTGCCTCTGAAGTAAATCACTAAAGAAAGAGATATGAAAAAGATAGTAAAATAATGTTTATTGACTCCCTGTGTGCTATAAGGCTGCTGTAATAAGAATGACTCAAAATAAGTAGAATTTATGTGAATTGAGTATCTCAAAAAGCCAGCAGTAAGATCTATGTCTTCCAGGCCCCAATCTTCAAGTTCTGAACTGGAATCCACCCCTGAAAAATAAAAGAGGAATACAGAAAGACCCGGCTATCTTCTGACAACAACCCTCTAGCATGCGATATTGGAAGATGAACTGTTCAGCAATTGCACAACCAGAGAGCTTCCCAGAGTACCTGTCAACTAAGCTTAGTCCTACTGCCTGTGACCTTTCACAAGCATATCAGCTTCACTTTAGTCATGGAATCTAAGGCTGACTTTTTTGCAACACTGTGACAAACTCTGTCCTTTTTAAAGTGGTTAACAAGTATACTTGAAAATTCAGTGTAGAGGCAGATATGCCTTCCTAGTGTTGAGTAAAACCCAAGTCTTTGAATACATAGAGTGAAGGTTAGTTCTCACGTGACTTCATCTAAGTGGGGCTGCAGGACACCCTCAGGACCTTCCAAGGTGCTGTGGACCAGAGACTTTGAATTAGGAGATCAGGTTGTTCCAGATGGTTTTTGTGTGAACTGGAGTTCTTACCAAGGGGTACAAGTGCTGACTCTCATTACAGCTCTGCTGCAAAAAGCCAGTCCTTTCATGAGGCAGCAGAAAGCTAACTCTGAACATTTCTAAAAGTCTCATCCACAAAGTCTTAGCCGCTATGACTGCATAGCTGAAGAATATTAGAGAAGATGCAAAGGGAGACAGAAATCTTTTGGCATTAGTCTTCACAAAAAAAAACCCCTCTGTAGTGTGATAGAAAAAAAGTCTCAACTTTGATGCACGATACCCGTTTTTTTCATATTATCTTATTGTTTAAATGTCCTATGATGCAACACCATGGTTTCCCATAGAGAAATGAAACTAAGATTGCAAAGATAAAGAATATGAATGACTCAAGACAGAGAATTTTCCTGATAATGGAAACCAGGGAATTGGAAGCTCTTATGAAATAGAGTTGAAGGTTGAACATAGGAATGCAGCTCTGCATAGTGTTTCTTCACCTAGAAGACAGTCACACATTTTCACTCTCAAGTTGATTTTCTCCCTCTTCAGTAACTGTTGCTAAAGTGTTTGTGGGGAAATGCTGTAGACAGACATTCAGGAATGGACATAACAAATTGATATATTTTTAGCAAAAAAAAACCCCTAACTACAGTAAAGTATTGAGCTGATCTAGGTTCTTGATTGAGAGATCAAGGTCTTTGACTCTTTTTTGTCAAAACTAATGGGGTAGCAGGCAATGTGTTGCAGATCCTAAGCTGTCTTAACAGAAAACAATAAGGAACAGATCTCTTAGACTTTGCATAAAACTATATTTAACTTCTTGCTATTTGCTGTCTTGCAGTAGAAGGAAGGTTTTGGCATCTTCCTGAATCTTTGAGTTAAAATGTTTGTTCCTATAAGTACCATTTTCCTGAAAAAGTGAGAGACAAAACATTTTTCCAGGACCCATGGACTACATTACAGGGCAGTAATAAAGCAGAAGATGATGGTTATCTTGAGTGATTTGTTCTCATAAAGCTGCTTATAAAAAAATTATCATTTTCACTAAAACAAAAACCTAAGGAAAACAAAAACAGTGAGAGCACTGCAAACTCAGTAATTTCTGCTTCCTTCATTACAGTGTTTTCTTTCAGGCTCTGGAGAACTTCTTGTTTGATTCATGAGGCTTTGAGAGTCTCTCCAACTTATTCTCTAGTAAAAGCTGAGGAAAACTAGCCTTCTTCATTCTCCTGTATTTAATAATATCATATGGCCTTTCTTTTTCTAGAAGAACACAAGAACTGAAACAATGAAGACTGTATATAAACAGGGAAATGAGGGGAAAAAAGGAAAGCTGAATGAACTTCACCACTCCATTCATTTCTCATACCTTACATTTCTCCAAGCAAAAGGTGGCATAGGTCTTATATAACAAGTGCTTAACAGCTTAGTACACATAACAAGAATTGTACCAATATGCCAGAGAGTAAGAAACAGACACACAGGCACAAATATGCAGTAGAAAACTCAGCAGAAGTTATCCATTTAGTAATTTAAAACAACCCATCCTAAGGTAATGGAAACTGGCAACAAAGATGAACTGCTTTCCCAGGAGGAAGACTATTATCCTAGGCTAAACAGCTGTTTTAAAGAAAAAGTTGCTTCAAACAAAGAAGAAAACAGATGCTTAACTAATTTTAGACATTTTTCAGAAGACAAAAAAAGCACAAAACCACCAAACGTATGAAAGTAAGTTTCTTTTAAAAACCAAGAGAGTTGTATAGCCTAAGCTGAAAACCTAACAAAAAACCAATTTCTAATACAGCACACTGTCTTTGAAAACCCTAGGTATCCTAACACTCTGTCTTTAGGCATCTGTAGCAAAGCTTTCTCTCCATCTCAAGAATCCTCATGCTGCTTCTGGGTATAGCTAACTAAGAGCTGCTGCAGTTGAGGATTTCATTTATCCACAGCTTGTTATGTGCTGCAAGGACATTACAGGCATTTTCCCCAGGTTCAGTCACAGAGGGCAAGTCCCTGTTCCAGACAAGTGAAGAAACTGATGAAATGAAAACATCCCACAGACCATTTTCAATATCTGTAATACCTTCTTTCTACATAAGGAGTGCTGATGATCCCAAAATTCAAGTGATCTGCGTCTGTGCTATAGCAATTATTAGCTCCTCATACAAAGCAAAATTCACCTTTAGGAGATACAGGCTTTGGGGGGTTAGCCATGAGTGTTGCAATAAGAATCCTGAAGCTGAGAACACAAACTCACCCAAGTGTATGAAATTCCCATACAACAAAGATCATAGATGCATGAACTGAAATGTGTAATACTTGCTGTCCACAAATAATTTTCTAAGTAAGTCCTGATTTGAAGGAAATGGTTGTAGTTGTTAACTCCACTACAGATACTACTTAACTCCACTACCTACACTCTTTGAAATCATTGTTTTACCTATAACTATGTATTGACAGGCTCTGATTTAATTAGATTTGTGGTGCTACCAGAACATAAATAAAAGGTAAGGTAACTTAAAAAACTGTAACAATGCAATTCATATTGTCATAGAATGTATTTTAATAGCATATACAATGACATCTAGAAACTAAAGCAGATAAACATTGCATTAAATAGATACCCAAGAACAAGTATCCCAGAACTGATTTTTAGTCCTAAAAATCCTGATGAGATATGTGAAAAGACTCTTCTCTGGAGATGGACAAAGGCTTCTGAAGCTCCTTTTTGTATTTTTCAAGCTTTCCTGTGATTAGGGGGATTTTTTTTGTTTTGTTTTGGTTTGGTTTGGTTTGGTTTTTTATGCAACTTATCCTCTGAAATACACATTTAAAAGTTGCAAGATTCGTTTTGAGACCTGAAAACATTCTTAAAAGTGTCCCATTGTCATGTATGTGAAAATATCCATTCTGGGTAGCTGAGCTAAAAATTTTGTCAGAAGATATGGTCGTCTGACAGTTAAAAAAGTAGCTTGGAGGTTTTGATTTGTCTTAACAATAACAGTGCAGTTCTGGAAGCAATAGTTTGGTCACCAAATCTGGTCCAATCCTCTGTTAAATGAAATCACATCACAGAAACAAGGCCGGAAGGAAGTTTCAGAGATTGTCCAGTTATCTGCTCTTTCCCCATGTTGTGTGGATCACAGTGCTCAAAACCATTTGTCTATGCTGTTCTTTAAAGCTTGCAGTAAAAAGTTTCCCTAAGCACCGTATGCAATCTATTTTAGGACTCAAAGGTTCTTACTGCCAGACAGAAAGCATTCAACAGTGAGTTTATAACCAATTATTGTGCTAACATTGTCCTTTAGTGAAACAGGTTTTCCCTTATTTTCTTTCCAGTATAGCTACAGAAAGTAATTTTCCTTCTGGCCTTCATTTTGCTAAGATAAATAACTCAATTTACGTATTCCCAGAAAAATACCTCTTTATTCCCTAAGATTGCTATTAATGTCTATTCTCTTGTCCAGCCTAATCATTTCTGCAAATAGGGGATTCAAGCAATACTCAGTCTTCTGTCTAGGTAAGGTCATCCCAGAGCTGATTTTCTGATTAAGTTGTAAAATAACATTTGAATTTTGAGCAGCCAAAATACAGTTTTCAGTCTACAGCACCACAGAACAAATGGCTCAAAAATATACCAGTAGAACTAGTGAAAACCTTTCTAGCTAAAAGTAGGACATTAACAGTTCACTAAAAGCAAAATATCTCAAGGATATGTGTCATTTGAACAAAACCATTTCAAAAGAAAATGTGTAGGGAAAAGGAAGGTTGAATTCCCACTAAGTAAACATACTGTTTTGATAATTGATTCTTTTTTTCCCTCCCAGATCCAAAGTGGAAAGAATTCTGGTGAAAATTTAAAATTAGGTTCTTACAGATGTCTAAGTATTGGCCACTAAATGCAGCATCTTGTCTTTGAAAGATGGCTTTTATAATGCTGAGAGTATTTTCCTTTAAGAGCACACTGTTCTCATTGTACTGAATAGGCAAGTCACAATTATCAACTAAGTTAGGTTCCCTACAAGTTTTCTGCTTTTCTCAATCCTCTTCTCATTTTCTGCCTCCTTTCTTTTCCCTCCTACTTCTCCTCCCTTGAATAAGGTGTTAAAAGACTGTGACCAAGAGCTGTTGTTGAGCCAACCTAGTGGAACAAATCTGCTGAGTATAGCTGAATATAGTATTAAACAAATGGAATTTTACAGTGACTTACCGTAATAATAATTAGGTGGGAGAGCAAGCTGGTTTTGAAGACCAGTAATCCATTTATGCCAAAAGATGTGGTCAACTTACTATTTGTCTGTCAAAAGCCTTGATATCTCAGTAAAAAAATTAAAATATTAGTGTACCTTAGTCTTACTCCTGAATATTCTGCAGTTTTCTAATGAAATGTGGGTAGGGATGCGAGACCTGTTACAGAAAAGAATGCAAGTGAATGAAAAAAAACCCATTTTGCTTAGTGCAAAAAACCCACAGAGCTTTCTACAGTATCTCAACTATCTCTGTGCTTCAAAGCTATGGTTGAAATTTCCCCTGAAGCCTACAATACTTCAGGGAAATGAAGAGTCAAAAAAAGACCTGTACTGCAGGCTATGCAGTTCTGTGGCCACTGAGAAGCTCAAGTGATCAAAACTTTGAAGTATACATAGATCCTCTGAAAACTTCATGGATTTCTAAAAGGAACTGTCTGAAGGGGTTCTCCAAAGCATCTGTGAAGGCAACATGTGTCAGTATAGCTTTCTCTGAGTAACGGGAGTTGTGTAAAATTGCTAGCACCTTTTAAGGCCAGCAATATGTTTTTCTAATACATTTCCACTTTCTAGTGTTTTGGGGTTTTGTTTTGCTTTGTTTTCCCCCAGATGTTTTCCATTTATTTTTTTACACAAAAAAACCCATCATGGCTGGCATCCCACAAGTTAATTGTGGAACCTACCTTCTGATTATTTCTACTGCTCTGTGATTTTATGTTTATGGTTTACAGGCAAAGATTTGAAATAAGAGAGAATCAGGTTGAGTGCTAATTTTAGCTAAAGAAATACTCAAAAAGTTTCTAAATGCTTTGAGATACTTCTAGAGCTGGGGAATTCAACCAGTAAAATGTAGTTTTTGGAAGGAATAACTCCTAACTGAAATGCTGGAGGAAATATCACTGAAGAATGACGTGGAGGCTTTTTCATTTTGATTTTTTTTCTTATTTTTTTTAATCTTGGATTTATTTCTGTGTCTTCTTGCTCAGTTTTGTGCCCTAAAGACAAGCTGATGTTTTTTAATATTATGTACTATTTAATGCAGTTTTCTGAGAGTCATTAGTGTCCTTATAAGTGAAGCTTTCACTCTGATCTGCCCAGAGTGTAATTTCTTAATAAAAATGTAATCTTTGTGCTTTGGATTTAAACATGCAAATAATGTAATACCTATACTCAAGTATTGTTCCCTAAACTTCTTATTGAAAGCCGTATTACTGCTATTATAACATCAGAAGCCAAGTTACCGTTCCATGAAGTGGAAATACCCTCTGTGTTATACTCTCCTGCATATCTGTAGCTCATGCTTTGCTTTCACTTACTTTTTAAAAGAATACCAGTCTGAACCAGAACCAAGAGTATGTCTGAGCCAGTGCAAACCTGATTGAGTGCAACATACATGAAAATGCAGCAATACACCTGATATGTCAGCCAGCAGTGTTTGAACTATCAGAAAGCCCTGCTAAGTCCTTATTCCATGATAACAGCAGACCTTTGGTACAAGGTCATATCTGAATAACTTGGTTATGTATGCAACTATCCAGCTGAGCTAAGACTTGGTATTACTGACCTTATTTTGAATGGTCTGTAGTTTCCTTCTGCTTTCCTTTGCTTTTTTAGCACTGCTAACACTGTGTTTCAGAGACAATATCTTTGTTCTGTACAGAGAGATAAACTGTGAAATTAAGCCTCATCAGCACAGCAACTTAGACTATTTAACACATTTTTTCTGAGTAAAAAGTACGAAAAATGAAGAGCTGAAGCAAATAACTTTCCAGTGAATTGCTATCTGTATTTCAGGAACATATCAGTCTACATAATTTCCCCTAAACCAGTTAGGTTTTTATATATTTACATAACACAGCTAATTGCAGATAGTTATGTATTCTTTCCTTGCATTGCTTAAAATATTGGCACAGAAATAACACTAGATCTATCTTGTGGCAAAATGCCATAGCGTTGTCCAATTTCCGAGGAGCCATATGGCAATGGTACAGCCATCTGTTTATCTTGATATTCCTTTCCTGGCAAACCTTTTACCCATATGGGTTATTGGTGCCCTCATCTGTGTATATCATGAAGAGGTTCAAAACCAAAATCTATAATTTTCCCTGGTATAACTTCTAACAATTACACTGAACATAAAGATCACACTATCCCATGTTTAACCTCATCCATTTTTGTTATGTACACACCTGCCTTCTTCTGTTAGATGCAGGAACAATTTGATTTCCAGAATTTGTGAAAGCTGTCATCACAAGCTGTCAGGTTCGAGGCATCATAATCATCTCAAAGGACTGATAGCTTTTGCTTTGTGGATTTGAAACTTCATCACTAAAGAGATTAAATGATCCGTTCTTTTACATGCTGACAGGGTAGCAATTTTGTGTCAGTGTAGAGATTCACGCATTCAGACAGTAAAGCCATGCCGAATATATGTGGAGCCCTTTTACATTTTATGTGACAGCCATTTTCAATAATGTCTAAAATATTTGACATGCACTGTTTAGAATAATTTTAAATAAGGGAGAGTGTTGGCTTTCATCCTGATGTATTAGCAAGCCTGACTGAAATCATGTTTATATTCCATTTAGCAATCTGCTCTTTAATTTCCTCTTTGTATGAAAGAGTTGTTGCAAATTGGATACACCCAGAGTACAAACCAGACATTTTAAGTGTATATATGTTTCAAATCACATCAGAATAGACAAATATGGCTTTTGTTTATTTCGGGATTTTTTTCCTGTTTTAAAGTAGTACAAACAATTTCATTCCAGACACCAAGCAAATGTAAAGATGCAAGGAAAAAGAGCATAGGCCAATGCATTTTTGGGGGCTGTACTGAATTACGTACACAATGAATTGTTTTGCAGCTCTTAGGTGTTTGTTGACTAATGAAATACATTGACTTGTTGCATTCCACAAATTTGTAATACAGTTTATTTATGAAGTTCATTGGTTTATTTGGCAACTTTATTGCTTTTCTTTGAAAGTTTTGTGTACATTAGACTAATTATAATTCATGCAATGTACTTTTATGAAAATTTAATTGGATTATTTCCCTGATTTTCTGTTAGGAATTAAAAAAAAAATTATAACTGTATTTGTTTGCATTTTAAGCATTCTGTGTCTGCTGCTGATTTCAGTTTAGTAAAAGTTTAAGATAAAATCACTTTAAGGATCTCTGCCATGGCCCTTGTTTTTTTTGAATTCTTTGTTTTAATAATAACCCATTAGGAAATCACACATCCTGTTCCTTTTTCTTTTAGACGAATTTTACCAGACTTCCCACCATTCATTTTAGAACCAAGATTGTTCTTCAGCCATTCAAAAACTCTTACTATCCCGACCACTAACAAATCAACCACTGGCTTTGATACCAGAAAGACTTTGAGACATGATTCAACTTTTTGTGTCACATTGCATGCTTGTGTGCATATGTGTGCTTCCATCCCCATTGCTGCTCTATATATCTGTCCCCTACAGATACGCTACAACTTACATGTCTTTTCTTTCTAATCACCTTCCATGTTTGTACGTTCATTGACACACCTCTCTCTGCTATATCTGTGAGCAGATGCTTGAATCAAATTTGGCAGCAAACAAGTTCAGTTCTATTTTTGTGTAAAACCTTCCCATGAAATGGAGAGCAAAGTATTCACAAGGCTCTTAGTCCAAGACTGGTGTGCCAAAAAGGGAAAAGTTTTAAGAATTGAGGAGTTAATAAAACTGATTTGGTTTTAGGGGGCACCCTTATTTAACCTGTCAACTTTACTGTGGTGTAGAGTGTTCTGTAACAGGTGTAAATGCACTCTACTTTTCATTTTGAGCAAAGTAATTTATCTCATTCTTTGGACTTGAATGGTGCTCTTTCATTCCAGGAGCAGACATAATACCCCCTAACAATGTGCAAGCATTTCTGCCTTCCTTGCTTCCTTTAAACTTCTTGCTAACTGAGGACATTTACATTTGAAAACCTGCTTGGCTTTCCAAGGGGTTGAAGTTTCTATTTTGGGACACCTTGAACACATCCTCTTGGTCCCAATTTAGTAAATATATCTCTGTCTAGTGACTCAGATTCTGCCTTAAAGGTCTTGGCATAAGGAGGAAACAGCTGTGACTTTTCTCCCTCTTTTCCAACATGTCAGTGTCCTAGCAACACATGAATAACACTGTCATGAAAAGAGCCTAGAGCAGAAAGAATAGACAGATTAAATATTTGGGTGCACTGCCTATCAAAGTAAAATAGAGGAAAACATATATGCTAGAGTTTCCAGAGTCTGTAACATGACTTCACCAGGCTCCACAAAAGGGCAGAGATCAAAGACAATACACCTAAATCAGCATGTCACTTCACCCAAGCTAACACTGCCACTGATAGTCCCTTCTAATTAATCCAAGGCAATTCAATTGTAACATAAATATAGTTCTTTCAGAACCCAATCTAGAACTCTTGCTTGCTTCTCTACATGGCGCAGCTCTACTGGTATTTAAAAGACTAATCAAATAGAAAATATAAAACAGGTTTAGGTACTAAGAGCCTGAGAATAAAATCTACTATGCAGTGAGACGGTCTTCAGTGCTTCCCAAATTCCTAACCCCTAACATTTCAAGCTGATGACCCAACGAGATCACATCATACCTCCCATCTAGGCAAAAGTCGGCGTTACACTTTCTTGACAAGAAGAGGCAGAAAGATGAATGGAAGAAGGAATCATATGTATCTAAAGTTCTTCTTGAGAAAAAATGGGGTGACAGCTGGAACAGATTGCCAGGCTGAGTCCATCAGGTAAATACAACATACTTACATTTTGGACGTGGAATTTGTAAAGATATAGAGAGGGAATTTTTACAAATTCTCTTTTATTGCATTACAGCTCCTCTGATGGTTTGTGTATCACTTTCCCCAAACTATGTTTTGTGTTACTATGAACACAGCATATAAAGAAATAATAAGATTTGAAAGTTCAGGTAGCTTTAAGAACGAGGCTGCAAAATCTCAGTTAACTGTCTCTAAGTAACTTTGGAACTAAGCACTTACCTAGGAATCCCAAACAGTGCTTTTCAAACCATGAAAGGTGAGAGAAAATGCTAAAGTATGAGGCTGGAATGGTTTTGGCAGGGCTAGAGTTAATTTTCTGCATGGTGGCTGGTATGTGACTGTGTTTTGGATTCATGTTAAACACAGAGTTGATAACATTGAGATGTTTTTGTTTCTGCCGAGCAGGGCTTACACAGAGCCAAGGACCTTTCTGCTTCTCATACCTTCACGCTGGTGAGGAGACTGGAGGTGCATGGGAGGTTGGGAGGAGATACAGCTGGAACAGGTGACTCAAACTGACCAAAGGGATATTCCAGACCATATGGCATCATGTTCAGTGTATAAAGCCAGGAGAAGAAGGAGGAAGGGGGGACGTTTGGAGTGATGGTGTTTGTCCTCCCAAGTCACCACTGCACATGATGGGGCCCTGCTCTCCTGGAGATGGCTGAATATCTGCCTGCCCATGGGAAACAGTGAATTCATTCCTTGTTTTGATTTGCTTGTGTGTGTGTCTTTTTGTTTTCCTATTCAATTGCCTTTATCTCAGCCCGTGAGTTCTCCAGCTTTTAGTCTTCCTGTTCTCTGCCCAAACCCACAGGTGAGGGAGTGAGCAAGTTGGTATGTGGCTGCTGGGTGTGGTTAAACTATAACATAGACTTTTAATTAAATCAGTGTAAAGTCAGCTTATAATAGCATTAATCAATGGCTTAGTGCAGTTAACAATAATAAAATTAAATGGTCACAGCACACAACTTACTGCAGATAAAGAAATAGGCTTAGTGAAGGCTTTAATGTTTTCTCCTCTCACTGACAGGAAGCTATGTAAATCTTCAGCTAAAGAACTCATCAAGCATGCCCCTGACTTTATTAGAAAATGCAAACTTACCTCTTGAGCTGCTGTATTTAACATATGAATACCATTAATTGGTAGTGATGTCAGGAATAATTCCTTTAAGCAGAAGACCAATGTACATGTTACCCTCCCTCTGATCCTTGTGAAAAAGCTCTTGCTCCTGTACAGGTTTCAGAGAACACTGCTGTTTGCCAGTGAGAAGGGCTGGCGTCATGTGAAAGCATGGCTGGAAGGCTCCTAGCATATTAACCTGTGTTCTATTAAAGGATATGATGCTTGGCATTAACACTGTGAACAAAACTGTTCATTCCTTTAAATCCACTGACACCTTGGAAACCATGTTCGGGTTAACCAATTTTTTCAGGCAAAGGCATAGAAAAATCCTCTATGGAAACAGAACCAAACTGCAGGTAACTACAGATTTTTCAGAAGGTACAGATTTTTGGAGACTTGGAAAATAACAATATAGATATTGTTTATTTTTTAATTCATATCAGATTGGGTAAGAATTGCAAAGACTGATGTTTCATGAGGGAAAAGGAAGAGAGTACTGTTCTACGTAATGAACACAACACCTTGTGGCTCAAGAGATTTACTGCTCTCTCAAGAAAATCATGAGTCCACTTTTGCTGAGATCTTGTCTACAGTCAAAAATATTTGGGTTTTTCTCCAAAAAAAGGAAAAAAAATCCTCAGATAATAAGTGTTCTCTAATCTCTTTACATATTAAAACTCTACTTTCCATATACCCTTTTACAGGATCACTTCAAAAGACTGACTGTAAGAGGTGAACAAGCAAAAGTATTTCTTCCCATTTTGTAAAACTGCTTGCTTTAGTAAAAAAGACACAGTTTGACTGTGATTCACAGCAAATAGTACACACAGGATGCTTACAATTTTGCAAGTGTTCAAGTGTTGTTGTGGAAACTTCACCACCACCACCACCTATTTGCAGAAAAAGAAGACATACTGACTAGGACGTGCTTCTGGACAAGATATATAAACTTGAATAAAGGTTTTATTACAGCTTTTTCTTACTTTTATTCAGTTAATTTAGAAATTATATTAATGCCTATAGCAGTGGCTGAAGTTTAAAGCTGGATTATATTCCAGCACTTATGAAACTTCTGTCCAGTTTCAGAGATTTTATAAAGTTCTAACTTCAGTTTTGCTTTCCCTCTCTTGTCCATAAGTGATCAGAGACCAAAGCTGTAGCAGAGCTTATTTGGGACATAAAAAAAAAAATGTTTTTTTCAAAGAAAAATAAGAAATGAGAACCAATTAGATTAAAAATAAGACATACAAAATACCAGTTGAAGAATAAACTGAATCAGGAACTTGTTTATGCTCAACCCAAATTAAATTTTGAGCTTTTTGTGGGGGAAAAAAACCCCAACAGTACTACAACTGAGCCGTTACTTGGATGTGTTTGTTGAATCACAACTGAAAAAAAAAAAAAGGTAAACGTAGAGTGGTACCCCTCTCTACCCATCTACTGAAGAGTTTATGCCACTAGAACTCCAGGACAACCCAATACTACAACTTCTTAGCACATCTTCAACCCCATTTTCCAGATCAAGAAAGATGGAAAGAAGCTGTGGCAGTATGAGGGGAATGAGAGCATGTAGGGACTTAAAAGGAGGTAAACCCATGTCCTGAAGGAAGATCTGTCCATTGCTGTTGAATCTTTTCTAGGCTTTAAAACATTTTTGCATTTTTGAACACTGGCCAACTAATGAATTGTTCTTACATTAATCAAAGATACAACTTCAGCCATAACTGGAGCAGAAGTGGAAGCAAAGGAAAAATCTGCTGGTTTGTCCCACTTAACATGACATGAGAAAGGGAAATAGAGAAGTAAAGTCACTGGTCCCTTTTCCTAACATAAGACAGAATTACAGAGTAACAGGATATTTCTGATGCAATCTTTCCCTCTTCAAGATAGTTGCAAGTGATTTGTCAGAGAACACAGGCAATTTCCAGCATAGGCATACATAAAATAATTTATTGTTTCTAATATGCTTATGCCCACATGAAATACATGATTACAACGGCAAGAGCTTGAATTGATGAGGAAAAGAGAGTTTGAATGCACAAAGATCGCAGAAAGATGGGTGCAGGAAAAAAAAATATTCTGAATGTACAGCTATGATTTTTATCAAAAATATTGGATGCTTTTCCAGTTTTCCTTCAGAAAAAAAATTCCAATTAATTGACCTGATTCTTTAAACATGTTGATTTTGGCAGGATTTTGTATTTCAGTGAAAACTAGTCCTCTGAAAACTCTTGAAACCAGCTGTGTTTGCAGGCTTAATGACTGACATGCCCTAAAGCACAAGAACTTCTATATAGTATGTTGGAAGAGCAATAGTATTCCAAAAGCTTTTGATGGTGCAGAGGGACCTGGATGGGTCACTCATTGCTTATTTTGTCAAGAGACTGAGAAAAAAAAGAAAAGCCTTTTTCATTATGTTATGTACAGAAGATTTTCTTTCTATGTCCATCCTTAGCCAGAGTCCTTATATAGGCTGGAGATCACCTCTTCATTGACTTAGAAGGCAAGTTTCCCACTGGCTATAGCTCATTAAAAAATTTGTCTTTATACAATATTATCCCTAATTAAACTGTACTTAATTATAACTGCAGTATTTTATTACAAATCTGCTATGCATCCTTTAATTTTATTATGTCCTGCTGCCCAGCAATTCAGTAGTAGACTGGAAACATTTCATTCATTTTTTTTCCACTTTTTAAATTTTATGTTATGAAGTTTCAGGTTGATTTCTCTGTGAACTCTGCACACAATTATCTAAGACCACATCTAAAAAATAATCTACTTTTTTTTTTTTTTTTTAGAATTAGTACAGTGTGATTGAAGCAAAAAGCTATCACTGCAATCTCTCATGAAGACTTCATTTTCTTTGTCATTTCTTCCTTATTGTGATTCAAAATGTGTCTGTTAGAACAGAAATTTGTTATTCTTGTTTGCTGACAGAATTCACAGAATGGTTTGGTTAAAAAGGTGCAACAAGAGCACTGGTCATTCTGATTATGCATTCAGTTAGAATGAAAGATATCTTAAAAATGTACAGTATTGCATGGTCCAAAAGAAATACTGTGCAGTGTCAACATTCATAGAATTACAAATGATAATGCCCTTGAAAAAGGTTCAACATGAGGAATGACAATAGTTTGAGGGATTTTTTTTTTGTTGGTTTTTTTTCCTGTGTGTGTGGTTAAAAATAAGAAAGAATGGAAAAAATATTAAAATAAAAAATTATTAATGAAAACAGGACTAAGCTTTGCTCAACAGGCTTCCATTTAACTAAAATTATGAGTTCAAAGAGAGCTAGTAGGTAAATATCTTATTTCTTCTTGCTAAGTAGTAAAAAAAAAAAATTATGAGTGTAAAATTCCAGGTAAATAAATGTCATAAATTTCCCCATAATTATTTAGACTCTTAGGAACCCTTACAGAAAGACTAAAGGGTACATGGGTATGGATGTGAAATGATTCTTTGGACACATTTAACTCTTCCAGGCCATCAGGGTGGTATCAGATATTGTCTCAGCTTTACAAGTCAGACAGTATTCAAATGATAGTTATGTGACACCCTTCATGAAAGGAAATGTCACATTAAAAATTGAAAATATTTAGAAAAAGTTAGACAAATGCAGCTGTAAAGTGTGAGCGGCTGAAATCAGAACAGAGGGAAAAAAAGTGAATTAGCATACAGAAATGCTTTTGAATGCCATGACAACACAAAGACAGGCAGGCTCAGGCTATTTCATATCATTCCATTTGACATATTCTTGCCCCCTGCCTCTCAACTTTCAATCCAGGAGAACAAATGCTTTGTGTGATATTTTAATGAATTCTTTGCACATTTACTGTCACTAAAGCCTATTTTCTCAGTATTAATTATAACAGTCCTCCTGTTAGTAAAAAAATACATGCTATCCTAATGTTGTCCAAGTCTTGATTTTTTCCCTCTGGAAAAAAACAGTATTATTGTGCAGCAGCATGGTTAGGATGCTCCAGTTCAGATTCTGTCAATATTTTTATTAACTCGTAATTTCAGAGGTTTCAAAGCTTACAAACTATATTCTATGCACAACTGGACAGGCCCTGACAGTGCCTAAGACCTAAGCCTGGGGCCAAAGTCGATACACCACTCTCAGAAGGGGGAGTGAGCTAGGTAATTCTTATATATACAAAGATTTTCTGTTAAATAATATAGAAGGATCTGTAAAAAAATGATATAATCTACCATGGAATCATAACCATGTGGTGTCTTTGAAGGTACAACTGTATTATTGCTTATACTTTATGTTTTTTATAAATCAATGACTGACAGATAAACATTGATTGTTCTGAGGTAATCTGATTGTTTTCCCTGATCCAGTGCTATATGCTGCACGTAGGCATATCACTTTCATTTATTCTGAAAAAAGCACAGGTGTCTGTCATTTTAGTTGCAGTAATCTATATTTTTTCTGAGCTTCCTCAGAGTCTTTGTAAAGCAGAAGCAATTCTCTGCAACATTATAAATCATGAAATACAGGAAGTGTTACGACATTACATCAGTAAAATACACAGCTCCAGCTCTTCTTTCCTTAAACACTCAGTGGTTTAAAGAAAAGAAAACACTGTCTGGATTACAGCCATGAGGCTAAATTAGTAAATCTGTTGCTAATAAATAGCCCAGCTGAAAGCACATTAATGAGTGACGAATCTTAAAAGTCAAGATAAGCTAAAAAATCTCAGTCATTTTTAATTATAAATTATACAAGCCCAAAAACAACAAAACAAAAAGAAACCAAACAAAAAGCCCACAAAAAAACCAACAAAAACCCAAACCCAAACAAAAAACCAAACAAACAAATAAAAAAAAAAAACAAAAGCAAGGAAACAAACAAACAAAAACAACAAACAAAAAGCACTTTATCAGATTTTGAGTATTTATTATTTTTAAAAAGTGAATCTTCAACATGGGAGCACCTTCCTGCTCTGTTACCTATAGTGGACCAACACTGGTTGTGTAGGAGCAAAGAAGGCTCCAAAGCCAGGAAATGCCATTTCTAGCAGAAGCACATACCCTGTCAATCAGAGGGGCACTCACAGTACTTGGTATGCTTAGTGCTGGCTTTCTCCAAACTACTGATGTCAGCTCTGCACAGTTTGAAGTCAGCCCCTTACATCACTCTTACCTATGTGTCACATTATGTTAAGAAGACACAGATAAAGACACCAGCTACACAGGAAGAATTGTAGACAGAAGTTTCACTGGTGTTTTGGAGGTACAAGCAGGGTGTTCTTCCAAAAAGCTTGGCCTTGCTCTTGAAGACAAACTCAAATGATTCTTTTGGAAAATATTATCAGCACCCTGAAGTCTATTGAAAGACCAACATACACAAATTTTTTGTTGCATTTGTGAATATTTTCAAATTAAATATTAATATATTTATTTACGTTTAAGCAGGACGTTAGCAACAACTTTTGATTTACCATTTTAAAATGTTTCCAAGTATTAGTGTGTTTAATTTGCAATTCAAGTTAATGCGTATTTTAACTGCAGTGAAGATTTACAGCCTTAGTTAATGACAGGTTGTAAAGATATTTTCATCAGGTAGATCTTATTGATATCTTTGTAGTAAAGAGTGATAACCCATTTAGCATTTCTAAAAGTGTTAACATACGCTGAGAACACTGGTACTGCTATTTTGGATGGGCAGTCCTCCTTGACACCGGGAAAGGTAGAATTACCATGGTCTTCCAGAGGGGATTAGGAAAGTTAGTTCAACTCTTGTACAGAAGCATTTGAGAATTTGGCCTTTAGAAATTAAACTAAAGCAGTTCACCCTGCAAGCATATAGTGACTGTGAAACAGAAATCTGTATTTAGAAAATATATTACTAAAAGAGCTAACCACTAAGAAGCCCTTGTCTGTAATCCTTTTAGTTCATCAGAAAGAAATCTTACACTGAAAAACTCCCTCACCAAAACTTCATTTTAATTCAATATAATAAGAAAGATTTCCTTAGAAGAAAGAAAATTGATATATGACACAGTGGAAGACAGTATAGAAGTAAGATTCTGGTTTACTGCATACTCAATGATCTGAGAGCACATTTTATGAAAATTTATTTATAATGAGATGGGTACCTAGGTAGCTCTGTGGTCTTAGTGCCTGAATTTAGTGCTTCAAAATATGCTAGACTTAAAGGAAAGTATTTAAAGATGAATCATTATAGTCAAAGAAGAATGCAGCTATGAAAACAATTTAAATTTTTTTATTATTGTAGTAAACATTTATGGTTTATTTTTGCTTCCATTGAAGTGAATAGTATAATTTCCATTCTCTTCTTAGTTTTCTGTTGTCTGTTTACTTATCCTTTATGTTGTTCAGAGCTAGTTGTGACTTTCTCTTAAATTTAAGCTGGAGTGTGTTTTTTGAAATCAATTTATAGATTCTAGTCCACAAGGAAATGAGCAACTACTTTCCCTTACTATGGCTAGACCTTTTGCCCGGGTGAGAGTACTGTATTTGAGTCTGTAGTTCTCACAGGCAAGAAAGAATTTGATTGAAATATATTCACTTGTTCTGAGGGGAAAGGATCTCAATCTCTTGTTGATTATTGCCCCACTTGGTATAAATAATTTTATTATTAGAATATGGAGGCTCCACTTTATGATTGCAGTCTTCATATGTGGATGTTTTCAACTGCTTATAAAATACTCAAATATTTATTGAGCCAAAATAAAAATGTATATGACCCTGTAGGCTTTAACAAAGCCATTTGCCTGGTTCCTGGTTCCTGTTTCAGAATATATTTTAATACTTCATATCAAGACAGAGAACATCACTATAAGACATCCAGAGTAATTTATGACAGCATATTTGATTGAACACCTTGGACTTTTCTTCTAGGAATATCTGAATAACCTTTAGAGCAATGGAGGAATCTCTAACTGGCCTTTTGATTTGTTGGGTGAATACACTGAGTTTATGCATTAAACAAGCTAATTCCTTATTATTAGTTTTAGGACTTTATTTTCTCTGTATGTGGATTGAAATATTTCATACAAAACTGAAGAACATATTTATGTTGACACATGGGAAAAAACAAACAACCCTGATTGACATTTGCTCAGTGAACAAGATTATGTCAATCAGAAGCTTTCTTTTGCAAATTATGTGATCAGGTGAGTACCTAAGGAGTGATTATTTAAGTGGTTTTGCTTCTATATTTTTGAAAGGGAGGTAAAAAAGTCCACTAAAAACACTTTAAAGGAAACCTCCAAGAACCACTCATGCATGGAAGCACTCCTCCCAACTCTCATTTCCCATAAGCAACAGCTAGCTGTAGCTGATGGTCATATAGAGATTTTTCAGTATTAGTTCACGTTCTTATGTGTATTTATTAAGTCAGGAGAAAAATCACTGAGAGGTCTATCTTGTTTTGCAGAGAAATAATTAATGATCTCAGGTCATAGCAAAGATAATTAAAGATAAAAAAACCAAGATCTAACCTACAAAAAAAAAAAGTAATGCAAGAAATTACTATTCCCTGTGGAACTTGAGTGTTTATTTTCAATATAATGTTAAGTCAAATAATTTAATAGTTCTTACACTGTTTTATACTATTTCAGGGAAGAAAACCCAAATATCATACAGTCAAGTTTCCCATATGAAATAGTCAGAGTATAGTAGTAATTTCACTCTTTAATTTTCCTGTATGATATAAATGTCCACACAAAATTTTAAGCAGAATGCTTTGGGATCAGATCAATATTCAGTGAAATCTGATTATCTGTAGATTGCCTGTGTAAGTATGAGGAGATTTTCTTCAGCGAGAAGGATTTTCAGATCTTTGAGTAAACAAGAAAAGAACTCACATTTCCTTAGAGCTGTGTGTCCTGAATATTTGTAGCAGCACAATTCCTGCACATGCTTCTTGTTTACAGTACTCTCATATGCAGATGACAGACATGTTGCCAAAAAAAAAAAAGCAACCATAAGGACTCGGGGACTGTGGTATGCTGGACTTTAAAAATGCGGTAAGGATTCAATCCTGAAGCCATGTGCTGTAAAATAGAGAGGCTAAGGCTGCATTAACAGATAGCATAACCAGAGAGGGACAGACCTACAGAATTAAATAGACCATGTGGAAGATCTTACATCATTCCCTGCACATTTATTTCATACTTACTGCAGCTGGACCCCATTGTCCAAATGACCATTACTAGTTGGAGAATATTCAATGCCTACCTGAGGAACATGTTCTTGTTCAGTTTCATCTGACCGGAAAGGAACAGGGGAGCCAAGCAAAACACAACACCTGGGGAGAACTAGGTGACTGATTCCAAACAAATGCTGAAGTGTTTCTCTAATCATAACACCATTTTATCAGTCCAGTTACTCTCTAACAGGCCTTTGGCATCTTCCTGTGAATCCCATTCTTATTAAATTTACATAAATATTTGGGTCATGAAAAAAGAAGAGAAGCTTCTCTTATTAGCACAACTTTAGGCATTTGAAACCCATCAGAGGGCAAGATTTTCAGGTGCAATCAAGTAGATATTTAAAAGGCATTTTTTGAGGAGTTAATAGATCACAGGTGCTACAACAACAAAATTCTCATTATTTAATTTTTCCAACAGTGAGATATAGTGGGAGAAAGAAAGGAAATAAGAAGGTATAATTTCATTTAATTTACCAGAAAAAGATCTGTTCCAACAGATACTGATGCATTTCTGCAAACAAAACCCATAAAATTCTTCTAATTATGAATATTTTTAGCTATCTGAAACTTCATCAAGGAGTATATCTGAACCTGATTTGTGATAAAAGCATTTTCCATCTCTCTACCTTTTCCCAGCTTCCCACAGAAACTGAAATTCATATTCCATGTACTGGCAATGATGTCAAAAGCTTATAGGTTGACAAGCTAAAGTAATTATTTTCGTTATAAGGATCAGAGTGGGTTGCATCTACAGGGTTTGTTCTGAAAAATTCTGCTTTTGTCCACTGTGATTGTCTGTGATAAACACATACAGAAAATGGAAAGCGCAACAATAGATTTCAATAAGGATAGAAATCTGTTTCATACCTATAATTTAGCTTGTTAAAAATGTTAAATTCACATATTTCCATCTGAAAGCATTTCAGACCTTTGATGTTTCTATATTGGTAGGAACATAAATGTTACTAAGCATAGTTAAGGCTGTAAAGTGATAGAAGTTGCAGGTACACAGCAACGTTTTCCTTTCTGTTAGTTCTATGTCTGAATATGTCTAAAATAGGCCGGTGCTGGAAAGAAGTTTTATCCCTCAAAAAAAACCCCAAAGAGAAAACAATGCCTCATTTTTAATAACTTGTGGTTTACCTTAGCACTCTCCCCAAACCAGACGTACTAGCGCGTTAAAACATTTTACTAGGTTACTACTAATGTAAGTATGCATTTAAAGGTGATGGTATGATCATGACATTTCTTTGAAATACTTGGTTGTTTTTTTTCTATGCCATTTTTACACAATCCCTTCTCTGAAACTCTTGGTTTTAAAATCTTTCTCCTTTCCTGAAACCCTGTGACTGTAATACTGCCTTTTAGATCGTCCCTCCCTACAAGGTTGCTAAAAGTATTCCTTTTTACATTCTGGCCCTTGTAAGGTTGTAGGACAAAATCAGCTAATTCAGGTGTGATATCAGAGCACCAGGACTGGCTGATATTGGCAAAGCTATTGAGTAGTATAGGGGGGGTTGGATGTTGACTACATCTCTGGTGGAGAATGTAGCTGAGGAGCATATAATTGTATGGAGATCTATTTATTTGTCCCACCTGGACAATAGGGCAGTAACAACACGGTTCATCTGGCTGCCTACACAAGAAAAGACAAAGCTGCTCTCATGAGGAAAGACAGAGAGCAGAGACCCTCCAAGAAGAATTGTTCCTTTCTCTGAAAATTACATTTATTTGGAGAGAGAAGTAGAAAATATCTTTTTCCAAGTTTTTTTAGGTTTTTTTTTCTCCCTTTTTTAAAAAATACATCATAAGTTAACATCTCTCCCTATCTTCATTCAAGTGGTTTTAGCACAGGTTGTGCAGGTAGAAGATATCGCATTAACCTGTTTAGGCACAGAACATTTAATAATTAGTCAAAAATACAAAAAATAGAAAAAATATCACTGCCCTGAGTCCACCAAATAATTTATCATTGTTAAAGAAGCTGCTCCAGTGACCACCTGAAGGTTACCTTAGAACTGTCAGTTTTTCAGAGAGCCTAATTTGAAGACAGAGACTCTCAGTATTGTGAAAAAAACAATTATATTTATTAAAATGAGAAATAGTTCCTCTTACGTCTCCAAAGGAGCTTGTAGAGGAGACATTTTCCTTTTCTTTTTTCAGAGAATGCTTGTTCCAGAACCTGTTACACACATCTACACACATCCAAACACTCACCTATAAAAGAAAGGAATAAGGAGGCATGAGGATTGAAATTATTTAAAACAGCATGGGAGAGGCTCCTCTTAAAGATATGCATTATTATGCGAATATAGAACTTGTTGCAGCCTGTGATTATAAAAAAATAGGTTTCTCCTTCCCTGAGGATGTCTCATGTTGCCATATGAGCAAAGACCAACTCAATTTCCCTTTGTCTAGGGTGCTTCAGCTGTGTCCCACTTGGCTTCTGTTACCAAAGTTCAGTTCCAAGTTAGGATATTACTAGCACTTTTTCTTTAATTATGTCAAAATGCATTTGACCTGGAGAATGAGTTTAAAGAAATCCCGATGAAATTTTTGAGACTAGCAACTCACTATTTTCAGCAGATATAGAGCGAAATAGCAGGATCCTGGAGAGTCACATATACAGAACTGCAGACTGCTGTAGGGTAGTGCTTCAGAAGCCACAAATTATTCCAAGTGAACAGAGCTGTTCACCAGCTCATATAACAACACAAGACACACCTAAGCAGTAAAAAGAAATTTACTGAATCACAACTGACGATGTTGACACAGTAGATAGTCCCATCTGATCGAGACACCTAAGAAAAGGGCTGGGACACCTTCTGCTATCAGAGCTCCCTGGAGCTCTCCACGGTACCTGAGTCTGGAAATGAGAGCAGAGTCTCGGTATTTCACATCACTCTCTGAAGTTATCATTAAGTAGTCTAGGCTCCTAATTCAGATAGTATGAGGACTGAAGTTAGATGTTGTAGATAAATTGCCTATTTCAGCCACTGTAATCTTCCGTTTTCTTTATTGTGAGTATCTGGAAAATATCTGAAGAACCAATGTTTAGCCCCTGTTATTTGTATAGTGGGCATCAGATGAAATGGTAGAAGTGCAGATTAATGTGTACTGAATTGTTGCTTATTGGTCCTAAACAAGATAAACTTTGATGCACAGGAAATTGTATCCCACTCTAGATTTTCTAAAAGCTATGTGTTACCTATTGGCATATATATTGCAGGATTTGTTAGACATGCATCTTCCAATATCCCTACATTGGTTTCATCAGCTGTATGTTTATAGTAAAATCAATAAACTATTGAAAAAAATTTGTTGAAAAGTTCTTAGGCAGCTGGGTTTTGGTGGTCTATAATAAATGATCATGACTGGCATTTTTAGACCTTGCATTTCAGATGCATAAGTATGTTTTAAATAAGAGGCTAAAGATGCTGAATAAGCTAATGTGTTTGTCACTGGTGCAGATTCATGCTCAGCTGTGCTGATGTTTTCCTTAATAAACACTTGCTCAGAAACTCTACACACATAGTCTGCAATCCACCAAGCCGGTGAAGAACAAAATAAATTAATAAAAATCTGGTGCACAAAATCTTCTTTGGGCCCTCTTCCAGCAATTGTTTACATTGAAAGGTAGCCCACACATTTGAGCAATCCACTTGCAAAGGACACTTACATAAAATCTCACATACATGTAAGAGCTTGACAGTTCCAAGCCTCATTTAAAAACCAGGTTTGTGATCTGAATTCTGTAGTATGCGAACTAAGAAAGCACAAGGTGGAAACGGATACAAACCTCCACAGAAACATCAAGACTAATCACACATTGGCAGGAAAATATTACAAAGTTGATGAATTTTTAATTTGCCACAGTTTGGGTAAAATAAGCCACTTTCTTTTCCCCTTCTCAATACTCTAAAATTATGCCAGGTTTTTTGAAAGAAATATCTCAAAAAGAGAAGGATTCATCAATCATAGGCTTATAAATTTCACTTTAAACCAGTGATAAAACTTTTACCATGTAGATACATGTTTTCCTTTCCCCTCAATACATGAAGGTAAAAATTGATTGAAAATGCATAAGGTAGTTCTCTGACTCTCCTTTGTAAGTGTATCATTGTTTACACACCTAATAAAGCAATGACATTGAGTGTCCAGAAATAACAACAACATTACATGAATGGGCATCTCACCAGCAGTAGAGCTAGGACAGTGACATCTGTGAAGGTATCAATGCAGAATAGATTCCTGGGCATCGAGGTTTTTCTACTGCTTCCCAGACTATTGCTTTATTTTTGAGCAATTGATTCTCAATAGTATATTACTAAATACAACTACATACCAACACAGGGGGAAGGTTTTTGTCTCTCCAACACAGCCATTCACCTACTTAAACATTCAAGCTGTGTCAATTATGTACACATTCAGTTCTCTCAAACTGTTAAATTTTCATCTTTAGTAAAGAAGACAATGCTCGTGGAGGTTTTGTGTTGTCTACATAAATATTTGTGCAATATACTTAGTATGGAAACATATGACTGCTGAAGATAAAGCAGATTCTTCAGGCACAAGAGTACTTGTAATAATGGAAATGAATGACAATCCAGTCTCTGTGCAGGCTGGGGAGGGAGGAAGGAGAGGTGGATGAGATGCATTAAGTGCTCAGTGCAAATTCCCAAAAGCTTATGAATATGCAGAGGTATCAGTGAGAATGTGTGACTATGGGAATATTTTCAGATGATAATTCCAGAGTTTTCTCAACAATCTGTATGTAGTTTGACATCTGCAAATCCTCTTAAAGGAGTATGAATATGGAGTAAGTGCAAAATGTAACCAAGGCCTATTTACAGAAAGAATTGGCAGATTTCATATTGTTTGCTCTGGAGAACTACTGCAAATACGTTCATTCAAAATTTTATTTAATTTATGCTAATAAAATTAGACAGATCAGTAATAGGGAAGACAAAAAGGGCATAGTAAAACACTAATATGTGAGATCTGAAAGCTCCACATTTTTGTAATTCTCATCAAGTGCTGTTTTATGATTATTTTTTCTTCTCTATGGTGCTATATGAATACCCTGGGGGCACCAGAAATCCAAAAGAAGTTAGAGTAATTGATCAGTAGCTGCCCAAGATCACCATTCATCTGGCATAAATGTTGCATCAAAGCTGATATATTTTCAAAATCTTTTCATTTGACTGGTAATGTAGGCAAAACACTAAAAGGCAAATTACTTCTCCGTGATCAAATTAAATAGAAGGTTCACTGCCAATACTAAGAAATACCTTTTACAGTCTTTTGTAATAACTTTTTAGCAAAATAAAACATTATTTCTCAGTGAGGGAGAGTCAGAAACATCGTTCAAGGTATAAGCTGACTTAAAGTCTATAAATCACGGTCACAAGTATTCCTGACTTTGTCTAGGTGTGATGACACCCTGGTGAAATACTGGATATAACAGATCCTGCTCTGAAATGGTGATATAGCCACACTGTTCCCCTATTGCTAGGCACTACACCCCTGACTTGTACCTGACCTAGGAATAAAGACAGAATTGTAACACATCCCATTAGAATTTGTCCATGATTGCAGTCTCTTACTCACACTGGAGCTGGATTAAGCATATTTTTCAATATATAGACTTTGTTGTTAGCACTCTGCCTGTGGCAAACTGTTTCTGCAAGGCAGGGAAAATGGGTAAACTAGGTAGGGGGAAAAATCTAAACCAGTCAAAAAAGTCTTAGAGGCACTTAATTTGAATTTCACGCTCCAAGGACTACAAGTTTGGTATAATTACCTCATACTAACTCATGTAAATGTTATATGTGTTCTATTTATGTGTCTGATTATAAATATTAATAAATAATAATTAGTACATTAGTTAGTAATAACATCTACTTACTTATTTTTTAACAACTTTAATTTTTCTGATTGAGGTAAGTGATGTGAGATAGTGGATCCTGTTGCTGTATTAAATGCAGAAATTATCTGCAAGTCTGGAACTGGTCCCCCCTCTTTCTTCTTGCTGTCTTCTATCTTATTTGAGGAGGCAACTTAGACTGAGATTTTCAGAGCATCTGAAATCTCATAGTTCTCAGAGAGGCATAGTCTCACTTGTCTTTCCAGGCTCCCATGTACACCATGCTGACCCTCCACAATGCCTTCTGGACATGGGAACTGACCCTCCCCTGCGCCTGCTGGACTGTCTGGAGGGTAGGTTTAGCTTAGCTATTAGGAAGAAACTCTAAACTATAAGGGAGATCAGGCACTGGAACAGGTTGCCCAGACATGTTGTGGACTTTCCATCCCTGGAAGTTCTCAAGGCCAGGTTGGATGAGGCTCTGAGTAACCTGGTCTAGTGGAAGGTGTCCCTGCCCATGACAAGGGGGTTAGAACTAGCTCGTCTTTAAGGTTTCCAACCCTAAGTATTTTATGATTCCATGCCATTCCAAAAGCAATTAATTTAATAATTCCATAATTTTCCTCTTTATTTCTGAGTTGCTATGTTGAGCAGGCCTCAGTAACAGGTTTGGTGAGGTGAGGACTGGAGGGGTGTAAAACAGAGGAGGGAAGTATGTGTTTGGCAGCAGTGAGGGAGAGATTCAATGGGGGAAACGGGACCCCTTCTTTTGTTGGTGGTAGGCTGGCCTGATAGTCTCTGGGAACTGTTGCCACAGGTTCCTAAGGAAAGACCTAGGTTTGATCCTTGGGTCCTGGTAACTTAGCATTTTGGGCAAGTCTGCAAAATTTGGGGATCTCTTTCTTCAACATCCTTCAGGTTTCCTGAAGCAATTGTGAATTGCTGTCTCAGATCCCCGACAGTGATCTCCTTTTGTTATAGAAGAGAGACTTTAAGTACCAATTAATTGCTGTTAATCGCATATCTACTGGAATGCCAGCAACAACACTAGACACAAATGTCTTTTGAGATGTTATCTGAAGCATCTGCCCTCTGTATTTCAAATCAAGAGAAAACATTTACAGACATTCAAGTGTATATATGATATAATACATGCTCACACATTTCTGGTAGTTTTCAATGTAATACAAAATGGTAATTATTTCAAAACTGTATTAGAAAAATGAAACAAGGGATCTCTGAAACAGATGAGATGTTTGCCTTGATAGCATAGTGTTACCTGAAAAAGGTGCCAGGATGTTAAAACACCGACACAAACGCAATAGATTTTATTAACTCGCTTTGATCCTCATCCGGAGCTGCTTGATGTTTGGTTAGAAAGGCTTCATAAGTGAGAAGTGTTATTTCTCTGGGGTTGATGGTTTTCTTTTATTCCTGTTAGTGCCCAAGTTTTATAGCGAAATACAAAGATTTGAAGCAAACAGACACATTAGGAATTCATAGTATCTGTATCTCACTTTGAAGGTGTTCTAATGTGTCTTGGACTTTGATCCAACAGAGTTCCCCTCAAAAGCAAATTAATATATTTTATGACTGTATTTTGCATTCATTAATTTCAGATAAACTGCACCACATTAGATCTGTTGCAGAATCACTAAATGTGAGCTATGCAAAAACCAGTATTTTCATTAAGTCTTTCAAAATTAGCACAGAAAGACTACTTTTGGTTTGTATTTCTTAATTTTTGTCAGATAAAAACCAAAATAAGGTGTATTTTTTTAAGCAAATAACAGCTTTTTAAATTGTTGAAAATCAAACTATAGTGGCTGACTTGTTTTGTTAAATAACTTTTTTTATTTTCAGAGTAGCACACTATCTTCCTTAAAGATAAAAGGGAATAAGGCTGCCTCAGGTATATTGTGACTGGGACAAGTAGACTCTCTGGTGAGCCCTGAAGTCCCCCTTCCTTTTCATCCAGCAGAGAGGATGACACTAACCTAGAGTTCAGTTTCAACTTACAAAAAAATTTGATCATATTTATTAAATATATTTGGGTAATAATTTTTTTTAACATTTACATGCACAAAACCACAAAAATCAAAAGTCCAATGCAATAAGAAAAACAAGACATGAAAAGGATGGGATTTTTCATTGAATAAGATATAAAGATCTAATTACAAATACAAGCACACAGATCCCTACTAAAATCAGGGATGGCTCCAAATGAACTGTCCCCAACTTCTTTCCCTACCAGTTGCTTTCATAAGAGGGTCAATGGAATAATAGACCAAGATATGGACAAGGTAAGTCAAAGTACATTCAATAAAAAGCCAAATAACAATTCCCTTGATGGAAAATTTTCACCTTAAGGATGGATCATTCAGAAACTGAATGCAGCAGAACAAGAGTGTCATTTCAATTTTAGTCAAATTCTCTTTAAAATCCAGTACATAATTTCTCATCATAACAAATAAACATTCTCATGTTTGGTGTATATTTTAGCTGTCATCTGAGGAAAAGGCAAATATCATAGTATTTATTTACAAAACCCATTTTGATCCTCCTAAATTACATATTGCTTTGAAAATATGCAACCAGCTACCAAACAGATGCATTGACAAATATCCAGTGAACTCAACCAAGCTCTGCCTATTTACACCCCCTCAGGATAACACAGAAGTATATAATATCCTAAGATGAGATTTTAAATGTAAATGCACATTATCATTAAGGAATAATTTCATACAAGAATGACAGAATTAGTAAAATATAAAGCTGTCTTAAGAATATGAAGTCTAAATGTGTCCAGCTGCCAGAAAGAATGAATATCAGAAGCCTGTGAAGTGTTTCTGTGATGCTTACACAGTATCTGCCATAAACATGTGTTACAGTAAAGAATACTTCCTTTTAACAGAATACCTAAAGATATTTTAAATTAGAAGGTTCTATATAGATATTAAATAATGTATCTCACACTTTTATGAAATCTTCCTCCAAAAACACTCTTAAATTATATTTTGCAAGCTTCTGTCCAGAGTAAACAAGGTAAATATCTATCTTAATGAAAATACAGAACACTGAAACAGGTTCAGAGATTTTCCAAAATGACAGGAACATCATGTTAAAATAATGTTATTATAATGATTTTTGTACATCTAGAACTCATTTGTGTTTCTGGTGTCCAAATATCTTTTAACACCTTGGTGCTAAAACTGGAGCTCTTGACTTTCTTCTCAGAGAGTTATTTGACTCTCTTAATTTGAAATATATTAAGAAGAGGTTGTTTCCTGAAGAAAAAAAAAAAAATCTCAATAGCTATTTGTATAGTTTAAAAATTTGTACAACTTCTATTACCCATCTGCATTATAAAATGCAGAATAGCACCATTTCTTTCGTCAGTAGGAATACTCATCTGTGGGGAAAAAAAATCCAGCACCAACAGCAAACCTCTGCTAATATGAACACAATCAAGATTTCACATCAATTTTGCTTAAAGATCCACTTTTTTATTCATTCCAGATTGCTAAAATAAGGGTAGATCCAGTCCAAGTAGCTTATATCTATTTTAAAACTAATGTCAAGGAGAAAATTAAAGTGTATTAGATAAATGTATATGCATGTTTAACATCTGTGTCTCAGTAATTTTGAACTAGCACAAACTTGTATGGATCTAGAAATTATTACAAGTTATCTATTTCAGTTATATATTAAAACCTTCAAATTCCAAGCTGAAGTTGATGGGTTTTTTTTCTTGGTCCAAACCTCCTACAATACATTATCACAGAAAATGAGCTTGGAAGGAACCTCAAAAGATTATCTTGTCCATCTCTCATGCCTCAGGCAAGATCAGTTCTCCCAATGACATTTCTGACAGATGTTAGTTAAACCTGGTTCTAAAACCTTCTAAAACTATATTCCTGATACCTGTAAGGAATGTATTCTCACTCCTAATAAGAGTGATGTACAGATTAAACACTGCCTTAGGAAACAAACACACTAAAAAACCCCAAAACAACCAAAAAAACATGCACCGGGCTGAAAAAACAAATATTAAGCACAGAAAACCTTTAGGCTTCCTGATGTCTATTTGCTCACCATTAACAATTCTGAAACAAGTGAGAAAATAACACTGCTGATTATCAAGGCTGAACTGATTTTGTTTTGCAATTTATTAAATACAAAGAAGATGCAGCCCTGATAGGGCAAAAACTTGGTTTTCCTAGGTAGAAATTGGTGCTCATGGGGACTGACCCTGTGTATACCAGCAGGTATTTGTAAATATGAGAACCAAAACAGCTGTGTGGGAAGGGCACGTCCCCATGGCTGGGTGCATATACAACTCTGAGTACATGAAAATGGATGGATGCTTGAATGCCACCTCTGTCTCTGAAATTGTACTGTGTATGGTACTTTGCATACCATAAATAGCCTTTAAAGGTTTTTTTTTTCCCCTACTGATTCTTTGTTCTGTTTCTCTTGTATGTGGATAATTATGGTGGTAATTTGGCTACAGCATTCTGAACTTGCATGATTTTTAGTAAGGACGACATGGATTTGAATCTGTCAGCTACTCATAATGCTTCCTTAATATTACCCATTTAGTGTCAATTATAAACAAAAAATAGCCCACTTATTGTCTCATATTAGCATCCACATCAATAATTGTGCAGAACAAAAGGCATAAACTGAGACCATCTGCTCTCACTACAATAATCTACCTAAAAAAGCTTAGCCAGTAACACAGTAAAATATTCTAATGCATTTGTCTGGGATCATGCTGTTTAAGTGTCTTTTGTGATTAAAATTATTACTGCTTTGGTCTATCACCTCTTAAGACATATGTTTCCTCATTTCAAGTAAAATATTGTCATTTTATTTTTATTACTCTAGTATATTAAGATAACCTATAAGAAAAAACTGTACTTTTGTTTTGCACTTCATTGTCACTCTCTTTCCTGCTGATGTTGACAACACTTAGACATTTCTTAAAAAAATCATATATGCTGCAGATTTTTATTTTTTTGATGAGTGCAGAATACTTAAGCTCTGCTAAATGCTAGTATAAAACCATATCAAAATGTAAAATGTTAACCAGAAGTGCCATCATGACCTGAAAAGTTAAAAAAGAAAGAAAGAAAAGAATATTTAAAATCCTACAATCAAAGAAGATTGTTGATGTTTAAAGAGAATGTATTGTGAGTTTTCTCAGCATTGGATATGTGGAATTTTTCCTGGCAGCTTACAAGAACAGATAGGAGTTTAAGAAACATTCACATGAAAGTACAAAAAGCAGGCAAATCCCTGCTGCTTTATGCCAGTGTCCTCACACTATTCTCTAGAACATCAGTCCTGTCAAGACATCTCAGTTTTTCACTTCTAACAAAAATAAGTAAATGAAAATAATGCGCTGCAGATGCCCAGCACATTTAATACAATGTCCTAAATGTTTGGTACAGATCAGCTGCAGATTCAGTAAATGATTAGATGTTCCCCAACACTCAATGGTGACCACTGAAACTTGATTACAAACTGGCTTTGAATAGCAAAATATTTTCTCCAAAAATGAAATATAATGCTACACTTTCTATGTCTGATTTTCTAATATGTTAAGCACTCATCTTTGTCCTTGATTTCAAACAGATTTTTCATATGCTCACAACATGATTCATAAACTGTGTGACTTCTTTTCCATTCTATTTATGCTATGAATTCAATAACAATTTGCTTCACAATATTCAAAATAAAACTTGGAAAGAAATCAAAGGAAAATTATCCCTTTAGGAAACTTCATTAATAAAGTATATTACTGGTAGTTCATGAACTGACCCTATGACACCTGAAAACAAGATTCAAGAGGAAAGTCAAATATTCGTGCCTCTTTCTAGTTTTTTTGAGCTTGGGTAACATGCACAATTTTTGGATTAGATAATTTTTAGCATTCAGGTTAAGAAGAAGAGGCTGATGTGATTGTATTGATGGTTAATGGGTCTATTTATCAGTCCCTGCCTAATATCTTGCTGAGTTTTAATTAAATTTTGGGATTAAAAGTCTCTTTCATCCCAGGTACGTCAAGAATATGAATTGGAGTTCTCAAAAAGAAGGCATGTAGGTTGTCCACTATGTATTAGCCAACAGTACCCAGCATATACAGCACATGTACATAGGCATCTGATCAGCTTGTGTGTGTAGTTGAATCATTAGCTCGAATATGTCAGTGAGACCATGCGCTGTTTTTTGACACTCCAAGGTTCTCAAAACAGCCACTGTAACATGGTCAAGGACAATTGAGGAAAGAAGTGTGCTTGTCATCAGGAACCAAGCATTTGCTCTGCTGCTTGTGTACCAACCTGCTTTTCTTTGATTAATAACAGTCCACCCTTAGGCAACTCATGTGCAGAAATGAGCCCCACCTCACAGGTAAGAGAATTCAGTATATTCATCTTGTATATTGATAACTCAGTAGCTACTTATACTTGATTAATCAGTGCATTTCCAAAATTTGCTCTTTTGTTTAAAGCAGAAATGTGATGTATTCCTTCTCAAAAAGTGGCCAAATAATAAGTTATAAATTCAACCTCTGCTTCTACTCCCCAAAGTCCGAAATACTGCCATAGTGAAAGTATACTCCTGTTTGCTCTTCAACATGTTGTGTAGAAATACTTTCACTTACAAATGTGATAAAAATATTTGAAACTAATGAAGTGTTTTAGCCAGTATTGAGGGTCTTATTTTTTAAGTTCAAAGTGGTTCTTTTTCAAAATTCAATCTTATAAAAAATAAAGTTTTAAAAATTGAAATTGAATTCTTACAATTTGGCCAATGAATCTTGGAATGCCATTTTTAATCTTTTTGGAAGAATAATATACATATTCCTGCCATTTTCAATTGGAAGGTCCTTCAGTTTGTTCTGGCTCATACAATTTGTTTTTCCCAAAGTCTGCACGCGTATATGTAACTATATGGAGCAATGGGTAGGTTCAGAACAATGGCTAGCACCATGGCAGGTATTCAAAAAATTGGCATGTCATTATTTCAGCTTTCATCTGCTTAAAAGTATGGTAATGTGGGCTGTATTTATGAAATCAGGGCTGAAATATACTGTGCTCTCCACCTGTTTCCAAAAGTAATAAAGAAACAGGTAGGAATAAGTGTAATTATAGAATAACAATTTTGACTAGCTATATAAGTTAAGCATTTTACACTCATGTTATCATTAATAATGCCATATGCAAATGCTTTTCTTGAAAGCAAAAAAACCTACAAGCAAAGTAAAAAAGTAATAAGTATCAAGGAAAACAAAATCTACAAACTTTTGCCATATATCTGGAAGAGGAAAAAAAATATGGATTCCTATCTATTACTTTCCATTAACATCAAATCTGTATATCTTTCTAAACATTACAAATTCTTTAGTGGATATTAACATCATCCAGCAATAGAAGAGACATTTCTTTTCCTGACAGATAAGAGAGTCATATCTTAATATTTAAAAACCATACATATATAAACTGTAAGCTGAAACATAAACTATATCCTATTTTAAAAAGAGAATAAATGCATAGTGCTTGTTTTTTTTCTCACATACTGGGACAAGTACTAAATTGGTTTATTTTTTCTCATAATCTGTCCAGTACTTTCATATACTAGATTGACATGATCTAGGGACCTTAAAATCAAGGCAGTATTTATAATAAAACCTTCAACTGGTTGCCCTGGAACCTAACTATATCTGGACAAAAAGTGTAAGTCATAGCCATCCTTACAGAAAGAGATTATCAATATTGTCAAGGATTGTTCTTATTCTGTTGCTTGGGCCATTTGTTAATCTTGTTTTCTCTGTGGAGTGATCCACATATCTTTCTACACAGGTAAAACCAAGCTGGACTCAATCCATAAATGAAAATACTTTCACAAATATTGTTTGTTTAATACAGCTATTGTATGCAGTTTTTCATTGTATGATATCTTTGAAAATGTAAACTTAAAACTGGGTAATGCTTCAAAAGGCTACTGTAAACTCTTGGATACATGAGGAAGAAATCCACCTTGTCAATTAAACAGAGATGAGACAGCAGATACATTTCAAAAACTGTGGATCTGGCTAATCAGTTAAACTGAATTTATTTCTTCAGAATATAGTTGTGTCAGCCTAATATTTAATGTATTTTTGTGAATTATGCTTTGTTTTTAAACTGAAAAAAAATATTAATCATAAACCCCAAAATTATATAATTCTTTAAACTACTTTTTAAACAGTTTGTGATTTCAAATGTTTATTTTTATGTTAATATTTATTTCCACTGTTTTTGAAATATGTCCTTTAAAATCTGGTTTATCTGAGCTGCTAATTTCTACTCAGTTGTGTTAATTTATTTGTATATTCAAGTGCTTTCTCTTTCTCTAATAAATACAATTTGACACGTTGAAATAGGAAAATGAATATTCTGGCATCTTTTCATAGTACCAGAAGTAATGAAAGCAAGAACTATAACAGGCTGCTATCATCAGGTCTGTACCATACCTTTATGGATATGATTCAGTTCAAACAAGATAACTGGTGAGGAATGAAAGGTATGGGCTGTTCACTTCATGTTGGTCTTGATGATCCTTGTGGGTCCCCTTCCAACTCAGAATATCCTGTGATTCTTTGATTCTGTGATCTCTGTTGTCTTTATGGTATCTACTAGCATGTATGATAACTCCTGACTGGTGTCTTTGCTATATTCTGTAGTATGAGTAGAACAATAAATGAGTAAATTTCTTCTAATGAGTGAGTGATGGTAAGTATGAAGTAAAAGTATGATGAGACATGACTGAGGGCAGGATGGCAGAAGATTTCCATTTATGTAACATAATTTCCTTATTTTTGTAGGATTTGTAGGATTTTGGTCCACCTGAAGTCAACAGGTTTTGCAGACTCCACGCTCCAGCCTTTCTGCAAGGGTCATACCTGTGTATCTGCTAAAGAAGGAGATTGCAACATTATTTTGTGAGTATATTTAACATTTATTCAATCTTACAACTCCTTGGGCAGCATCCTCCCATTGTGATCTGATGGGGACTGAGGGCCGTGGTCTGAGTAGAAATGGGGTTCTAGACAACAGGGTGAAGAGAGGAAAGGGACTGTAAGGCCAGAGAGTACCCTCAGGGCTGAGACATTCACTATGTCATTCTTTTAGACACTATCCTTTACGGTTTGTTGTTTAGGACAGTGGTACGAAGCTTTTTTGGGTTTGAGTGGACTTTTTATCTGTTTTGTTTGGGGTCTTTTGTTCGTTGTTTGCTGTTTTTAAATAAATATATGACAAGTTTTCCTGTGTTGTTCCCTTTGGCTCATTTATGGCTCATACATAAGGATCTACACTTCACTTGCAGCCACTTAAAAATTCCTTCCAGGAGAACTAAATGGCTTATCCTATTTACGTTATCCAAATGGTACATGCTGTCCTGCCTCAATATTTGATTTGCTTATGGCACTTACTAATTTTCAATATTTTGCCACTTTTTCTAAACAATAACAAGTAGAAGCATGAACATTGAAGGTTATTATTTACTAGCCACAGCTCAGTGCACCATATAATCAAATCCTTTGTCAGGAGCATCCTGCCACATAATCAGATCTTGTGAATTGTCAAAGGCAATTTTATAAATATATATATTCATTTAAAGCCTCAGTAAGCTTGTCATGGCATGAGAATAAGCACATTTTTCTTTCATTTTCATGCTTTTCCAGTTTTTTATATAGGCAGTAATTACATTGTCTTCATACAGTTTCTACAGTGAGAAGTAACACTATAGTATAGCATGCTATACATACATTTTGATAACAACTGTCATTAGATTGAGGAGCTGATTTAATGGTTGTTTTTTTCCCTATATAACATCATTTAAAGATTTATGTCATTAATCACATTTTACAATGAGTAATGTAATGCACAACACAAATTAGAAGAATCAGGAAACCTCACAAAGAAGGCATATCTTCCCCAAGCCAGTGTAGTTTAAGATGCCAGATTCACTTCTTGCTCTGGCATAGTACTGAACACCTTTGGAATTTTTATTTACTGCAAGGAACAGTTGGAAGATTTTCATAAAGTTTTTGTTTTTATCTATTAGAATAAATAAATTCCAAAATTGAAATAAAACTCTGTGAAAAGACTGATTGATTCAATGCAGGAAATAAAGGTACTAGACAAAAGTTCTTAGAAGGAAAATATCCTAAAAAATTGCTGGAATTATTGCAATAGAGGATGTTAAATGTTAAAAATATTAGAAACAGTAATTTTATGTAAAAGTTTTTATATAATGCTCTGTATATTCAAAACTTTTCAAACATTAGGTGAGAACATAATGGTTTAGAATCTCAGAGAAATACCTGAAATTTTTCAGAGGTCTGTTCTACATGTATATGAGGCTTTAACATTTGCAGTGGTATAGCCCCAAAGAGATATTCTGTGGATGCTGCAGAAAGCATTTTATAGTTCAAACATAGTTTGTGCTTAGTCTCTAATCTCCATACATCCTCATTGACTGTCCTCTAATTGGATGGTGATGATGAAGACATCTGCCAGATAAAAAAAAAAACCATAATCAAGTAATATGTCAGCCAGAACAACCAGTGAGGAAAAAGAGAGAGGAAAAATAGAAGCAGTAACAATACCCCAATTAAAATGAAGAACAAAACAGTTGAAGCGCAGATGAGTGTCAGCTTTCTTCAGACTGTACAGACAATGAGAGCTGTGCAAACACATCTAAGATATGTTGGAAAAGAGATGGCTATATCATGGAAGAAATAGTCCTGAAATAAGTAATTGAATAATATTGCCAGGATTTAGCTGTAACAAATGAAGCAGTACATTTCCTCAGATACATATCCTATGTGAATTGACATTCAGGGAGTGAAGGGTTAGATAAACAGTAACCAATTCTTGACCACAATATACTTTAGCCTTGGCTTTCCTTACAATCCTGATTATTGGATATTGTGTTTTATTAATTTACTTTACACAAAGTAAGAAAGAAGGTTATAGAGAGGCCACAGTTCTATTTGATATACCTAATGTGGTATCATATGCATAAGAGGTGTCATGTGCATTATCAAATTGCAGGGAATTTTATTTAATTTCATTTTTGATTGTTTCTAACAGAACAATGCAGTCAGGGTATGGGTATGGGTAAATTAGAAAGTTTCTTTAGATTCAAAGGGTGTTCAGTCACTGCTGGATAAGTTTATACATTGCAAAAGTCCACATGTACCTATTTCTAGGCTAAATTATCAGTCTAGATCTGAGTCCAAGAAAGGCTATGCTGCTGCAGCTCCATGCCCCAGGTTCAACAAGGGGCAAGGCTGGAGAGGCACATTCCCATTAAGCATGTGCACACAGAGCACATGTGTGCACCATACACAGACAAAGCTGGCCATTGAGCACTGACATGCAGTCACTCACATCAACACAGACAGCACCAGCAGCTTCATCCTGCTCCCCTCTCTGTCTGTGAAGGAGGAAGGACTTGTTAGGGGTTTTATATATATATATACACATATAAATATAGATATAACGGGGGTGTATATTAATATAAATATGCACTTAAATTTTTATGTATATATATATATATATAAAAATAGATACACATGTACAGTCCCTGGATCACAGTCTCCTCGGTTGCTGGCACGTGGACATCTGAGCATTTGAGGCCACAGGCCTGCTCCCTCACATGCACACAAAAATGCATGCACACATGCAAAGAGAACTGCCTGGGACTCTCCTGGTTACCCAGGGGAACTAAAGCCTCTGAGTTCTTTTTCTTAAAGACATACACACACACCCAGAAAAGTCAATGGGTATCCTATCTGGACACCACCAGAGTCCAGCTGGATTCCCCAGGACTCCCAGTAGTCAGCTCCTTCCAAGGTCTTGCCTGTAGACCCTCCAACCACCCTGAGGCCATATCACTTTCTTGCCATCTCACCCTGGTCAATATTTGGTATCCACACACTCACTCATGCAGTCACACCTGCTTCCTGTGCTGCATCACAGGCACACGGCTCTAGGCAGTGGTCTCACCTGCCTCTGCCTGGCTCTTTTTGTCACTCACTTGGGTCTTCCCACTTGCTGCCACCCAGGCACACAGACCATCTGGCCTGTGGTCCAGTCCAGCTCCCAACACCCAGACCTCACTCACTCCAGGTGCTGGTATCACAGGCCTCTACAACCCAAGGTGCCACTCCAGTTCCTGGCTCTCACCTTGCAACACACACACATGCAGACACATGAAATAGAATTCCTCAACCAAGGAAAGAGCTAGAAAGGAATTTAAAAAGGTGTACAGATCACAGTGTTTAGGCAGAGAGCATGGACAGAGAAGCATACCAAACTATTTAATCACCACCAGCTCTTTTCATCCCCATATTATTCTATTCACGCACATTTTCCTTCCCAATTCACTTAGATCCTCCCACTTTTTTTTTCCCCTCTAAACGTCTGTTAATAAGTCCTGGCAATTCCAAAATTCCTCTGCATCCCATAATGTATCCCCCACTGCAAACAGTGACTGTCCTTAGTGCAAAATGTGCTCCTGAAGCACTGACACACTTTGATGTGATACTAGATGATCTTTAAGGTCCTTTCCAACCCAGGCCATTCTATGATTCTATGTGTTTCACAAGTGGACTTTTGAACTGAGGCTTTCCTGAGAAAGCTATGGGAGGGAACTGGACAGGACGTGCCTTTCTCTGAAGACTTAGTTTGTGTGCCTGTGCCCCTGTTCTCCTGGGAATTTGTGGAAATCGAAATTTCATGGACTGATGGCATCTGTGGCGGTCCTGGGTGTAGCCGATGCAAGGTGTTATTTGGCCCCCTCTCCTGCCATGGTCTCTGTGCCCCACAGATGAGCTTTTACCACATACCTGTATATCACAGGTCACTTATGTGTATTTATCCCCAGTCAAATGCCTGAAGAAGTTCTGGCTTAAGAACAGAGACAGAACTATCAGTTGTATAGTGAATTAAGTGAATCACATGCTTGAACTTCAGTACTCAGAACTCACTTGAGACAGCCCAGGTACAAAGTGACTGATGTGTTGATGGTTTCTCTCTCACAGGACAGAGTAAGCTAGGGAAGATCATCTGGAAGCATATTCCTTATTATTGTAGAAGGACACACCCCTAAGGAGTGTTGACACATGTCAATCCATTAAATTTTGTTAGGAATTTTTCCCTGTCTTCTATTTACCTGTATAGACATATCCATAAGAGTGATGCAAAGAAAAATGTAATTAGTCAGAACTCAATATTGAAGGTGTATTTAAAAAATTGTTCCCTCAAAACGGGATTTTATCAAATTGGAGGGGTTATTGCAGGGCTTTTTCTCGTTTTGGCATAATTCAATTTTTAATTGCTTGATGGATCTGCAGTGCGTCTTGGTTAGTCTGCACACGTTGGCAGACTGGGAAGGATACCCTTCCAAAGGGAACGGCTAGAATGCAAAATGATTGTGACAAATTAGGAAGCCTTACTGAAAAAAATAAGATGTCCATCAAGGTGGACAAGTTCAAAGCGCTACTGTGAGAAGTAAGAAGCTGAAGAAAAATGATCTAGAGGATGAATGGTGAGCAGCAGTTCCGCAGTTATGACCTGGTCTTAGCTGAGCCTTTATAGATTCACGGAATCATGCTGTCATAGTGCTAGTGGTACAAACTTCTGGGAGGCACCAAGTACTGCCTGTACAGGATATTTTCAGCACTACATCAAGTCAGTTATTGCTTTTTTTTTTTTAGGCAGCATGAGTAGAAAATGTCTGTAACATCTTTGTTCTCACACCAAAGTGATTTTTTCATGCCTGGGCAACAGATTCATGGTCACCATCTGTGCCTAGTCTTTTCTTGAACAGTCTGGGGTATAGCACTCAGTAACGCTGATGTCTAGTTACCTCCTACAAGACATTTTGAATGTTTTCAATTTCTCAGTCCATAGGCCTTTCTAGATCAGTTATCTACTCTGGTCAGCAGTTTTCTGACTCAATATTTTTATTAGACTGTATCTTGATATGAAGCTTGACCTAGAAGTTCCATAGTAGATTTCATTATAAGAAGGACCTGCTGGCTTAGCAGTGGACACATACTCTGGACTATGGAAGCAGGAAGACTTATTGCAGGCAAATGCATATTGCTGCCCAGAGGATGCCCATCCTGGAAAGGTTCAAGGCCAGGCTGGCTGAGGCCCTGAGAAACCTGGTCTATGTGTCCCTGCCCCATGGCAATGCAGCTGGAAATAGATGACCCTTAAGGTCCTTTTCAACCTAACCATTCTATGATTCTGTGATTCCATGAATATTACAGAAAGAGTCCCTAGCTCAGTCAAACATAGAGTTATATGGAGAAATGTTTGGACAGTTTTAAAGCGAAAGAGATCCTGACATTCATCCCATATGAGTACAGTGTGGATGCTTAAGCTTAAGAGGACCCAGAAGAAAATAAATCTGAATGTAAAAATCAGTGGAAACCTTGAGGCATGGCTTAACAAAGGACTATTACAGAAAGACACCAGTAAGAACTTCATGAAAGACACTTGAAGTGTGTCCTCTAGTCTGCTCAGTGCTGATAAAGCATATACTTTTTTTAAAAAAAGCTCTAGCTTTTTATTCTACTGAAGTCATCGTTCTTTCTGAAAAGATAAAACAGAATTAACTAGTGGGAGATCAGTGCAGAATGGTAATAATGATAGATGACTACAAAGACAGGAGTGTTTGGAGCTGATTAGTCTGGCGAAGAGAATGCTGAGGGTACGAAGATCAGACAACTGAAAATGAGAAAAGCATAAACTCCCTGTCATGAGACTAAGGCAAGGAATAACAGGTAAAAGTAAATCAAGGAAGGTGCAGTATTAGATATCAAAAAAATTATTTGCCATCAGTAAGGATAGTTCAGCACTAGTTTAAATGAGAAAATTGTAGACTCTGCAAAACTGGGGATTTTAAAAAGCAAATTAGACTAATACCTGATAGGAATGATTTCACTGCCTTGGGGCAGGGTGTGGATTAGACAATTTCTCAAGAATCTTCAGACTTATTTCCTATGAAACAATTACACATGTAAATATCCAAACACACTAGTAAGGTATTGCCACTAAGTACCTATAAATTATGTTGCTAGGGAAAAGCACACTCAAATGCTTCTAGAAAAACCTACAAGAGGGAAAACAAACAAAAACTCTTCATTGTAGAGCATTTAGAATATGAAATGTACTCACTCCTAGATTTAGAAGATACAAGGTACTTGTAGTAAAGCCATACTTTCTACTCTGAAGTCATAAGAAAATATAGTTTACTGTATTGAAGCTGGATTTGACCCTATGTTTTCCCTGTCTTGACTTTATTCAGGAGCAATTTTTCACTGTGATAGGCACTAGCGAAAATCTTGATGGCTGAATTCTTAATCTGCTTATCTAATAAGAAATATGATAAATGGTTACAGATTAGTTTTTTTTATTCTTGACCTACAATGTGTCATTGTATCTGCTTATGATGATAAAGAATTGTATAATCTCATGAATAAAGAGCAAGAGGCAGCTGGCTAATTTTCTTATCAACAACCACTATAGTGCTTTTGATAAAAATGGAATACTTTGGACTACACAAGAATTGAAACTGATAAAAAGCATCTACTGGTTTTCTGGACTAAAATTGCTAATCTTGCAAAAGGGGGCTGTTGTCATCATGACCTTCTACTAATAAACATTTAAAATACAGAACTATTTAACTTAATTTTGTGGCTATTCCTGCAGTGCATGCAAATGGAATTTAATTAAAGATTAAAAAGTTACATTAGATAATGTTTTTGACCTCCTGCCCAATTACTGTCTATAAATATACCACCTCTCCTTCTGGCAAGCATATTGTAAATAAAACAAAAAACTACATTAAAGAAATATATCTATTGAATAGAGTTTGATAATATTAGGAAGCATTGGATGCTCCTCTAAACACACAGGAAAAATCTTTTTTTGTCTCAAAGATCTTGCAATTTCAAGTGCCAAAACCTGAGAAATGTGGAAATAAACACAAGAAACACAATCAGGATAAAAATGACCATGTGTAATACTTGTGTGTTTCTTTTTGGTCCTTTTAAAGATGAGCAGATATATTTCATCACCTACTCTTCTCGCTTCTCTTAAGCCATGTTGTCTTTCTTCAGTATTGAGCACCCACTTCTATCCCTATGCTTCTATGCACTCCTGATCATCTTTATCAGTTGCATTATTGTACATATTTTTAAATGGAAGGTTGTCACTCTTTGCTATGTAGACCTGTAAATGAATTTGTTATTGGATTGTTTGTTTCTTTGGATACTTGCAAAAGGTGATGGTGTGCTGTGTTAAAAATAGAGTAGTAACTGTCATGCTCTAGTTTCTACACTGGTTACTTTCACGGTTTTCAAATCACAGCTATTCATATGCAGTCCATTTATATTTAAAAAAGAGCATTTAAAACCTGTATTATTGAAAAATTTTTGATCCTCTTTCAATAAGTAGATACAACACACAGAAAACAAGATATTTCCTGCCTACCAATTCCAGAATCCATTTTGAAGCACTCTTCAAAGATTTCAGTTACCAAATAAAACTAATATAATATACCTAGGAAGTCCACCCTGCTTCTTTCTTCCCTAACAGATTGTGTCTAACACAGGTAGAGGAGAAAGAATTTGTTTATTTCATAGAATTTCAGTTTATCTGTAATGTCTCAGTTTTAATTTTGTTGATAGAGATTTTTTTACTGTACTGTATGCAATTATGTCTTAATCTCACGTTGATGAAATGGCACTGCGCATTCAAAGGTCAGTCTTTCAGCTTTCATAATAGAAATGATGGCAAAAAATAGTCACAGGCACAAAGCAGATATTTAATTGTATGTTCTAGAGAGTTGCTGCTGTTCTCAGTAGAGTTGAAATTGCCATTCATTAAGACATTCAAAAAAAGTCCACAGTTACAAGAAAAGAAACATGCAAAATAACTAAAATCATAGCCAAATGCATTAAATAGCCAGTGTTATCATCAAAGCAATAGTAGTTCAATGTACTCAAAAAGTGTGAATAAACTTTGTCAGCTCCTGCATTCATGATGGAAATCAGTGATAAAATCTTATTTAAATCAGAAAATGCAGCATATTGACTTAATTTAACTGTCTTGAAAGATTAAGATCGTGAAGCAGCTACCAGCCTTAAACTGAGAAGCATTGGTATGTACCAATGGTGTTATAACTTTGCAAAGAATAAAGAATTTGTAAACTATAAGAAGAAAAATTTCTACTAGTTTCCAGTAGCCATTCTAAAGCAGAATTACACCCTCCCATTCATTTTTAGAGATGAATTTGCACTAAACCTTCTTTTTTGTCCTCAGTACTCTGTGATGTTTAGATGTTAGCTCTCTTCTCTAGTTTTCATGAAAAAGGACTTAAAGGAATAAAAATCTGGTTGGATCTTAAACATTTCTGCCCACAGCAGGTGGAAGTGAGACAGCAAGTCAGTTTATTTTGAAACTTATGATGTTCTGATAAATATTAGCAAATTGATAGTAACAAGAATAAAAGCAGCTTTAACCTAGGACTTATTCAGCCATTAAAGCAAGAAAATAAGAGCCATTACAGGTTAATTCACTCTGAAATCCAGATATTTTAACAGAACACACTCTAAAGCTACATTCTTTATAGGATACTGGTAGCCTACAGGAAGTAGACTATAAAAAGAAATGTGTGTAACTTTGTCTCCAGGTGATGAGCCAATGACTCACAAATTACTGCCATAACTACAAGTATGATTTAGCAGTCTAAAATTTGCAGGTGGGATATATTAATTTGCAACAACCACTTACAAACCCATTTTGTGGAATGCTTTTCTCCAGACAGCACTTTTATTTAATTCAGCAATGCTGGCCATGTCAAATGCACTTGAAAGACCTTTATCACCTCTACAGGAATTCCATACATGGCCTCGAAAAAATGTTTGGTTTTACTGTAATATAATTTCTAAAAATACCTTATAACTTTTTCACAAAGAATAAGACTGTAGTTGAAAAATTATGGAAAACTGCCAAATATGTTTTATTCCTTTCATAATTGAAGTGCAACATTCTTATTAATAAGAAAATTGCAGTAAGAAAGATATATATCTATTAATCTCAGATAACAGAGACAATAAGTAAAGACCAGGGTGTGTTCAGAAGAATGCTAGTAATACAATTAAAAGTAGTTTACCATGACATAAGTGAAGTTTTTTGCAATTTGGATCAGTTACAATAATCTCTTTTGCGGAATACGCAGTTTTACAAGGCAAATGCTACCTCTCAGAGAGCAAGACTGCATTCTATCTCTCACCTTTCTTTGATTAATCACAAAATTCAATGTGTCTGGCTTTTCACTCTTCTACAGCTGTGCATTCCTACTTGCAGGAGTGATTAATTCAAAAAGCATTTTATGTTCAGTGCTTAACAGAACTTCATGAAATGAGGGCATGGGATTTAAGGTAATGACTTACTATGTATTTACAAATCTGGTGAAGTATGAGAATACTGAGATTTTCCAGTGATAAGATCCTTTCCCTCTGAGTTTAAAGTATGATAACAATTTCCACCTAATTTTTTTATTAGATCAATAATGATCCTGAAACTATAACATTGCTACTATATTCCAAGTTATCTACATTTAAATATGCATTTTAAAAAGTTCTTACTTTTATATTTGTGTATAGGTTGTGTGTTAAATGCAAAGTTGCCTGTATCAACAATCTTGAGAGACCATATAACATGGACTAGCCTGTGGTAATAATAATTGAATAAAAAGTACCTTTCTGGGGTTTTTTTTTACAGATTTACTGTGTCCATCTTTTCCTGTCAAAACCAAGCAAAACCCTATACAATGTCTTTATTTCAATGAGTTTGGATATGGTGTTTTTTTTAAAATACATTTTGTGTCATAGGTTTCACAGAATGTAAGGCCAGAAGATCTCATTTCAAACATCTAATCTGACTCCATAAAGAGCTTGGTTGAGTCAATCGAACTTCAAAATAACTTCAAAACTCCCAGATTTATTATGGGTGAAGGGTTTCTAATATTTTTAGGGAAGGAAAATCCCAAAAGACCCCCACAACTAGCTACTTTCTTATTGAAACCACTTTTAAAAAAAAAAGACCATAAATATGCTGACTAGTCAGTTTTTATATTGCTGTTAATATTTACAAAAGACAGACATATTAAACAAGTATTTCTCTCCCCTACCGAGGATGGAAGAGTATAAAGAGAAGGATGATACAATTATATTTCAAAATGATGAAGAAATCTCTTAAGAGGGTTCAAGGTTGCTGCCTCAGTTAGATAACAATTTTCTTATTGTAGCAGTAACTTCAGATTTTGATGAAGAGACAGAAATTATTTGAGAGTATTCTAAGGGAAAACTTTAGCTACCGAACTAAAAACTGCTCGTATTTTCTCTTTGAGAATAATAATTGCAAAAAATTATCTTTTTTTATACAAAAATAGTCATACTCTTGTTATGTGAGAAATTAATAGATTCTGATTTAAGAGGAAAATGAACAAACTTTTGTAGATTTGTAAGACAATAAGAATGAGAGTGACTGTGAGTTTGAAAAAATATGTTTTGCAATGAAAAGATACATGAGTTCAATAAAAGAACAGCCTTGACTTCATCATACTTGCATTGTTGAAAAGAAAACTGGTGATGGGATCTTCAGCCTGGCAGAGATATGATACGATTCAGTGGTAAACATAAAAACAATAACAGTGCAGCATAATGTAAGGCAATCATACAATTTATAAAGTGTCACATTTCATTTTACCAACACTAAAAGTGTTAAAGTTAAGTCCGGGTACTTCCTCTAGAAGATACAGCCTCAGTTCTTAATACTTCTTCCTTATGTCAGGTTTAATTTCATGACCAGCACAATTTTGGCCCTCCTGCACTGTCCTCATTCAACTGGGACTCAATGGTAAAGAAAAACAAAAAGAAAATTACTATCAATTATGACAATTTTAATATTAGAGAAAGGCAAATACAATCTAAGAACACAATTAAAAGAGGGGTACACATGAAATTATTTACTTTGCTTAAATTCCAAAATTAAAAAAAACCTCAAAACTGTTTTTCCTTGTTGTTTTACCTCTAGGCAAGACTGTCATCTCATGCTGTTAACGCTGGTAGGCAGCTAAGCATGGGAACAACCACTCGCTTGCTCCCCCTCCCATGGGATGGGGGTAGAGAACTGGAAGGGTGAAATGGTAGGAAACTCATGGCCTGAGACAAAGAGAGTCTAATAGGGAAAGCACAAAGCTGCACAAGAAAATAAGAAATGTATCTACTCCTTCCCAAAGGCAGGGAGATATTTTGCCATTTCCAGGACAGAAGAGACAAACACATGTAATAATTACTTGGGAAGAGAAATAGAGGAAGTCCGAGCTGGCCTCCCTTCCTCCTTCTTTCCCCAACTGTTCCTGCTGAGCATGATGACAAACAGTGTGGGATGGTTTGAGGTCAGCAGTCCCAGCTGTGTACCCTCCACGACTCCCTGTGCATCCCTAGACTACTCACTGGTGGGACAGTGTCAGAAAATAGAAAAGACCTTGACTGCGTAAACCCTGCCCTGCAACAACTGAAAAATCCAGTGTTGTCAACCCTCATTCAGTCCCAAATGCAAAACACAACACGTACAAGCTACTAAGCAGAAAATTAACTCTATCCCAGGACAAACCAGCACACCTTATTTCTGTAAGTTGTACATAACCTATTCACTGCATTCCTGATAATTTGAATATTTACAAATGCGGAAGATACTGACAAGATTGTCCATTGTAAGTTACCTTCATCATTTGGGAAACATTTCCCTAACTTTTATAAATCAAAAATAAGCAAGCCAATTCTCAAAAGCAACATTGTAATGAGAGTGAAAAATGAATGAGATGTGAATTTAATTCTACTATTTTCATTTTGGCTTGGCTTCTACATCCTTTCCAAAAATAAGTGGTCTAAATGACTTCAGGTTTAAGAAGCTGTTAGTGCTTAACCATATAAAATCATCAAAATAGCCCATGAAAAATCCTTGAGAGAAAACTCTTATTAAGTAGACTCTTACAACTCCATCTCATTTCTTTTGATTCTCTCTAAAATCAAATGGTGGAGGCATGCTGACCTGAAAACTTGCTGTGCAGATTCAGGCTGGTGCCACGGGGAGGAAGGAGAGAGTTGTCCTTAGCTTCTGCTTTCTTAGAGTAACAAGACTGATCTGGGAACAGGGATCTTGGGTTGAGAAGAAGGTCAGAGAAATGACCGGGATGAGCTCCAAAGGCTTTTAAAAATATCCCTTATCTCTAAATAAATGGAAGAGGGAGGACACTCTCATTCACTGTTTTCTGGATTCATAATGAGCTTTTGTCATTTTCTGTTTGGCCTCTTTTCTTCCTGAGATTTTTCATTACATGTTTTAGCTGATGAATAGCCAATCTGCTATTTTATATACAGTACATGATAGGTAGATAGTCCTCATATCACAGGTAGATAGTTTCGTCAGTTATAAAAAAGAGAGACAAAATGTTTCTTTAATAAAATCCAAACACTCCATTACATATAAAAAACTTTTCAGCTCTTACATTTTTTATTAAAACTCTACTGTTAAAAGTATCTTTCTTTTGAATAGTTATTTGGTCATGTTGTTTTATTGAGAATAATTGCTTTTCTTCTTCTCAGCATTCTTGAGGGTAGAGGCCATTGACTATTCAATAGATACATAAAGGAGTTTTCTTAACCATTGTCAGAAAATGAATTACTCTGTTAGTATACGGGGGCTTTATGCTTATATGGCTTTTTTCTATTTGGCAGCCTAAATGGTCTTGCTTTATTATACAAAAAATGGCTTCATTACTGAACAGTACAAGTATCAGGAAAGTTACAACCTATCATTTCATGAGGTTTGTCATCTCAATTATCTAAGGAGCAAAAAAATGTGCTCTGTTTGGAAGGAGATGTTAATTGTAAGTATTGCTAGTGCCAAGACAATTCACCATTGACAGTGCAGTGATGCTATTTCTCTCTACCATAAATATCCACCCAGGACAGAACTTATAATAGTACACAAGAGTTCAGTGACTCCTTTCAAAATATTTTACTTAAATTAGCAAATGTAAAAAAAAAAGTAGTTTTTTTGCAAAGTTTTCTTTGTTGTTCCCAAAGAGGACTACAATCGTCTTTTCATATCTCTGTGTATTGATTTAAAATCACAAGTCTAATCTTGTAAATTTTGAGTACTTTTTTTAATAAACAATTTTTTTATATGTTTAAGATATGTCTCATGAAAGGACAATCTGCTTTTCAAGATGACACTCTTACTGTTCACTTGTTATTAAACAAGAGATTAATAATTACAAAACCTGCTATGCATGATATACTTACAATTTGTCACAGACTCAGAAAAAAACATAAACATTACAAATAAATATTTTGGGGTTTTTTTAATAGCTAGAATTAGATGAGAGAGAGTTAAAGCAAGACATTATAATTTCTGTTTTATTGTCAGTGGTATTATTGCCACTGATAAAGCAGGCTTTTTCTTAAGTTACGAAATGTACAGATTTATTGAAAATTATTTTTTTAAATGAGATAGCTTATTAATAAAAATAGACATCAAATAAACTAGATAACAAAATGTGTGTGAATGCACTGCTATATACTTTAATCACGGATATAAATCACAGGAAGCATTATTTTAAGTTTGGTAATGGCCTAATATTTAAAGAGAGAAGCCTAACAGGCCTATTCAAAATAATGACAAATTAATACTGAAGATGCTCTCCCTTCATCTACTTGCCAAGTTTTACCACGTGACATTTATAAGCAGGGTTCATTTCTTCAGACATGTTAGGAGAGGTTTTCATCCTTATTTTCCCATGACTTATTCTTCTTGCTTAATTGTGCTACACTTGCTATGACCTGAAACAGCTCTATACTAAATGGCAAAAGGTAATTATTTTCTCCTTGTTTAACTTGGTAATTCCAAATGAGATGTAAAAATACTGCATAGCTCTCAATGCTTTCTCTTCTTTGAAAACATTTGTTTGCATTCCAGCAAGAATATTTTTTCCTTGTTTGAAAAGAAACAGCACACAAAATTTACTTAAGAGACTGAGAATGTAATAATCATGTTTATTCTGAATACAAATGTTCCTTCAAAAGTTAGAATATTTACTACAGAAATTTATTTATATAAATATTATTTATATAAGGAAGAAAATTTCCATTAACACACATACAAAGAAGGATGAATGATGTATTGAAGAAAAAAATTACCCTAAGAACTCTTTTTGCACAATGAAATTATTGGTTACATATCTTATTGACAACACTGGGTGGTTCCAATATTATAACTCTAGATTAGTTTGCATTTCTTAGACAAATACAAAAAATAGTGAAAAGGAACTCTGGGTTCTTCTGTAAAACTTTCATTTTTAGTTATAAAAATATTTTCATAGATAAATTCAGGGACATAAAAACCATGATGCGCAATATTTTACAATTGTAAGCAGCATGATCTCGGTTCAAGTTAAAAATTAAAATAAGTTTAGCTTTAAGGACACAAATAATGTTTTAAAGTCATATAATTTCAGCTCCTATGGCAGAGCTCACATGGTGAAAGCTCTGCATAAGATTGTATATTTTCCTGAGCAGAATACAATTAAGAAAAGCAGCATAACGTGTTTCTGCAGATGGCATGTGAAAAATAGATATTATTTTTCTATTATGTCACACAGGAGAAATTCCTTTCAATTTATTTTACAAATTAGAAATGAAAAATTTCATTCTACACTTTTCATCCCATGTCATGAATGGGAGGTCATGTTTTCTTCAGAAGTACCTCATTCTTTGTTGATCACTCAGGATTGCTCAAATATCATTCAGCTAGAGAATAACAGAGCTTAATGAATTTATCTAAATGTCGCTCTTCGTTCCCTTATATCTCACTAATTCAAGCTCTTTTAGGGAAAAGAGGCATTTACTAATAAAACCAAAGGAAAAAGTTATAAGAGATAAACACAGTTTTCCCTTTCTTCCACAAAACTGTTACCAAAGAAACGTTCACAGTGAAGTTACCTTGAATATTTGAAGTTAAGGCTGTATTTGTTTACCTTGTGACACACAACTATATTAGACAGGTGTTTGAGTGGCTGCCTGAGAAGGAAAACTATGACTTGCATGGGATGACAATTTTGTTTAGATGTTCTAAGAGGAATAGTCTGTGGATTTCAGCATTTTTCCCTTCTAGAGGGGGAATTAAATTATTCACTGAGGTCTCTAGGGGTTACTGAGCTGGGATTCCTGAAGTTAAGAGAGAAAATGAACTATGCTGTTGCTGTTGCTTGTCTCTTGAGTAGACTTGCTGATGCAAAATTTAGGTGTAGAAGCAAATAGCTTAAAGCTTATTGTTTCTCTGTTTCTAAGTTTTGTATTACTGGTTAATGTTAAAAATAATATTAAAATAGCAGAACATTTGTTTTCTATGGCTTCCATCTGATGCCATGAAGATTTTTTGCCTTTCTTTTATACACCCTGTTATACCTTTTTTACAACTTCTGTATTAGTGCTTTTTGCCTACATTCTTGGACTTGTTTGTTCAGCTAGGAGACTGAACATTTTAGAAGCTTCGTAGCTAGGGATCAGTGTGCCCCAGACCCCAAGGTCCTCTCCAGAACACATTCTGTAAACTAAGATAGAACCATCCAGGGGAATGTTCCTTGGGGAGGGGGGGCTCACTTGAACCTCTCATTGGGGAATTTTTGATAGATATGCTAATTAGTAAAACCTATAATGTTATACTAGATTTTTTTGGTGGGGGGATTGCAGTGTGCATTTCAGTGGGCATTGTGGTGTGCATTTCGGTGCATTTGACCTGGACGTCGTGCGGCTAAGGATCCTTAAAATAAATACCAAGGTAAAATCCATTTTCCCCTTCTAACCATGTTTGACTCTTGATTTTAAGACCAGGAAAAGGCATCACATCTATAACATATATTCCACTCCTCCTAGCTCTTTCAGTTATATTTTTTGCAAAATGTTTTACAAAAAAAGGACCAGAAAATATAAATTTCATGTTTCAGTTACTAGTTCCAAAGTGCTCCCTTTTAGGGCCAGTACTCTTCAATATTTCCATAAAAAACTCAGACACGGGACTTGAAGGTAGACTGGGTATGTTTGCCCCTGATACTAAATTGGGAGGAGCTGTTGACTCTCTCAAAAGCAGAGAGGCCCTGCAGAGTGACCTCAACAAATTAGTCAGCTGGGTAATCACCAACTGCACGAAGTTCAACAAGAGCAAGTGCTGGATTCTGCACCTGGGATGGGGCAATCCTGAATGTACATAAAGGCTGGGGAACAAGACACTTTAGAGCAGTGCTGTGGAAAGGAATCTGAGAGTCCCAGTCAGTTCAAGTCAACAGTGTGAATGAGTGAATGTAAGGCCAGCTGCATCCTGGGGGGCATCAGGCACAGCATTGCCAGCCAGGCAAGGGAGGGGATTGTCCCACTCTGCTCTGCACTGGGGCAGCCTCACCTCGAGTGCTGGGCGCAGTTTTAGGTGCCACAATGCAAGAAGGATGTAAAGCTATTAGAGAGTGTCCAGAGGAGGGCTCTGAAGATGATGAGGGGTCTAGAGGAGAAGCTGATAAGGTCACTTAGTCTGTTTAGCCTGAAAAAGAGGGGACTGAGGGAAGACCTCACTGCAGTCTACAACTTCCTCACAAGATGAAACATAGGGACAGGCACCAATCTCATTCTCCTCTGTGGTGACCAGCAGTAGGACTCAAGGGAATGGGAGGAATGGGTCAAGAGAGATTTAGGTTAGATATTAGGAAAAGGTTTTCCACCCAAAGAGCAGCTGGGCACTAGAACAGGCTTCCCAGGGAAGGTGTCATGGCACCAAGCCTGCCAAATGTTCAAGAAACATTTGGACAGTGCTCTCAGGCAAATGGATGGGGTTCTTGGAGGGATCATGTGCAGAGCCAGGAGTTTGACTCAATAATCCTTGTGGGTCTCTTTCAACTCAGGATATGCTATGACTCTATGATTCTGCATTTTACCTGAATATATATTTGCTTTGGATCCTATTTGTAAAATACAGAAAGTTTTAAAACCATGAAAACCCTGGAAGAGAAAAACCTGAAAGTGTTGTTCAGAGACAATGGAGGTGAGAGACCCAGGCAATCAAACATTCTAATTTGTGCTTACCCAGTCTGAATGCAGTGGGCATATTTCACTTCCCTGTCATGCTCTGATCCACTGTTGCTAGGGAGAGAGGATGACGGTGGTAAAATAACTTTATGTACTAAAATTGATTTAAATTACAACCGTCATTCTCACAATAATCCTTTTAATTGCTCTTAGGAATTATGAAATTAATTAAGAAATATCTTGTGCCATCCCCTCAATTTAAAAAATAAAATATTGGTTTAATTCATTGAATGATTGCTACATTGTGAAAAGTAATCATCTTACTTTTTTATTTCTATGAAAGAAAAAATAGTACCAAAAAGAAAATGAAAGTTGAATGTGCCTGATAAAGAAAGATTCATCTTTTGAATCCATTTCACCATCTCGATGCCTACCTTATCAGCTAAACCAGATGAGATTAGTGGTGTCTTGAGTCCTTTTAAGAGGAAGAAAGCCTTTGTTTTTCACTTGGTAACACTCACTTTCCTGTCATTTTTTCTCTTTCTAAACCTTTGTGTTCAACTTAAACTGCTGGGAAAATACATTAACCTTTAAAGGGAAGTGGCAAAATAATCTATTATATGAAATATAAAAATATTTCCTTCAAGCTATAGTTTTTCTTTTCCTTCTGTACTAATTAAGTGTTTATGCAGTGTTTACAGTTGCACACTGTTAGCCAGATTTAATTAGGTGACACAGGACACTAAATATATTAAGAGAGCCCTGCCACATACCAGGAATCAGATGATGACAGCAATTGCAAGGGTGGCATTAAACTTTTATCTGCATTGCCCAGCCCTTGGTTCTTTGAATTCTGGAGTTCTTCCTCTGTAACATTTTAGCGTATTCTCAGTCTAATTGCTAATCACACTGATTGTCAATGACAGCAAGGTGAGAAAGGATAGGAAACTCTTGCTCCTGCTCTCATTTCTTTACACCTTCTGTAGCAATAATACAATGACAAGGTAGAAATCATTATTTTTTGTTCAGAGCACTGGAAAAGTCCTTATTCTGTAATTGATATTTTCATAGCAAATAATGCCAGTCAGGTTCCACCAGATGTGTGACACAAAATCAGTTATGCTATACCTAGAATCTAGATAAATGCTTGTTTTGATCCAAACCATAAATTTTACTCATCTGCAATTCTGGTATTAAAGACAATGCATTCTGCATTTATATCAAATGCTCCTCTTTAATGAATAGAAATGAACAAAGAAAGAATTACATTAAAAACATAAAAGTAGAGACAGCTGGGGTGGGGGAGAAATTCAGCCTGTTCAATATAGGCAAGATTCTGAATAAGGGTCATGAATACTACTTAAGCAATGGGCCATTAGGGTGGTGTGGTTATCATGAAATAATCTCACCCCTGGAGAGATAACTATAGACCAGATGCAGCCATGTGCTTCTAAGCACCCAGGGGTGTAGTTATCGTGATAATCACACCTGCTGATTTTGTTTCATTGCCACTATAAAATTTCCTATATTTCGTCTCAGTACAAACATAACACGGTGTTTAAGTATATTATTCTGACCACAGAAAATTGCCAATTAATGCAAGAATAGTTAAGTAATTTAAGCTGCAATACTACTACAAAACCATATAAAAATGTGATGGAGAGAGTAGTAAGTAATAGTAGTAGGGTAAGTTTGAAGGAAATAGACCCTTGTTTCAGAGGAGAAAGGGCACATTATCAGATGTTTAAAATACGTGAAAGGCAAGACCCTATCTTCCACTGCACCAGGACAAAGCCAGAGCTTCTGTCTTCCCCACTTGCCAAATATTTGACCTCTTAATGCTAAAATAGATACAAAGGATTCAGTACCTGTAGCAAAAAGCTTTAGGTAACTTTTTTCCCCAAAAACCAGGCTTCATCAAACCCCTTTGGTACCTATCTCCTGAGAAATCCCAAAGATTTGAATTCATAGTGTATGCATCAAAGACCCCACTTCCTTTTGTCTGGAGACAATGGTTGGGATGGCTGTTGGCAAAATATTCACAGTCCCCTCAGGGAGATGAGCTGTCAAGTAATAATAAGGCAGCAAGGAGCATCAGGGAGCTGGGTCTGGGCTTCTGTGGAAATACCTCTGAATCTGACTTATTTTAAAGGCACGGGGCTCCATCTAAAGAGTATATGGTCCTCTCTCTTCACTGAAGCAGTGTTACCTGACACAATAGAATACATTAGGAAAAAAAGTAAACAGATGGAGTTTCATCTTCACAGCTTTAACCAAATGAAAGGAAAGAAGGGGCTTTGTTTTCTTTCCATAATTAAATCTGATTCTCTTTGAAGTAAATTTCTGTTGCCTGGAAGAGGCCTAAATAAAAAAAAAAACAAGCTGAGGAAGCCCGGACAAAATTAAATTAAATGTTTTCCTTTCACTGAGGTTTTAAGACACAGGATGATTCTTGAAATATGCCTGAAATTTTGACAACATCTTCATAAACATGATCTAATAGAATTAGGTCTGTAGGTTTATCAGCTGAATGGCCTATGATTCATCTAGGGTGCACATTTCAGTAGACATAGAACACAGACAAAAATTAAGTGTTAATTTTATGATAAATATTGATGATAAACAATACTTGTTAAGAAGAAATTTTACCAGAGAAAAAAGCTAAATAAAACATTTGCTATATGCACATTACCTAATTTCAAGTTTTTAAAATATCTTAGGCTTTTTTGGCTGGCTTTCTAAAGGTAAGATTATCGACTCTCAAGTCATAATGTCATAGAAAGTACTGACAATCACATTAGGACAGCATGATCAGAAGCTGTTAGTCTAGCTGGGGTTTTTTTTTGTCTGGTTTTTTTTGTTCGTTTGGTCAGTTGGATTTTTTTAATCCAGATTCCTTGATAAACGGCAAGACAAAGTGGACAGAATTGAAGATAAAGCTTAGCAACACAGTTAGAAATATAAACTATGTAAGGCAAAATATAACTCTAAATATTTTTAATATCGTGTTTTCATTGCTTCATGGTTGCCAGGAGGTCATGAGGGAGAAAATAATGAAGAAAACACAATAACTGAGACATAGTCAGACAAATGGCAGAGGAAAGAAGATATGAGACAAAAGAGAATGGGAAGGTATCAAAAGCAAATAAAAATCCTAAAGAGAAAAGAGAAAATTTGAAAAAAACAACTAAGGAAAATTAAACAACAAATAACTGAGTAAATTGTATCAAAAATGTTATAAAAAGCAAGAGAAAACTAATATATAATAAAATATTTAATTATTAGTATATTTATTATTTTAATATATCAATTAATTATAAATAAATATGAATAAATCTTAGATTAATTAATATTATAAATTAATATTATTATATTCCCTTCATTTTGGTTAACTAGTGGCAATCACATACTATTAGAATTCTGTCTGAAATGTCATTTACTTAGATTTGCAAAAATAAAATACATTTTAAAGCCTTTGTAAAAGCCAGAGTTCTCTTTTCCACATTTCTAGCTCGTATCGGAATGGCTGAGGTAAAAGCATTAATCAACTTGATCAATAAATGAATTTGTGGGGACAGAATTATAAACATCTTGAGGAATTTTCAGTTTCATACATTGCATTAACCTCTAACCGTTTCTATACTTTAAAAATAAAGAAATTCTGAAAAACAGTCACCTGAGCAATTTATAACTCTTCATATTTTTCCAGATACAAAATTCTATTTAAACACACTATTATCTTCCTGTACCATATATTTAGACTTTTTTTAACATGCTTTTCATATTTAGATATTATTTTCTCTGAAAAAAATTCATTTATACACTTACTTGAAAGTATTTTTACCTTTATTTGTGCTTGTGTGTCTGAATTTTGTGGGGGTTTTTTGTGTTGTGTTGTTTTGTTTTGTTTTTCAAGAAAAATGTACTAAATATTTTCTCAAGAGAGCACATACAAGAAAAGAGTCGGAGCTGACATTATCAGATATTATTAACATGATTCAAAAGTGACTTTGTTTTAATTTTTCTTAGAAGACTTTAGGAAAAAAAATCTATAGTGAGGGGAAACTGAAGCTAAGTACTTAATGTAAGGGATTCTTTTTGCTATGCAAGTGGTAATTCATAATAAACCACTGTTCAGGAGAATGGAATAGGAAAAGGAAAGGAAGGAGATAATTTGTCAGATAGTCAAACTCTAGCCAAGAATTTCTTTAATCGTGTGGACTTGAGGTCATGACCTCATCCTCATTTGACCACTAAATGTAAAATAAATAGATGCAAATGGGTCTGGTAAGATAAACCAAAAAATATTGGTAACTGCACAGTATGTAATTTTCAAAGTCCAGCTGAGAGTTCTTTGCTTTTTTGAACAGGGAATGGGAGAAGGCATTCAAAAACTTTATCACTGAGCTGAGTTTAGTCTTTTGCAAAAGGAACAGGGCGCTGGAAAGTGATGTGCATTTCTTCTTCATCTGTGTTCCTAGTCAAAAAACAAAATATATTGAGAGTAGCTCATGTAGAAACAAATTATTTTATGACATTTTTTAGCATTTATTTAAGAGTCCTTGAGCAGTAGCTCCATTTAGCCTGATCAGATTTTTTTCAGGATGCATAGTCATCAGATAAACTTCTAGGACTGTAAAAACCTTTAAGAGTTAATTTATCTTTTCTTCTCCTCCACATGTGTTCTCCTTGAAGTACTCTGGGCTAAGGAAGAAAAATTTTGTAAGGCAATTTCCTTAAGAAAACAGGCAGATGTAAGATTTTGTAATTAACTCCTCTCGCCTGTTTTAACTCATGCAGATGTAAGTTATTTAATTGCTACTTTATTGGCTCTGAGTAGATTGGTTGTGTTTTAATGGCATCTGTATGTTTTCTGCTTCACTGGCATTATAGGAACCATTGCTGTGATCTATATAGGAAAGCTACATTGACTGAGCTTGAGATAGCAGAAAATTACATACTGAAACTCAACACACAATTTCTTATTTTTCTGCTATTTAGTGTAAGAAGTAGAATGTCCACAAATCCAGCAGACCGGTTTATCTATCTGCCTATTATCTCAATGTCTATTGTGTGGGAACATATAATTGGTTTATTTTTTACTAAGAAATAATAAGTACAAATAATCTGATGAATGCAAATATTCCACAACTCTGAATATTCTACTGCTTTGATAATGACATTAGGCACTACCTTACTTTCCTTTGTCTCATTACAGCTTCTCCTCCTATTACAGGTCAAAATGCAAACACCATGAATAGCTTTCCCAGACATAACAGGAAAATAATAATAGAGAACACAAAAGTACACATCTGAAAAGGTGGACAGACAGCAGGGATCTTAGAAGGAGAACAAAACAGAATAACCCTATTGGAGAAAAGAGGCAAGAGGGGGAGAATAGAGGAAAGGCAAGGCATAAAGTAATATGAGCATTAGCAAGAATGGGAAAACTGTATTTCAGCAATAAAACATGCTAAAATTGAAGGTATTTTCATCTACTGTCAAGATGGGAGATAAAATGCAATCACAGTTATATTTGATAAAGTGTAAAGAATTTATAAGACAAAAAAATCTGGAAAACTTGCAATGATAAGAGAAGAAAAAATATTGTTGAACACAGGCCCTTTAGTAAGGAGGAAACTAGAAAGAGCCTTCCAAAAAGAGAAAAAAGTCTGTATAAAAGACAGTTATATGGAGAGACAGAATGGAAGCAAGGGGATAGGAAACTTGAATATAAATAAGGAGCAATAAGCAGACACCTAGAGTTGTGGCAGTAAGGAATTGGGTTTTAACAAATCCATGAAAGAGAGCAGAGATCATAGGGAATAATGGGGTTCTGAGACAGTCCACAGTCATCTTATGGGCAGCATGACACTGTAGGAACATGCAACATTGCCACAACATCTTTTAAAGAATTTTAATAACACAATTTACCATTTGTAGTGATTGGTTCACTTTAGACTGGGGATGCGTTGATTTTTAAGGGCTTGTGTTTAAAACAGACTGCTCCCTGAAAAAGCAATCTGTTAAGGTTCAGGTTTTTTTAGTTCATTGATTTATATTATTCTAGTAAACCTGACACTTCTGCTCTAAAATAACCACTTGAAAAACACGATGTCTCTTTAGTGAAAATAGTAAAGTTGTGTTTTACTTTACTGTTTATGATGCACTTCTATCTTTTCTCTGTTGTTAATTTTACCTGGTTCATTTTTAAATTTATTTTCTAACTTTTATCAGCATTTAAACCAGCTATCAGAATTCAGAATCTTCAAAAGCAAATGATAATCTGAACTACTAATGTTCAAGAACAAACAGTACTCAATGAAGATTGCTTTTGCAAGTGAATAATGAAGTGAAGCTGAAGTCTCTGGCAGACACAGAAACAGCTTTTGAAGACTGTATTCTATTGTTACAGAAGATGGTAGCTCTTTTGCTAGAGTTCAATGAGTTTTCTAGAGTTGAAATTTGTAAAATGAAAAAAAAATTTATAAACATTTATAAAGAGAAAATAAAGGTGAAAACTGCCACACTGAAGTAAATTTCACATCCCAAATGTAATGGATATCAGTGCTCTAGAAATCCTCAGGCATCTTAGTTTGGACATGCAAGAAAAGTGCCTTGCATAGGCAAGAGAAATTCAGCTCCAGCTTGTATACAAGCAATGTTTACAGTGTTGATGAGCTATCTGCTGCCAAATCATTGTTCTTCCTTACTGTGTCTAAGTTAGACCTCACTCAGCCTGACAGCTGTAAACACTACCTTTCATCTAAGACAGGATGAGTAAGAACATGGTTAAACCACTAAGTAATTCCATCCCAAGAATACAGATCTGTCCAGAGAAGAGCTTACCAAGGGAATGAAGATGCTTTTTTGGCCAGTATTTGTCCTGAAGGCAAAAAATAAGGAAATGTTGTTTCAATGGCAAAGTCAAATTAATAATTTTCTGCCCTCATACATGGCTCATTACCCTCCTTGGTCATCTTTGTGGCATCATGTGCTAAATCAGTGCCAATAATTAATAATTAAAAAATAATAACTTTTGCTTAAATTATGCTGCAAAATTTGTAGCTAGGTAGAAAGAAAAAACACCTGAAAAATAAGGAGGTAAAGATTACAGGCTGAGTGAGTGTAGCTTGCTGAGAAATATGTATATAACAATAAAAAAAGATAACTTTATCTTGAGCTAAAAAGGAAGTTAAAAGTGTTTTTAGGTGCATGCTATTTAAAAAGGTCTCAGAGCAGTGAACAAAAGTATTTTTATTTATTTACTTTCAAACTTTATTGTTGGATTTCTGTTATGTTCAGGGAATCAAGACTGTATTTGTAAAGAGGATTTCATCAAGAGAATAACACCTTTTTCTCATCCTAAATAGATGACTCACAAAAAGTTGAATTTTTCTAGCTCCAAAAAAGAAGAAAAGATAGGATATCAGCTGCAACATCATAAACTGCAGCCTCTTATGACTTTTGAGATCCAGGTTGGTTCCCAGTTTCATGTGAGTTCTGACTGTGCTGATGGAAGCTCTCATTGATACTGCAGATTTTCCTGGAAGAAAAAATGACACCAGTTTACATACGTCAGTAATCTTCAGGAAAAAGGTATTACTTGAGCATAAAACAATGTATTCTCTAAAATATCTACCAGTTGTCCTTCCCATTTATCTTATTAAGGAATGAAGTACCTATTACTAATCCAGTTTGATGATGTAACGTCAGTAACTTGCTCATACTGAGGTTTTGTTAACACCAGGTAACATAGATTAGGCCACTTGACTTTGTGAACTTCAATCCTATCTCAAGAAGCATCTTTAAAAGACCCAATAGATACATCCAAAGCAGTACTAAGCATCTTCCAGAATCCTGTAGAAATCCCACAATATGCTAAATGCATAATTTTCAGCCCTTGAGACGCCTCAGAGCAGTGCCTCAGTCCTATGCTTGTCCTCACCGTGTCCTTCCACAAGTTCAGTGCCTGCCACCAATTCACAGTCACTAACGTGTGCCTTGCTCAGCTATTCTGGCCTCTTAACATGAAGATCTGTATGCATATATTTTGCTGGGTGTAGGAATGCTCACCCATGCTAAGAGACAGAGCAGTCACCAGGAGAATGCATTTACAGAATTCCAGACAGGGATAAAAGTCCCTTGAAAACCACCATGACTGTCAAGGCAGGCTACAGTAGTCTCTTCGTATCATTAAAAGATAATTCCCTGTTACATATAGATTAACCCTATCAAGGTATACTAATTGCCACCCACTTAAACCCCTCTTTGCTTTGTCTGTGCTTTTCTGCAGGTGTGAATTTCAGGCTAAATGAAAACACTGTTGCTGTCTTCATGCCTGGGAGAACAGAACAATATCAAAAGCATTGTCAAACTCAGGGAAAAAGGCACTGGTTTGCAAAGAAACTATCTGTGGGCAGATTTGACTTTTAATTTCAATTTTAAAAACTTCTTTCTGCTTATGAAAATGGAATATAATGCTCAATTCTTTTTTAAATGCAACAATTTAGCAACAACAAAAAGATAATATGATATATTTTGGGAATAACTCTGTTCATAGCATGTTTTGTCTAGCCAGTGTATGTAGAGAAAGAAAACAGGGAAATGTACTTAAATATTTATCAAATTTCAGGAAATGACAACTATATTGTATCATGAAGATACTAAAACATCACAATTACTTGAACAGTAACAGCTTATTCTGATAACATTTCTCTTTACAAAGGTAAGATGTGAGTCACATTTTGCCCACAAGTATGACTGAAAATGTAGTGTTTCCACCTTGCGAATGCACAAATGCCTGTACAGCAATTACCCTTGAAAGTACACACAGTTGTACTTTTTCTGCTGCTTGGAATTCATCCAGAGCAAGTCCAGAAATAATGCTATCTCAGCTGAACAACTAAAATAGTACTGATGGTGAATATTCCCAATTATATTTTTCTTATTCTAATAGGAAAATATTTTTTCATAATTTGTACACAAAAAAAAAGAAAAAAAACCCACATTGCTGGGCAGAAAATAAGTAATCTGCAAAATGAGTACTATGTAGAAAAATATTTTACTTTTAAAATTGGTGCTGGGTATAAAATTCTGACTTGCTTTTGTTTTATATTCTTCCTCTAAATGAATAAAAAAAAATTATTATTTTTTAACAATTACAAGTTACTTGGCTCTTCTTCTGTACATTGCATATTCTGAAAATTTTGTGCACATAATTGAATATAGATTTTATATGATTCTTCTAATTTCTTTCTTTTGTACATTATTTGGTTAATAATCTGTTGTTGCACTGTGATACCCAAGAAAAAACACTCCAAACACATGCTGAAGAAGTAGTGTTTGAAAGTACTGAAGTCATAAATTAATTTTCAGTGTACAGAGAAATCAAAAGCAGTTTTCTGAAGAATAAGAGATTTATTGAAATATGGTTTATTCTGCTTATTATATCATTGTTCTTAACAGTCTTCCATTTGGGAGCCATTTTTATAGGCACTTTACAAATGAATAGGGAGGGAAGATTAAATTTTGTATGGTGAATAACCTGCTTAATTCAGATGGAAGATAAGTCTAAAATCACATAGTTGACACCAGAAAAATACTGAGTTGAAAATAAAAGGGGCTATGTATTGCCTTAGTCCAAATCTTTTTTTAACCTTGTTTTTCGTGAAACATGAGTGCTCTGCTTGCTCATTAGTATTCATATCAATGTTTGTCCAAAGAAGAAGTGGAAATGTACTCTACCATCTGATGTCCTGCTTTATGTTCTTTTGTTTTGTTTTAGTTTATTCATCAAACACTGAGAATAATAGGCAGCGAGCAGAGGTGAGCCAGCTCTGTCACACATTTTCCTGTATTGAAGCGGCACAATTATGTGACAGCAAGTATTGATAAACTCCAGTATAGTTGTAATTTTGCCACAACACTCACACTAAATTCTGCTTAAAAGTGAATTTTCCTAGCTGAAAAAGCCTAGTCTTCAAGGATTCCACTCTGCTAAATAAAATATTATTTTAGGTTCTGTCAAACAATTTTTTGAAGAATAAGAAATCAAATAATCTTATTTCTTGCTGCCTATAAATTCCAAGCTAGTGTGAGGTGACAGAAAAAAAGAAAATAAAATTGATCTTCTGTGGCTAAACCAATTTTCATTAAGAATAGCTCTAAAACACAAGTTTGTTGGGTTTTTTTTTTTCACTACCTGTACCATTTTTAACATCTTTAAGAAGAGTTTTTTGCCATAAATTATTTTGGTAATATATTTGAGATTTACATTTTTCAGCTCTGAAAGTCTGACCCTTTCTTTCCAAAAAGCACAATATATTTTCACAAAGTGAGATAAACTCCTGCTACAGTTTAGTATAATTGGAGAACAGTTTGCAAGTACAGTTTTCAGGGAAACTTTTGTTTTATTGTCAGAGTGTATGCTAGTATTTTGCCTAAAGGATACACTTTAAATATTGGAGTTAATTTTATACATATAAGTATATACATTCTTGCAATGTCTCGGACTGTTTTTTTCACAACATTCAAAATCACAGCATATTGTGAGACAGTACTAAAAGAATAACAATATTTACAATAAATCCCGATACTTTTTTTGAGATAAGAGTGAAATCTAACTCAGTGCACTGATGCAGGATCTGTTTTCCTTCCTCTGCTTTTCTTTCTTGTGCAATTTTAAAATTGGTAATTTGCCTAAAAATCTTTGCATATTTTGGAATTTGAAGTCTATCCTGCCAAATACGGACTGACAAATTTAGCCATTATTTCTCATTTTTGACCAGTAACAATAGCATTATTCTTATTAGTATTTCTTAATGAGTCAGTAACATAAGAAACATAATTAAGGCTGAAAAATTATGAGAAAAAAATATTTGTTTCCCTCCTCTTACACTATTATATATAGACATATACATACCGTGAAATAATCAAATACTGCACAGCTAGAAAGAGAAACAGATAGAAAAAAGCACATACGTACGTGTTTCCCACTAACTTATTACTTAGAAATAGTTCTAGAAAATGCTGCTGGGGTTGTCAGGCCATTCTGAGAGAGATGTAATCACACATTCCCTGAGCCTGAGAGGGTAAGAAAATCTAACCCTACCTCAGAGCTTCAATTCTTATTCATATATTCATTGTGCTGTACTTGTTCATTTCTGCCAGCTGTTGACTTTAGGATTGCATTGGTTTGTTTGTCATTAAAAATGTTATTTTCTAATCAATAATAAATATCATCTGAGGAAAGAAATAAAAAAAAGAACAAACAGACAGAACTCAGTGTCTGGAGAAATATACCTCTCTATTGAAAAAAACCACAACGAACAAATTGGTTGTAAACAGAAGACCCTCATTCATCATCCATTTAATAATACCTGGAGCCAGCATCAAATAATTTTGGACTGTTTATTTTTCTAATTCTTTTTCCCCGCTGAAGCTTTTGACAAGTCTATTTCTAAAGGCATATTGTTCCTACCAGCCACAGAAATTCTATCCCTTCCACAGAGCTCAGAGAGAGAAACTGAGAATGAGTATTTGGTGAAAAGAGATTTAATGTTATGAACTGAGATGATGAGCCTGATGTGCAAGAAACATTATAGATTTTGATCTGATCTTCTTTCTGGTTTTTCATATTTTGAAAAAATCTCTAAAAATCAGCACAGGAAAAAAATATTGGAGCAGTTTTTGCAAACTGCTTTTTAAAATATTTCTCCTTGAGAAACAGTAAATTTGGAAATTAATGAACAAGATATGAAGTCAATATTCTTTCTTTAGTTTGGCTTTGTTCTTAGAGATGATTCTTTAGTCATTCTTTCTCTTCTTTTTGATTGCTATAGACAGAGCTGTTCTTGCAGTGTTGAATATTTGCTTATACTCTTTCCAATAAATGACTCATGAGAGCTCGTGATTACCAGTATGAGAGTTTCTACTCTAACTTAATATATTGGTACTTGTACAATGAGTAGGTTTTTCCATAAGTGCTAATGCTTTCTGTGTGTCAGCATGCCGTTCTCTCTTGTGGCTGACCCACAAAGCTTTAAGTCTGCTTCTCTTCCAGCTGTCAACTCAAGTTTTATCATTGCAGATGAGAGATGCAACTGTGGAATAGGCTTTTATTTCAACATTAAACTTCCCACTAGGCTGTATCAAGCCTGAGACCTTGACCACCAGATTTAAATTTAAATAATTACATACATTGCTGAGTCTGCTCCCTGGCCTGAATTTAGTTTTATTTTAGCAATCAGTCAGCATAGGTTGTAATCAAAGTTTAATCTTTTCCTAAGAACAATTCTGGACCATACTCCAAAAAATAACATAAATCTAGGGTACATTTCTACTTTCCAGAAGCAGTGTGAGAGATTGATATAGGATATTTCACAGCAAATATCGGTATAAAAAAATATACAAGAACCTCTGAGATTTCTGAAGATATACCAAACATTTTACCTCCTCAGTGTCACTGAAAACAGGGAAATAAACTTTCCAACCAGTTTGTTATGTTGGAAAGACAGCATGACTTTATTTAGTGCACTGAGTGCATGGGGGATTCTCTCCACCTAACATGCACACCCAGCAGCTTAACAGACCTGGCTATATTAATGAAACCAATGCATATTCACTACACTCCTATTACATATTCATTACATTTCCTGAATCATGCATATATGCTACTTATTTCAGTGGACTTACTGGATGTGGTTCCGGATCATCTAAAGAATATTTTCTCCTTGAGAGTATCTCAAATATCAGTCAGTTCATAATGTACTTCTCTTACTAGTCTTTGCTGTGACACACAACCCTTGTTCTCAAAACTAAGACATCTGCTAGTACATATTAAACACTGATAAAAGTAAATAAGGAAGCAACAGCTGGCACAAGACCATATAAGATATAGAGAAGACAAGATATAGAGGATAAACACAAAGCCACATTAATCTCTGGCATTTGTACTAAGAACTATGTAGTACCAAACCAAGCATTAACCATGGATATAGGAATCAAACATTATTGTGCTAAAGTTAAAAGAATTTTCCAACATCTTCCTCCACTACTGCATAGATTCCTTTTTAAATATATGCAACTTGTTCATTAGCATTGAGTCTACCAAGAGTTCAGTATGGAAGCTTAAGACTTAAAAATGAGTAAGAATAAAAAGAAAAATAAAAAGGGAGTGGTTTTCCTCAGAACTGGGTGGCAACATGGATACAAAATTCAGGAGAAATTTTGAAGGTGAAAGCAATACAGTGTTTTTTTCCCTCAGCTTTCTGAAGATGGATTTTATTCTTTCATGATTCAAATCCTTTTGCATTCTAGTGTGTTTCTCACATTCCTGCATCTTCTTCCACTACATTCTATTTAAAGAACATACAGATGCTCCTTTAAATTGTTTTGGGGAAAAGTAATCATTAGTTGAATCAAAGTGGTTTTATATAGTTGTCCAGAATGAGATGAGACCAAAGGCTAGGGGATTCCTAAAGCAGTCACTGTGGTTACTACAGTCTCAGCAGGGACTCTTATTTTATACAAACTTGAGAAAAGTTGCTAATTTTTACTTGCCTTCAAAAGGTATAAAGCTTATTTGATTGTGAGTGGTTTTATTTTTTACTAAAACTTGAAAGGTCTGTTGTCATTGCATACTTACTTTTTAGGTCCTCTACATATTTAGAAACTTTTACCATGTGGATGACCTCATCTGGGCCTCTTTCCCAAACCTCACTCTACTTACTAATTAGTTTTAATGCCAGAAGTCTAGGTTTTTGTTTTATTATGCTAGTCTGGTATGTAAAATTGTACCACACGATAGATTTATAAAAGCTTAAGTAGATCTTAGCAGATGCTTTTGCTGCCAGGCATCAAATTTATTCCTGTCAGTGTGGAGCCAATATTTTGTTACAGAAAAATTTATCCTCTCTTGAGTTATTAAAGAAGAGTTAGAACACTCCTTCCTATACTTGCAAAATATACTCTCTGAAGTTTCATTTCTTTTTGTTTCCTTCCTTGACTGTTTTTGTTGATGACAAATTTCATCCTAATCTGACTATTTTTTCAAGGTACCTAGTAGTTAGTATTTACTTTTAGCACATTGCCTCAGTCACTTCTAAACCCTGTAAAAATTGCCCTGTCTGTTCAGTGATTTCAGTGTTTGTGGAGGTTCAGTAGTTTTCTAGACACCATGTGATACAAGATTACAAGGAAAGCTGTATATAAGCTTCTAATGTAAAGTAAACTATATGATCTGCAGAGGAAAATACATAAGTTTTCTAATTCACATTGTTGTTGCAATATATTCATATTGAATCTTCTTATCTTGCAGAATAAACTTGTGTCCATATTTCTTCCTTTTTTACATCTCAGACTTTTTTTTTTTTTTTTTAAAGAGTGCATAAGATGGTACTTTTATTTATTATGACAGACTTGCACTACTGGTTGCCATTTAAATACTGTACTAGCAAAGAGAAAATCCTAGTGTCTGCTGTAGAGTACAAGTCTATTGCCCTTTTCTATTTTATATCCTATTTGAAGTGGATGTGAAATAAGTATTTCTAATCTGTACTGGGCTATGTAAAATTAATTATCTGGCTGAAGCAGGAAATTATTTTGAAATAATGTTTTTAATATAAATATTTTTTGATTTAGTATTTTAACTATGCAAGAAAATGTGGTTTTCTGTCTAGTATACACTGTAAACACTAAATACACGCCTGGCCTAGGGGGCCAAGGAAATCAGGAGTGACAAGAAAAGGAAGTGAAAAAATTGTATGAGTGTTGGTGACTTCTTGGAAGAGCAAGTGACCATGAAATGGATAGAGAAGGGAAAAGCAAATAGAAAAAAAAAATGAAAAGAAAGTACAGAGTAAAGGGTAATATAGAAAAAAAATATTCATGTGGAGTTTTTTCCTAAATAAGCAAAAAGCGCAGAAACAAGAAAGACAGGAATTCACAGTGAACATGGGCTAGAATCATAGAATGGTTTGAGTTGGAAGTGACCTTTAAATATCATCTAATCCAATACCGCTGGAATGAGCAGGGACAATTTTTTCAACTAGACCAGGTTGCTCAGAGCCCCAGCTAGCCTAATCTTAGATGTTTCCAAAGATCTTCCACCTCTCTGAGCAACCCATTCCAGCATTTCAACACCCTCATCATAAGAAGTTTCTTCCTTATATCTAGTCAGAATCTACCCTTTTCTAGTTTTAAATCATTACCCCTTGTGCTATCCCAGCCTTAGTAAAAAGTTTGCCCCCTTCTTTCTTGTAAACCCCTTTCAAGTAGTGAGAGGCTGCAATAAGGTCTCTCCTGAGCCTTCTCCAGACTGAACAACCCCAACTCACTCAGTCTGTCTTCATGTGGAAGGTGTTCTATCTTCCTGATTATCTTCAAGGGCTCTCCTCTGGACTTGCTCCATGTCCTTCTTATGCCAGGGACCCCAGAGCTGGATGCAGAACTCCAGGTGGGGTCTCACCAGGGTAGAGGAGAGGGACAGAATCACCTCCCTCAACCTGCTGGCCATAAGTGAATCAGTGCATCTCAGCTGCAGCCAAGCCTTGAACTGGAAGTTTAGAAAGTGCTTCCTAGATTTTCCCAGACAACGTTTTGGCCATTTCTGAAAACCAAAATGACTGTATTATTTATATATGGCTAAACATCTGTACAGTTAATGATTTTTGGAGGCAAACTAAAGCTTTTCCTAGTTGTTTTATTCTGCCACTAATTTTGTTTGGCTTAGCACTTCTGGCTTTATTAATGTAGTTCATTACTGTGAAGGGTCAATCTAATGAGAAAGGCAGAATGTTGGTTTCAAAGCCGAAGCTTTTACCTACGATACAAAGCATGGGACGGGACAGGATACAGAACATGATGCACCTAGTAATGGTTTGTTCTCTTTTTTCCCCTTATTGTGAGCACAATGTAACAAGGCCTCATGTAAAGTTTATATGTTGATCTATATTCTATCTGTATAACTCCCATGGAAATCTGGAGAAGCTTTGCTCTTGTCAGAACATCATCAGTTACTGAGGCATTACACATGTGAATGGGAAAAGTGAAGGGTGTGGGGAGAAGACAGAGAAAACACAATTGCAAACTGGCTGTATAATTCCTGGAACATCTGTTTTGAAGCCAGATAGTGCCTGCCAATGTGCCAGGTTTTAATTTGGGGATCTGGCCAGTCTAAAAGTACTAACTGGTGCACTGTTTTTCACTGAGCATTAGGCAGAGTAAGAGGTATGAATAAGAGGCTAACTTGTATGAGCAGTTTCTCCACTGTTTTATTGGATCATACTCAGCTGTTTTCCCCAGAAAAAGAATTTATTAGGTACCCTATTCTGGATTTATATATTTATGCATATGAGTTGCTTCAAAGTTGAAACAGATCTCGCTCTTAGGTTTTTGACCTGCATTATGAAGGCCATTTAGCCGCACGTGTGAAATGGTGAGATAACTTTTCCTGAAAAGATCAATGTATCTGTATAGAATGGTGTGTTTTTACAGTTTTATGATACATGGACCACAATTCACTCACAACCAGTCTTCTTAAAAAATAGGTAGATGACCTCAGAAGATGTTTAATTACTTTTTTGGATATGTGTCATGCTGTCTCCCTGTGGGCCAAAGTTTCAAAAATACATGTGCGGCTTAGGATACAATCTTCCATGAGTGTATTGGTTTGGCATGGCCTGGTTTTAGGTAGCAGGGGGGGCCACAAAGATGGATCCTGTGAGGAAGCTGCTGGAAGCATCCCACCACGGCTGGCAGAGACTGATGGCTGATGGCTCTGAAGATGGACATGCTGCTGGCCAAAACTGGGCCAATGAGAGAGGTTGGTAACACCTCTGTGATTACATATTTAAGAAGAAAATCCAAACAAAGTCACAGGATTTTGGATTCTAGTCAGACAAGAGGAGAGAACATGCGAGGGAAACGACATGGCGACACCAAGGTCAGTGAGGAAGGAGGGAGAGGAGGTGCTCCAGGTGCCAGAGCCGAGGTTCCTCTGCAGGCCATGGTGAGGACCATGGTGAAGCAGTTGTCCCCCTGCAGCCCCTGGGTCCACGGGGGATGCAGAGATCCACCCGCAGCCCGTGGGGGAGATGCCTGTTCTGGAGCAGATGGATGCCTGGGGGAGGCTGTGATCCAGTGGGAGACCCAGTGGAGAGAGAGGGCCCTGCTCCCAGGCTGGAGGAACCTGTCCTTGGAGGACTGCACCCTATGGAAAGGGAGAGCCCCGGCGCAGCAGTTTTGGGAGGGCTGTGTGCCCGTGGGAGGGGCTCACGCTGCAGCAGGGGCGGTGGGGCTGCTGCTCCTGAGAGTGGACCCACGTCGGGGAAGCTCATGGAGAACTGCCTCCCGTGGGAGGGACCCACGGCCTCACAGGGGAAGGACTCCTCTCCCAGAGCAGTGGAAGAGAATCTCGGTGATGGACTGACCAAACTCCCATGCCCTGTCTGCCTGTGTGTTTGGTGGGAAGGAGGGAGGGGCTGGGGGAAAAGGTGTTTCAAGGACTTACTTTACTTCTCATTATCCTCCTCTGATTCTCTTAGTAATAAATTCACTTTGCAACTTAAGTTGAACCTGTTTTGCCCTTGAAGTGTTTCTCCCGGTCTTTATCTCACTCATGAAGCGTTCATTAATATTTTTTTTCCTTTTCCCTCCTCTGCCCAGCTGTGGCAGGGGAGGGTGAGCGAGCGGCTCTTGTGGGTGCCTGGAGTTGGGCCAGTGTAAAACCACAACACACGAGCAATAAAATTACCACTAAATAGCTGTAGGATTTCTGTTTCTAAGGGCCAGATTTGTAAAGATATGTAGGTGCCTGGCTCCTGTTTGTCTTTCTTTTAGTTCCTACGTTACTGAAATACTGAAAATTTCATGCCTGTGGATAAAAAGAACAGCTTAAAGATATGAAGAAGCACAAAGTAGTCCCTATGACCTGCCAATGGAACCGCAGTAAGTTACCATGTGAAAGATCACTAAATAAATATAGGTAAGAATACAAAATTGTCTCTACTGCATTCTTTAGGCCAGCTGCTGATCCCAATACACTTATCAGATTGTTTCAACTGATTTAGCTACATCTCCTCTGCTGTTGTCTTTAATAAATTTTTTTTAATGTCTTTCTCTTCTTCTGTGTCCTATACTACAACCTGACACCTTAAAAATCCATGGCATTCTGTTATACCTATGTTGATGCTGTTCATACAGGATACAACACTGTATTCAGGGGTAATAGTACATTAAATTTTAAGTGTGAAATTGTTAGTCATCTCCCTTCCTTCCTCACCTTATATATGTCCTTAAGATATTTTCTAGCTCTACCCACAAACAGTATCTTTTCCATTCATCATGAAATATGGCTATTGTATTCAATTATTTTCCTTGAAAATACTGTTCCAGACTAAATACATTGTAATTTTGCCTATTTTTTACACATTTGAATCTTTCCTTATAATTTCCTTCTTCTTAATGCTTTTTTAACCTTTTCTCAGATTCTTCCCAAACCTCTGTGGAGTTGTGTTGTACTGTAACCTTGTGGTGTACCACCTCCTACGCCCAGATACCAGTATCAGATTTCTTCTTATAATATCTATCATTTTCATCTATCACATTTTTGCCTGCTTCATACCAGAGATCATACTGCACTTTCATCTCACAGCTCTTCCCTGAGGATCTTTGTGATGCCAAAAAGAAGTCAGCCAGCTAATAATGACAGCAGCTGCAATTTTCTACAAGGCTTGTGTTTGCTTTCTTTTTGGTTTTTAGAAGCCTCATCCCTTTACCTTTTGGAGAATGGCTTTTTCATAATGGGTTTTCATTCGTATTTGTTATTTTTACCTTGTGAGACCTTCAGTCTAGCTGTTGGTTCCCACAGCTGGACTGAACGTCTCACATTACCTTATGTCTAGAAAATGCTACTTAGAAAACCTGATATATGTTAAAACATGTAATAGAGAGAGGCACTGGCATTCAGGTATTCTTTCAAAGGAATTGGGCATCTTCTCCTTACTTAGATAAATTTTTCTCAGACCTGAAGCCTCTTCCATCTCTCTTCCACACAAAACTAGAAATCACTGGTAAATGTCATAAAGCATTCTAAAACTCTCTTCTAAACATCTGTGTAACTTTCAGATGAAAACATCCCTTTCTGACTATCAAATATCTTTCAGTTTTGGGTTGAATCTCAAAGGATGAAAATGATTTCTTGAAACAAATTGGGAAGGTAATTCTTAAGTATCTAAATAACACTGATGAAAATAGTTGCTTGTACAGTGACTCTGAAGCTGCTATCCTAAAGAAATGCCAACTATATAATTGTTTTCTCTTCCAGCTGGCAGGGGAGCCACAGGGATATTGCCAGAAATAATGGCTGATTATTATAGACAAAGATACATTTTATCTAAAAAAACCCAAAAGCAACTGAACCTTTTGTTCTCTAGAAAATGATTGTCATCATTAGGGAGTGTAAGTGTTTCTTTCTATGTGATAATATAATTCAACTAATATAGATTGTAATTGCTTTGAAAAAAAAGGAGAAAAATAATCTCAAGTCAGCTTTGTTGGTGGGTGGGGAAATATAAACCCTGAATTGAACTTAATTGTTATTACAGATGAATGATGTGGGACTCATTTGTATGCGGTTTGTTTTTTTCTGTTAGTTATGTCTTACCCTGAGTTACACATTTGAGCCCAGGTGTTATGACTTAATTTTCATGTTGCCCATACCCTCTGTATTGCCATTAAATAGATAGTTACCAAATGCCCATGTAACTAGAAAATTTTAGATATAAAACTAGTTTAGCTTTAATATTCACCCACTTTTCCTGTACTTCTCTTTAGTTTTTTGGATAGTTAACCCAGAAGCAGTACTTTTTATAAGAAGCATTTTACTTGCATTCAAGGAGTATAACCCCCCCATTTTTTTAATCCCCTCATTTTTCTTTGAATGGGTAAAAGCTTCTTTTTAACCTTTTCTCTCAGATTTTGAAAAGGACTGTAAAGAGCAATGTCTTAGAAATATAATTTATGTTCTGATTTTTTGAAGTCTTTCCCAATGTCACCTTACTTTTAGGAGGTGACACTTGGACTTGCTGGACTACTTTGTATTTGTGTATTTGTGTGGGTGAGATATTTAAGATTCACTTATGGAAGATCAATGAACTTGTTTCAGAGACTTTTGGATGCGGAGCACAGCAGAAGGGCCAAATATACTGAAAGAGTTGATTTCTACTACATTATGACTTAAATTAAATCTATGATGAAGATTGAAATACTCTTCCATACACTTTTCATTTTGTGTGCAGAAGACTATGCTGTTCATTTTAGGCATTTCTGAACTGATAAGGACTCCATCACATTCAGAGAATAATTTCTATGATTTTAATATAATCCATTGTACCTTTATTAGCCCAAGTCATTAAAATCCACCCCAAAAAAAGCCAAGAGTGTACCTTCCAGGAGCATATATGCATACATGATAAAGTTTTTTGATTCTTTTAATATCATACTTCTTGTAGCAAATTCCTGGAACTATAAAGTTCATCTGCAAATGAATTTCTCTTTGTGCATAAGTACAATACACACACTGAACGGAACTGGAACAAATTGGCACTTCATTCCACAGTGGGAATAAAATACTTCTCCTGATCGCATCTTTTCCCAAGATCTAAGCAAATTAGAGAAATAAAGGCCATTAAGTAAAATTAGATTTTATGCTATTTAACAGGTGTTTTGGTCTATTTTACCCTAAGGGTAGATCACAATGCAGTCCAAAAAGTTAATTGTTTGATAATTTTACAGTTTGTAAATTTATTTCCAGCAGTTTAGCCTATAGTATAGTTCTGTTAAAATTCTGTCATCTATCTTTGGACCTATTCTTTCTTTAATGCACCAAAGAATTATAAAGAACAATAGCTTAACTTTATTTTGAAAGCATTTGCATCTGATATTGTCAGAAACACTGGATAAACCATCTGAAAAACAGAACTGAAATCAGGAGCTATTGTAACAAATTGATATTCCTTAGGGTGTTACTGAAAAAAGAAAAATAGTATTCCCTGCTATTTATATTAAAATTTATATTTTCAATATAAATTTTCCTAAAAGATTGAGCATCACAGAATAAATTGTTTCATGCTGCAGTATATATCCCCTGAAGGGCTTGATCAAGGAAAGCAGAAGATGGACCTGTTAGTATAGAACTAGCCCCCAAAAATTTTCAGATATCTTTCACAGTGCAATGGTCTGACATGAAAAGTGTCACAAAAACCCCCAACACCCACCACCCAAATGAAGCACAAAAAAACCACCTCAATGAACACAATGTAAAAATACCACTCAGCAGTCTATAGGTGAGGACCTAGCTTTCTGTCTCACCCATACAATACATGTCCCAAATGTATAATAAATATAAAATTGGAAGACAATAAAAAACAGAAGCACAAACTAAAACCAGTGCAGTAATACATATATATATTATTTCTTAGCAACTTGGAAACCCCCACACATAACTAAAAATAGGGTTTTATTTCTTTTCTTTCTGAAATGGGGTCACTGAAAGCTTCTCTGTAGCATTAGCAGTTCATCAGCTAACTATTGTATAAATATCCACACCATAAATCTACTGGATTTCTGTTTCTCATATAATAGTAGTAAGCAAATCTGTCCAGAAATGGAAATAATCCATAACCTGGTGCCCCAAGATCTGGACATTTATGCTGTTCTTTTCAATTCAGCCCTGTGGATGAGTTCTGATCTCTTATCTCCTGGCAAAAGCCTTTGAAGGGATTTCTTCCCCTCTTCTGCCCCACTCTTTTACAAAAGCATTGAGTCAGAATTACCTGCTTGTCTCAGTCAATGTCTCCCTAAGGTAAAATATCTAAAAAATGTTGAGGGAAGGTACTAATATTTAAAAGGACAGTTCTGTTCCTGAGAACATTTCTGGGTTTAGATACTTTCTGTGTAATTTTATAAATTTTAAGTTGTTGAGCATTTATAGCTGAAAAAATAAAAGTAAAATTTCAGAAGGAATAGGAAGTAACATGTTAATTCTTATAATTACAATGCAAGACTAATGTGAAATAAAACATTTAACTTCTGGTAAAAGTTCAAGTTATTTCTTCAACTTATGAAAATGAAAATTATTGATATAATATTTGGTTTGTCTTGGGTTTTTTTTGCTTTGTAAGAACTCATAGCTTAATCTGTTTCCTTTAATTGTTATCTATGTATTGTATATATGTTTGCACAATAAATATGCCTTGCACTATACACACAAGAAGGTAAAGCGACTGTTCATGTATGAAGCAGTGGCATGGATTTTCCTTTAAAAACAGTAATAAGCCCCTTTCTGTTTAGAACACTTTACAATTCACTGAATTGATTTGTTCTAGAAAACTAGGTTTTATGAGCTAATTGACAGTTCAATTTTAATAAATTACTTTGCAAACTATCTAATAATGTTTTTTCTAATTATATCTAGGCACTATTATTGTTGCAGGTAATAGTTTTCCAGTCTTTGCTTTTATTTAATAAATGGATCTCTGCAGTTTTGCAGCAACTTTCAACCCTTACAGAGTTGTTCCAGACAGGTGGTACATCCTTCCTTTCTGATACTTTTCATCATGTCTAATGTCAGTATGTTGTGCAAAATGATTTAAAGGTATAATATAGTATGAAATGGTTTATTCAAATAATAAACATTTGGGTATGCAGTCTTATTCTAATTTATAATATAATTGATATTTTGTATGAAATTTTGAGTACTTACTTCATCTCTCATGTGAATGAAGTCCCAAGGTCTTTGACCTGAACCTCAGAATTTGAGTGCAGTTTGCAATTCCCAGAAATGCCCTGTCCATTATATAGCCTCAGTAATAGTGACACAATACTTGACCTCACCTTACTTGTGCTGTAAAATCAACAAAATGTTCCTTGTCCTTTATGGAACAGATGGGGCAAATTTATGTCTCTCATTTTATCAAACTTCTTTGAACTTAAATTATTGATACCATCAGCTAATACAAAAATGCTGAAGAAGTGTATTACATGTGACAGCCCTTTATTACTGGCAGGCACGTTGTGACCAACAGAATTCCTTTGTGATATTCAATAGCACGCAACTCAAGGTTAGTGGGTACGGATACTTCAGGAGCTACCAGCTACTATTGATTTTTCTTTCTTCTGTTCCCAGTTTACGTTGGGTCTGTTAAACAGTGTCAATTTACAATTAGATTATGAGATTAAATAGGTCTCAGTAACATTTCTGTACTCAGTTTTTTCCAATGGAAAATATGCATTTTCATTGAGAGAATGAAGTAGTCTGAAAGAGTGAAAACAATATGCATTCTATATAGGCATGCAGTAGAAATAAATACAGTAGACAGAATGTCAGATCATAGAACTTTAGTCTGATCTATGATGGCATTTGCATTTTATATATCTCTGTACTAAATGTGGCCAATTAAGAAAATTTAACTGTAACTTTATTCTCTTCCCCTCAGCAGTTCTAATTTTAAAGTAATAGTTGTAACTGAAATAGGAAAAAATGCAAAGCTCTGTGCTTTTCAGTTAATTCCAATTTCTTTAAGATACCCCTAAAGAATTAAATATACTTCATTTAGAAAACAAACAGAGGAACTGAAAATCTTTGTGTTTTCTTAGGCTTCTACCCAAAATTGAGCTTGTGAAGATTTAAAAATCAAATCACCACAAATCACCACTCCTGCTTCATTGACAGTGCCAACATAAGCACCATCTTTTAAATGTGATCACTAAGTATGAGTAAATCTGCAGTACCAAATATCCCATGTTTACTTTTTGAAGCATGTTTGGAGAGAACTAAAGCAACTGAAGGGGATAAATAGGGGGAAAAGAAGAAACTGCAGCAGAAGAAAGGGTTGGGGTACTGTCAGAGATTGAAAATAGTTTGTGCCTCAAACATTGATATAAAGTTTTGCTCATTATAAAGAAACTACAACCAAAGAAGCCTCCCTGAAGAGTGGGACTTTGGACTGAAAGCCAAACTGTTGATTATGTAGAGGGAAACCTATCAGTCATCTCAGACTGAGGGAAAGGTATGCAGCCACAAAAGGCCAAAGCCACCAGCTGCAACTATCCCGGGCTGAGTGTGGGGTGGGGGGAGAGCCCAGCTCACAGAAGCCAGGTTTACACAGACTCCCCCCAGCCGAGGGGGGAGGAGGAGGTTTCGGGTGCATGGTGCAACCTCTGGTGAGAGGCAATAAACACCCATCCTCTGTTACACAAACAGGCCCAGCTGTGGAACCCCCCACCCCACAGGGCACATCCACGGGACTTTCACGTGAGAGGCAGCTGAGGGGGAGCCATAATCCATCAAAGACCCCCCAAAGTGCTCCCCAGAGGCTTTGCACCACAGGACTGCACGTGATGCAACAGATCCAGAGCCTGCTGTGAGAGACTGCCCCCTCCCCAGGGGGACAGGCCTGGACATTGCCACCTGGCTCGAGGGTATATGAACCCATGGGACTCTATGCTTTCACCACCAAGAAGACCAGCTGGAGAGGATCAACAGAACATCATTGGGATCCATGGAGTGGTGATATTTTCTTTATTCCGAGTCATTCTCTGTCTTCCCCACCTATTTTCTATTTCTTCCTTTCTCTCTCTCTCTCATATTTACTATCGAATAAAACCCATACTATTGACTGGCATATGGTCTCATTTGCACCTTAATTAAGGCAGAGGTATTTCTAAGAACCTCAATAATCAGATCTTGACAGGTATGCAACTATCCTCTCTCTCAGCATTTGCTAGCTATCAGAAAACCTATTCTACATTTGATGAAAGTAACAACTGCTTTATCTTAAATTCTCTATCAGTAACACTGCCTATTAATGTTCTATATATACATAGCATATAGGGCTGACACATAGATTATAAACTTTAAAGCTGTGATTTTAGGTCAGGTTAATAAATTAGTGGATGGGCAAGTGTTCTTTAACAATTCATGAGCTACTTGGTAGGTCCACTTAATCATAACATACCCTTTGGAAAGTCTTTCTAGATAAAAATGAATAAAAGGTGCTATACAATTAATTATTTTTGATTCACTGTAGGTAGCATGTATAGTACATGAAGGGGCTTGCACTCCCATAATTTATTTTTTGTTATACGATTCTTCTACTGCTGCTTTTCATATAAAAAATTGATGTACTATCTTATTTTGACAGTCTACTAAGAGTCATGGCCTCTTTCTGTTGGAAAATTCCCATAAACTGTTTAGGGTGTTTCTATCAAATGGTAATCTAGTAGTTTTTAAAAAAAGATTTGGGCTTGCTGTGAAATCCCAGCTAAACGAGAGTGCTATTTTTGGAATATAGTATTTAAATAATGAGAGCAATCAGTTATTTCACAGACTGAATTTTTTATTCTCTGGTTGCATGCTCTAAGAGGGACGATCCATGAACCAAGAAATTATTTGTATACTGAATCTCTCAGGAAATGTGCAATGTGTTTGAGGATCTAAAAAAACTAAGACATGAGGTAAACAACTCTGCAATCTGTAAAATATACATGTAAAATATATAACTTATATGTTGCTCCTTCCACTGACAAGTAAGTAGAGGTATGGCTGAGACAGTTTCTGTAGAAGTCTTCACTGGATTCACAAGGCACAGGGATGCCTTTTAATTAGTTTTCCCCTACATTTTCTTGTATATATTTTTATTAAATCTTTCCACTTGTTCTTTAAGTCCACCTTTGCAGTGGAAGGAAACATTTTCTGCCTGTTCTAGTAGAGGCAGCAAAATTGTAGACATCATCAGATGCAGGTTACAACAGATGAGTGCTCGATATCTGTAGCACAAAAGCACTTGTGTGTACTGATCATCCACATCTACAGCTCATCTCCTCAACACACGCACTGCCCTTGCTCAGATCTGAATCCATCCATCTATTAGACAAGACAGAGAAATCACTGTTGCTTGATTTCAGTACCTCTAGGGTGGCACCATTGGTTACACTTAGTCTTGTTCTGTGCAGGCTTGTGTGAGGTGAAACTCAGGGATTTCAGACTCAGTAAGCCAAGTTTGATTAGTCTGATCAGTCTGAAACAAGAAGTATTCACCAAGTGAAGAATATCTACACTCACCTCATTTCCTTGCATACTTTTTGACAATGTCTTTAATAAGTCTGTTCATATCTCCTTGTTCTGAGGAAGGAAATTCTGGAAAAACTCAAACACAAAAAGTAAGCCTACAGAGGATGGAAGCAAGGAGAGGAAGCTTGGGAGAAATACAGTGAAATTGTCTAAGCAGACGGGGATCAGGCTAGGAAAGTTAAGCCCTGATAGAATTAAGTCTGGCCAGGGATGTCAAGGCCAAAAGGAAAAGTGTACCAAAAAGGGTGAAAAAAAAGTAAACCTGGGGAACTAATTTTGTATGCTCTCTGGTAGGAAATGGGAGATCAGGTTATCTGGGACACAGGCAGAGAGCTGGTTACCCAGGACATGTGGATGAGGTATTCAACAGCTCTTTTCTTCTCAATTTTCACAGGCAAGTGATTCAAGTTGCTGGGGGCAGAGGCAGCCACTGTGAGATCAATGAACTCCACACAGTAGGAAAAGATCAGGTTCCAGACCATCTGGGAGACCTGAAAGTTCCCAATTGCACAAGTCCATGGGACCTGATGAGATGCATCCATGGGTTCTGAGGGAACTGGTGGATGAAGTGGCTAAGCCACTAACCATCACATTTGAGAAGCTATGGCTTCAATGAAGTTCCCACTGACTAGAAAAAGTGAAACAGTTCCCCAGAACTAACATCATCCCAGTATATGACGCACAGCAACCTCTCTGCTCTCTCCCAACTCTCCTTTACTTTATTCATGGAAGTGGGAAAGTTTTAAATGTGGCACTAGCTTTTATTTCCACTAGTGCAGCATTTGAAACTGGTGAGAGTAGATATTTGGAGCTAAAAGAAAACACCAGATTTTACTACTGTTTACTGGATGTCATTTAAAGTAAGGTAGGCAATGTCTGGCCTCAAAACAGGCTGATCAAGTCTGTGGGATTTACTGGCCAGTACAACTAGAGAATCTGATGAAAGTAGTTTCTCCCCTATAAAAAACTGTTTTGAACATTTCAGTAAGAGTAAGTACAATCTCTTTGAGTATCACACTGTGCTTTTCATTTCAGACAGGCATTTATAGAGACCAACTGCTTGTTGTCTTGTGACTTGTGTAATTGCTTTTACTTGGAGGAATGAATTATGAAATACTGCCATTTTCATTTGGCAATTATTGCAGAGCTATATATGACAGCATAACATTAAAAAAAGGCATTGAAATGTCAAGCATGCTTATAAAACAAAGGAACAGCCTCTGAGTGAATGGTCTATGGTAGGAACAATCCTTTAGGGGTACTTTAAGGGAAATACTTTTCAAATGCAGATATACATTTTCCAGGTCTGACACATTTCCCTCTATGCTCCTAAAATGTATGTGACCTTAAAACCTTGATGTACTAATACATCACATAAGATTTCAAGGCCCTTCTTTTTCTGAGAAATACAAATATTTCCGTATATCGGGTATTGTGATATTAGCAGTAGTTTAGAAACTATTTTATGCCAGCTACTAAATGAACATGGGTTTGTAGTTATGTGGCAGATTGGTTAGTTCAAATGTATGGGTGAACACAATTTATTTAAAATATTAATTCCTGTTAGAATCAAGATCTTAAGGTCTTAAGATCAGCACAAACAATAAATGCAGCAAAACCCAGTCAGTCAAGTGTGTGCATGTGTGCATATATCGGCATTCTTCAGGTGCAACCACAAGTCAAATCTACCATACCAATGGTAATAATTAGCAATTCTATTACTTATTTCACTGTCTCTAGGAGATTTTTTGCAGTTGCAATTTTTTTTTTTTTTTTCTGGACAAAGGACATCTTTCAAAGAAAGAATTGCTCGGTGGCACTGCAATGTATCTCTGAAGCCTCTAAGAGAGCAGAAGGTATGTAAATTTGATCTACTTGTAAACAGATTAAACATTGTTGTCTTTGGTTCAGGTCACTGTATTTAACACTTTTTCAAGAATCCTGTTATTGAGCTGGGTTCATCAAATGAGACATATGCACAACACAGCTGGGACTGACTGACGGAGCACAGATGTGCATCTACTAAATTGTTTGTGACAGAGACTGTAGTTAATTGTGATGGGTGACAGGTACGTTGGAGGCCAGTCAACTCAGTGAACTGTTGATGAGTGTGGTATGAGACATGGTATATATTAACAGCAAGTGGAAGATTTATGTCACCCATGACTGAAAATTCAAATCAAGTGCAGACAAATAAAGCAGACTGGAGCTGTTCATAACCCTTTTCCTTGCTTCTACTTTCTTGCTGTCCTTAGTATTAGAACAGCATGATAATGTTTATTTCTCATAAACATAGAATAGTTTGGTAAAAAAGTCATAACTTTTTCACTGGAACTATTATTATTATTGCTGGTGCTATTATTATTAGCTGTAGGGAAAAAAAATGCTTTGGTTCAATCCACACTTGTTTCATTTGTGAACTCAATCAATACTCATTTTTATTTACACTTTATCTGTGTCTGTTTCCTTAGACTTAGTCTTTATGCCTTTTTTCCTCCTCCTTGCTACCAATTCTCCCTTATTAATGTTCTGAAATATCAAATGAACTTTCTCTTTCCTGTTGTGAAGTAAAAGCCATGCAACAATCACATTTCATTTTTCTAAAACTGAATTTGGAGACCTTGAGATAGAATAGTAGTCATAGATGATTCAGTGAGAATCAGACATGATAGATTTGGAGAAGCTCTGAAAGAAGCACTGTTAAACACTATTATCAGCAACAGAAGCTCATGTTAACTGTGCTTAGGACTTAGACACTAGATGAAGCAGGGCTGTCAGACTCATTTTGGGGGACAGAAATGTTTTGACTCAGGGTTCTTTCCTTTTTGTACAACCTGAGTGGCACAGAAGTCACTTTGAGGTTTCCAAACTAATGCTCTAAAGATCCCATAGCATGCCATCTATTAGTCTACCAAACCACTGAAATTTAACTTTATTCTGTCATTGTCTGATGCTAGTCCACCAATTCAATGCCAGAGTTTTATAAATTAATGTTTCTAATGTTACAAAAACTGTAGCTAACTAGATGCGTAAGAGGGCTATGAATGTGAAATGCTCAGCAGAAAGGATGGGCATAAACAAAAGAAGTTGTCTCTGTTTAGTTGCATAAAAGATTCCACAACTATTTCCTTCTTTCTTCTAAGCCCCTACAACTCCTGAAAACAAACTGGGTATCCTGCCAGGACAATGTGGGATTATAACAGTCTGCATAATTTTTATGTGAGCTAGATATTTATATCTTTCATGCATGTTTCCTTCCCTCATACGATTTCTGCTTTAATAGATGACTGAAGGTCTGCCTTGGGAATGAACCCTTATTTCAATTTAGGGTAACAGGAAAATCACACTGCCGTTTCTCAGTTCCTAAATTGTTCCTAAAAGTTCCCAGATTGTGAGCAACATCCCTTTCTTTTCTACTTGCACCAGAACTTTTAAAGCCTCCTACGGTTACTGGTTCTTCGATAGTTAGTTGGGATTAATGATTAATATGGCATTGTAGTGGGGTGAATTTCTATTTTTTACAGTATTCCTCTGTGTCAGCTCACATCATTCAGTAACAATCATTATGCATGTGGTCTTCTTCATCTGAAAAGTATAGCAGGGAGGTGGAGCCTACCTGAAGCTTAACCTTCTGCTAGAAAAACAGTTCTGATGAGATGTGCTTCTGTGATATTCAATCATAATGGATTTATGTAGAGAGCATAGAACACATCTCTTACCCCTTTTGGAGCACGGTCTCACAATGGAGAGCTGTAGCAGGACTGGCATACGTGCAGCTACTCATCAGATGAAATTTACCTACAGAGGCCATTTTCTGCAAGATGTAGGTTTAGCAGAATATGCTGAGTTAGGTGAAAATCTTCCCCAAAGAGTCATGGAGGTCGCAGTGTCAATATAAAATTGGCATAAATTTCCAGCCAAAGGAAATAATGTTTCCACTGCTCCTTCTCTATCCACACCTCTCTGTGGTCTAGAGATGTTATAGTTGGGACAGCAGGTAGATGCTGTAAAGAACTGAACTCCATGCTGGTAACATCTGAGCGCTGAAACATTAGAGAGCTTCTAAAAATTGTGAAGAAAAGCAGGTTCTGTGCTGCTGACATTATCTGCCTGCTGTTCCAGCCAGCTCGTACTCACTATGCTCTGATAAGTGCTCCAAGCCTTGAAGGCTTCTAAAATTCTGAGGACTTCCAGAAAATTATCCTCTCTGCTCAATGCCAGGTACACTGTAAGAGGACAGAATGGGTGAACTCAAAGATAACTTTCCCATCTTCATTTTCACATGATTTGGTTTCAAAAACAGGAATTGAGCTAAAAGTCCTATTAACATCTAAATCATTTGTGCCAGAGTTACATTTACATTAGGCTACAAGATTAAAATAAACTGAAATTAAGTACTCTTATATAGGTGTATAGACTTGTGTCTATCTTGGTTTTCAGGCGAGAAATTTATTCCCCTTAAAGCAAGATTCAAAATGAGACTGTACAGAAGTTTTGAAGAATTATATGATTTGTTCACTCTCAATGGCCAGAAAAACATTATCAAACTGCTCTCTTTTAGTCTTATAGGTTAGCTGAGGGGAGAGGACGCTTTTGTTGCTACTGTCTGATATGATAACTTTGTGGCACAGCTCTCCACATTTCCTTATCTTTTTGTCTGGGCAGAGCTGTTCTTCTCTATCAATCTGCATCTGGTCCAGGTGGTGCAGCTGCAGAGCAGTGATTGCACAGAAGAGCACCAGGATGGCAAAGATAAACGCACTTGCACAGGGAAGCTTGCAAAGTGGCATGCCCTTCTGAGTACATTATATAGGAAGCTCAGTAGGGGATAATTAAACATCGAATCTGTGTTTCTGTGAGGTGTGAAAACAGTGGTTTGAGACGGTATAAGAGAGGACAGTGGCCACACGCAGAGCAGTCTTTCTCCTATTAAAGCCAGAGGGAAAAGGATTCCTCAGAGAGAAAGAATGAAATACAAATGCTTTTACATGAGGTTGAATTTTTAAGGAAAAGGGCAGGAGTGCCCAGCCAGGGCCAGGTTGCTGTCTGTTGTTATGGCAACAGAGGGAGAAACTCCTATGAAAGAGGAAAGAGAGGGAGTGGGAGGGCAGAAAAGAAAATGGTTTCAGAAGGAAGGCAAGAGAGTAGGAGTTTGTAACTGGAAAGAGAACAAAGCTAAGTGTCAAGGTCAGGCAGAAATGCATCTATGTCCATGATGACTGAAATGCCCTAAGAGACCTTGTGCACAGACATTCCCTTTGTGGGTGGGCAGATTTGCTGGGGTCACTTCCATAGTCATCATCTGGCTGGCAGAACGCCGCCGTGGTGCCCTGTCCTCCTGCACCCACTCCAGCTGAGGGCTTGCATCTACCTTTGTTCACTGCCTGGATGTGCATAATACTTACAAGGAAGACTCTTTCCATTGGCAAGGACACCTGTATCTGCTACCTTTTTAATAAATGTAACTGATCTTAACGGTAAACTTGATTTACTTCTTGGGGTACGTTAGGTGATGAGAGCTAGTTCTTCAACATGGGAAGCTCCCTTTTCTCCGCAAGGAGCAGGCTTTCTAGACAGCATACTACTTCCAAGGTGCATTCTAAAAATTCTGACTACCAAGATGTGCAGATATTTTTGTCAGAAATAATGTCTAGATACATGATGTGTTCAGTAGAGAGAATTGTTTTCACTCGTAGCAAAGCAACACAGCAGGAAAGAATGGAAGTGCAGTATGAACCAGACAACTGGCTGGCCAGGGATGCAACTTAATACTTTGCTAAACAGATTCAAAATGAAATCTCTGTGCCCAGTGCACCAGAAGGAAGCATTATAAATCAAGACTAAGCAACACAAAACTAAGACTTTTCTTTTGGTCTTCATAATAAAAATCAAAGAAAAATAATGAACCAACTGGTGAAACTTTCCCAAAGGGAGATTTCTGTTTTCTTTATTTTTTCTCCCTTTCTTTCCTGAATAAAAAGTTCATGCTAGTCAGGTTGTTCATGAGTCATTGCTGTTGTGAGAGCATGACTGTCCCTGCTACTCTAGCACTTTTGAACTGGCTAGCCCATTTCTATCAAATCTGACAGAGAGATAGAGTTTTCAGATGTTACACTCTTACAAGTTCTGTGAAAATTGTTAGCCAGGGGCAAGAAAAAGGCTACAATGATACCCACACTGAGGGAAAGACCCGAGTATGAACTGCACTATTACTGAATACGCACATTTCTTGTGTTGAAGAGTGTAGACAGAAGGGAGAGGTTATAAATGTTTTAATTCTTGGAAAAGCTTCAGTCAAAGTTTGAACTTTATTAGACACTATCTAGCTTTCATTTTCATTCTCTCTTTCCCTCCATATATGAGTTCCCTAGTGTTTAATAAGGACAGGAAACATGCTGCAGGCTTAGTTTACTTCATTTAAAAAGCCATTTGATGAAATACAAATCATTTGAAAACACAGCTCTGTTAGTTCCAGTGTTTGTGGAACTATTTATTACTTAAAGCAAATGATTGTTGCATTACACTGCCACAAAAAAAAAGTTCTCAAGACCTCTCAATTGTCTTCCTATAAATCTTCATTTATTTTCTCTCTCTTTTCTGAAATATTCTTATTTTCCAGATTTTTCCCTTAATTGCAGTTTCAAATCACTTCCCTGGAAGGTAGCTTGAATATCCTTCTCTTCTTTCTCACAAATATTCAAGTTTGAGAGTAATTTCAGTATGAAGACCAATGGAATTCTAAAGACAATATCTAGAATCTTATCTTACCAAATCATGTGAAATTCTTTTAATTTAAAACAAAATACGATTTCTTCTCTTATAGCTCCTAAAGATCTCTTAAGCCTCTGCAGTACCAGTTTAGCCTCCTGGTCCATTATCATCACACACATTTCTTTGGGAGGAAGTCATATAATTTGGTGACCTCTTTGTATCACATTATGCTTTCCTCACTTTACTTTCCAAAACCATACTAATATTGATTTTATATAGTTTTAAATTTCATCAATAGATGTGCCTACATCTGCCATCTGCTGGTTTTTGCTTTCTTGCATCCTATAATCAAAATAAAGATTAATAGACTATTTGTACCACTTGGAGTAAAATAAAAAATTGTAAAGAGAATTCGAAGATTTACAACTGGGATGTCAAATGTTGAGGATTGAATCAGTTTAAAGTGATGGCTTGATGAAGACTGACTTTCACCTTCAGAAGAGATAACACTGCTTAGGATGTAGTATCCCTGATGAACCACAATCTATTATACTGTTAATTGGACAGCAAGAAATTACACATAAATCATTCAACAGAATACAGTGATATAAAATCAATTAAGTCATTGCTCTGGAAAAAATATTAAGTGCTCTACATTAGGGAACATTATGAAAAAGAACATCAATTTTAGCAAAACTTTTGTTTGATGCTTGATACAGTTATTCACACACATTTTAGAAGATTTGAATTGGCTTAAGGTCTTTGATTTTGAATCAGGAAAAACCCTTCTCATATAAGCTAGTAGGAGCAAATAACCAAGCAACCACTGACCATCGTAGTTATATGAGTTAAGGACCAAATTCAGAAATAATTAACAGATATCTAACCATGATAATTTTCATCAGATTGCACCCATGCAAAATGTGCAAGAAAAATTAAAACCTGGCTTTTGAAGACATAAACTCTAATTTTTCCCTTTCTTATCTTCAGTGAGACAATCTATGAAGTTTAATTTCCAGACTCATGCTAGAAGAAGCCTAAATTTGGTGGTTGTGCAAGGCCTGAAAAAGAAGTGAGTTTTCTGTAATTGCTGTAAGTTGGCTGTTTCACACTCACTCTGAATGACAGTGGGGTCTTGACAAAGTTCCCCATTTCTTCCATCTCTAGTTAGCTAGCTTATTCATTTTCACTCACCCTTCCTAACAAAACACTACTTTAGATAGTTTTTTCCTTTTTGTTTTAGCAAGATTTTGGATATGAGAAACTAGGTGAACCTTCTTCTGGAAGCAGAATTTCAGAAAGAGGGACAAACCCATATCCTGTACTCAGTCACTAGAAAAACACTGATGAGCAGCAACTTCTAAACAACACAGATCTCTTCCAGGAAGACCTTATCATGCTGCTTCAGGACTGATCTAGAAGCCAAGTGTTCAGGTTTATTTCATAAGTTCTTCATTTCACTTTCCAGAAGCATCTCTGTTGGCACTGACCAGGTGATTTTGTCATATACCATAATCAACACCCAGAAATATGTCTCCCATAAATATATTCAAGCCACCAGTTAAAGCAGATATCTATGATACCTTTATTATTCTTGTAACAGCTATTTGCATTTTGCTTATAAATGTATATATGCTCCCCACACACATACAAGTCTCTCTCTATAAAATTACCTATATAAAATATTATACCTAAGGTCAATTTTTAACAGTTTTTTTGCATTCAAACTTTCTACCAGTGCTCACAAATTAAACTCTGTAATTGCTGATGTTTTTAAATTTTAAAATTTATTTCAATGTTTCTTCAAATCATTCATTATTGTGGCTTTTATTAGCAAGTATGCTGAAAACAACCTGTCATTAGATTTAATGAGGATTCCATATGCCAGCTCAGTATACAAAAACAAATTAAGTCTATAATTAACTTATTAATTCAACACAGCACTAATTCTTAGAATTTTATCATTGCTTTCTGTAAATGGAAGTTTTAAATTCACAGCCTATCTTTAGTACTTGGGGATAGCCCCTGGAAACATGACAGCTGCTTCCCCCTCCCTGCCTCCCCAATTCTACTGAGAATCAAACTATTAATATACTCAGGAGCAGTAAGGTAATTATATGTTTTAGTAGGTTCATTAAGAGCTCTGAAAACATATTTCACTATAAAATAATTTCTGTTCTCTTCAAATTGTCTAAAACATGAGGAATTTTTAGTGAAAAAAGGCTAAGGTGCTATGTTTCTTTGCTTTAGACAACAACCTCTTACAAATCAGTACTAAATGATGCACAAAAATCCCTTGGTATCTTAAAGAGGGAAAAATTACATAGGTAAACAGATAAATCTTTAGTACATTTGTCTTTATGGGAGCAGCTCCTGCTGTTGGTCTCTAACCTGGAGGGCATTATTCTTTTCTAAATTGCCAGTAGTGTCTCACAGCACAGTGATAAATAGAAACCACTGAAAGAAATAACGTTCATTCTAACACACAAGAACTTTCCAGACAGACATTGGCCTCTGAGAACAAACACTTAGACAAAATAGATTAGTTGCAATTGCAGAATATATCACTCTGGTTCCCTATGAACAGGCATTATCCCAGCTGTGCAAATAAGTGCCTTTATGCCAATCATTAAGTAAAAAATACATTTAAGAGAGAGTCTAAAACTTTAAGGAAAACACAGGAAAAGGTCTTTCTATATCAATTATTTTTTGTATGAAGCCACAGATGTATTCCCAGCACTACTTTAAAAAGTCTCTAATAATGTAGATTTGTGTGTTTTGTGGTAGAAAGTTTCCTTTGTCAGTTTTGTGGTAGAAAGTTTCCTTTGTCAGACAATTAATAAAACAGAAAAGAAACAAGTGCTACAGAATTGCAATTAAAAGTACTAGTTTAATAACAGAACAGAAAACTCCCTAGCAATTTTCTCTCTTATTTATCATTTCACCTGAAGCATATATGCTAAGGCAGAATTTTGTTTGTTTCTGGTTATGCTGGAGTAACATTTAGCTATGCTGTTTGTGTCTTTCCTCATTAATTGTTTCAAAAGTCTGACAAAATGATAACTGCCTTGGAAAATACAGTTTTTCTGTTTTGTCTTCTAGATGCATGGCATATGGATTGCTTTTAAGGATTGGTATCACTAATAATTTGGGGTTTTTTTTCATGCAGTCAGAGCCCTAAGAAGGTATTGCGACACTGTCAGTCATTTTCTCTACTGCCTTTACCCTGGCCACAAGACTCCAGGAATTCAAGTGCCCGGCAGGGGGATCAGCTATCCGGTAAATCAGAGCAACCTTACCCTAACTACTTATCCTGTCTGAAAATTTTCTTTCTTCTTTTCTTTAGGCCCCAGGAGCAATTAGGCAGACAGAGCCTTCCTTGCTCCTGGGGCAAGATGTGTATTGGGAGGGATGGGATGTGAACAGGGGGAGGTGCAGAGAGCACAGCAGGGAATCCAGGCAAGGACATAGAAGGGTGGGAGAAAAAGATGACAGTGTGGCCACTGCCAGGAAAAGAGATGGACACTGGATGTATCAAGGAGCAAGTAGCCTGCTAGGAAGTCCTTGCATGGGCAGGGATGTAGCTGAGAAAATTGTACATCTGCATGTCATCTTCTTTCCTCATAGAAGTTGCATTTTCTCTCTGTCATTGTTAGACTCTAAGAACAACCCTTCTTTTAAGTACAACATTTTTTGTTTTGTTCTAATATATACAGGATTCAGTACAAAATCTGTACTCCTATTGGCATTTGGATTGAATTAATGAGATGGATTTTATCTAGGACTACATGTTTGAAAGTTAACTGGACACTCTCTCTATTTTTTCTCTGTGGATGCACTTCAGCTGAAGGAGGTGCTGGAAATAGAAATGTCCCTTTTTGTTGCTGGTACAGATACATTAATTTTTCTATACAATTATATTTTTCTAACGACTGCTATGTATGCATGCTAGACCTTTTAATTTATTTGATTACAATATTAAAAATTATACTTTTATAGTAAATTCAACTTCCTTATTCAATATGAGTAGTCCCTATAGTTCGACAGTTGGTTTAGGACAGTATAAATAAGCATTGACTTCCAAACCAGTGAGTGGTCTTACTTCCTTCCTACTTCTGTCTGTAGATCTCAAAGCAAAGGGCATGTAGAACAAGCTTAAAACTAATCCATCAGCACTCCAATAGAAAATTCATAAAAGATATTGAAGAGGCTTGGGGAGGGTCAGAAGCAATTGGACGTCAATAGGAAGGGAGGATAGACACTCTTCTGTCTTCAATTTATGTCGGTTAATTTTAATTAGATGAAATGGATTCTTAAACGTGTGTGTTAGATCCAGGTCCAAAATGTAAAACAAAGGAAAAGCCTGTTTGAATTCCACAGGCTTCTGAAGCAGCCTGCAACCTTCTCTGACCCGGTTTCGTGAATGTTTCTTCAACAAAGTAAATATGACAACTGTGCTGACTGGGGCTTTTTCATTTTCCAGGGTGCTGTAGATTTCTTAAAATTCTATTTGTTCTGTCTTCATCCCCTTTGATCAGCTTTGCTCATTTTTGTTTTACATTTTTTTGTCCTTCCTTTCATATTCATTGTCTTGTTATCTTTTCCATCCATCTGCTCTGGAGTATAGAATCAAAGTCTTTTCTCCTACACACTTTTTTCTAGATTTTCTCGTATTCACTTTTCTCTAGGACTATCAATCATTTCAAAGACTGCAGAAAAAGTTTTATAATTCTCTCTAACTATATACATCTGCTAATCATACTTTCGAAATAACACACAGGACACTTCTCTTGCCGACTGTGTAATACTGATTCATATTCATTTACTCCATGTCTGATTGTAATTAATTTATAAATAGCTGAACTGGCAATAAACAAGCTAGTTTGAAAACTGTGCCTTCACCAGACTTCCAAAGTCACCTGTGAAATTATGGAAATATTTCTTTTCACTGAAGCCTGAGCTGCCACACTGATACTGCTGCATGTGCTGCTAGCTGGTCCTACTCCTATGAAAAGGGTAGCTAGCAATTTCAGTTGAAGCACTGTTATAACTTGCACTTGAACCTTGGACTATGGTATAAATTGACCCCTAACAATATGACTAGGGCATGTCTTTTGAATTTTGTTGTTATTGGAACTTTAACTTGGGAACTTCATGGATAGTTGAAATTGCATCAGCTGCATATAAAATTTTCTCGTATTAGTGATAAAGTATGTACCATCAAATGTGTAGAAAGTGTTTATATGTGACTGTATCGACAGTATTTCCATATTTCTTGGAGCATGGAATACTATGTTTTTTCCTATTATTTTTTATTTTTCAGGTCTTTAGAATTGCATTAATATTTGCCTTGAAGAAAAGAGAGATGTGAAAACCATAGGACTAAGATTCTTGTAAAATTCACATTTCTTTGTTTGAATGTCTAGATCAAGAGGCTTTGTATACTCACCCTTGAGGGAGACCAAAATTCCTCTGGTACTTTTACTGTCCATATAATTTCACAGTTCAACAGTGAATCTGCACAGTAGTGCACAGGATTAACTGCACAGTTAAAATTCCATCTCTACAGAACTAGGTACTGGTCTGAAAATAATGGTTTCCAGTCATTAACAGCATTTTGTGTAAGACTTGTATGATCTAGGAACACACAACAATTTTTTTCTTATATTTTAGTAATCACAAGGGCATGTTATGTGTGCATTCCCACCTTATCCATTTGCTCTTTCAAATGGTATTTTAAAATCTGTTAGCCATGAATGCAGTTTTCACCTTGGGAAAAAAAAAGCATACCAACCTGAATAATTTTCATTTTCAAAAATATAGTAATGCTTGCCAATCATTGTCAATGTGGTGATTATGTCAGTACTTACACAATACAAGGGCGTAGTCTGGAAAGCTATGCAGCAAGAAGGAGAGTCAAGAAGGATTGGTTCATGGAAATGATAAACAGACACAAGTGATATTAAAATCAAATAATTTCATTGTAGTAAACAATCTGAGAGCAGAATAAAATGGTTGATGAGTAGCTAAACTTATTTTGATCAAATATATGGTTGACGTAGTAATTCTGAATACACAAAACCCTTATACTTTTTTCTAAACAACAATCTTCCCAGAAACTCTGGTAATGCAAGGAAAAAGTAAAGTATAAAAACCACTTGATTTAAAATGATGTATATAAGTAAAGAATTAGTGTATCATGATATAATAAAATACAGTGCTGAGCATAAAAAAAAAATGAAAATTAAATGAACTTGCATTAAACATTAAACATTAAAGTGTTGGGAATATGGATCCCAGTAATGAAGCAGTAGCTGGATAGGTTTATCATATCAAATAAAAAGAATTCAAGAACTTAGAAAAAGAATAACCATACCTACTCCTTCTCAATTCATGTAACCTTAGAACAGAAATCTGATGAGCAAAGACAAATGTTTGAAAAATAAGATGACAGTGATGTGTGGATATCAGAGAGATTTTTACTGAATTGTAAAAAGTATTAGGAATTACTCTGTATGCAAGAAACTGTGGAATTACTAAAATATAAAGACAAATAAGAAATTCTCTGCCTCGATAAGTTTTATTGAGCATATAGCAAATCTAAATCAGATCCAGTAAAATGTGAAAATTAAAGATTGTCTGGTCTTTGTGGAGTACCAGTTCTTCAAGCAAAGCAAGTGAACACAAATTGGTCTAGCAAACACAGAGCCAGAAAAACTGTCACATACTAAACCCAAGGGAGTAAATGCTGACTAGATTATGCATGAAATCCATTCTCCAGGATAACCCATCAACCTGGGCATTTATTTCCACGTATCAGCACCATTACACTCTGGTAAAGGAGATAATTCAGTAGTTTCAAAAGCAGGTTTATTAAAGATGTGATAGTATCTCTTCTATTTCTACTAAAACTCTGAAGACCCAAGGGAAAATTCACAACATAACTCAATAGTTTCAAAGACAAGTTTATTAAAGTTGTGGTAGTAGTTCTTCTGTGTCCACAAAAGCCCTGAAGACCAAAGGGAATATTCTTGTGAAAATCACATTTCACCACCAAGTAGTTTGGCATAAGTCTTTTCTCAATCGAATAAAACAAAGAGTAACGGAAAATGCAAGAGGTCATGGGACTTTAAAACTGAAGAAAGTGAGTTTCATGGACTTTGCAAAGTAAGAGCGGCTGTTCAATATATTAAACATAATTGGCTTAAAATATCGGTTTTCTGATGCTTTCACAGATTAGAAGAGAGACAGGAGATGTGAAAACTAACACAGGTAGAAAGAAAATATTCTCTCACCTCATTCAGGTTTTCTTCAGGTTATCATGTTAAATAAAGAACACAAAGGAAGCCAACATAGAAGAAAGATTTGGCAACGGATTTATTAAATCTCTTCGGAGGGAACCAGACTGTGTCTTTTAACATATTTACATTAAATTGAAGTCAATATGAAGATGGGAAGAGTAAACACAATTTGATTTCTATCCTGAAATAAGTCGATATTTTAAAGTAAAATTCAATCTGCTCATCTCAATTCAAACAAGTAGATGGTATAAACAAATAAAGAAAGAAAGGGATTTGGACCTTCTTGTCCAAATGTTCACCTTCTTGTCCTTCATGACTTATTGCATGGATTACTATATGCTACTGTATATAACAAACTACTAAATACAATAACACAACCAAGATCAAACCATTGTAAACAAAAAAATCTTGACAATTGGAAGAACGAAAACTTGAAGTTTGAGGGTTAGTGTATTAGTAGCACAAATTCAAGAGTCAGCATGCAAATAACCATGAATTTGTGTTCCTAAATGAATGTACTTAAGCATCACTTTTTAGAATATAACTCTAGTTGAAAAGAGAGAATGAGAATGAGAGAAAAATACACCATTTTCCAGGGAGACAATTATGTTTCCATAAGCTTGTGAGATACACAGGAGGACAGTACTTTTGAAGTGGGGTAGAAAATTTGATAGACAACAATACTGCAGCTACGACAGCTTTTCTGTACATAAATGGATTTTAATAAGGCACTTTTGATTAGTACCTTCAGTATTAACAAGACTGAACTTATTAGGTAAGCACCATTTTTTTGAAACTAGATTTAAAGTTTAAATTTCTAAATTGTACAGATCTTCTAATCTCTAGCAATTTGACATCCTAATTTAATATTCAAGTTCACTAAATTCTGTTAGCTAAAAAACCTTATGAAATGTTAATTTTCTAAAAAACATTTGGTAATGCATAGTTATTAAAATAAAACCAAACTAAATTAGTGTTGGTCTGAAGTCAATAATAGTGATTTATAAAGTATATTGTCAGGTTTGCAACTTCTTAAAGGTTTTCCTTAGCATGATAAACTTTAGGAGAAGGGTAAGTGGGACCCTACCAAATTGCCGTCATATGTAGCTACTGAGCTGGGATATTTCATCAAAACTGAATGTGTGTGGTAACAAATTTAATATGGTCTAGTAAGACTTTGGAAACCAACTTTTTCAATTTTCTTTGGAATCCATGCAGCACTTGACAATAGCCAATTCTCAGATGATTTCAGACAAAATAACTAATTTACTAAAAGGCGTTTCTGCAGATAAGTAGGTTTTAAAACAATGAATTTGTTTGTTTAGAAAGGTCTTGACTTCATCTTTGTCCTAAGGAGTAGAAAGCTGAGTTTATCTCCTTTCCATGCAAACTGGAAGCAACAGCAACAAGTAATTCTAGGCTAGAACTAGTGAAGAGTTAAGAAACACATCCCCAGCCTTATGGTTAATCTTCAGCACAAAGGTGTTTTCAGATGACTAAAATTGTAGATAAAAGTATGGGCAGATCCTCCTCAACATAATTTATGTATTCCCTTGAGTGCACTTATTAATCCAAGAATGGACCTGGCCTAACTTGGCAAGATGGCTTTCATACCAAAGCTGGTGTGTGCATTTGTAACTGCCTGTCTGGATTTGTAACTATATCCTACTTTAGAATTTTAACATTTTCTAAATAAAAACAAATTCTTTTTCTTCTTAAATAACAAAACAATGCCTTGTGCAGCTGCTGAAATCATACAAAGATCATAAAAATGTTTCTCTCTTTACTTTAGGTGAGTTGCAAAGGGAAAGGAAACCCAAGGTAAAGTCCAAACTATTCATGGCATGGGAAAAACCAGTGTCTTCATAACCTGTGGCCTGATGTGTGGTGCACTACAAGTTACCTGCAGAGACAGGAACTCATGCCTGACTTATTACTGTGAGAGTGCTGTGAGTAATATGGTCTCACCTAACAAACAGTTAGGACTGTTAGAGCTCGGGCGATCAAGTCACAGATATGACACCGTTAACTTGTTAATGAAAGGTCCTCAAATGTTATTAATTTTTATTGATTTTTGTTTCTTTTTCTCTTCATGGTGGTCAAGACTGTATTAAATAGAAAAATGAAAATTCTATGAATAAGATAGCTGTTGGGGTCCCTCCCCCGCTGTGTAGCCCTGGGAGAGGGGCCCTGAGGGCACAGACACGGGGCTTCCCTGCCCCTGCTCAGCCTCGTTCCCATTGGTTGGTTTGTGTTCCCTGCGCGGGCAGAAGGACCCTTGGTCCCGTGACTGGAACAGTTCCTCCGCTGAGCCCCGGCCATGCGGCTGGGGAAATAAACATCTCTGAAACAGCTATCAACAATCTGTCTGTCCGTATATATTTCCTTTCCACGGGACTCCTGGTTTGATATATGCATGGTGCAGTATCCCCACTGCAACAGATAGCTCCCTCATGTTTTAGCATTTTAGGTGTAGCACTTTTCTTAAAAGCAAATATTATTAATCATAGCTGTTCATAGCAAATTTCTGGTTCATATAATTAGATAATACATAACTGAATATGATTTCTGAGTGGCTTTTATTGCAGCAGTCAATTCATACACTGATGTTAAAAACTCATTTACCTGCTTCTTCATTCCCCATAATGATCTTTTTAAAGGAATATTTCAAAGTTTTGAATTAAAAGCTGTATAGAAACACAAATTAAGTATAGAATTGTAAAATCATACAATCTTCAAGGCTGGAAGAGACCTTTAAATTATCAAGTCCAGCTGTCAACCCAACCCTATCACAGCCCTATCAGCCCTAATCTACTAAACCACATCACCCCGCTGCATCATTCCAGGCCAGCTGCAGGTTTAGGAAGCTGTAGATTTCGGGAAAACAAACCCCCACTAATAGGGGGTTAAATAGGTTTCTGAGAACACTCCCCACAGTCAAGTCTTGTACTATTTTCATATTTTGATTTTAATAACACCACTATAGTAGGTTAAAAGGCCTCAGAGAACTAGAGTGGTAGATATTGCTTCTTATCTGTAATATGTCTGTAATCAGATTTTCTAGAATAATGCCTTGAAAATCTCTGCAGCTAAATTTAGAAACTTTTAAATAGGTATATTTAATTCCAAACCTAGACTTGCTCTCCAGCAACTACCCTCTCTACATGAATTTTAAGTTGTTAGATACTTCCTAAGTTGTACAAGAAAGTATTGATCAAGTGATTTCTTCATTAATTTACCTGTGCTCTTATCTATTTAAAATTAGTTTGTTAGAACAATAAATGGAACCCATGAAAAGCAACATTGGTTTGGAGAATGTTATTTTTTTTTGTTTGGAGAATGGTTATTTTACTCATGTTGGGTTTTCTTAAACATTTTAAAAAGGAAGAAAAACCAAGAACCTCCCCAACTGTACCTTTTTTCCCTACACATGTGAATGAATCCTGGTTCCTCCCTACCTTGGCAATGAATGTTACAATTGAAAATAACTTTTCAAAACTAAGAATATGCATCATATACAGTCATGTACAACAAAGTTTTCTGACTAGAGTCTCCTAGAGGCTTTTCCATTCAATTTGACATATTCTTTAGACTTTTTCAAGGCCAAGGACTTTTTATAATAATCTGAAAAGCACAGGCCCTGAAGCTTACTATGGCAGAGCCACATTAAGGGTAGTCAGCAATAATGCAGAAAAAAAAAAAGACCATATATTTGTTCAGTTCCTTTTAAGGGACATAACTTCAAATGAAAAATTATGAAAGTACATTTAAATTCACTCAAATTGATGTAATTCCAGGCTCCCTGGTCACAAAGGCTGCTTATTCTCAGAGCTGATCCTGCAAATGCTAATAACATTATCCAAAGATCATGAAGAAAAGACAAGTTCTTTGCTTCATGCAGCTATACCCCTTTCAATCAACCTCATGCTGAGAACCATTTATTACCATAACATATGACACAGAAAATCTTAAGAGGCAGTAAGGGGCAAATTTTCAGATTATCACATGCCATTCTAGCTGTGACTTTCTCATTAACTTTAAAAGAATTGTGTGGCTTAGACCAGCTCAAAGCTCTGAAATACACCCCTACACATGCCCCAGAAAAAACCTTCACAAACACAACAGTTTTCCATATTTGACTTAATTTCTATAAAATAACAGAAGTCAGCAACTAAGTAGAGTGTTCACAAACTGCAGACAGCCTTGCATTGTGTTTGAGGTGACCTTGTAGTATGCATGGGGACAAGCCTCAGCTCTTCAGCAATTTCAAGTTAGGAAGGGAGATAAAAGAAAAGAAACTTCTGGCCATAAGGCACCATTAATGATCCTACACTACAGTTAGCCATGCTAGTATTTAGTTCCTTTGACTTAAAGAAGCTTGTAAAATGCAGTTAATGAGAAATAATTTAAAGAAAAGAAAATCTAGAAATCTAACTGAAGCAACATGGACATAAGGGAACAAAGCTTTATTAGACAGGCACCTTGACATGGTGTACAGGTTTATGCATTCAAAATGAGAACGTAACAATGATATGCCACCTTTTTTATCCTTTCTGCTCAAATGGAAAGTTTCTTACCTCTCTCTACCCGAATCTTGCTGTCTATTACATGCTCAAAGGCCATAATTATTTCAAAAATAGACTTTTGAGAAAAGCACATAATTAGTCCAGTGCAGCTGGTATAAAAATTACTGGCAGGAGTAGTAGTATCATTAAAAAATTGGAACTAAAGCACACCAACTATACTCCAGGGCAAGTTAAACACACAGAAACTCTAGTAAATATTTTAGCATTCAGGCTAGTACACACTCAGGGCACCCAATTTTATTTAACACCACTGATCCACACTCAACAGAAAGTCATTTCTGCCAAAATGGAACTATAGTGCATTCTGGTTTACATAAGTTTAGTAAGGCGATTTTCTTTGACTCTTACATAGAATTAGACTGCAGTAGAAAAAAAGCAAGTTTGCCCCAGAGTCATGCAATGATATTAGAATTCCAATTTTTATTTCAGCTATTTTCTTCTCTATGAGAAAAGTCTTTGAAATTATGAACTGGAATGCGAACTAATTTGTAATAGCTGTGTGACTCTGTAGGGAACCTAATACAGCAGCTTTCTCAGATAAGACATATCCCCTTCTGTTGTGACTTTCTTAGAATGACTCAAGAGCCTAGCCTGGGATGTTCTTAGAACTGAGGTGCCTACAACCAAAATTACACTTATCGATACGTCTATTTAGATGCCTCAAAAAATTGTGCTTCTAGAACCATTAGCATCTTATGTTTAATTTTCAATCTTCTTAATGTCTAATCCTAAACATGCGTGCATCATTTTATTTAAGGTCAAGCAGTTTCTCACTCTGCTAGAGACAAAATGGAATTGCTGTACTTGAAAGGTCTGAAGGTGTTAATCTGGCAATTATATTTTTGAGTTATCTGTCTGGTCTAACACCAGTCTGACATCAAAATTCCACAGAGTGTCAGCTTATGCATTAACTTAACCACTAAAAAAAATGCTTGCACTTAGGTTGAATGATCTTCATGGTCTTCAGGTATTCAGTTGTACACTTTACCTCTGCAGTGAGAAGAAGTGCTTGAGTGAAAGGATAATTCCTGACTGAAGTTTTTGTATAGTGCTTCAAAAAGCCAGAGATTCACCAGGTGAGAGGGAAAGCGTTTCAGGAATCTCGTGGGTTAGATACACACTTTGGCTGCTCTTGCTCATTATTGTGCTAAATATCCCTAAGAGAAGGAGAAACAGCCTAGAAGGGTGAGAGGACAAGGCGCCACAGTACAGCAAGGAATAGTGGCTGGTCCCAATGGTCAGTCAGGAGACACTGAAATGAGCAGTCCTTAATTTCAACCACACTGTACAGATGTGTTGTAGAAAGCCTACATATTGCAGTAGACCCAAAATGCCACTTTGTTTAAAGCTGGCTATGGAAGCCTGAGCCAAAGATGTATTTTAGAACTTTTTTTCCCTCCCTTGCTTCAACTTCACTTCCATTTGTCTCTTCATCCTTTTAGCTTTCTGATTCTTTTTTCTCCTTTCCTGCATACCTTTTTATATGTTCATATCTATTTTTCTCCCCCATCTGTCTTTTGTGTGTGAACATTATTATCCTTGTCACTGTATTTTACTGCTCATGAAAAAGAAACGCTTGAGAAATAATCACTGCACAGTGGCCAAACAGAAGGCAATCCTTCCTGTAAATACTACTTTTGTGTAATGGGCATGGTCAGATCAGTGCTAGAAATATAGTGAGAACAATTCATCTACATCATTTTTTTTTCCTCTACAGAAACATTGCTGTGGTTCTTTATAGTTTAAACTCCATGTAGAATTTATCTTTTTTTCCCCTCTCTTATTTTTTTAGGCCCTGTTCTTTCATACTTCTACTTTATGAAAAACAGTCTTCTGTCATACAGACTCTCTCAAAGTCATCATTCATCCATGTGTTAAGACATCTGCAAGCTTTCTTTTCCTACATCAATGACACACAGTTTTCTTTTGACTTGAACACTTTTTGTTCTTCCTATTTTATAATGCATGCACAGTTGTGTTATAAAGACTCATCAAAGTCACCACTGTTCTACATTTATCTGCATTGAACTGGCTTTGTCATTTATTAGTCTTTTAAGTGTTCTTTATATTTTCTATCTAGTAACATTCTCCTTCAATATTTACTGTTCCTCTATCATCTCTTTCTGAATCAAGTTACTCTGCTCTTTGACTTTAATATTATGGACCTAAAATACTTGCCACTAAATCTTCAAAGTCAAAAGACTTAGCACTGATTTTATTGTAAGTTAGTAATGTAATCCTATAAATTAGCATTATTTGAATAAACACAACCTTTTCTGCTTTGGGAAGCTAAAAGCAGGCTTTTGAAGCACTGTGTGAGGGTATATTAATGAAATCCCCATTGATTTTGATGGAAACGGTATTGCTTTAATCCTGAGATATGCTTTGGCACTTTAAATTGAGGATCTAACACACATTTAGTAAAATGACTGCCCACTCTACATCCCAACTACCAAATCCTGCCCTTGAGCCATCGTTCCACTTCCAGTGGTTCAGTGTGTGGCACGCCAAAGCAAAGGGGAAAGTTTTGCCCACAGCGTACATAATCAGACTTCGAAGAGCAGACATTTTAGCTTGCATTTGTTTAACAGCCATTAGAATTAATCACAACCACAAGAGAGTAAATCTCCTAAATGTTTCATTTTTTTTATGCATCTCTTACGATGGTAGCAAGCTCTGCTCAGTGTACTCATCAACCCCTTTACCCAGAGAAAAATAGTTCTGTCTCATTTATTAGATGCTCTGTCATTTAGTCAGTGGTGGATGACTCTAGAAAAAGTAGTTCCACATGGGAAGGTGGACTATGGGAAAGATGTGTGACATTACACTTCAACAATATAAAGCCTGTGAGGCGGAGAAACAGGTTAGAAAGTGTATTTACATAGAAAGTACATTTGAGAAGAGTTCCATCCATATTGGATTTTCCTGCTCAGTTGTGAAGTTTACTGAAAACATTGCCAAAATCACAGTCTTGTGCTGTAGTCTCAAAGAGCACTGAATATTGACCAGTAAAACAACTTCCTTATAAGCCCTGCAGATGCAACAGATATTTGAGAGTCTTGCTCTACAGTAATTGCTTCTCTTTTTGAGTATATGTCCATGCCTGCATAGTCTACACAGTCCAAGAGTTCATCAGCCAAAACAGTGAAAAAGACAACTATATTAGCAACACTATTTTTTCATCCAGGACATTTTTTGTGCGCTGGAGTTTTTGCATGTTGGGGTTTTTATGTTTTATTTTGTATCATCTTGTGGTCCTAAAGAACTTTTAAGAAGGTGGAAGGCATCTCTCACTTCCTTTGCTGTGTCTCATTGCAACTCTTCTCTCAAAGTTTCTTATATATTTATTTGTCAGATTGCTATAACTAGGTCTATGATTTACACCCAGAGAGCAACTAAACACCCTTGCTGGAATGATAGAAGTGAGGAAACTCATGGGTTGAGATATTTTAATAAGGAAAGAAAAGTAAAACACTCTGTATGCAAGCAAAGTAAAACAAGGTACTAATTCACCACTTCCCATCTACAGGCAGGTGTTCAGCCATCCCCAGGAAAGCCAGGTTCCAACACATGTCAACAGTGACTTCGGAAGACAAATGCCATAACTTCTAACATCCCCCTGCTTCCTTCTTCTTCTGCTCACTTCGTATACTGATCATGATGTCACATGGTATGAACTATCCCTGTGGTCAGGGGGCCATCTCTCCCTGCTGGAAGACTTTCCTTTAATAACTGTTGGCATCAGTATCATTTAGAAGAAAAAAAGTGTGCACCTGAGTATTCAGGCTTCACTAAAATTATTCAGAACTTGATGATCATTTTCAGTTAGGCAATTTTCTATTCACCAGCAATATCTACTAATAAGTAAATAAATTTTATTGACATTTAATTCCTACTTTCTGCTGCAGCTAAATTTTCATAAATTTAGAAGTTGTGAGATAAACTATCTATTTCAAAAGTACTAAAACCGTTGTAGAAACATTTTACAGAGACATCAATCCACTCTTTTGCTCAGGCCTTTGGTGAGAATTCCTGTAGTTCACAAAAAAGATTTAATGCTCTTTCACACTAGCAGGAAGTGGATGTTGTGACCAAGGGAGGCATTGCTGTAGATTTAGAATAGGAGATATGTGCCTTCTCTCACTTTGCAACTCTCTTCTCAGTGGGGAAATTATGGACTGCAAATGTAGAATGCAGTATTTGTCATGAAAAATATTTGCTGCTACTGTGATTCTTCTTGACATCATTTCCTTTGTTTGGAATTTCGTTATTTTCAAATCTCAGTTTGTTGTGTTTATCATTTATTATTGTGCACTGTGTATAGTTTGTGCGCATGACTAATCTCCCATTTGTACTGATTCTTTGTGCTTGGAGGCCAGCAAATCCAAGGATTTCCTTGTACCCTCCCATGAGATTACTCTTCTTCATTTTTTGAATTGAGCACAGAACATTTTCAGAGAATGACCTAATAGCTCATTCAAAATGAATTTAGATCTTGATCCTTAGACTTCATAGCTTTCCACTTTCCATCTTACGGAGTTAAACAAATGCATTGTAACAACAGAATCAAAGAATCGGTGGACATCCTGAGTTAGAAAGGACTCACAAGGATTATTGGGTCCAATTCCTGGTCCTACACAGGTCCACTTGTCCTTTTCCAAAAGAATGGTTAATAACCAGGACAATTTTTCTTAATGTAATGTAAAACAAGCTTAGTAGTTAACAATGCTTCACAGATGATGGTGTCTATCAACTCATATGCAAATATCATTGAGGATATTTTGATTTCAGTAAATGCCTGCATTGTGGCTCATTTTTCTCTCTCTCTCTATACCAAAGTTTGGCATTAAACATTGGCTTGTGATATTTAAAGTTGTACCTACTTTTGGTCTTACAAATATGGAGACTTTCAGCAGAGACTTATTAAAGATGTTTGTCACCATTTCACTAAGACATCAAATTGCATGTTACTTTTAACTTGAAAGGAATGATAGATTAAAGCATTTGCCTTACATCGAACATATTTAACTAGGCTGCCAATGAACACCATAAGAGAAAGATATTTAATCACAGAGGTCTGTAAGTTGATTAACGCATATTTTTCTTTTTTTATTTATAAAAAGAAGCTGATAATTATTCGTACACACTTTACATATTTTATATACTTAGTAAAAAGTGAAAGAAACCTAATTATTAACTCATACTAAGAGATAAAAATATACATCAATAACTAGCTAATTTTACACATGATGCACATGTGCATTCGTGCATGTAGAGTGAAGGGACAAATAACAATTTTAAAAAAAGCTTTCTATGTACCTAATATTCCCATGTAAATTAGTCAGAAATGAGTACCTGTAAGAACTATTAGTGTGAATTGTCTTATTGTACCAGCTGATTGTGAAAAGGAGAAATGGAGGAAGAATGTTTCTTCTTCACAAGATTCTTCCTAACTTGCCTCATGGAAATGTAGGAGCTACCTGGATCAGATGGCACTGCATCTGCTTTGCAAAACCATTGCTGAACTTGTGAGAGTTTTCATAAAAGCAACTGTGCAGGTGCATAGTGTGCGACAGTCATATAATATAAGGTTTTAGAAATTTGTACTCGTCCTAAGGGAAAATGTAAAATATTCCCTTTCATGGCCAAAGAACCTATTTCTTAGGAATTTTTATATATTTTTCCCCTTTATAATTACATTTTTCTTCTAATTAACAGAAAAATTATATAAATTCCTTTTATCACACTTAAAACACGGTGAATGAAGCAATTTGTCAAAAGAGAAATAAAAGTCTGTATTGTTTTGCTTTAACTGGAACAACATTTATATTCTTACAGAAGGAAAAAAAAAAAAAACCTGGATTATTAGCATTTCTGGTATTCTAATTCCATTGTTTTTCTCTGAGTTTCAGTATATGTTCTCTTTTATAAGACTTTTCATTCTGGTTATTTCTGTCAGGCCTGTAATTGCAAAGTCATTCTATTCTATATTTTCTTCAGATATCCTTTGTTTTTGACTGACAAATAAAGATGGCTTTATTTTTATTATGGTGTATCCATAAGGACTGCATATTGACAGTATTTATAGTTTCCAAACTTCACAGAGTTTTTTCAGAAGAATAATCCAAAAGCAAAAGAAAAACTAAAGGAACTCAGAAGTTTCTAAGATGGCCTCAAAGACTATAATCTGTACAAGAGTGCTGGCATTCTATTATTGTCACAGTTTAAACATACAAAATGTAATACCTATTGCTACAGCACAAAGTAAAACAGTTACCCTGAGAATCTTAATTAAAAAACCAGAGACTGATAAACAGATACAGACTTTTTTCTACCTTCATAGATGGAAAAATTCTTGCATCTCTGCAATCTTCCAACAGTTAGGTTCTGAAAACTGGAAAAAAGTTAAGAAAAACAAAATAAAATACGCTAGTGCAGTAAATATATGACACATAAGTGTCCATTTTAGGCAGTCTGGAAATACACATTTGCCTTCCATGGAAATGAACTGCCATGTGGTGTACACAAATCAGAAAAGAAATATCATAAAGGTGTAAAATTGTTTCAATAGGGTTGTGATTGTCTGAATTAATGAAAAATATGTCCTGCAACAGATTATAAAAAGTAAAGACTTTTCTGTCGCCTGGCACTGTGAATTCATTGATAATTCCGAGAGATAACACAGAATTTTATCTATTTCACACTGTTGCAATTTATTTTCTTGAAATTTCTGCATTAAGAAAAAAGAAGGACAGTTCTTTATCTTTATTTAATCTTTGTTTCTTATATACAGATATGTTATTGTGAGTATGATCATTATTATAATGTAGAAATATGGGCCCCAGATACAGGTCATATGAAACAGTAATATTGGTCAAAAAATTATTTTAAACATAAATTATGTTACATCAATTTTTGGAAAAAGTTACTAGAATCTGCCAGTTTCCTTAACAATTAGTTGGGGCATCACTTCATCACATCCAATATTGTTTATCTCATTTGAAGAAATGCATTCTGGGTCTTGGTCAAAGAGTGTCTTTTTTTATTATTACTTACTCATTATAACACCATTTTAAGAAGGTAATGATTATTTTGAGTGATCTAGTATAAATGGCTGTGTCTTACATCAGTTTCCATTATATAATGACAAAATGCAAATTTTGCCATTTTCACCATGATTAACTCTTTATATTTCTCTCTTCAGGTTTAATATGTGACAAACTGATCTCTTGTTTTAATGACAACGCCAATTACAGTTACATGACAATTATTTCATACTCTACTGGTCTTCCCTAACAAAAACAGTGATTATTAGCATTGTTCTAAGAAGGTTGGAAAAAAGCAAATTGTGTGAGCATGAGAAAGCAAGGAGAATAATACCCTAAAGGTAGAGTTCTTAAATGGCAAGTGCCCTTTCTCAGCCTCAACCATTCATTCTGAAAATGGCCTATCAAAAAGGCTTAGAGGGAGCAGTTTAATTACTGTTCCTTTGACAAATGTAATATATTTTCAGAAGCAGGCCCATACATTTATTTAAGGCCAAATGTTGTACAACAAAACTGTCCTCAGAGGTATTTCATTCTACCATCCTATTTTTTTCCACCTGGCTTGCACTGCTTTTTCTTTTTTCTAATGACTATGTCATTCCTAGAGACATTTTAAAATGAGTCTTAAATCATGTTTTCCTTTAACAGAACATAAGCTACATGAGCAGGGTGGGAGAAAGAGAAAAATAGTGTAAATAATCACAAAGATTTTATAATGCTTTCATAAGAAAAGAATGACCAACAACCCTATACCAGTCCCTATACATCTTGTTCTGAACTCAGCTGAGAAAAACACTTAAGTTCTCTCCTGGATCCTTACAAATATGAAAGGAAGTAAGTCCAACAAACTTCCACGCATATATTTCTTTCCTCACCACTCTCAGGAAATACAGGAAAACATTGACTGCTTCTTTAGGTTTCTGAGGTTAAAGAGTAACCTAAAGCAGGCTGGAAGGCAGTTTTTGTGAGCAGCCAGCTCAGATGAAAGTCCTGAAGGTGATGCCCCATCTAGAGAGTATCCAACTGGCAAAAGCCAGTTTCAGGAGTAGATCTGCATAGATCTGCAGCAGGAACAGACTGAAAAATCTTTCCGCTCTTGGCACATACTGAACATAGTACTCAATGTTCAATTATACAAGCACAAGAAATGAGCAAGGCACTTGTTGCCACCTGTTGTGGAAAAAACAGAGTAAAATGAGTATTTGGGAAGTTTATACAGAGGCTCAAAGAAAAAAAATTAGTTTAATATTTCCTCCTCTCCCCACTCCATGAACCTAGTAACTATCAAGTAATCCTAAATAAATCTGATGTATTGTTCCCAGCTGATATGCCGATGTTTCTATGACCTAATCCTCACAGCTATTTCTGCAGAATTATTTTTTTATACTAATAGGTTCTATTTATCATATGGCACTACAAATGCATTTGTTTTATCAGCCTCTATATGAAGGTGAAATTTGTCTCCAAAGCTGAAAAATTCGTCAGCGAGTTTCTGAGCACTATAGTGCTGGCTCAGTATTCTGTGATTGTGAGACAAAAAAATGTCTAAATAGACTTTACATTTTATCTTATCCTGTGTAGCCAAAGAGAGTCATGTTCCCAGTAATTAGAATTGCATTCAGTGATCCTTACATCTGAATAAGTTTTAGACTGTAATTGAAAAACCCATTGAAAAGAAAAAATACAAAAAATCCCTGAATTTAATTAAATCGTTTTTTTCTAAATTAAACTCAATATAATTATTTCATATGTTTTTAAAGTTGAAATAAACCTTTGAAAAAGAAGCAGATATAATTATGTCCTGAGTATAAAAATGAGTTATGGTATTGTTTCCAAATAATAAAAAATATAACTGAAAGACAGATTTTCAGTTTGGTGCAAATGAAGGACAGTTGATATCTATTTCATCTTTTCCTTCATCCATGAAGAATATAGTACAATTTTCTTTCTTTCTAAACTGTCTAGACAAAGAAAAAAAAAGTCTTTCTTCTTGTGCTTTTCTTTTCCAGATGTGTGTGATGATTAATCACTGTATGTGTCTAGACCCCATGGTAATCTCTGTCCCTGTTTCTGTGTCTACATCCATCTTTGACATCATGAATTTACTTTTAATACAGTCCGATTGATTTGTTTGCAGCTACAACACTGTTTTCATTCTTTTCCCCTCTGAAATGTCTTTATAGCACACATACAAACTTGCCTATATTCTCAAGCTGTGTAAAATTGATTTGTGAGAACAGATTGCAAAACTTAAGTGTATGGTAATGCACATCCCAGATTGCAATGCCTGCATTAAAGATGCCACAATGAAGTTAAGAAAGACATGATTTTTAGGACTTTGCAAAGATTTCCATCTCCTTTATTAATTTTAATCCAGCTGTCATGAAATGGGAAGCAAAATAGCTTTGTATGGTATAAATAAAAATGTCTGTATTGGTTCCCATGTCTCTGTCGTATCTCTTTACTTCATCCACTAGGAAAATTAGAACCACAGGTGGATGCTCCAATAGTTCACACTTTGAAAAAGAATAGTTCTGTGAGATCAAAATAGTCATACAAAAGCTCCACAGTTTCCATTTTAAATTGGCATTGAGTGATGTTTTAATTTATTTGGGACATTTTTAAAGCATCTGTAGAACAGAGAAAATCCATTTTGGATGGATTTTTTATTGTTCTTGATCACAAAAAATTATTCCTAGCTTTGGTTCCTTACTGGATTGCAAACTGGAAGATTCTTATTTCTGGTCAATTTAGTGCCCAAAAAACCTTACAAGAGTAGCTACGTTAAGGAGTTGACTACTCTTAAAGAAAAAGAATCTTAGAAAAACTGGAAAATCATGCACCATTTCATTCTTATATGCATTTGATAAAACTGAGGAATCACACAATATTTTGATCAACTTCTCCTGTATGCCTTAGGATTATTATGTGAAACAGATTTCAAGACAAATCCAGCCTGAAGTTTGTGTCATACCTAAACTTTTAATGACAAACAAGTACACAAAAAGCAGTTGTCTTGGGGTGACAGTGTCTAAGAATCCTGAGATTTAAGGACCAATTCCTCTCTCCATTCTGTTCTAATAATGTACAGACTAGAAAACATTTCCTCAAAAGTATTTCCATTTTTCTCATTATTAAGGCTATATTTTTTATTATTCACAAGTTCAGCACTGTCTCCTTTTGAAGTGCGAACAAAATTTTCCATGGCTTTCAGAGGAGAAAATGTGAGTAAAAAACCAAAATAAAGCATATGATCAGGCCTGTGGTTAATTCTGAGCCTTAGAACTAGAACACCTGTCTTAATTTCAGCTTCTACATTTTTGAATGCAACGAGTACCACACTTTTGATTTAATACAATTTGTCTATAATCTGTTCAGCACTTACTCTCCTGTTTTTAAACATTCTTGTGTTGCTTTCTGTGAGTGACATCTTTTTTGGTTTTTTATTAATGAAAATATTACTAGAAATTAGAAATGTTGTTGCATATTGTAAATTATTGTACAGTGTCAGACACTACTGTAAAAATATGTCAGACACAGTTTTTCATAAATAATTTATATATGCTCAACAATATTAGAAATAAAGAATCCACAAATTATTCTGCAGAGATGATGGGGAGACTAGTCCCAACCTGGGTTTGGTATATAGAAGATATTGAATAATATCTGAACTTACTACAGGTATAAAATCTGTAAGTAGAACTGAATATCTGAGCAACAGACCTGGAATATCTTGATTGACAGTGCTATACACGGTCATCAATTTGTGTTGGAAACTAATTTTAATGTAATATTTTCTTAAAAAATTGGATGCTGTTATTAAAAATTTTCTTATTAGTGTGTGTATATATATATATATATATATACACACACCTATAAAAACAGGAATTACATCATTGCATGAAAGTAACATTTTTTCTCTTTATCTAATCTCCTGAGTGCCAATTTTAAGTCAAAGAGATGAAAATAAATCTTGAGTCCTGTAGAATGAAAATAAATGTAGGACCGATTAGATTCTCATGGGCTTTGTTGGCCAGATTTGAAACAAACACCAGACTGCTGAATCTCCCATTTATTCCACTGTAATCAAAAATGTAAAGACTTGTATTGGTTAGCTAATTTTTACAAAGTATTTTTGAACAACTAACCTAAGCATTTTCCTGTTTAGAAATACTGAGGCGTTCTACAAACACCTATAGTCCAAAGTAGGTTTTCTTGGAAAAAGACAAGAATAAGCTGCCTGAACTACTGAATGTGGTAATTATGCTTAAAAATATGAGACTAGAAATGCGCTTTGGGATTTAGGAATGCTGAAGGCTTAGTTTCAGCAGTACAAGTTCTAAAGAAATTCTGGAAATAAACTTATTTTCCTAAGACTGAAAGAAATTCTGAAGCGACTTGAGTTTTATAAATTATGAAAGCCATTCCTACAGATAATCTCTAACAATTTCTGAATGTAGAGCCAGAAGTCAAAAAGTTCATTTCCATATTTCAGAAGGGAAGGGTGTGAACTAATTAAGAAAACTTTCTTGGCCCAGATAAAAAGTAGAATTTGTAGCTGTATCATTCTCCTCTCTCATGGAAGGCCAAGCCCCTCTTTAAAAAACTCAAGAGTTTTAGTATCAAAAGCACTGCAGAAAAAGACCCAGGATGGGGTATGGGGGTGGAGAGAGAGATACACAGAGACAAAAATAGGATGGGTTTTCTTGTGCTTGAAATTGTCCGTTCTTTAAACTTTTGTCAAAAGAAATAGTCATGTTTAATTTCTTTTCCCACTAATTCTAGTCATCATTATGAGCAAGATTAACCACATAAATTCTACTAAAGAGATATTACAGGGGAATTTATGAGACTAAAGTCTATAAGAAGATTTGTCCTTGATGACATCTATAATCCAGCAAATGGAGGTACAAAGACTGTCTGTGAAGAGAGTACGGCTATCAAAATATCTATTTAACAACCAAAAGTATTGTAACAAAATCCAGACTCTCTCAGATTGGCTTTGTATTTTTAGGATTGTAAATGGGATTTGGAAATTGCATCCCAAGTGTTCTGTCCCATCTTACCTCGTCATAGCAGTTGTCATTTCCTTCCAAAGCACAGCAAAATTTTGCCTCAAATGAATTCTTTGCAGGCTAGCAATTCATCTTAACCTAATTTGTATCAGAGTTTGGCAGTCATTAAAATTAAATTAAAATTAAAAATGAGAATTTAAAGGTATGTTGGGAGAACAAATTCTGCTCTATAGAAGGTATCAGTTCAGTTGCCTCTTTGTGACACCTTCCAGTGTAATTTCCACAGGCGTCTCTCCTTCAGAACTCTCGTATGTCTCATGTATTACTACCATGTAATAAATACAATAAGTTAGGTGATCAGTGAGCATCAACACCAGCACTGTACATTTCTCAGAACCCAGGCAGGATGATCACACTTTGTATTTCTATCTATGGCAATTCATTACTGTAGATATGGATATGCAAACACAAAGCAAAAGGAATAGTTACTATATTTAAAAAAAATAAATCACTATGTAGGAAAATATATTTGTTTCCCACACTGACAATTCTCAAGTGGTATTATTCAATTGCCACTATTAAAATCAGCAAGCATTCTCACTGTTATTCTTTTTACTAAACCTATGATTTTTATTAAACACACTTACTAGAAATAGTTCTTAATTTATTCATTAAGGTCAATGCAGTATAAAAATTAATTTTTTAGTCCACTTTAACTAAGGGTCTTCAAGGCATAGGGCCCTTTCACGTAATAGTCAAGATAAAAATCAGCATTTAAAATAAATAGAGGACTATGTGAAAATGTACCCACTTGTAATTTCTGAAGTATTTTTGTCTTTATAATAAGGTTTCTAAATATTCTTCATTTCAGGTCATATTTTTATCTACATAAAAAGGTGCTCAATGGATTAGAACATCCTTATTTGTAAAGAGCTCTGAAGTTATGTCTTTTCTGCGTATACAAAATTAACACACGAAGGAAAAAAATATAGTTAGTGACAGGTCATTAGCTAAAAGAAAAATCTGTCCTATTTAATGGTATCTTAATAAAAACTAGTATATTTTTGTTCTCCTATTATCCCAAAACAGAGCTGGTATCATTCAAAATGTTTCAGTTCTGATACTATAAAGCCTTTTGCATGTTCTTCCAAAAAGAATGATTTGGCTTAAATATCAGACTGAAGATATTTTCTTTTTTGATTAGAACAAAATTAAAAAAACAACCTGCTTTGGATTTCCAAAAGTATTGGAACTGTTAAAAATACAGTTTTACTGGATCAATTTATTACCGAGACTACTTCCTCAAAACTTTATTTTAACGGCCCTTTGTATTTTAGTGGAACGTATCCGTATTGAACTGTCTCCAGCTTTACCCCCAATACATATTTCTTACTGTACCAGATAGAGAAATTGAATCACTCCACAAAGAGTTTTGAATCTTTCAGTATTGAGGTATGTGGTTTTTGCCTTATTCCCTCTTCTGATCTTCACTTACCTGTTTGAATACAAGCCATGAAGATGCATGACTACAGTAAATACAGTGTGTTTCTTTATGCTCTAAAAAAATTCAACTCAGCTGTATGCTGGTTTTTTTATTTTTTGGGCTAGTGACCAGTAGTAAGTACCTCTTGCTTAAGAAGAAAGACAAAAAAAAGAAATATTCATTGCATTTTTGCCTTTTCAAGATACTTTTCAGAAGCAATATGAAAGTGATTATCAATTACCTAATTATGAGGTTTACTCACAAAATAATCATTAAACAAAACAAATCATCTTTACACAAAGCTGTCAAAAACGTTTTCTAAATAAATGTTTCTTCTTGCCGCATATGCATCTCTTCATAACAATAACTGGAAAATATGCAATTTTGCAATTATTGCAAAATATGATACGAAGTGCTATAGGCTTCCAAAGTTTTGTTTGGTTTGTTTTTTCTTTTAAAGGAATCAGAAGTATGAGTTAAAAGTTAATAGGTGTCTTAGACTCGCTCTCTTACAACATCTCTTTGGGATACTGACTTTACTTCTGTGAAATCTTCCTTAAAACATTATCATATGCACTTTGTGAGTGGTCATATGGTGCTGAGATACAACAATGTTTTCTTCCCATATACCAGCTAGGAACCACTCCTTGTGCCTGTGTAATATAAAATATTGACAACAATACCTTATCTCTTCACTGGAGATTTAGAAATTAAAATCCTATCATCCTGAAGTAACAAGTCAATTTCATCATTATTTCATCATTATTTAAATGTTGCATATTCCATTTACATTTAGAAGAAATAATCATCTTTTAAAAAAACAAATAGATAAAGTAGAATTTAAAGACTAAAGTCTTTTTTTTTGCTAGCTTTTTCCAAGAGCTGAACATAAATGTAATACGCGCATTAGTTTAATTTGGTAGACATCCCTCATAGTCTATTAAAGCACTTTAGTATTAAGAGATGAGAATTTACTAATGATCTTCAGATTCTGGCAATAAGAAAAGAGCTGTGGGAACTTTATAAGGAAAATATGTAAAAGTCATTCTGAAAGACAATATCCTCTGATTAGCATGTTGCAGTAAGTTTTCTGTTTGCTCGATAGAAGCTAGAATTAAATCAGCAATTCAATCTCTAAAAATGCTCCCCTGAAGAAACAACTGTATATTCCAGTGGGAACTTCAGAGTATGAAAAATTCTCAAAAGGAACACAGAAAATGGGAACATTCTAATGGTTTCCTAGACTTCCTAAAATTCACACTAATTACTTTTGATCTTTTATATCAGAAGAGCAACAGGTGGTTGTTTTCTAAAATCAAAGGTTCCAGTGACTTTGAACATCCACAGAAATTTTCAAGAAGGGAAATTTATTAGCTAGTCAACATTTTCCTTGAGGTTTCACTTCAAACATTTCTTCATAGTATGGAAACCTGGAAACCAGACACTTCTAAGCATTTAAAGGCAGAGTTAATCTATTTAGTCTATCACTTAGGGGATGGTTTTACTTTGCTGTACAAAAATAAGAAGTGAAAACATGAGGTGATTTTAAATTTACAGACCAGTCATGGTTATGTGTCAAGGTAAAGGCCAGGCAGAATCTCTACTACAGGATAAATTTTTACTCAATTAAATTAAAATTAGGATAAATTATCCAGAAGCGAGGCCTGATATTGCAAAAATTAATAGCATTTAACCTATATTTTTTTAATGTCTTTTTTTTTTTAACTTTGTGGTGATGGTGGTGTCACATCAATTCATAATGCAGTATTAATAAAAAAGAAAAGGTTGTAGTTCAGGTGCTATTCTTCTCATTAGAGCATGAATATCCATGGAAATACCACATGTCATCAATTTTTTCTGTTCTTCTTCCTTCAGGCAAAACTTTGCATTATCATCCAGATGATTGTTTGGAAAGTTGTAATATGGATTTCATCTCAGTCTGATTGACTAAACCCCAGCTCATATGGCACTATTTCCTAGAGCCAGGATTTAATCAGAATGACTTGATAAATGTCTACTTCAGAATTTCTTCCCATGAGAAATGTTTTGCACTGATAACTAGACCTTTTCATATGTATTTGCACAACCAAATGAATTGTACTGATTAGCAACACTTAGTATCTATTCAAGCACCTATTTCAGTGGATGTTTATCTCTAATTTTAAATCTTTTCTATTTGAATACTCAAGTCAATATTCAAGCTTATTGGCAATGCATATCATTTTTGGCTACAGCTTAGAATACTGAACTATTTAAAGAGATGCTACCTCTCGGGATTGAGATCAGTATCACCAACTTTCTAATAAATATTCAACTATGAAGAGACAGAGCATTTTCTCAAACCTGCTGGGTTCCTGTAGTGCTGAATGTTTCACATAAATATGGCTGAATGCACTAAAACTTTGTCATGCTGAATATCATCAAGAAATTCAATTTCTGAACTATAACTTTTTCATTGTTCTTTTCTAGCTTCTTTGGTTCATTTACTCCATCAATTAGCAAAAATAATTGAATATGTCAGTTTCAGTAATGTCAATGCATAAGACAAATGTAAAATAAGTTAAATATGGCACAAAGACTCTAAACCCAGGCCTTCATCATCTGTGTCCCTTTGATTGGTGGCTCCAAAAGTAAGCCATGGATAGACAGGTTCAAAAACCAAAATCAAACTGATATGATAAAATGTAACCCTCATTGCTGCTGGCATGAAACAAAACACTTTTGGAGGCGATTTAAAATGGCAACAAATGAAATAGAAAGCTTCAGAAATTTGTGTTCACCTACTAAATTGCTGATAATAAATCAAATTCTAAATTAAAGAAATAAAGCAAATTCTATGACTGCATGAAATTTGGTTAGAAAACTTTAATGTAACTGTACAAGATTACATTAATTACATTCTTACTTACACTGTGTTTATCCATTCTCTACTAAACACCATGCATCAAAACTTTATTGAGTTCACTTTTCAGTAAAAGCTGAGTACTTTGATGCTGCAGAGTGAACCTCTATCCTTCTGAACAGATCCCGCCCCAGCTGCCTTTGACCATTACATGTGTATAGAGAACAACAATGAAAAAAGTACGTTGATCATGTAAAATCTGTGCCTGTATTAGGCACCTGATTAGTAACAATGAGAAAAAAATGAAGGCAGGGCTGTGTCTTAAATCCCTTCTCTCACCTACCTTACTGAAAACTCCACGGAAAGCAGCTCCAATCCTTAAACTAAAGTCTCTCTGAATGTGAGGCATCTTTGACTTTGCTTTCATACACAGAGCAGAGTTCATTCTCTTCTTCCAAAATATAGCAGGTCATAGTGGCACCTTGCTACAAAGTGATTTTATCATTTCGGAAGAAGGCAAATCATACTCGCTTGCCTCACTGGGCACATAGGACACAAACTTCAAACCTTTACCTTCCAAAGGACTATGATACAGAAGCTAATACGGGGTGTTCCGGATGCAAAAATAAAAGACACTTACAAGCACTTTTGTAGATATCTTGTCTCCATGAAGCAAAGAATTCTGACTTCATTGAAGATAAAGGAAAAAAAGGAAGAAATGCCACTTACTGGTTAGGGCACTTGGATGGGGCAAGAAAAGATTTAGCTTCTGAAATTACTTTTCTGTTTTTGCACAAAACCATGATTGCACCCCAAATGTCTAGTGGTGGCAGACACTTTTGAAAGGAGCCCAGTCTTTTCAGTGATCTTTGGTGCTGCTTATCCAGCGTGAAATTGCTGTTACTCAGCTGGGGGCAGTTAAAGACAGGGACACATCACTCCCAACTCAGAGCAGTGTTGGTCTGAGCTAGCCCCTCCACCTTCTGTGCCTGTCAGAATATATTCAACTCTATTCTGCATGAGCATGAACAGAGGTCTGGGATGTTTCTTGGGTGGAAAGAGTCCTGTTGTCCGTAAAGACATTTAAACTGCATTTTAATGTAGCAGGATAATGTACACCATATGGAGCTTTACAAGAGCTCCTTCACGACTCATTCAATATATGGATATATTTACACATTAAAATATACTGAGGAGAAATACTCTGCCTTCTTGTGTAAGCCTGGGTGAGGAGACACTAAATCATATTGTCTTTGTCTTGCAGATATTTTAAATATAAACGTGTGGCATCTAGCCTATAATAGATTGTTTTGCTACAGAAGAGACACTGTTCAATCCTATGCTCTCTGCTGAGGAGGGTTTCCATTAAATTGTCAAAAAGCAAAGAGAAAATGAAAACAAGTGGATCTTGCCATGGCATAGAAAGTTATTACTTCCTGTTCTTGGGCTACAACCCCAAAGCAGCTGTTTAGTATCTTTGTTGCCTGATTCAGATGATTATGTCACCACTTTTGGAATTCATTATCACTTGGGTAATCTCCTCCATTTCTAGCTTGTTTCCATTTCTTCCATCATAATAAATTATTAAAAATCCCCTCTGTGTCTTCATTAAATGGCTTCTATTCAAACTGGCCTCTGTAGGTTAATGAGGGCTCTAAATATGCTTCAAATGGACCTGGAGTTCATAGGTTGTTGATTTATTATTTTCTTGTGACAGAACACTGCACTAAAAGCTATTTCCCTTCATTTATGTGATGTACCATGTTCACGATCGTTATGTAAAATACAGCAAGATGTGCTCTCTGAAATTAGAGATATTTCTTCATTTCCAACTATGCATGAGTGTGCACATGTACTAAGAACACTATGGGATTCATTTGGAAGGTCTTAGAATCATGAGGTATAGTGGTGAAACAGCTTGCAATCTCATAAGCTATTATTTCCATTGGAGATAATGGCTTATGACCATGGAAACTCTTGGGACAAAACTGACTATGGAAGTGAAATTTAAATTGTACCAGGATGGCAAATGTTGAGCCTAGATGTCTGCACATATTCAGTATAGTACACAAAAAGATTATTAAGTAATCCAACAGTGAATAAAGTAGAAGACTACCAAAGCTTCCATCTGTATCAATTATTAAGGCAGAATCAATAAATTAAATATTCACATATTTTAATATTTATATTGGACTCATTCTGAAAATAGGGTATGTGAACCATTTCCCTCCAAAAGTATGACAAAATTCAGAAGCTGAGATTGAAAGAAATGTTTTCTGAAATCTTAAGTAGTTTAAGTTAAGATTTAATGCTTTTAATAGAACTTATCTACATTTATCAACCCCACTCTTTATATTTTAGAGGACATTTGGATTTCCAGTTATTAATCTTCCTTACCTTGAACAAAGCTTATATAATGTGTGGCTATATAAGTATTGCTTCTAGAGCCAGTCATCTTCCTTCCTTTCTAAATTCCTCTAGAAACTTTCCTATTAAAAAAAACTATTTGTTTGCAGCAACTTCAAGATATGGACAGTCCTTGCTAAGGCTCTTCATGCCTTGTATAAGTCAGATTTGGGTTTTGTTGAATGTCTAACATTTAGCTCTGGTTCTGCAGATTATCTATATCTGTTCATATCAACTTATACCTTCTCAGTAACCAAAGGGACTACCATTGTGACAAAATAAATCAAAATTAGGTCCTTGAGAGGTCCTTGATGTAAAATGGAAATACTTTAAGTTAGTGATATGTATATGGGGGAATCAGTGTACTCCTGCACGCTTTAAATATAGCTAAAAGACTTTGATATCATAACTGCTACTATGTGTTCACACAGTTGGCTATGGCTATTTTTTTGGGGGGGGTGGGGGGGGAAGTGGTTAGTGTTTTAACAGCTACCAGTGTCCCAGTCTTGGAGATTACTGTACTTAAAGCCACAGGATTAACTTCTTCATGCATATAATGATTAACTCATACAAAATTTTTGCCAAAATTCATTCAAACAAATATATTATGGTTTAGTGCTAAAGCAGAGGGTGTACACAGACACATTTATTTAATGTGTTTATGTCTTATGTTTAACACATAGCACATAAAGGTTTAAATCACTTAAGCACTTGGGATGAATGCAATCTTAATGTCTGAATTTCAAATAAGCTTCTCTGAGCATGCTTTTTCTCCAGTTCCTGGTGGAAAAAAAGCGGAGTTTTAGCAGAACAGCATAATCCTGTACAGGATATATAGATGTCTTCAGATTAATTTTGGAGTAGAGGCCTGAGATTTGCAAACTATGAGCTGCACTGGGGCAAAAGGATTGTAAACAAGGAATCTCCTTTTCTTCCTCTTTTTTCCTATTTTCTTCTGAATTAACCTCTGTTCCTGGAACAGCCACCCACCCAATCCTTCTGTACCACAGGACCATTTTTCATTCTGGATATCTCTTGATCCCCTTACCACAGTTTAAGTGGCACAGGCTTGAGTTTTCTGTATGTCTCAATAAGGGACATTTTCTTTGCCAGAATTCATTAGTGTTAACTGTAAATATTGTTCCAGAAAAGGAAAACAATGTTTCACTTGACAAATGAATAAATAAACAAACAAACAAATAAATAAATAAATAATAGTGGAAATACATCAAGGAAAATAAGAAGTTGATGTGTAGCTCCTGTAAAATACCTCAACACATTGATGCTATGTAAACTAAAATATAGATGGAAAAAAATTAAAAATATTCTTTATATTTAGTTGTTACATATAATTTATATATTATGTGAATATGTAACATATTGTGCAGCATATAATAAAATTTTTATATTTAATAAATTATGTGATATCTGGAATTGAAGCTAACTTAGAAGGAGATAATACATACAATTATTGCGATGTCATATACTTTTCCTTATTTAGGCTTACAAAAAGAAAACATATTTGCATATTCTCCATTACATTTAGACAGTTTGCAGAGCAAGATGTTGTTGCTTTCTCTTAAATGGTATTAGTTTGAAGTTTCTTGGAAAACAAATTGCAGGTGAAATGCATCAACCTTCTTAACCCCAGTCTTATTACTAGGTGAAAATATAAAGACCATGGGAAACAGTGTTATAATACAGAAGAAACTCATATTTTGGACTATAGCCAAAGGTATACAAAACAGAACTTGAATGAAAGAGTAATCTTCAAGCAGATTAAAGATTTCTGTGTTTGGTATAGTTTCTTTAGCCAGGACTCTTCATAACACAAAATTTGAAAATTGTTTAGATTCTAATAACTTGGTTTGGTCTGAATGTCCATCATTTCAGTTCTAATTTCTCTTCTCGGCTTAGGCAAAATTGTTTGGAAAATCCTAGGAAGACTCATTAGCTCCTGCACGTCAGATATAACTTCTTAACACTTTCTCCAATGTCAAAAGGAGCTGTCTGCAAACAGTCAATGTCATGTTATTAGCCTCAAGCAGAATTTTATCCGATTGTTGCTAATCCCCTAATTTGTATTTTGCTGAGAAGGAGATGCTAAAGGTTTTGATTAGTTGGCTTCATGCTTAGATAGGACACTGTTTTCTGCTCTTAGCTGTTTACAGATAATGGTATAGCTCCTGTAACTACTGATTAATTGTAATCCACTGACAAAATTCCCCTGTCCCCTGCAGCTCAACTGCCTGGCTACCTCTCGGACAATACGCTCCTGGTAATTTTTCCTGCATGTTGCCATTTTGGAGAAAATTCCTGCTATCTAAAGAATTGTGTGTTCGCCATGCATTTAAAATTTCTGTATTTTTTTCATTATGTTGGAGTTCTCAGATTCTTAGTTAAACTAAGAATATGTTTGTGGGGAAAAGAAGTCCATCGTATATATAAAATAAAGCCAAGAATTTATTGTTAGCATAATTAAAACCTTAACAGTGTAGTTAAGGAATCATCACTAGTTTAGATCTAATTATTACAATAAAACAAAGGATAATAATGCATTTATACAATTTAGGTACAGAAAAGCTTAAAATACTATCACTAATGCAATTAAAATTGTAACACATCTGCAATCCTTAACCAGGAGAAATATGATGTTCTTGTTAATGATTTTTCTTCTCATTTTTTTCCCATTTCAACTTTGGTTCATTTGTGTAAGTTTGCTAGCATGCAAACTACCCTTTCTTCACTGGTCCACAGGTCCAGACTACATTGAAATTTACTATATATGGTACCCTTTCATGCATGTTAGACATTATTTCTTTGTTCTATTCCTCACTCCTAGAAGCAGTTTTGTTCAGATCTATTCTTCTCTTGTGTGTTGTTTTTTTTTCACTAACTGCTAGTGAGTCCAGAGGTCTCCAGTGTCAAGTCTATGTCCCATCTCTTATCACCTCATGCCTTTACTTGAACACAGCATACCCTCCGTCTTGTCAAGGCTCCCAGCATCATATATCTCTACACTACACCACTCTGTGTGGTAAAGTTATCCTTTTACCTACAACAACCTTTTGTTGCTACTATCCATATAAAACTGGCACACACACATACACAATTAAACATAAGTAAAAGAAATTAAAAATTGACACCTGGTCAATTGGAGAAATTGCTTTTGCAACTAAGCCAAGTAAAATGAAGTGGGCTGGTCAAAAGAAGCTCAGATAGGGCAAGCTGGATGAAAAAGAAAAGTCCTTTCCTTCTCAGTATTTCCTTGTTCATTATCCTCCACCCTGGTTTTCTCTAAAAATGGATTAAAAGTAAGTTTTCAATGTCTGCAAAAGACCTTGATTCTGCACCTAGGGAAATCCCACAAGACATTTTTATTTGTCCTTTCTCCTTCGTGTTGGAGAAATAAATAAAATAGCTCACAAAAAAGACCATGAGAGTCAATGCTGCAGAGCTACTGTACCCTTCCATCCCAAAGAGATACATTAAGCATGCATGACAATCTGTATTTAATCTGGCAATAGTGTTCAGGTTCTGCTCAGACGAACAATTAACACCAGCCTAAACCCATAAAAAATTGTAAACACTCTTCTCTAGTTTCCTTACCAGTTATCACAACATGTACCACAATATTAAATATTATAGGGTCAGTGGCCAAACAATTTCTGAAGGAAGTCTAGGTTTTTTTACTTGTTTATGATACATCATATCACAGCAACAGACCACACCAGACATTTTGAAATATTCAATATCAAAATTTGTCTACGACTTTACCTTTTCATTCTCCTACATTTGTTCGTCTTTTGATACGTAAATCAACACCTGATGGTCAATGTGACGTTTTCATACCTCAGTACTTTTGTTCCCTAATATATATCAAGACCAAAACAACATTAAAAGAATGTCTGAATTATAGGAATGATTTTGTCAGTCTTTGGAACAATGTAAAATTTGCCACCAAACCTAGCTAATAATATGGTATCTCGAAAAAAATAAACATAAAAAAATAATACATTTGTCAATGAACAGTATAGTTATTCTATTGAACTTATAGTTTGAAAATTAAAAGCAAGAATCTTGATAAATTTCATGTATTAAAACACATAAAGTAGTTTCCCTTCTCTTTTGCGTAAATGCAACCTTTATGAATAGGGATACTTGAATTTTATTAGTCTCAGAATTATGTGATTTTAAACCAGAATTACTGGCATGAAGTTGTGTTTTACAGCACCTATTTTAAAACCAAAATTTATAGCAAACTCTAGCCCAAAGAATTATGACTAATATCTATCAAAAACATGACTGTATTTTATTGGATCTGCCTTCTTGTTTACAGTAAAGATCAGGTAAATTGTACAAAGACATTTCCGTATTTGCAGTAGATAAGATGAGATTTTTAATAGCTCTTCAGCATTTGAATGTGAAGGAATGTAATCCATGGCACTCTTTGCATTAGTATTTGAATTATTATTAACAAGTTCAATTGCAGATTCAGATACAAGCAGAGCCATTTTATACATCAGGACAGCCACATTCTTCTGTTTAAGTTTTGCAACTTGCACCATGACTTGATAATTTCTCAGCTGTTTCAATAATTGATTGATAAGATCAGTCAAGAATTAAGGAGAAACATTTGACAAATTTTATACATATATTGTTAAAATTAGTAATTGTAGGTAAGTTTAGTCTTGCAACACCTTTTTCTATCAAATAATTTAAAATATTTTGGGGAGGCTTGCTACATTGTACTTGGACCTGTAAGAGAGGCTACTTTGACATATACTTTATCATTAATCAGTAAGAAGAGTTTTGGTCTTTTCCAATGAATTTACAGCACAAATTAGATCTTATCCTATAACAGTAGATATTTCTAGTCCAAACATATTTTGATTTTAAAGATATGCAAACAAAAATGAAAGAAGTTTTAGGAAAACTACTTTGAAGAAGGATTTATGCTGGTTTTTTTGTGGTTCATGACTAAATCATTTGGAATGGTTTTAATTCTATTTTTCATTTCCTTTAAGGAAACAAGACCATAATATACCTCAGTGGTGCAAGGTGGAAATGAAATATTAGTGATAGGAAATTGAGCAGAGCATTACAAACTGCTCTTATGGCTGATCAAAAACCTTCTACTTTCTTGAATTATTACAGTGAAAGAGAAGATACATATTGGATTTTAGATGCACAGATTTTTCTTTCTAATTCATGTTCTGTAAAGAAAGGAAGGTAGTGATAGTGCCTGATATAATTGACAGATGTCTATAGAATATACTGGGAATGGAACAATCTGCTCAACTCTAACAGAATGTCTGGAGTTTTTTTAAAACAGAGGAGACACTAGTAAACCTCAAAGCTTATTTAGCCTTTCATTTTCAGCCCTCATGCCTAGTTTGGTGAAAACCATGGAATGTAAACATGAGCATTTTTTGAGCACCAGCAAGCAATGGTACAGGGTGAGTGGGATGAGATTGGGCAAAAGGATAAGGCTGTAAACTCATGGCCAATCACCTCCTAGACCCTTTCCTAGCTCACCTTTGCAACCTGTTAATTCTTCCTGAAAAATACACCCTTAAAAGCTCTTCTCTTACTGGAGTGCATATTGAGTGCAGTTATGACACACATACTGTTATGCTTAAACTGAAATAAGTGAAAATCCATCACAATTCAACATTTGCAACTACTTTCAACTTTGGAAAGATTTAAAAGCAACATTTGAAAAGTGTTTAGCCTCTGATTGGGCCCTCCAACCTTTAATACAGATTTCTTCCCTGAATACTTTTTGTTTCATTAATAAGTATATTTTTTCCTGTATACCTTTTATTCTGTTTACATTACTTTTCACTGCAGTTTAATATTGGAACCATCACATTTTATAGCCCCATAAAGTTATAAAGGCTATACCAATTTCTAGCATAATATTTTTTATGGAAATTATGAAGACTTTGCATGAAGTAAGCCTTCCAAAAAGACCTTATAATGCTGCTCTCCACAGAGAGTAATAGTAACGATAATATTTATTTAGTACCTTTCATCTAAGATTGGCAAATATTTTGCATGAAGTCTCAGCTCTATGTTTCCTTTAGAATATGCCCCTGTATTTTGTCTCAGCAGGAAAAGAAGGTAAAATCAGAGAATTGCTTTTATAGATGCTCTACTGATCATGAGAATGTAAATTATACCCCCTTTGCTGAAATTTGGTCATCAGCAATATCAGGCATCCTCCTTCTCTTATTATTTAAAAAAAAAAAATAATGTTGGCGATGGCACAAAATACTGACACATAGTGACACATCATCTTTACCTACAGTTATTTTGGGACCCACATGCATTTTTTTTCCCAGTTATTTGAGTCTTCATTGTGCTTTAAGGGAAATAGATATTTTTCTACTTTTCTGAGGGGAAAATTGAATTGAAAGAATTAAGGTGATCGTGCAGCTATATATCAGCAGAGAGGGACGGTTTAATGTAAAATACACTGTTCCAAACTAATAGTTTTTCATTTTCATTATTTGATCAGTATTTTTAGAGTATAAATCATATAACTTTGGTGTATATTTGAAAGGCATATATCCACACAATTTGGTATCAGTACATATGTTTTTTCTGCATACAGCAGGGAACTGAAATAACTTGATTATGAGAAAAAAAATGACAAACAAAAATAGTCTATCCCCCCTTAGAATGGCTTTCCAAATTTTCTTCACAGACAGTTTTTTTTTTTTTTTCTCTTCCAATCAAGTGAAAAATTATTTACTTGCCAGAGAAAACCCAATTTGACCGTGTTTTTTCATGTTATGCTGGAATGGTTGGGTCAAAACAGGTTTTATTTTAGCAGCTTTTATCTAGTAAGCCTCAATGTTCAGTTTTCTAAAGACATAGAATTGGAAAGAAACCACATGCAGTATTCGCAATTTCATTTAAAAGCTCAAGGGAATTTGCAAATTCACAAGATAGCTCAAGTTTGTCCTGCAAGCCAAAAGCTTTAGATCTCCTAAACATACCAAGAATGTGGTTGCTGACTTGAAATTGCAAGAATTTAATCATTTTGTAGTGTGCAAATAGGAATGCAGTGCTAAATATCCAGAAGAAACACTTCAAGCTGTTGTATTAGTAACAATAACCATGGAAATGTCACTCTTCTAGGATTTAACTTTGAAAATTAGAAGTTATGGTCTATTCTGTGAAAAAAAAGAACTGTGTTATAAGATTGGGTTTTTATATACTTAACATAGGTAAATGACAAATAAAATGAAACACTAATATTGATTGATTGATGCTGTTCCAAGTACATATGAATTTTCCCCTCTCACTTAGTGTTTTACTACAGAATTGTACAGAAATTCTTTCAAAAGCATTTTTATTGTAGAGTTATTATGTGAATATTCAGTTTATTCTACTTAATGTCAGGACGATTTTGGTTTTTTAATAAAAAAGATAAAGATATGACATGGACTCTCATCAGTCCTTACTCAATAATTAGTGTCATCTCTTCACCATAGCTGTCAAGATCATTTTCCTATTTACTTGACGTATTACTGCCTCACATTTTAGTCTCTGGTTATTTGTTTTCCCACCACAGCCTCAGAGCCCAGTAAACATGGCAGTGCCATGATCTGTAATGGCTTGGTTCCAAGTTAGCACCACAAAATTCAAGCCTTTCTGAACCTCCCTGGAGACAGTTTTAGCTTGCAATACCGGTAATCCAATGACCTATTGTCTACTCTGGTTTAGTTTTTCCTTTATTTAGTATAGTATGCATCTATTGTTATATATACCATAGCCAATACAGTAATAAGATGTTACTGGCTGGAATTAACTATCTATGGCCCTAATATAAAATGCATGTAGAGAAATGCATGCATAACAAGATAAAAGAAGCCTCTACTATCATGTGCAGTATGATAGTAGAGGTTACAGGTCTATAAACAACTCAGCTGTGGTCAGTTACTGGTCATAGAATTACCTCAGCCTTGAGAGCTTGGCAAAATCAGTGTTCAGGGTGATTAAGAGAACACAGAACTAGTATTCAACTCATGTAACATACACCTTTATATAGTAAATGGAGACATAAAGTGGGTTTGCAGGAAAAGGAGGAAAAGAGCAAAGCATAATAGTACAAAGCAGAATAGAAAAAAGTATTAAAATCGTGTAAAAAAATCCTAGCATTGTGGCAAAAATATGGTAAACATTTATGATTAATTAGAAAACTTACCCATCTCAGTGAAGGACTTGGGATGCTGAAGACTTGCCCTAAACCTCTCTCCTCATAGTGAAGGTATTGAGTTTAGGTCCCAGTAGGGCAGTGGAAGGTTGAATATACCACCAAGAAAGAGGTAGGTAACAGAATTCTTCCATTAAACTGGTATGGCTTTAATTGAAATAACAGTAAAGCATTGGATTTGCATAGAAGATGTGCTTCTCTTATCTGAAACAAGGTTCTGATTGTAAGAAACAAATGAGAATCCCTGATTTATATGCAATTATTCGTTAATACTGTGCTGTATTTTTACCCGTCATTTCTCCCTACTCCTCTTTTACCTGTTCTCCTGTGTTTTCTTTTGCCTTTGTCACTCTACCAGCTTTTCACATCCATCTACTTTTTAAATTTAAGCTTGGACCACAAAACTTCTAATGTATACTCTCTCAAGTGTTTATTACCAGCTCACTAACCTGTCTTCCACAAAATCCTTCCTTACAAGCCATAGAAGGTACAAGAGAATTGTGTGAGTCAGGAAGAATGGGATTCTCTGATCTTCTGGTTTTATTTTTTAATTGAAAATAAATCAGATTTAAAAATGTTTTTATGCCCTTCTGCCACCTCTATTGCCCACCAGTTGCTTTAATCATAAGAATGGTTCCTTCCAAAATCTGCCATGAATGTGCAGTAAAGATGTGGCATCCTTCTATGTGCCTTTGTGTACATGGACTGAGTTCCCCAGGCCTTTCTTACTTGCAATCTGTGTTCTCCATTACAATGACATGCAAACTACTACACTTTTGACATTTCTATAATTACAAGAGTGTTTTTCAGGAAAAGCATTTCAAATACATATAGAGATAAAATGGGAAATCAATTTACCTTTGCAAATCTACCTATAACATTATAAGCTTTCCAATAAAAGAGTAAATCTGCATTATTGTGTACCAGTATGAAGACATAATCCTTATAAAAGCCTCTGTTCTCTGCAGTCACAATAATTCAAGGTTTTAAGAACTAAATAGTTTTTCCTCTTTTATTGGGGCTTATTTTTTTTTTTTTTAATAATATGAATAATCTTAAAGAAAATTTAAAAGAACATGTTCCCCTCTTCCCATCCCAAAAAAAAAAAAAAAGAGCAAAGTTAAATTTATGGCATCATCATGCATTGGATTTTTGATGACTAAATACTGGTTGATATGTTTGTCCATTTTCAATGTCTTTCCTCTCTATTATCTTTATTTGCTTTTTTCTTATGAATAGCAGCCTATTGCTTATAAAAATTCAGATTTTACAAAGTTTAATGAACCTATAATTTAAACTGGGGTACATTTTTCTGTAAGGCTGCAGGCTACTGGCTAGACGAGCCTATAGACTAGCAGCCACATGTTTTGTGGAATGTCCACGCACTTCATTACGTAGCTATTACCTTTGATTTATGTTTGCTCAGGCATGAAGTCATTCCCATTACATTTCCTTATATCTCTGCAAGGTATTAGATTTCTGAAAATCCAGGCTCTATGTAGTAGTTGTATTGATTTAAGAAATGGCATGTGTTAAATCAAACCCAGAGGCTACAGTTAGTGGCTGTGTCTTCATAGAGAACTGGAGGAGAGCAGTAAGTAGTAAATACTCTGAGTATTTCATTGTCCATATGCTGGGCCTCTCTAGGAGAGTAGAGGAAAAGATGGACAGAGAGAGGGAGGATGTGTGGTTGAACAACTGCAGGCTACAGAGATTCTGTGTCCCCAAGAAGGGACTCCTGTGCAAACCCCACTGGAGAGAAGCAGAAGAAAACCATTGTTTTCTGGCACAATCACAGACACAACTTCACGTCTGACCCTAGGCAGGTATGTGCCATCTGCAGCACCCTGGATGCCTTGTGTTGATCTCCTCACCAATGGACAAAATCAAACAAAACTTCAATTTCCAACAGTAAAGCTCAACTGCAGAAGAGACACCTTTCAACTCCCATTGCTTGTGTGCCTACAAGTACCAGTGTAGCTTTTGACATTGCTCCAAAGAACTCTATCTGTCAAAGCATATTTGGGCTTTAAACAATCCAAGACATTCTTCACAACATTTAGACCTGCCATACAGCCCTTACAATTAGCCCTTTCTTTTTGAATAAATGAAACTGTATCTTAACTAATCTGCTTCAGGTGAATATGTTAGTCTCATGAGAAATAGAAGAGGAAGAGCTGAAAAGCATATTATGGAAAAAATAAATCATATCATGCCAGAGTGTCATTGTCCTGCTCCTCAGCCATTTTTCACTATCTTCTAGTGTCATTGTAACCTTCTGTGCAAGGTTAAATGTCACAGTATGGTTTTATCAAAATAGCAACCTTTCTCGCATGTGAAAATTACTATACCATGGACTATACCATGTTTCCTGGAGAGATTTGTTACAAAGACATGTTACCACACTAAAAGAAAAGCTGAACTGATTTCTACATTTGAATTAAGGTGTGCCAATCACATGAAATTGCATAAATATCACCATACACTCAGGCCAGAAATTATTTCTGTCAGTATCCCAGGTTTCATTTGGTTTTGCATATGATCCTTGTACACAAATGTGCTATGTTTTAAATGACATCAAATTTAGTTTAGCAAGCCAAAAATAATAAATTAGAAGATTTCACTTTGATTGACCCCAAAATAATACATATAAACAACAAAATTTTTGCAGAGCTAATTTGTATGGAGAATAGAGAGGATGAGTATCTCCATGAAATGAGAATTGAAAGAGATATCCAAAACACACAAGCAGATCAAAGTGTTCCAAAGACCTTACAATATTTCCTAGCAAGCAAAATAATATCACCAGAACGAGCCAGTGCAAGTCTCAGATACCTGTGAAAGGTGCTCCTAAGCAAAGTCTTGTCAGGGATGTTATACCAGAGGACAAAATGTAGGCAACAATACCTTATTTAACATCAGTATGTATATATTTGCCTCCACATACAGTTTTATTTCATCCTCTCTCTCCTTCTGTCTTACAGGGAGCTGGGATTTTTTGGTAACCCTTATTTGCCTGTCATCTCCTCACAAACTTCTGTAGCTCAGTACAGAACTACGAAGACCTACAAAAACCTTTATTTTTCAATTTTAATTTCCCTGGATAAGGGCCTTAATCTATTTCCTTATATATTTTATTTTAGTTAAATCCTTCATTTTTTAATGATTTTTTTTTCAAATTTCCTTTCATTCTGGCAACATTGAGACCACCAAATTGGAATTTGATAGCAATGTATATTCCTGTTACAGAAACTTCAAGGATAGTGTCAAACACAGTCAAAAGGAGCTCTTTTTTTACTAAATTTTGCATTCATAAGAAGCCTTTCTAGAAACGAAGAAGAAAATGAAGTACATATTTCTCTATATCAAATGTTATATGCCATTATGGGGCGGAGTTGTTCTTTGGAAATTCCACATTCTCAGATGGGAAGAGAGTGTTTTGTGCTTCTTCTCATATTCTCCCAGTGCAGTGAAAGAGTGAATACAGAATTTCTTCTTTACTCCCCCTCTAGCCAGTGCAGCCTTTCTCTACCTATATTTCTGGCTATTGAGTGCTCTATTCATCCGTTCTGTTATTTTTGTCCTTCATATATCTGCCCAGCTATTGATTTTAGCTAATACTTGCATGGATTGTTAAAACATGGAGAGTTGATTTATTTAGCTCTTTATAAAATGTTCCAGACAATGCAATGTGTACCACTTTACCTCCTGATTATATTGGAATTCAGTTGTAGTCAGTAACTGAGAGAATAACCAGAATAGATGTTTTACTAGGAAATTTCAAACAGCAAAATTAATACAATTTTAATATATTTTTGTTTTCTGAATGTCCATTTTCATAGAATAATTCTTCTAAGTAAAAGAAATTAGGAAGTCCACTAAATTCAGGAACTCTTTCCTGGTGTCTAGTTTTCTAGCTTTTTCTTTTATGATTTTACCCAATTAAATTTATTGCTACCATTTTGTTCCTTCCTAAATCCTCTTTTTACCTTTGGATTAAGCAACCTTTATACAGACACTGTTCTCACAGCCCTTTTCTGTTGTCATTTGGCCAAGGTATACAGAGTGAAATTTGGCTTTTGCACTTTCTCTTCCTAAAATAATCTCCCTCATCTTTTGTTCATTTTTGCTGTTCCACTTAGAAATTTGTTTCCTTTGTTCATTTATTTTCCTAGTAAACCAATGCCCAGAACTGAATGCAGTATTCCAGGCTTAGTTGCAGGAGTGTTATGCTGTGAATGATTATTATTTCCTCAGACTTTGACACCTCTTTGCATGAAGGCCAAGAGCTCATTGGCCTCCCTTAATGCCATATCACTGTATAGATTCATGCCTAATTTTCTGCCCATTACCACCTCCATGGTTCTTTAAGCATTGCTCCTTTCCAGGTTTCTCTCTCCTACTCCATAGCTATGCTTTGGCTTATTTTTCTTCATATGTTATTAGATAGCCTTTTTCCAAATTGAATCTCATTTTGCTCATATGTCCATGTTTCTAATATTGCTTGGTCCCTTCTTACTAATTTTGTGCCATCAGCAGTGTTTGCAACACCTCCCAGTTTAGTATGATATGTGAATTTCATTAACTTGTTGTTTACTCCCACTTTCAAATCATTAATGAGGTTGTAAACGAAACCTCTGGAACTAACACTAGTCTCTTCAGGGCTACCAGACAGCTCCCCCACAACTTGATGCATTGTTGTGTATCATTACCCTTTGTTAGTGTCCCTTCAGTCACTTTTCAGTCCATATGATAGTGTCCCTATGTAAACACCTTTCAATTAATTTTGAAAGAGAGATTTTGACAGATAATGTAAATCGATTTTTTTAAGTGTCTCATACAGGATTCAAGCAAAAATAGTTTTTATCTCTTTTCCTTATTTTTTGTACTAAAATTAAAATTTTGTCAACGACAAACCTATTTCTTTGTTTTCTGGAAAAGTAATTCTGTTAATTCATAATGATTCCATTATCTTCTAGTTGTTCAATGGCCATTTTGCTCCTGACATTTATTTCCTTGACTCATTCAAGTTGAAATTTAAGCTTATGATCTGATAGGTTAAGACTTATTCACAATTCTACTGCTTGCTTGCTGTTTTGCTAGTATTTCAGGAATTCTTTAGTTCTCACTGAATTTGACAGCAAAATAATTAAAGATCAGGCATTCTTTTCCTCTATTGTCATTCCTTAAAATGCATATCTGCTACAATCAAATTGTCTGTTACAGTATTTTCAAGGCTTCTCTTACTGCCCCCTTTGTAAATAACTTTGTGTATGAGTTGTTTTGAAATTGCCTAGCCTATTTTCTCTCTTTCTTAATTGGAAAAAAAATCCATCTATAATTTGCATCACAAAGTTCCCCCATCTATGTACTCTGGACCCTTACTAGGAGTGATGGTGGGGGGTGCATTCTCCCAATAATTTTTGATTGCTTTCTCTGTAACCGGTGTTTTTAACCAGATTTCTTAGCACTTACAGTTCCCCAGGAGTATAGATTCATAGATTATAAAGCTACAAGGGACCATTATGATCATCTACTATGACCTTTTGCACAGTATGTAACAGCAGTGCTTAGGAGAACCTTCAAATCACCTACTGGGAAAGCAAAGAGACACATAAAATGTTTAGAGTTAAAATGTCCTCATTTGTCTCTATTCAGATTCTCCTGTTATACTGTTCACAGTAATATCTCCTGCATGATTCAAGGGAATGTCTGCAGGAACACGTCTAATATAATATATGCCTCTCTGAGGACCATCTTGGTGGGGGACATGATTTATTAGCACACTGCACCTATGCCCTTAGGTGTTAAAAAAAGCTGCACAAAAACCTACAAAAATCCATGGATTTCACAGGAACATTTATAAAGATTAGGAAAACACTTCACCTTTGGGATCAAAAGGCTAAAGAGTTCTTTCTCTTCTCCCCGGCATAGCAATCACGTGGTAGGTTGTGTTCTGTTTCAATGCTGAGTACACACTGAGCTCTGTCACGTACGTACAGAATTCCCTACTTCTTTTAGGATAAGAGATTATCAGGTAATGACAGTTACATATGAGAATGATGAAAGATTCAATTAAATTACTGATGCACTGCAAGATCTCTCATCAGATCCTAAATTATATTTCCATTGGCAGTTTGGGTACTGGCTGTGGTGGCATGCCGTAAACTCAGCACATTATGTCCTGATAACAGCACCATAAAAGAGATTCACTACTACTCTTACCCTCACTATTCACCAGAGTATGTTTGTGGCAACCTTCCAATAAAACTGCAAACTTTTCTGTTTCTTTCTCAGTTTATGATGTTCTTTTAAAAATTCTGAAAAATCACTGTTTTATAAATACATAAAATATACAGATATATGGTGTGTACAGCTAGCTTCTTCTGCACTTACATTTGTATGTGAAATCCACCAATTTACATTGAGTGTGTTTTATTCCTCCTGTCTGAGCATCTAAAGACCTAGGAGATAGCCAATTAAAAATAATAATTTTTTTTAAAAAAATCTTGCTACATATATTGCATTGCACTGCATTCTCATATGCTACTTGGGAAAGCAAGGGAAAAATAGAGAATTCCCACATTCTGGTGTCTTTTTTCATGACTTCTTACAGTCTAAAGGAACTTCTAATGGAATTTTCTGAATGACAGTCAGGGCTGGAGCACAGTTTGCTGTGAAGTGGTTTTTATTGCTGTTTCAGAAAAAAATTGATAACCTCACTATCCCCAAAGCACAGGCTTTTGAAGTTTTGAAGGAATATGTAGGGACCTAACTTCTTCCCAAAAGAGCTTGACTGCACTTCTCACTGCATTTTTTGATTCAGTTAGGAACTCGTCACTTGTCTCAAAACACCTTAGAATATGTCCTCCAACTAAAAAATTTTAAATACCCACATATGAAGAGAATTAGATAGACATCTATAACATATTTATATAATAAAATGAACAGGTGGTTTCTTAAGTATCTATACTTAGTGTATTATGTGTTTATTGCTGTATTATGTGTTTTGCAGAGAACATATATTCAATAGGACCACTATTCATCCATATATTCATCCATATCCACATATTCATCCATCTGTCCACACATAATTTTATTATATGCTAGAGATGTATAGCAACTCTACAAGAGTACTAAATATTATTTTAAAATAAAATTCTCAAATAATTGCAGATGAAAAACTAGAGTGCTTGCATTAGGGTGATCTCTTTGCAACTTGAAAAAATATATAAAAATATATAAAAATAAAAGAATTAAAAATTTTAAAAAATAAAAAATATATAAAAATATAAAAATATAAAAAATTAAACTATAAAAATATAAAAATATAAAAAATAAAAATATAAAAATATAAAAATAATATAAAAATATAAAAAATTGAGACAATACGCTTGTGTTCCTCTTTTTGAATCTTCCCCACTTACTGAAAACATGAAACTGAAGGAATCAGTTTCAGCTTGAAGATTACCTGCTGTCTTTCATCTGGCATTAGAATAGTTTATATAGCCACAGAAAGAAAGTTCAATAATACGTGGAAATCACTAAATATTTACTTGACACCAAGTAGTGTTTCTACGAAATCTATCTAGGAATGACTAAGCTATAGGTTGGAGTCTAGGTACTGGCAAACCAAAACCAATTACCAAAAAACCACAAATTTTTGAACCTGAAAAAAAAAAACATTTGAATGCCTTCATCATGACAAACGTAGTGATTAAACCAAATTGCATCTCCACTCTCAGATATGGGTGTCTGTCCTGATGAAAATGCAGAGTAATCCACAGTGAGAGGAAAATCTCACAGAAGTTTTGAGTTGGAATGGCATTTAAATAATTACAACAGCATTAAAATTTTCTTGGAACCACGAATATTCCAAGCCCTTAAAATAATCAATGAAAAATGGAGTAGGAAGCGTTTGACATGGTGGGGAAAAAACAGAATTAGAAGAGGAATAGTAATCTTTTTTTTCATACTGAGGAACACTGTGTGCACCCAGTAGCCTGTAGGATTTTTATGTCAGTAATATTTTGGCAAACACAAGGTACTATCTCACCATATCAACATCTAGGTGTTTAAGGGCAGGTAAATGTTTCAGATTAAATTCCAATTAATCTGAGCAGCTGTAAATACTGGTAGTCGTTCTCAACATAGCTTCATGTTTAGCCTGAAGATTTATGCGTGTCTGGCCATAGACTCCCGATCCTTACAGCAGTATCTGATCTTATCTTCTTGAACTGGATTTTACTCTGGACTTCTAAAGTTATAACAAAAGATGGAAAAGTGTTCAAAATCCCCCTTAGACTAGTTTTAAGTTGAAGTCCTGTAAAACCTTATTAAAATACCTTAGCTGTATCAAAATGCTTATTAGATAAAAAAGGCATTATAATGGGAATGAGCAGGCTAGTTGCAAGAATCAATTAATAAAACACAACAAGTATTAGCAGTGGACTGAATTGAATCACACTAGTGATAAAAAAAATCAGTTAAAAGCTTCCATGTTGACAGTATTTATGCTTCCTTCTCTGAACTGGAAAGGAAAAAAAAATTGAAAAAATAATAATTTTCTGGAAGAAATTGCAAGGAAATAAGTAATTCTAATCCCTTCAGCAGAAACATTCACTGCCTAGCTTGCCATCCATTTTCATGGAGTGAATGCTGACATAGCACTTGCATTGTCCAGAACCTGGAAATGAAAAAGAAATCAGAGCTGATCTATGTCTAGGGCAAATGGTTTAGCGACCTACAGTTTAGGAAGCTATGGTGTGTAGGGCTGCAATGCACTGCCTGGGGACTTGCAGAAACTACAGACGTCAAGGTATTTGAAACTGTTTTAAAACTAAGGGCTTTTTAAGAAGAGCTCATGCTGCTCTGATCTACTGGTGGTGATAGTTTTGAATTAAGTAGGAGACTGAACTTGATGATCTCTGGTGGTCCCTTCCTAGCAGCAGTTCTATGATTCTGTGTAAAATTGCACTATCTGATTTTATTTTAGTTTCTTAGGTAGTAAAAAAGTTATATTGCTTCCTTCATCTAAGTGGAGCAGGAGCCAGCACCATCTTCAAAAGACACTTTTCCATGGGATTTTACTTATTACACTGAAGACTCCCAGCTGTAATAGAACCCTAAGTAAGCATTGCTTTCAATTTAGATATCCAGATTAATGTAAAATTCCTCTGATTTAGGGTCAGACTCCACCTATCTACTATCAGAGCAGTTTTAAAATTTCTGGATGACTGGGCGCAGTACTGTCGAGGGACAGGACTACCACTGAAGTGTGCAAAACAGCATTCACTGAGCATCAGTGAACAAACCAGAGGTGACAATGCGCAACCCACCTGGCTTCCTGCTACACACATGGGCTACATATTCACTTTCCCAGAAACTGCTTTTTCAGACACTTCACAGACCTAGAAAACCAGTTTGGAAAAGGAAGGAAGTGCTTTGTTTAATAGTTTTCAAAGTGGAGATGGAGCTGCCCCATATGACACAGAAAAGCTTCAGAGGATTTAAAGGACAGTTAAGGCTGTTCTGGCATCCCCATCTCTAGACTGCAAGTCCTGCCTCTAACTACCAGTATCCCAAATATTTTTCTCAAATGCAAGTGTTTTACAAAATGTGAAATTGAAAGGTGAGTTCTGACATACGCACACATACTGGATGTGTATTTGCATATGTACTATGGTACAGGCTTTGCAAAACAATTCCTAATGATCACTGCAGAATCATCTTAGTGCCTCTGTTTTTGTTTATCTGTGATCATATATATTCCATGCCTAAATTCATGCTATGAATATTCAATTTTCTGTCCCCATGTGTTGCCCATATTTTTCAGCCATAGTTTAGACACCGGTATTTTAAAAGTGGGTCCTTTTGCTTTTTTTCTCCCTGCTTTGTCTCAATTGCATCTGGCTTCATCAACCCAGCATATAAAGGAAGGAAAATGTGCCAGATATTGCACATTTGATATCTGAAGTGTACCTATTGACCTTTGACTGGAATGGATATTTTAATCCCACAGTCGAAAATTACCCTTCAAAAGACTTGAATTCAAATTGCCAACATGATATGTCATCTTCTAATATGATGTGACTGGAATCATAATATTTGCTTTGATGTGCAATGTAATCCACTTTGACTGATTAGATGTAACCTGCCATAACACAGCAAAGGGCAATGCATCATGCTCAGGAATTAAAACTATCCTATTTTCTGGAAATTTGCATGAAAGGAATCTACCTGTAGTTTACATATTTGGGAAGTTTTCAAGTGCTTTTTAGCCCAACAGTGACAACTGTTTTAGCTAAACTATTTGTTTTCATTGTCTCTCGAGTCTGACTCCAGCTTTTGCTATAGCATCTGCATTTTTCAGCCAAGAAATAGCCAGTTTTTAAACCACTCCAGAAATTCTAACATTTGGATTTAAATTGTATTGCAATATTCTGCTTGGAAAGAATGCAGTTTGCAGCTTTTAAAGTCCCTAGCAGCTTACAATAGTTGCTTCCATTATCAAGGCAGGAAGTACTTCTTTTGTGGTCTGAGATGCAGCACCAGGTGCAGGAGAAAGCAGCACCCAGCAGCACAAGAAATCAGCAGCTGTTTATCTTTCCTCTCCTGTTATTTCAGATTAGAGCACTTTTGGGGAAGATTTTACAGAACCCTGTGTGACCTCATAAAATTACTTGCAATCTGCAAGGCAATTCTCACCCCCACAGTCAGGGGCAAGTCTTTGTAATCCTCTGAAAATGACAGAAAACTTTAATTATAAAGCAATGGAGGGATAGGTAAAAGGATATGAGATGGTTACATGGGTGAACGAGAGGGACCAAACAAAAAGGGATCATCTTACCCTTTACCAAGACAGCTGTTACCAAGGAGCCTGTGACACATGATTTGCTTAAGTATTTAAAATATTAGAGTTTCCTTTAATAACACATTTGCAGTAAGGTCTGATATACAGAGCAGCAAAAGTCATTATTGCTCAAGATGCATTCAGCAAGCCAGGACATTGAACAGAGGGAAGTAATGCTGTGTGAGAATGGGGTTAAAGATGTGATACACTGATATGTCCAGTTGTCATATGTGTCCACAGAGGTAAGAACCCCATACAATAAGAATATTTCCTTCTTTGATGTCTGGACACTTCATATAAGCTCTGTTTTGGTTTTCTTTTTAACTTTACCTAAGTCAAATAGGCTATCAAACATGTTTTGTTTCTTTCTGAGTAGGAAGAAGTATAGACAATCTCAAATAGAAAATAGAAAGTTTTAAAAATTGATGGCAATTGGAGACTTCTATTTCCATTACAAACTCAAATATTTAAACTTAATCCTTTACTTTCTGGCCAAAGAGCTTAAGTGGAACTTTTCTGTAGTTTATCCAGGTCCAGTTTGATTCTGCTCCACTGGGATTAGAAATTCAGAAAGGGAAGAGTAGATGCTACTTGAAGACAATATTCCTGTTCTTGCAGAGACAAGAAGGTGTTTAAAAGTATTGAAGATGTTACTTAGGCTTCCGATGCAATAAGATTTGCAACAGTATTTTCTGTTGTGAGGGCATACAAAAAGGTAGTGATAGTTGCAGAGAAAATAGTTTTCTGGTTTAAACATTTTTATTAAATCCCTGAATATATCAGCAATATTACATTTTAAAAAAAATTTAAAAATCAACCCTCATTTGATAAAGATAGTCCCTGACAAGCAAGTAATTCTGCAGCTTTTTAGGGTTAAAGTTACTATGCTGATGTCAGACCACACCTAGAAAAATTAGTTTGATTTGTCAGCTCAGTTTCCAGAAATGTAATTACTAAAAACGGTTCTCCTTTTGATTCAAATTTCCAACATGATATGTCATTTTCTAATGTGAGGTGACTAGAATGATAACAAATGCTCCCTGATGGGAAGCACAGTCTGGTGTGATTGATCAGATTCAAAATGCCATACCACAGCATAGGGGCAATGCATTTCACCAGAAAATTTAACCTAATCTGTTTTTCTGGAAAGCTGCAATGAAAGAGAAAACCTGTGTCTCACCTTGCTGAATTGCTGAAGATTTTAGGGTTGTATTTTTGCTATCGTTCTCTTGGCAGAAGTGGTAGGCACTCATTTACCCATACATCCAAGGAAGTGATGTTCCTTTTTCCTAACTTGTACTGAAAAGCAAATTGCAAATCCTTTTCCTCAGGTGCCCTTCCCACAAAGTCATCCTTATATGTGTATCCTTGCTGGATGACAGCCAAACTGTCTCCCCCCTACAACTCATTCTAATTCATCAATATTTATCCTGACAATGTTATGCTTACAATTGCAAGTGCAGTTTTAATGCTGCGGTTGTCACCGGACCAAACAGTAAACAGGCATTGCAGTTTAACACACACATATGGAATGAGCATATTCTCACTTCTGTCTCGTACAGAACAAAATTTTGAACTGACTCTTTTGTTACTCCTAATACTATTAGTGTTAATGGAAAAATGCCAAAATGTCAAATCATTTTCTATAAACATGCACTAATACCAGATGTCTAGGGATGAGGATTAAGAAGTTTGCTCTGTATTTTTTATAGGATTTCTGACAACTTTACATTTCCATTTATATAGATCAAGAATAAATATATAAAAATCCAGCCACAAACTTTGAGCCATTTCCTAGGATCTGGTAAGACTTTGATAAGAACAAGTCTTTTAATTCTTAGATTTCTTCCCTCTTTTCCACAGAAAGGCCTTTGCCTTTACATCTACTCTTTGGCATAGGGAAATTGAGAGTTTTTTATTAAATCTATGTACTCACTCCATGCAGAATTTGCATGCTTTCCCCCCAAAATTTATGATCAGGACCTTTATCAAGGCCTATTAAAGGCCCTTAAAAGATTCTATTTTTACAGACTTTACAGTGGAACTTATCTATGAAGCTATGTTGAAAGAAGAACAAATATGGGAATTGACTGAAAAAATAATTTCTGAAATAAAGAAAATAGACAAAAAATAGAAAGGTAAAGAGTTTTGGAGGAAAAGAACCTGGAATAAAATTGAAAGAATATTTGAGTGAAAGAGAAGGCTGGATTGAAGGAAAGGCAGGAGTGAAAGGATAATATACCACATTATTATTACACATAGGTAAATGCAATGTAATAACTTCTCTTTTTTTTAAACCTTGGATAATAAATACAAATTTATTGTTAGAGAAATGGTTCTGAGTTCCTGATGTTTTGCTGAGCTGTGAATTTAGAAAAGAAACAATTCTGAAGAAAAATATATCTTAATTTAAAAGCAGTGTTACATTTAGAAATCTATCAATTTAGATAAAGCAAAAAAATAATTGTAAGTAGTTTTAATAGAAGAATAAAAATGTAAAAAATTTCACAACATTCTTTTCTATTTTTTTATTTGACCAACAAACAGAAGCGTCTTTTAGTTATACAACTTTATTCCTAAGTACTGCCATGCAGAAAGATAAAGCAAGGGACAAAACCCAAATAATTGTGCACTTTTTCATGAAATTGCACACATTTCTATTTCAAAAGAATCACTGCCTTCTAACAATTCAAAGCATTGTTATAACTTCCCGCTCTGTTACAAATTGCTTCCCCTTAATGTCAAGCCTCATTTATCAATTTTTTTTTACAGTAGCAATACTCGAGAATCTAAGAGAATAAAGGCAAATAAAGAGAGAAAGAAGGATAGACTGAGAGAGGATGAAAATCCTGAAAACTGTGTAGTGAAAAGGAACATAGCAGAAACAATGGTGCATTGTCGCGCTGAGGTTGAATCTTCTTCTTTTTCAAAAATGTCAAAAATATCCAGTAGCTTATTAAGCAATGCAGTAAGATTTTTAAATTTTTGCCTGATTTACACATTATTAATTATTTTGTGAAGAAAGGCAATAGATTTTAAATGCTAATAAAATCTTACCTGAACTAATGTAAACACAACAAAAGAGGTTTGATATCAATACAGGTGACTGGAAATGTAAGACTCAGTAAAACTAAACTAAGGCACCATGGTGATAGGAATATTATATGAGTCTGTACAGAATGAGGCTTTTCATCTCAGCAGTAAACTGTTGGCAGAGAAGACGGGAAGAATAGGACTTGTCCCTCTCTGAGCTTCTTTATAATCTTCTCACTTCTAAAGGAACAAATCTTTTCAAGAGGAGTTTAAAGGTGAAGCAATAGTAGATTGCTTTACAGTTTTGCCTGTCTTATTTTTCCCCAATCATGTTCCAAAACAGGAGTCCATGACTCACAGCAAATGTTTTCCATCCTGTTTTAGTCCCATATGACAGTACTTATGCACCCTATCCACTATCTTTTACACCATCGGGGTTTTTTCAGCAAAACATATTTCCTTACACTTTGGTTATGACACAAAATAATTTCAACTATTCCCAGTTGTCATAGGTTAGCAAGCATAGTCCCGGAAGGGACGTCCTTGCTAAGGGGTGCTTACAGTTTCCTCTGGGACCTGATAGAACCTATCAGCTGGCCAGGTTGAATATGGACAATTCTCTAAGTCACTTAAAGTTGTGACCGCCTCTGTGATCCACATTTAAGAATAGGCAAACTCCCCCTCCAAGCTCTCTCTCGTTTCCGGCACTGGCACAGGTGGCTGCAGGGCCCCGTGTGGGGGCCAGCGGGGCCAGCCCGGGCCCTGCTTGGGCCAGGCCGGGCCGGGCCACGGCCATCCTGGAGCCGATGGACCTGTTCCAGCCGTGGAACCCCCCCACTGCCTTGCCATGGGCAGCCGGAGCGGCTCGGCTCTCCCCCCTCTCCACTGCAATAAGAAAAATTCAACATTCCAGCTGCAAAGCTGCAAGGCCGAGGTGAGAGTAACCCTTTTTATTGCTGTGAAGAGCTGAAAACCTGAGGGAAGAGAGAGAGGAGATGCTTAAAGCTGAAATTCTGTTGTGAAGCTATGATATATCAGAGTATCCTGTTGTAATTTCATGAAGATATGGGGGGTGGAGTGTTCAACTCGTGAGCAAAAGCACCTGCGCTGAGATAGGCAGATGCTGATGCAGCTGTAATTTCATGAGAAGTTTGGACAGGGAGAGATGGACCAGATGAGGACTTTTGCTCCAAACGGGAAAGGAGAAAACCTCAGTCCCTAGAGATGAACCAGATGAGGACTTTTGCTCCAAGTGGGAAAGGAGAAAACCTCAGTTCCTAGAGATGCTCCTAGAGATAGTACTAACAATGAAGATGAGGAAGACCCTTTGCTCCCAGGGAAGGAGAAGGGCCTCTGTTTTTGTTTCTGAACGGCTCAAAGTTGTACCCCAAAAAACTTCAAGAGTGGACCCTCGAACGCGGGAAAACCAATTGCTATCTGTGTGTGACCTTGAACAAGCTGCAAGTCGGGGGAAGGGACTCACACGCAGGCAGAGAGACTCCTCTTCCTAAATGGACTGAACAATATTTGGAAGTGGGCGGCTGTCTCGTTGTGATAATGTTTTCATAGCATGAGCAAGAAGAGACTTCTCTTTCTAAATGGACTAAACAAGGTTATTATGGAAGTGGTAAACAGACTGAACATCTTAAGGGTTGTCTTTTTACATTGTCAGTGGGAGAAGGGAGGAAGGTGGGGGGAGGAGGAGAGTTCTGAAGGTGGTATAATTTTTTTTTTTTCCCTTCTTTTGGGTCTTTTAATAAACTTCTCTATATTCTTTCAAGTTTGGTGCCTGCTTTGCATTTCTCCTAATCCTTATCTCAAAGAAGATAAACAGTAATGAGTATTTTAGACCAAACCACTACACTAAATTGGTGTTTTCTGCCCGGTTACAAACCGAACCCGCGACACAGTGGAGATGGAAGCAGGAAAAAGGCAAGAGGTACTCTTAGTATTACACATCTGCAATAGCTGGCAGGTGGAAGTTTTGTCAGACACGTTTCTGCAAATATCTGTTTCATAACAAGAAAAAAAAAAGAAAGTTTTTTTGGTACAAATGATATATTTTTAAAACCCATCATATTTTTATAATGCTGCTTATTTTAAACTCTTACCATATGCTCTGCAAGTGATGCAGGCATATGGTTCACATAACAATACCATATGTCTGATAATATTTTGCTGTATATTACAGCAACATCAAACATTTATAATCTGTAGAGGGACTTAAATTATGTTTTATCTCCATTTTTTATATTAATAAATACTTCTGATGACATATCTGAAGAAGGCTATAAATCCCCCAAAGAGTTTAATATTTCAAACTAAACATTCAGGGAGTATTTTATGGCTAAAACCATGCATTCATCACTGTGAAAAAAGGCTACTGCCCTTTGGCAAAACATGGAGAAAATTAAAATAATAATTTAAAAAAAATAAAAGCATACATTCATATAATGCACTTAAGCAACTCCTTTTTAAACACATATTTGCCACTGTCTCATCTGAAATTCAGTGTCTGAAGTGTTTGGGTTTTTCTTCCTTTCTTCTCTTTTGTGATGTTTAGTTCTTTATTGAATCAACAAGGAAATGAGAGAAGAACCAAAAGCAAATGTATGAGACTCATCTTTCTCGGGACAAGATTGCATGTGAAGAGATGAAAGGATAATAATTCTATATCCTCTTTTTTTGCTTGTGCTGCTGCTCAGAGTCAAGTACCACCATGTTAGGCATTCCCTCTTTTGGGATACATAGCTGCACATACTAAAGTGAAACTAAGAAGAATGATTTAGAGTAAGTCCCTCAACCCAAGCCCATGGAAGGAGAGAAAATGCAATGTTTGTTTGTTTTTTTTTTGTTTTACAGTGACTTACTTGATGGCTAAACACCGTAGCAAAAATATGGATGAATCTGACTTCATTATTAGTACAGAGAAGTCAGTGACTTTGGATGATGGCACGTGACACAATAAGAAATAAGGAAGAAGACTGGCTATATCTGGAAGAGACTTTAAACACAGTAGGTACACTGAAGTTATGTTTTCCAGAACAGATGAAGCCTTTGCCGAGAATGTTACTGGCTTGTGCACGTCTAGAATGTGACGAAGTAAAAAGAATTAATAAATTGGGAGACAACTAGACTGTCCAGTGTCTACAGAGTCAGAAAATTGAAAATAACAGAAAACACAAAGACGTCAGTGACATGGACGGTCATGTAGCTGTCAGTAGTCACAGTGACCTGATATATATGAAGTGACTAAAAAGGGAGGATCAATAATCCCTGTTTTCAGTTTAAAATACTTACAAAGCACACAGAAGAAATTAGTAAATAAATGGTGTTTAAAGAAAAAAATGAACTGAAGCTTCCAGGAATCTGAAGGCTCTGTCTCTTTCTGCTATGGAAAATTTTACTCAGCTCCCTCTGGAGCTCAGATGCTTTCGTTACCTCCTACAAGACTTCTTGTAGTCTTCTAATGTGATGATGTAGCTCCTTGCCCCTACTTAGCATGCTATTTACAAGCGCAGTATACTTCCACCAAATGAAAATTACAATTTAACCATGATCTAGAGTAAGACTACTCTCACAAGCAAAACCCCAAGCTTCTATAACATCAAGAGTGAAAACTGCATATATGCATATATTAAAAAAAATTAGCCATTTCAAAACTTTTCATTTACATGAACAAATCAAAAAAGGTAGAGCTAGGTGGGTAGAGAAACTACATATTGCTCATTTACACCTGCTTAATTTCAGTCAAAGTAATTTTATCTCCCACCATCAAAAGAAAGAAAATTCCTTCTTTGTATAATATATACTGCTTATTCTATAGTTCTTATTCTTTCAATATTTTGTTGAATAAAATCGAAGAAATGGAAAGCAAAATGTTTCTTTGATGACTTGTTTGTTTACATTAGCTGATAATTACATTGGCCCATATACCGTCCAGGTCTTCAGGCTGGTGCTTAAACTAGTAATTGCCCCTAAAAGCATCAGCACTAGTTTTAACATACAGCTATACCTGCAGTTTTTGTAACTAGCCAGCTTGATGACTGAAGAGTGATGAACATCTGCTTTTAGAACTCTTTGAGGCCACTCTCTTTTCAGTGGATCTCATAATCAAGATACAAAGAAAACAGAATTGAAATCTAGTGTCATACTCAAAATACCTGGTGAATTTGAGGGGAAGAGTCTCAAAAGCTGTGAATTTTGTGTGGCAAAGAGCCACATATGTAACATGACTGTTGTGAAATTATGATGTATCCTAAAGTGATAATGTGGGACAACTGTCAGTTATACCCTTTCAGCCAAGTCTTTTAAAAATACTTGTTTATTAAGGCCATTATTAAGACAGAAAAACATTTGCATTAAAAGTGATGGTTAAGATTTTCTTTAATCTTAGTAAAGTAAGTAAGATAAGGATAAATATGGTTCCTGATCCAAATTACCTCCACTCTAAGCCAGCAGGTATCTGTTGTCACTAATTGCACAGAGTCCTTGCTTTGAATGGATTCAAACTGTAGTGGAGCCTAGTACTTTATTTTCATAGCACTGACTAAAATTATCTCTACATTTCTGTCCATAATTTTTTTATTTTCTAAATCTTTGCCAGTTTCAGTTGTGATTTTTTCCACTGCATCCTGAGATTGATGTAATAATGAAAAGAAAGTTTTCTGGTTGTAGAAAAGGCAAGGGTGCCTTATATGCCACAGGAAATATAGCCAGGAAATCATGTAACAAATAACAAGCCAAGACAAAAGCCAGATTTCCTTTACAGATTTTTTATCTCCATAAGCAAACTAAAACACAGCTCAGAAGTTCACAAAAATATAATGATCAATACAGTGTTTCTGAAGGAAGAATAACTAATTTTTATAAAACATTTTAATTTCATATACTGTTTGCATCACAAGTAGATTAATAACTTATCTGATAAACAAATACACATTTTTTCCCCTTCATTTTCTTGAAAGACAGCTTAGTTCATATTTTTCCCTTTTCCAGATAGTTTTTATTCTTAACCTGAAACCAAAAGCCCATATGTCTCTCTTAGAGTCATCTCAATATTGGGATAAGATGGGACAGCTGTTATCTTAGCATTTCTTAGCATTTTCTCTGACCAAGACTTTCTACACAGCTTTCTTATTAAGGGAAAACATCAAATTTTCTTCTCTTCTTTAAAGGCTGATTACTTTCAAAAACCAACTGGTTTTATGGTCTCTAAATAGGACTGGATTCACATTCTTTCCACACTGATGCACAGCATTCATGTCAGAGTTTGAATCAGCACATATTATACCCCAAAGAATTGGGTTCAATTAGTTCACTGAAGTAACCTAAGAAGTAATGGAAACCCTTATGAGTTCCTTCTCAAAATCCTAAGCAATTTTTCAGGTTTAACTTATGTTTGATCTGAAAAATAGTTGAAGTTTTGTGGGTTTTTCTTGTCAGGACTGAACATGTTACATATATATGCTAAAAAATAGTGCTGAAATACAAGTTCCTGTGTCAATCACATGGAAAGTTTTGATTTAAACTTACCATAATGAGCACAAAAAGTCAGAAATGTCCTTGCCTTTCTGAAACACTCATGGAAGTTATACAAAAGTAACCTAACTTAAAAATATATACCAAAAGTAATACTAATGCTCTAGTGGGTTTTTTTACACTATATTGACAACTGTTGCATAAATCTACAAAACCTTTCTAGTGTTACGTAACACAGTGGAATCAGTCCACTTAGAAAAAGGGTTCTGAAGCATAATGGAGTGGAATAAATTTATGTGAGAAAATCCATTTGATTCTTAGTCATCACAATTATTTCTCTACTTGGAAGAGAGATGATATGATTTCTTTGACCTTTTCACTAATATTATTTTCTAAGCAACAACACAAAAATTACTGGTAGAATCCTTACCCAGATTTTTTTTATTAAATTCATTTCCAGTGAGACCAAGGACTTTAGATTATGTTGTTGAAAGAAAGCTTTGATCTAGAGAGACAGATTAGCCATTGTCCAATTCATTAGCAGCAGTATTTTCATTCTAATACCCTGCTCCAGTGTTGTAGTAAATCTTGTGAGATTAACTTTTAAATGCTCAGTAATAGGAAATCATCAATTCTCAGTAACAATCTGAAGCTTACATGTTTAGCAATGACTTTTGCCATTTTATTATTAATTTTATGTACGTTTTCACAGATAAAGAAAGTACCTTTTGGCTTAACAGATTTAGCACAACTTTGCTGATCTTCAGTGATACAGCCTGCTTGGTTTTACATGCATTCTTGTTGAAAACAGTGTGCAGTGGCAGGAGTTGACTAATCATTAGCCTCAGGATTCAATGTAGCAATAGTATATGGAAGCTTTCTCTAAGGATGCAATTTTAAAAGGCAGAGAATCAATTCAAAGTCAAACACCACTCTGCTTGCTGTTCAGGTTCCTGCTGTCTTAGTGTCTCCAACAGAGTTCTTGAGCAACTGTGTTCATGTGAAATGATCTACATTGAAGCTTCTTGGCCTTCAACCAAATGTCCAGGAGAAATGGAAAGGGTTTGCTACAAATATGGAGAGCTGGTGATATTATTCCAGGGATCCCTTATAACAAGGCATGTGATTAGATCAGTTTGTTGTTGATGAATTTTCTGTAGCTTCTGTAGAAGTTCCTGTCTTTTTGTTGCCCTACCAAAAGTTGATGAGCTTCGTGCTAGAAAAGTTCGTGCACAATCGTACTTTTTTTTGAATCAAGTGATTTTTCTTTTGGTCATGAACTCTATATTCTCTGAGGTTGCTGACAGTCATTCATAAGAAAAGTAATTAGACTTTATTTCAGCAAAGGATTTCCACAATTCTGCAGAGGAACCTGTAACTCACGCAGAAGAACAATCTCTTGTGTGAGATACAATACTGATGACACCAAGATCATGGACCCCCGATTCTGGCTACTGCCCTTTACATTGCTATTTCCCCCCAGAAGTAAATGCTGTAGTCACTTTTGAGAAAGGTTTACACACCCATCTCCTTAACATTTCCTAAGTGCAAATAAGGGACAAAATTGAGGCATGGGAAAGAGCACATAGGTATGCTGAACTTACTTCTTATCCATATGGGAATATACCCTGTAAGATGTGTCAGCCTCACTGATGTATCTGCTGATATCTGTACAATTACAATGAAAAGAATTCTACATTCTTAACAAGGCATGAGTACTACAAATGTTCAAGCAGAGTCATCTTTCTTACAACATGGACTTTTGTGTTGGTTGATTTTTGTTAGCTGTTTTTTTGCTTTTTGCTTTCTTTTTTTTTTAATAATTCAGTTGATGTTACTGTAAAATGTGACTTAAAGGAAGATTTATGGTATTTAACTATTGTGGTGTGTTGACCTTGGCTGGCTGCCAGATGCCCATCCAGCTGCTCTCTCATTACCCTCCAGCCCCTCCAGGACAGGTTGAAAAATCTTGTGGGTTTGCTTGACAGTTATCATCAGAGGCACAACAGACTTGATTTGGGGAAAATTAATTTAATTTATTGCAAATTAAAAATAGAGTAGGATGATGAGAAACAAAGGCAAAACTGAAAACATCTTCTCCCCACCTCTCCCTTCTTCCAAAGTTCAGCTTCATTCCTGATTCTTCTACCTTCTCCCTTCCAAGGCACCTCAGAGAGGGTGAGGAGCCACGGCTTGCGATCAGTTCAGAACACTCCCTCTCTACTGCTCTTTCTTCCTCATAATTTTCCCTTGATTGAGCATGCAGTCTCTCCCATGGGATACAATCCTTCACAAACTGCTCTGTTGGGGGTCCTTCCATGGGTTCTTCTTCAAGAACTGCTCCAGTGTGGGTCCTCTCCACAGATTACAGTTCATCAGGAATAGACTTCTCCAGCGTGGGTCACCTGCAGGACACAGGTCCTGCCAGGAGCCTGCTCCAGTGTGGGTTCTCCATGGGCTGCAGCTTCCTTCAGGATGCATCCACCTATTCCATTGTGGGGTCCTCCGCAGGCTGCAGAGTGGATATTTGTTCCACTGGTGTCATCCATGAGTTGCAGGAGAACAACCTGCTTTTCCAGAATCTTCACAGGCTGTGTGTGTCACTCTGACACATGGAGCACATCATCTCCGTCCTTCTTAACTGACCTGGATGTCTTCATAGTCATTTCTCTATCATTTTTCTCTCTCTCTCTCACAAACAAATTCTACCTGATGTATTTTGCTCCTTCTAAAGTATGCTGCCAGAGAGGTGCCACCAGTTGCTGGGAGCCTCAGCAGTGCCCTGCTGTGGGCTTGTTCTGGAGCTGGATGGAACGGGCTCTGTCCAGCATGGGGTAGCCCTTGTGTCTTCTCACAGAGGTCACCTCTGCAGCCCTCCCTCGGTACAAACTCTTGCCATGTAAAACTGGTATGAGTATTTTTGGTTTTCACAGAAATTTCAAAATAATATAACAAAGCAATAAATCTCAAAACTATCATTTCAATTACACAGGGAGACAAAATATATTCAGATATACGGACAGTGTACTCACAGTCAGCCTTTTTTTTTTTTCTGTTCTCTTAAACCTCTTTTTTTCTACAATAACCTTTTTTTCTTTTATATTTTCTTTTTATTTATAATTTTCTTTAAATAACCTTCATGAACACCTACATAATTTACTCCATTTCATCAGAAATTTCAAATATTCTTTGGTTTTCCTAACAATTCTGTTAAAGGCAGATTTTTAATTTGAAATCAGGCTTATCCTTTAGAAATACTGACATTCAAAGTATTGTAGTGCCAACTGAATCAACTCGTTTGATGATGGTTTAAAAGTGTATTGCTGCTTATAAAATGGATTATTTTTACGCTCTTAAAGCTGATTACTTATACTCTTTTATCAATGGCATATTAAGAAATAAATTCCCTATACCATAACAAATTGGTGTCTACAAGAGTTTAGTCACAAATTAGTTTTCAAAGTTATGCTTTGATTCTTATCCACTATTATAAAAATGAAGCTCTGTAACAATACTGGCAAAATACAGATTATTTGCTGAAATTTTGGACAGAATTTTATTGCTGTCTGAAATGTAAACCAGCGAGAAAAGTATCATGCTGACACTCTTCAGTCAGTTAAAAAATATGCTCCCTAAGCCAAAAGGAATTTTAAAGACAATACAACTGAAAAATCAAGAATCCAAAAAGCTATATTTTTCATACTTTAAGGTTTATACGTAAGTCCTTTTAAGGGGACTATTTTATCTACTGCAATCTGTAGAGTTTGGAGCTGCTCCTCAGTTAAGTTCATAACAAATTTTGCATGTGACTCATCCTCTAATTTCCAAAAATAAATCTTCCTTTTTCCTGCAATTTTGCATAATTGGTCTCTGATAAGAGCAAAAGAATTATGGAACTATTTGATATGCAATAAGGCAGCTGTTTGAGACATATGTGATTTCAAAAAGTTACTCATATTTCACTTTTTGAAAGTAGCGTATCTTTCTCATGATATATTTTTAAAAGAAGGCTGAGCCTGAAAGCTCAGAACTTGCTGTATTTAAAATAATTTATGTAAAAACGGGTACTGATACACTGTGTGTTGAAAAAGATAGAGATATTTTATTACATGACTTTTGGATCTAACCATATCTAAATAAGGTTGTACTGAATTATGCCTGATACTCAGCTATAAAGGTAAAGTTTGTTCCATCATAGGTAAAGCTATTGCAAAAATGTAACTGCTACAAGAAACATGGACTTCCATCAGGACAGAAACAGAGGCTTCCATTAAAACTGTAAAGGATTCCACAGCAAATAAATTCCAGTGCCAGACCAAAATAAAACCTAACCTTTCTTAAAGGGTTATAGTATTACAGTGGGGGAAAACACTTCATTTTGAAACTGCATTTGACTTGTATAGTTTTTCCAATTTAAATTGTTAAAAAAGAACAATAACATCAAATATTTTGTTTCCTTGGATCCATTACATGTATTTATTCACTGTTGGGTCATAAAACCAGAAAAATCAATCTTTTGCACAGCTCTAGTTAATATAACGTGCCTGCCCTGACCTTCCAAGGAAGCTGTGCATAAACAGGAAATACAAATTCAATTTATAACCACAATGATGAGATGAAAGAAGGCAATTCTTTAAAATGAACCTAAATAATTTTCCCCTGACCTCTCCTCACACGTCATACAACAAAAACAGATAAGAAAGCAACTTGTTTGATTGCTTCTTTCTGAACTGAATGTGGATACAAAAGCAATCACTAAAAAGCTGGTCCTCCGTTTCAACATTTATGTGGTATTTGAATGGAAATACATCTGACTTTTCAGCATTATATACATTTGAATAATTAAAGGATTTATCTCATATAAGGCATGCTTTATTAAAGATTCTCAGAAACAATAGCATTTTTCTTAAAATTTTTGCCTTTCCTGCGCAGATCTTATGACTTAGACACACTATACAATACATCAAATAAAATACATGAAGACAGATAAACTGCACTGTAAGATTTTGGGGGTTCCAGGGATATGTGTTTAGACGTTAGGCAATGCCAGAGTTACATAAAACCTTACATGATCATGTACCTCTCATATTCATCACTGTAAACTCCTTAGCCTCCGGATAACATAATAGTGTTTTAAGATTCCGCTTTCTTTTCGTGCACAGGATGAATAGCTCTCATTTAAGAGAATTCAATGATATCCTTTGTTTCTTTTATCTTTTTGTACTATCTCTATTTCTTATTTAATGGAGTCAACTGAAACTCAGAAGACAGATTTATTAATTTCTACAGGAACTTTTCTGTTCCAATCAGAAAAGTATTACTAGAACTCTTCACGAGGATTATTCAATTGAATTTATGCTCAGAGTGGTCTGCTGACATAAGTATTATTATGTCCATTTTACAGAAGCAGCAATGAGTTGTAGGGACATTTCGTAGCCAGGAAAACGTATCTCAATGCCCAGCCATTAGAACCTAATTTTCTAGTACAGATTCCATGTTATGTTCAAGTTGCAGCTGCTGCACCATGGAGGCTTAAATGTATATATATATGTGGCTATAGAGTTCTCAGAAAATGGGAAAGACATGAAATGAAAAATCACTTCATTTCATGATGTTTGCTTTCACTTTTATCACAGCAGAATCTACCAGAAGTCAGTTACAATAATGAGCCCAGCTGCAATCTCTAGCATAGGTTTTTCTTAACCTATAGATTCCTAAAAAGTAAAAACTCATTCCATTTCTCTGCACTGGCATCTGAATGTTTGTAAGTTTTCATGTTTCTTAGACTCTTTCCAAACTTCTACTGATTATGTTCAGAGACAAAACGTGGAATAGCTCATTTTAACCATTCTTGCCTCTCCTTTGACCAGATAGAAGAAATTGATTATCTTCCATTATCTTCAGCAGTGTCCTGTATATAAAGAGGCTATTTTGCCAGTGGTTTTCATAACAGTTCTGACTGATAAAGTTAGGATTCAGAAACAGTTTTCTTCTGCTCTTGTAAAAAAACAAGCTCTAATCATCATAGACCCATAGAGTCATAAAATGATTTGTGTTGGAAGGGACTATAAAGATCATCTAAGATCATCTAGTTACAACCTCCTGCCAAAACCCTGCCCCTGCTAAAGTGACAACTTTTCACTCTATTCTTTCCAATAACAATGCCATTGTCTCTTTTATCCACCTTTGCTGACTTCTGCTTCTTTCTATGCTTTCTGCTGATGCATTTCGAGGCCCCCAACCAAGATGCTCATCCCATGTCCAGCACCAGCTGGACATCAACTCCTTTCTCCAGAACTGCCTGTCCCTCTTTCAACATTTTCCCCAGTTTCCATGTTCACAGGTTCTCCCTTTCAGTTTCTGTAGGCTCAGTACTTCTCTCCCCTTGTGTCTAATTGCTTTGTTTCTGCAGATTAGTCTGTTACTCCAGTTGTTGTCTCTTACCAATTCCCATTTTCAGTTACCCCAGTGTCTGTATCCCTTATGCTCCTGAGAGTTTCATTTTGCTATTTCTGTGCAGGTTCAGGAAATAACCAGTCAGGAAATAACCAGTGCTGTTCAGCATTGAGCCTAGTGCCTTTTCTAGCATCAGTCTGAGGCAAGCTTAGCATAAAAAAAGAATTCCTCTGGGAATGGTTAGGATTCCTATATCAACTTTATGCGAACCATGCTTTTCTTTCTAATCATATAGCTCATAGACAACATCCAACTTATTTCACTGTGACAGAAAAAGCACGTATTGTAATAGTTTGCCAATTTTCAAGTTCAAAGCATGAATTTACTCTTTTTATTTTTTAGTGTTGGCCAGTCAACAGTTTTTTTATTGGTATCATTCTTGGAAAGAAATAAATCACCTTGGCTGGAAAAATCCAAATAATTTCACTTTGCAAAAGACATTCAGCATAAGAAATTTCAATCTGACTGCTTAGCTTGGCAAAGCCTTAAGTGCCTGAACACAAAGTCTTGTAGTAGGTGGCACTGGATCCTTAACGACTTACAGTCTTACAGTGTGTGAGGGAAATAGTCTCTTCATCTCTGATTTAATTTGCTTCTCCTCTAACTCTTCGGTTATTCTTAACTGCTTAGAGAAAATGCTGAAGGTATACTGAAACATATGTTAAATTATGAAGGGGTTTTGTTTTCCACATTTTCAACCCAGTTTTCTCATACAGACTAGTGGGCAGTCCATGCAAAGAAGCTTAGACTTCACCTACTGAAGCATAATTTGCGAAATGTTTCTAAAGGCTGGTATGATTTTCCATTTATTCATATTGAGACAAGGAAATATGATTTCTCCCTCTCTTCCTTCTTCCCCCTCCTTGTTAAAAACCCTTGCTACAACTGTTCAAATTGATAAATACATGTAACAGTGGTAAGTAAAAATCTAATGCTCTCTAATTTTCCATAACATGGTCTAGGTGGTGAAACTAACTTAGATTTGTATCTCTAGTATAAGAGATAAGTGTCTCTTGTATATGAATATACAGTTCTTGAATGCTCAGATAATTCTTATTATTTACACTCCTAAGTTTCTAAATCCATACTTGTAATTCAGAGCCCGCCTATTATGCATGGTACAGTCACATGCCATATACCAAAAATATTCAGAAGAGGAAAGACTATGAGCATGGTTGGATATAGATAGTCCCTTACTCTCCTGTAACTAAGGAATCTGAACAGTGTCCTTTCTCTCCACAGCTCAGACACCTTCACCTCCAAAACACTTTATACCTGTTGCTGTTCCAAAGCATATGGGTGGAAAATTGTATTTGATCATAAAACTGAATGCAAAAAAGTCTAGAAGAGTCTAATAAGAGGCCTGAATGCCTAGAATAACATCAATTTCAGAAAAGAAAATATAATTGCTTTTTGACAAATTTCAAAATAGACATTTCTTCTTTTCAGCCTACCTACAGTATGATATACTGAAGAATGTATTTCTGTCATATTACCCCCTCATTACACACTGATTAAAAAAAGCACAAGCTCCTCATGGCATCTTAGCATGTGTCTTTTAGAAGATTTGCCTTTTAAATATGTCATGGAAATAGAAATGAAAATAATTTCTGCAAATTAATGAGAATCAAGAGATCCCCCCAGCAACGGTGGTAGCAAACCCTTAATACTGTCCTTGGGAACAAAAAAAATACCTTCACTTCAAGCTGAAGAAGTAATGGTCAGAGAAAGTATAAATCACTTCTGACTATACTTGATCATGTTAAAACAAAACAGTGACAGACTTGGCAAAAAGTTTGTTAAAACTCTAGAAAGGAAAAGGGCTTCTTTAATTCAAGTACTTGATGAAAAGGCAGAATAATAAAACTGTAAATTTTATGAGCTTCTGTTTAGAAAAACAATTGTGGTCTGAGTTGAGAAAATATTGGTTTACAAAAACAACAGCCCATGTTTTAATATTAAAACACATGCAAATAAAATAGAAATAAGAATCATTATTATGTATAATATACAATATTTTAAAAATAAACTGAAAGAAGGTACTAATGGCAGAACTACACTGCTGATTTTTTTAATAGGTGTAACCTTATTAAGAAGTATTTGGATATGTCCATAGTATCCTTAGACTCAAAGGAACCCACACATGCTATTAAATCCTTTAGGAAACCCAAGGTGCTTCAATTTGATTAGCCTGGGGTGCCAGTTTTGATGAACACTCTGTGGTAAGATGAACACTCTGTGGAAAGATATATTTTGGAAATATATGCCCTAAACCCAGTGATTGCACACAAATTCTGTGTACCAGAAAAGACTGCTGACAAACCAATTCCAGTTCTCTTACAAGATCTTCTGAAGCCTGACTTAAACAAATTATATCTTCAAACAGACCCTGTCCTACACTGTGACAGTCATATATGTGTTGCAGAATCTCAAGATAAGTATTCTCGTCACATGCATTATCATAAGTTTGTTTATCCATTGCAACCTTATCTCAAATTTACAATTATAAGAAGTAATTTTGCTGAAAAATGAATTTCAATTATTTCTTCCATATTCCCTTTCCCCCTCTCATTCCAATGTGTACTGTACTCTTAGCACAGTTTTTAAAGAGAGCTGTATATTACTAATTATTTATAAGTGTCCATAAAGCAAAATCTGATTTAAGCATGGTTAGGTTGCTATAACTGTCAAAGCTATCAGAGGACGTAACTTTGAATCAAGAAGATGAAATTTGGCAGTGTCAAAATAAGATGAATATTGATGGATCATTGAGTAGTAAAGATAAATTTTGAAAATTTTTCTAGAAAATAAAATAATAACACAATTGACTTAATTGGAATAGAAAATGGTAATTAAGGTGATTGTACCACTATAAATCAATATTATCAGTGTGTTGATAGCAGTGGTTAATCTCTGGAGTTATTTCAGACTTCTCGGTCATACATATGTTTACATCTGTAATGGAAGTGTGCAGTATTTATTATTGTATGAACCTAATTATCAAACTTAAATGGTATACAGATGTCTTCCACTTTCCTGAATACTTTTAACTTGATTTTTTTAGATTACAAAAGAAACCGTGTCTGAATTTTTGTCTAGCAGTATTGTACACAATTCAGTGACAAAAATGAGTTTAGCTTAACTGTTTTATAGAAAATAAACAGCCTGTTTCAAGAGTAGAAGTAAAAGACACAATAGACAAAGAGAGGCAAATATAAGAATCTGCTGGGGTGATACAGACAACAAGTTCTCTGTAAGTCCCCGGCTAAGTTAGACAGAGATAGCAATGTGAAAGTGAAAACAATCTTGACCAGGTAGATAAAGAGAGGCAAGCATCTCTTCCAAATGAAAGGCTTTTCATCAGGCAGATGTCAGCTGGAACAGGAGGAGAATCCATCAACTCTGAACCTGAAGATCAAGATTGAGAAAAGCACTTTCTGTTTGTTCAATTATACTCACCACTGAAGTTCTTCAGAATTTCTTTTGTACTGCGGAAAATGTTGAAGGCTATATTAACCTTCATAGTATAAGACTTTGTCTAAAAATTAGGATGGTCAAAGGACCCACTTGATAATCTGTTGTTAAAAATAGAGATTAGGAAAAATCATTTAGGGAGACCTGTGGTCGCATTTGGTGGCTGACATAGCCTGAATAACAATTACTGCTTACAGAGAGAGGAAAAGCAAAACATTCTATTTTGATTCAGAATGCAGGGGTTCATTCAACATATATTACTATTGCTAATATAGATACCAAAAGAAAAAGATCTGAAATCCCAAAATTGAAGCTCAGATCTTTTTCTTCAAAAATATTCCTGTACATAATAAAGCAGTGTCATATGTGCTTTGGGGTCTGCATTTCCTGGAAATGATTATATGCTTAGTCAAATCTAGCATTTTGCTATTCAGAAGTCTCTTAGAATCAGGTTACCTTCTCAGGCCCATAGATGAACTACTGAAGTTATAATATAGCCTCTGTGGATATTTATCTAGCACAGAAGTAGGTTGGGGAAAAACATACCTGTAAGCTTTGAACAACACAAAAATATATTACTAGGTTAAGTATAGGTTAGATTCTTAATCTAACCACTTGCCCTGCTCAAGTTTCTGCACTCTGAAATTTCCTCCTAGGCTGGAAACAGGTGCAAGTAATAGTTAGAAAGTCTATCATTCAGTCAGTTAAGTATATCTAAAGCTGAATTGTACACAGAATTGCTGCAAATAAGAGGAAGTTAGAGAGGTAGAATGGGTGTGAAAAAAGGTGTCATAAAATAACACTGAAAATTTTGTACGTCACGCAATTTATCCCAATGAGTATATACTGTATTTTCTAATATCTCAAGCAAAAATATTTCTAACATATTTTAATGAGACTGAACTTTGTTTTTTCTATCATGGTACTAAACCAAAGGTTACAAAAAGGTTTTGAAGAAACATAGACACCTTTTTCATTATTTTAAAAAGGGTTAAGTAACCCATTATAGCATAGCACAACTAGAAATGGATCCCAACTTAGAAATTTCTACAAAAATATGCTTTATATATTACCTTGAAGAGCAAACTACTCTCTCAGAATCACAGAATATTAGGGTTGGAATGATCTCTGGAGATAATCTAGTCCACCCCCCCCCTGCCCAGGAAGAGTCACTTAGAGTAGCTGATGCAGGAACACATCCAGATTGGGTTTGAATATCTCCAGAGAGGGGAAACTCCAAGACCTCCCTGGGCAGCCTGTTGCAGTGCTCTGCCATCCTCAACGTAAAGTTCTTCCTCATGCTGAGGGGGAAATTCTTGTGTTTTAGTTTACGACCATTGCTCCTCGTCGTGTCTCTAGGCACCACTCAAAAGGGTCTGGCACCATCCTCTTGCCACCACCCTTTGAGATATTTATATTCATTATTGGGATCCCCTTTCAGTCTTCTCTTCTCGAGACTAAACAGCCTCAGCTCACACAGGTCTCCTCACAACAGAGTGGCTCCAGACTCCTTATCCTCTTTGCTGGACCCTCGGCACTAGTTCCTTTTCTTTCTCGCACTGAGGAGCTCAGAATTGGATACAAAGAAAAGACACTAACATTCAACAACCAGCAAGAGTCAAAAAACAAATGTTTACAAAATTAATTTCTTTTTTCTACTTTTCTTATGTCTAGTAGAAACAAAATAATAAATTCTTCATTTTCACTGTTCATACTATTTCCCTTATAAAATTCTGGCATATTGCTATTTGAAAATAGTTTTTTAAAAAATTCCTTTATTCGTTAAGTTTAACTTTTGAGATCTGTGAGCTCAGAGGAAGTGTCATGATTCTTCTTATATTTGGCAGAAAAAAATTGCTTAATGAATTTTGCTTTATCTATATGTAAGAGAAAGTTGTCATCATGTTCTCATTAGGTACATTTATACATTGTAGAGAAAATTCGGAGGACACAAAATTAGTGTAAATGTTTCTTTTCAGGGACAGCTTGCCCATAAATAAAAAATCTAGAACTCAATCCTGGATAACCAGCATCTGTAGTTTATTTAGAACTGGTGGTCTCAAATACTGGTTGTGTAGTCTTGAAGGGAAAAACATGGGTTTTTATTATTTCCTTTTTTCTTTTCTATATAACACCAGAGTTTTAACCATTTTGCATTTCAACAATACAATGCATAATCTCCAGTTCTTTTGCAGTATCGAATGCAAAGATATTGTCCACTATGTGTACACCATATTTAGGAAAAAGGTTGTGTGGATATGCAGTGAGGGAACTGTACCGAATTTTGAACAGGACCTGTACTGCAGAGTTTGATGGTACAAAGTCTGAGGTATGAGACTGAGATATGTTGAAGCAAGGGACTACCAGTAGGCAACTTTCTTTGTTGTCATGCAGTGAGAGAAAACAGATGCTAGTTAGCCATAATGCATTCTGGACAAGAAATAGATTTATCAAAAAATGAGTATGCCTTCCTCCTGTCAGACCTTGATATTGGAGCCTTACTGAGTGCACTCTCAAGCTGAGATCAAGAAACGATGCATTTCTGGCTGCCATGCAGTGAGTGGCTCAGCTCATCCAGACTTTGAAACACATTGCAATGATGTATAGTGGCAAAGAAAAAGGTATGTCCATTTATGCTCTTCCCCATTCCATCCCATGATGTGATGGACACATCATATGATTGTAAGAGATGTGATTCAGTTTAGGGGGAAAAGGGCAAGTATCGCCCTGGGACAGGACAACCTTGGATGTACACACAGACTGGGCAATGAGAGACTGGAGAGCAATGCTGTGAAACGGGATCTATTGGTCCTGGTCAATGGCAAGGTGAATATGAGTCCATGGTGTGCCTTGGTAGCCAAAAGTGACAACCATGTCCTGGATCCACTGACACAGCATCGCCAGCTGGGCAAGAGACAGGATTTTCCTGCTTTGCTCTGCACTGATGCAGTCTCGTCTTGAATATTTTGTGCAGTTTTGGACACCACAATATAAGAATGATCTAAGGCTATTAGGGACTGTCCAAAGGAGGGCTATAAATGTGGTGAAGGGCCTTAAGGGGAAGCCATAGTAGGAGTGGCTGAGGGCACTTGGTTTGTTCGACCTGGAGAAGAGGAGACTGAGGCGAGACCTCATTGCAGTTACAACTTCACTGTGAGGGGAAGACGATGGGCAGGCACTGCTCTCTTCTCTGTGGTGACTGGTGACAGGACCGGAGGGAATGACCTGAATCTGTGTCAGGGAGGTTTAGGTTGGATATTAGGAAAAGGTTTTTCACCCAGAAGGGGGTTGAGTGCTGGAACAGGCACCCCAGGGAAGTGGTCATGGCATCAAGCTTGCAAGAGTCCAAGTGAGCTTTTGGACAATGTTCTCAGGCACATGGTGTGATTTTTGGGGCTGTCTGTGCAGGGCCAGAAGTTGGACTCTGGTGATCCTTTTGACTCAGGATATTCTATGATTCTACTCGAAGCGACATTAGTACCAAGAAAGAATAGTACAGCCTTATATTTTTTGTAATATTAAATATCTGTAAATATATATATATTTATTAGAAATCCTGTTGATGTCATAATGTATTTAATATGTTTTATATTTGTATTTCATTCAGCATGGACAAGCAGGCTGACAGTGAGGCCTTTTCCTGGTCTTAAAATCGAGTGAAACACAGTTAGAAGGGAAAAAGGGATTTCACCTTGGTATTTATTTTAAGGATCCTTAGGTGCACATGTCCATGTCGAATGCACTGAAATGCACACCACAATGCCCACCCCCAAAAGATCTGGTATATCATTATAGGTCTTACTAATTAGTATATCTATCAAAAATTCCCTAATGAGAGGCCTGAATGAGCCCACCTCCCCAAGGAGCCTTCCCCTGGATGGTTCTATCTTAGTTTACAGAATGTGTTCTGGAGAGGACCTTGGGGTCTGGGGCACACTAAGCCCTACCTATGAAGCTTCTAAAATGTTCAGTCTCCTAGCTGAACAAACAAGTCCAAGAATGTAGGCAAAAAGCACTAAGAATACAGAAGTTGTAAAAAGGTATAACAGGGGTATACAAGAAAAGGCAAAAAATCTTCATGGCATCAACAGTATAGAGCCCCTCTTGTTATTATATGCATGACACGATCCTGCAGCTGAATATTTAAATGAACCAATTCAAGAGTATAAGTAAAAATTACATTCTTCTGATTATACACTGTGTTTTCTTCTTCTTTGAATGCACATTTCATCTGTTCTTTTATACTTTTCAATAATATATTCAAATACTCAATTATCAACTTCATGTGGAAACATGATTATCAATCAATTCCCAGAGGTGCTTCTTGGTTATCAATTCAGTATTTAAACAGTCTTCTGTATGTCCTTAAAAAAAAAAAAAAAAGCTTAAAATATCTGTGTATAAATTTTCTTTGATCCTGAAAGGGGATAACGTTATTATCTTTTGAAGTTCAGCTTTTTGGGGGACTTTGTGATGTAAATGGTTTTATCAAATATCAAGGAGTATCCATGTCTCACAGAATTGCTGAAATGTTGCCTGTCATAGAAGCAGACACAAGGAGAGAAGAAAAAAGTGAGGAAGTTCTAGAGACATCCCAATGATAGCAATCTGCTATATTAATGTAGATGTGTGTAAAGACACATATTTGTCTGCTTCTTGTAGACTGATTTCTGTTATCTTACCTGGATCCAGAGCCTTTGCTCTTCCTTTGCATACTGCCTTTGTTACATGAATCAATCATTGTTACACACACTTTCTCTGAAAGAAAATTTCACACATTAATCCAAGTATAAATAACGTCACAAATATTTTTACAGACAAATGTTGTTACAATAAAATTTTTTCACAGATTTAAGAAGTGTAGAGGTGCTGCAATGAACAATTAAGAAAAAAATAAATATATACAAAGAGAGAAAAGAAGAAGATTAATCTTTTTGGAAGAAAATAAAGCATTCATAATGGCTTTCACAAACATATTCCCTCTTACAAGGATCAAGTTATAACCTGAGATGCATTTACACAGTCAGCAGAGATTTGGAAAGTTATGATCCATACAATTGAAACAGCTTTTTTTCTTTCTTTTTTTCAAATGAGGACTTTCAAAACAGTGGTATTTCTGAAAAAGGGGAACAGATCAAAATAAGCATATTCATAAGGAAGGATGCAAGGATCTCATTAGTTATCTTCCTTACTATTATTGCCACTTAATAGGAAAAGCAACACACAGGACATAATCCTTCCTTTTTTATTACAGACAAATTCCCTGTTAAAAATAGTCAGTTTCATTAATTGATAGTTTCCATTTGGGGAGAGAGATTCAGTATTTCTGTAAGAAAAAAATTTCAGCATGCATTTCAATCATGTAGACTATTTATGTACAACCATTTCTAGATAAAAAGGTATATTGGATAAGACAGTTTCACAGTAGTCATATCCCTGTTTCTTTGTCTTTTTCTTAGGCACTGAAATGTAAATAAAACCTTATCATTTAAATTAGAACTGCTCCCTCCTCCTCCCCCCCCCTTATTTCTTCCTTTCAATTTTCAGTTTTGACTAGAATGTTCTAAGAGCAGCACTTAAACTAATTGCAATTTTTGCTTTTGCTTCATCCACCCTTTTACATCACCACTTTGTACCTTCACATAAAGGAAAGGTGACCAACGTTCTCTGAAGGTGATGCTAATGCAGTTCAATAAACAGCAGAGAGAACAGGGTGACCTGAAATGGTGCAAGCTGTATCAGAAAGGCATTTCATTTTTTTCTATTATGAAAATGAGATTCTCCTTTAAGTGTGGTTATTGAGGTGCAGAAACATAATGTAAAGTAACAGACTTAAGCAAGATGACCTCATTCATCATCCTGGGGTCAGCTAAAGATGTCAGAAGTATTCTGGGCACTGGTTAAAGAAAAAAAAAGCAGGGAAGAAATTTCTTATTCTCTTTGGGATTGACCCTTTAAACTACAGCATACTGCTGAAGTAAGAGCAGAGCCTTTACATTAGCTTTCAGCATTAAGCATTTGCACAGCACCTGTGCAGAGAGCCAGTTGTAGCTTGAAGAAATGTTTAACCAAGTTCAGCAATATGGAATTGCTCTACACATGTTCTGATCTCATAATTGGTATAGAGGAGGAAAAGTGGGCATCACAGCAGGCAGAAAAGGTGTGAAAAGGCTTAGGATAAGAATCATAAATTTTGACTGGAGCACAGCTGCTTTGCTGCAATGCACCTTAAGCAAACAATTCAAATAGCCAGTATTTTTAGGGTTTTAGTTACTCCTCCAGCTAGCCAAAATTATTCAAATGTGCTTAAGAACTGTGTTTACAAGGAATTGATGAGGGGGGCAGACAAGACAGCCAGCCGCTAACACGGAAATGTGCCTACGGGTTCAGAGCAAACAGTGCCTCTCACAACTGCTCCATGCCTCCGACCATATGGTGTTCATCTGTTCATCTCCCCAACCATTCATTTGGACTAGGATGTTGAACTGTGCCAAATAAGCTTCCCAGGGAGTTTTCTCACAAAAATACAGGGGAGGAGGGTTGTGTTATCTGAGCTGAGCCAATCCAACCTTTACCCTCCAGGCCTCAATGAAAAAAAACAAGATGGAAACCTTGCAAACACCCTGCATCAGTCACCATCTCCACTGGCTCAATCCCTCACCCAGACACTTGTCTTCTAAAGTCCTTATAATTTTGTTCTCAAGGCTATTGTTTAATTGCCCGGCCCCCTGAGTGCCCATTTCTGTCAAGAAATTTCAAATTATACAAGTTTCTCAGTCTCCTCTATTCCTGGAAAACCTGTTGATCTAGGGCAGTCACTTCATGTCTACCCTCCATTTTATTGAACTAGACAGAGTTCTGTAGTTTTGAGTTTGTACTCAGACAAAGATATCATTTCTAACAATAGTTCATTGTCAATTCTTTCTGGAAAGTTTCCAGATGTTGTTTTAATTCATTTTGTGGAGTCTCCTGGCTCAGTTTTAAGTCTTTCTATAATTCCTTTTGGTCCTATATCAATTCCTTTTGGCTATTTTTATATCTATGAGCATCTCCATTATTTATTGCATATTGATTCAACAGCCATATGAACACACAATATGCTTTGCTGCTAACACCAGTTTCAGCGCTTCCTGTCCCAAGAAACTAAGTATTTTTGATCAAATGGATTGTCTTTCTTAGCTGAGAAAATTGATTCTGTTAGTGAAATATGTCTTTGATGAAGTTAATATCAAACTAAGAGCGAAAAGAGTTTTGCAGCCTAAACAATAAAGGCAGAAAAACCAAGGAGTATTTCCTCAATCTAAAGATCACCTTCTTTTTTCTCTTAGTCCAGTATCCAAAGGAAACTCCTTATTTTTGACTCTTTCCTTCCTCCTAAGGCCCAGATCTGCACTGACAGGGACAGATCAGGAAATGAGGGCTGTTGGCTCCAGAGCAGCCTGCTGATTCCTCAGCTGCTGGCTCTCCAGGGTCTTTCTTCAGCCGTTGACTGCTGGTACAGAATCCAGAAAAATGGATTTTAAGTGTTCCCACCTGTGTTGAGACAAAGACAGGCTCTTTGTTTAATGACTTGGAGTCTTAATTTTCAGCAGGACCCAGAGTAACATATCTGCTTTGTTTTGGGCCTTTGTACACCACTACCTTATGTTTTTGATATAATTTTATTGACTGAGGAGTAAAAATATGCCTGCAGAAGTAATACATTGTTTCTTTCCTCATAGTTTGCCTTCATACATTTCTTACTCTGAAAAGTTTATTGCTATTATAGTTCTCAATATATTTATTATTTGAATGGCAATTTACTAGCAGCTAAGTACCACATCCTTGTTTGTCTTTTATCACATTCAGCTGAAGATCTTAGTGAAGAAAATGAATTCCTACTAGCAGCTAAGTACCACATCCTTGTTTGTCTTTTATCACATTCAGCTGAAGATCTTAGTGAAGAAAATGAATTCCTACTCATCTTGGAGATAAATGATATAGAAATTCTGATTTTATTGTTACGGTGTGTGCAACTTCAATACTCTTAATATACTGCTGGGAGACAGTAATAAATCTGACAGCCTCATATATCCAAAAAAAATTTCTTCATAACAACAAAATAAAGAAAAAAACAATAAAAAAAGAAAAGAAAAAAAAGAAAAAAAACACACATTCCCCAACTCACCACCCCACCCCCCCCCAAAAAAAACCAACTTGGCATAATAATAATCACAAAACATGTTCTGATTTTCACTCAGTTGCAGCTTTGCAAGGAATAGTAAAGAATCAGCTTTAAAACTCCCAGCTTCAAATGATGGGGGCTGTCTTTCTCTTTCAAGCATGAATGGCACTTAAAACACCTGGAACAGTACAACCTTTGATTCTATTTACAAACTTCCTCCACCCTGACTTCATTGCCTTTCACTGACTTGCAGTCGATAGAAGAAATACATTACAAATATGAGTAAGCTCATGATTATTTTCTGTTACCTTACACTATAGCAGCAGATGAACTCCCACAATCAAGGACAGAGTTCTCTAGGATAAGCACATTAAATGTACATAAGAAAACCAGCTCTTTTTGAAATTTTAAATAGAAGCATCTTACATAGCTTTTGTTGAACATTCTTTACAACAAAGAAAATAATTTTTGGTCCAAGAAGTTCTGCAGTTAATCCCATGTCATTTGACTTTAGGGTCTTATCAACAAAGAAAGTTTCTTTCTATTCTTTTCAAGGGTATGAAAAGGTTAAGAGAAGTACCTTCTCTCCAGGCTTTCACTCCTGAACTCCTTTCAATAACAAAGCCTTCACATTTCTGCTTCTCTCCTCATTTCTACCATATACTTTATATCTAGTACCACATACCAGTAGGCACATTTGATGAGGGAACCCAAATATGAAAAACCGGGACTTGTAGATTTGCCCTGTGTCTTTTGTTCTTCCCTTTCTCCCACAGTGCCCCTGTGCAGTCCCATGTCTTGCCACCATCCGACTTTGCTGTCCACTGCTCTTGCGTGGCTCTCTTCTCAACACAGACTGTGCTACAGGAAATACACCTCCATGGGGTTTTTTGTCAAAACTATGTAAACTTTTTCAAATCAAATCCTTTTATTTCTTATATCTAAACATTGAAAGTCATCTCTTTTTCAGCCTATTCTAATTACAATTGGTTTCACTTATGAGTGAGATATATTCTGCTCCAGATCCAAATGCTGTCAACAGAAATTAATCTGAATTTAAATTATTTTACAGCATTGCAGCATTTCAAATTTTAGCAATTGAACATCTATCTTATATTCCTAAAATTCAATGGTTGGATCTCTTGTTGACTATACTTTTCACATCTTCACACTTGAATGGGAATTTATGTATATAATTCTATAATGTTTGTGCCACAGAGTGGAATATTTACAGCAATATTTATTATTTGTATTATGTTAGTGTCTATAAGTAAAATTTGTCTGAAGGCCTCATTGCATTAATCAATGTAAAGATAGTTACATCTTAAGCAGCACCTAAATATTGCTCTATAAAAACATTAATAGTTCATAAGGCCAACTATCAAACTATTTTGATATCTTCCCCCTGTATCCATGTATTCCTCTATATAGACAGGAAAAATAGGGGAATAAGAAGGAATTTTATTTCAGTTTTTACTTTTTAGAGTAGTAAGCCACTTTGTCTGCTAGTCAAGAAAATTTAGCTTTTTCTGAATGTGTTTTTAGTAGAGCCTCAACAGGAAGACTGGCACTGTGGCTTTAACGAGACCAGAAGACGCTGTAGCAGAAATAAGCAAGGGACCACAGACACTGAGCATGCACAGTGCTGTCTCAAAGTTGTCTTTCACTGTCCCCTCACTTCCCTGACTCACATCAGCCTAAAAAGAGGTCAAGTACCTCTTGAGAGATGAGATGTGAGATGAGATGTGAGAGAGATGTGAGAGATGAGCTCCCTAGCACATCCTGAAAAGCATCTCCACAATTTTTCCCTGATGGGCATGTAGAAAAACTCAAGTGTTCCCAGATAGGCTCCAGCCCTCTTTTAGCTGTCACTGCTCCAAAAGCATTTGTATCTCTCCTACTACCACCTCTTCTGTAAGCAGAGATCCTCCTTCACTGGAACAGAAGGTTCAGAAAATACCCAAGATTTTCAGCACACATTCACATATTCAGTGTTTTCACTAACCTTAACCCCCTAGCACCAAGAAAGCTCAGACTCTCTCCAACAACCTCCCCTGCAAAACAGCATTCGCACAGGAAACTCATGCGCAGGTCTTAATATTCTTGGTCCTACCCTTGACTGTGCTTGAGGCAGACCATAAACAGAAGTTATATAAAATGATATGCAGATGTGCAAATTATTTCACTGCATAATTTTCATAAAGAATTACTCATGGCATTCAGCGTATACCACAGTGATAGTCATGTGAATGTGAACATCCATATGCTTGCAGAATCTAGGCCTTAAAACACAGGTCTTGGAAAGGTATGGAGTCTCCAGGGCACTTGCAACCTAATTAAGACTGAGAAAAGAATTCTGATCCTAAAAGACTGTTTTCATTTTCAGTAAGTTTTATCGAAAGATACACTTGAGAAGATGACATTTTCTTTTTTCTATATTTTTGGGTTTTTTTCCATTCTGCATATATCTATTTGGGTGTCATCTGAAAGAAGCTAATTGTGAAATGACCACAGTTTTCTTTCTGGAAGATCTTACACGTCCTGTTTCTATCTTCGTCATGAAGACTGAATGCCATGTATATCAGAATATATCTGTGAAGCTGCCATCAAATCAGATTAATTAATAACAGCAAGAAACCTCCATTTCTGTTCTGTTTTCTTCAATATGGTTGCAGAAATTGCCCTTTTCCTGACCTATATATGCTTATCTCTTATCATTCTTTATAAAATTTAAAGAGACCATTTTTTTCTCTTTTTTTTCCCATTCCTCAGAGTGATGCTGCATCACTAGTCGTGAAGTGATTTGGTGAGATGAAAAACAAAAAGCAAGAGCCCAGTGCATAAAGTTAATAGTTAATAGTTAATAGTTAATAGTTAGTTAATAGTTATCTCTGGATTTGGTTTATCACATGAGAAGCATAAACAGAGCCTTCACTTTTTGTTTCTCTCTCTGAATGGATATGCTGAACATTAACCATCTTTATAATATGTTCTTATCTGCAGGTGATTCTAAATACCTCAATTTTAAACTATCTTAAATGATTCAGTTTCATAATTTTTGGAAAATAATACTTGTTTGATTCAAAAATACAGAAAGGAGACTGATGTTAGATACTCTTCATGTAAAGAACGGAAAAAAAATTCTTATATGACAGCTCTTCATATGCAATGCATTCCCAATAAAATTATGTTTGTCCACCAGCCCCCATATGCTTACAGTGCCAGCCTCCATGCTCAGCCTTACAGAATTGTCATCCACCCTCTCTGGAATATGATGTACAGTGAGCAAAGGTTCAATAAACTTTCAGATATGAAAGGGAGTGTGAAGAAGTTGGGCGACAAATAGAAGCATCAGAAGGTAGAATAAATATTGCTACATGTCAGCAGCCTAACAATTGAATGTATAGCAAGAAATTTACGACAACAACTCTGGAAGAGAGAATTTGTTGCCCCAACTGGAAATAAATCATTCAACAATATGAAGAAATCAGAAAAATAAGAATGAAGAAGCTGGAGTCAGCAGAACCCCATTTATATCTAGCGGACATCCTGAAAAGCAGGGGTCCCAAAGCCTAGTGACAGCAAGCGACATCAACTACTGTGGCTTTTACTATCAAGATCTTTACCACAACTGCTTGCCATGTATTTTTCCACACCAGCAAATGAAAAGTTAGTTTGAAAAGTCATGTGGTAATAGTGCATGTACAGCCATTAAAATGGTGACAGCATCAATATTTTACATTTGTTCTTGCTTCAGGGGAATTGAGGGAGACACAAGAACACAACCACATCACTCAGGGACATGTTACCTCAAATCCATCCATTAAGTGGGCTGTGCTCAGTGGGTGACTGCAATTGCTGTTCTGCAGTTTCTAATCTGTGGCATTCAGACCACAGTTTCTCAGGGAACAAGGTCCCTGCCACTCCACACCAGGTCAGAGAGGGGACCCTTGCTCCAGCCAGTACCACTGCTCCAGATATCAGGTCTCATGTGGTAGCCTGGCCCCAATGGCTCCATTCTGGGCCCAACCTTTCGCATATTGTTGGAGACCCACTTATGTGTTCTCCACCTTTCCTGGTCTAATACAGAGTGATATTCACTCGTTTATACTTTTGTTATAAAAACCTGGACATTACCAGCAGCAGTATAACAAAATCAATCTATTTTTTGTTTGTTTTTAAGTCTTTATAAACCCACTCAGTTAAATGTGGGCAGATATAGTCAATCCCTCATATGTTTGGGTTGTGTTTTCATGTAGGATTCGACCCATGGCAATCTTGTGTTATACAGGGAGCTTCATTCAGAGATTTCTAGGTTATTTTACATTAATGCTAATGTAGCTTTGAAGAAAATAAGGGGATTATCCTGCAAAATTTGGATTTCTGTGTGTGTATGTACATGCATGTGTGTGTGTTTTCCTTGTTGCAGTTACATGATACAAAGGCTTGCTTATGGATTTCAATTCCAATGTAAAATTTTAGTAGTTGTTACCCTTTCACTTCTTTGGTGTGCACTCCTTTATATTAAAGTGGCTCTATAATTCCTAGTAAGTGTAGGCAAGCTGTTTAAAAGCTTTAGCAAAGTGGCATCTGCATGATTCTAATTCAAACAAATTCTAACAGGTAATCTGATGATACAAATACACAAAATGCATATATTTATATATTACACAATAAATAAACCCCTTGTATATCATAAATCTCCCTGTGTATTCATGATAGAAGTAACAAATACATTTCCTTTTTCATGAGGCTATTAATTGTTTCAGTGGAACTGCTCTCAGGAGAAAGGAGAGGTAGCTGAAAACTCCACAGTGATAGGTATGTAACCATGTTGCAACTCTAGGTCAGATCCCTCATATAAATTTAAGCTTCAGTGAAATCATGGGCAGTATGTCAATTTATATTTGCTGTTGATTTTTTTCTCCTGCTCATATTGTGAGATTATCCTTAAGTAATTTGTATTTGACTATTCATGCAAGCTTACGTAAGGTCAAGTTCAGAATAAACTCTATGAAATTTTCCCTGAAGGTGCAGAACTATTGCCATTAGCAGCTGATAAACAGATATTTTAAAAAGACCCTTTTCTTCTTGACTAGTAGTAAGTACAGGTATATAAATTAATCTGATTTGATTTCAAATCCATACAAGTTTCTCGGGTTCAAAAAGTTAACTGAAGCACAGAAGTTATCAGACTCATATTGGCTTAAGTGATCATGAGGAAAAGCACAAAAAGAGTAGAGCAAGGAAAAACAGAGGATATATAAAACACAATTAAATTGAAAAGGAAGTAGTGAGGAAGAGATCAAAACCAAAATCGTTTTCTGCATTTAAAATTTTTTTTGATTTTTTAAAATTGGGTTCTTTTCAGAATCACAAGAACAAAATTTTATCCATGTTAATACCTCTTTGTGCTGCTGTCCTGTTAAAGACATTCTGAATAGGCTTTTGAAGCTTTTATTGATGAAAATGGTTCTCTGCAGTATGGTGGTAGATGCTAGAGTGATAGCAGCTTATTTCTTCTTGGACCAAAAATACTGTGGGGGAGGAAGGAAAGCTGTCATTTACAATTCTGCTCATTCATTTCCAACACTGTTGTTAAAACACTGTGTTGGGATCTAAAAATTCAAACTGATTTTGTAATATTGACTAATTTTAATATTTTTGTAATATTAAATAATCACATACGATTTTTTCTAATTCCAGGGAAATGGGTGTTCACATTCCTTGTACTAACAATTGTGATTTAAAGGATTGAATAAAATGTAAAATTAAATGGTTTTTTATGTTATGACTAGTGTTTGCATTTTATTCAGCTCAGACAACTGCTTCAAATTGCATTCTCAGATGATACTCAAATACTACTCCAATACTGCATTTTCAGCCTTGCATTTCTCTATTTGGATTTTCTCCCCCAAGTTTCCCAGAAATTGTCTTTACTCTGGCTTCTGAAAGTCAAGCAGTTTACATTGTTGCAGTTCTCAGGCCCCTCAGCACTAGCACCCCTGCAAACATAACACTCCCAACTCTTCTCCGTTTCCTTCCGGCTATCTGACAAAACCTGATGGCTTTGGCTGCTTCGTGCTTTCCCTTTTATCACCTCAGATGTTTTGGATATTCTGCTATAAACCTTGAATTCCCCATATATTCTTGGTTTAAAGACCTGGTTTAGCTTGTAACTGTGCATATTTTTTTCTCAGTTTGTGGTTAACATAACCATTGATCACAATAGTCTACTACCTTTCTTAAATCAGCTATCCTCATTTTAGTCATAAAATAACAGTTCTAATATTTTAACAAGCAATTCCACCAGACTTTTCCTTAACCAGAGATGAAGCCTGCATCCAGAAGTGCATGAATCTGGAGGGAAGAAAGAACTAAAACACGTATCTGTTATATGTCCCTTTAATGAAATTATGAGGCTTTACATTTCCTTGCAGGAAGAAAACAAGTCAGGGTTGAAATCTGCCACATACAGACTGCCATTGTATAATTTGGCTTCTGAAGGACTTTTCACCAAGCAGTCCTTACAGGTTTAGAGACAGGATGATAAGCTGTATTCACTCAGTGTATCTACTATATTCAGGATCAAACTGATTGCCATATCTGAAGTAAAGAAAGAATCCAACTCTTCCACATTCATAATCACTGGGATAATAAATGCCATTTCATACCTTGACAGCTTGATGAGGCTAGTCTTGAGGATTTCGTTTGTTGATTTTGCTGCCTTCACAGCGGAAACTATTCATTACTGTGTTTGGAAGATCAAAACTACATTTTTTAACAAATACACCATTCATTAAAAAAAAAAAAGAGTGTTCAAATCTGGCTTCAAGGCTTGCACTACATTTGGACTATCAGAATCCTTGAATATCATCTCTCTTGGTTACCCAAAATTTATTTTCTTTTTAAAAGTATATGACCTACCAAAAGAAGGAATAAGTGACATGAGTTAAAAAAAAAAAAAAAAAGGAAAAGAAAGGGAAAACCCTTACCAGATGAAAGCATTCAATCTGCCTTTGCTTTTTTTCCCAGTGTTTACTGATGTTTCCCACTATTTGTTCATATTGCAAAGTGTAAGCCAACACACTGAATAAGAAAACAAAGAATCAAAATTAAATACTCTATTATTATAACAAAAATTCAGGAACTTGAAAGAACAGCAAAGTGTTGATCTCTCAGAACAGCCATTTTACCTTCAGCAATGTAAACATTTATCTCTGCAGATAAATAAAAAGTTAAATTTATTTAGAAAAATAACATTTTGGAGCATGCTGCAATGGGTAATTACAAGAACCCAGGCACTTCAATGAGTCTGACAAGCTGTGACAAGGGAATTAAGATTTTTTTAAAAACTTAGAGTTCAAATATTTTATTGACACATATGAAGTCTTTGCAAAATAAGAAGTTATTTGGAAACACATTTAAGTATATTAGGTAGTATTGGTAGGGGTGGATAAAATTAGATGAACACCAAATATATTTTTATATCAAATTTAGGAAAAATGTTTCAGAAGAAGAGAGCATAATAAGACTACTTTCTTCAGCCATTTACTTGCAAAATAACATTTAATTCTTAAAGCTAAAGACATCCTTGTTATTTTCAGTGACAAGGTATAACACAGGCTTGCAGTAAATTATTTTCAAGCTGCTTCTAGAGTTAACTATCAAATTCTATAAAAATCATGCACATTGTCTTGCAGGTTTTGAAAAGAAGTAAATGCAACATATGCAGGGAAAAAAAGAGAAGGCTTTCCTTTTAGACTTACTAAACATCAACACTGTGTGAGATTTTGTACTGAAACAGACACATACTAGATTTCTCCAATTTACCATACATGTGTTAAGCTAAACATTCATAATGCTGTGCTCTCTAAAATCCTTATTTTTGCTTTCCACAGTAGGCCAGAATTTTCAAGAGAAATAATTATCATACACCTGGATCCTGCATTTATCTTTGATAATTCAGTTATGTAATTTGACAGCTATGAGATAAATATTGATGAGAAAATGTTATCACAATTAAAAATATGGACAAAATGACATCACTGCAACATTACTTGGGAAATAAGAGTGTCATATACTGATTTTAAAAATAAGGTTTATTGGTTAGTTTGCTCATAAGAGAAAACACTCATATTTCTACTGACATGACAGTAAATCTAGATGTTGAGGCAGCCACAGAAATCTGGGAGGGGGTAGAATTTAGTTCAGGGAGTGTTAATGTGCCAAGGTCTCAAAGAGAAAAATGTGGCAGCAATAGAGATGGGCTTTTCTTTTAGTCTTGAAGATAAATCAGGAAACTACTACAGCTCCTAAGAAAGTAAAATAAATTCCAGCATTCCATTTGTAACAATTATCTTTGTATCAAAGAAAATCTTGGAAGCTGTCACTCACTCTGTTTTCCTACTACTCTTTCTGCTACTTTCTGATGGGCAAATGCTAGTGCATACATAGAAAATAACTACATTTTTATATTTATGATAATTAGTTGCACAGAAGATATTTATTTTCAGCGCATAGTTTTTTCCTTGTTTTTAATGTATGTTTAGATAATGGAAATCACGCAGCAGAAGAACATTTTCTAAAGGTATTAATGAATTTTGAGTAACACTGAGAGAGTCAGTGGAAATACTACAGTGACAAGAAACAATAGAATCTCTCCAGAGATGTTAAGCCGTGTGCAGACCACATCTAAAGCACCCATAAAAACCTGTACATATATCACAGTTCCATAAGAAAAAAAGAATACTAGTCCTATTGTGCGGTTAGAGATCAGAATAAACCTTATTCTCTCTGTAAAACATAGCTTCTTTGTCACAAAAAACAAATAAATCAATACACTTAATGAAAATGAAGCCTCTACCACAAGGCAGCTCATCGCTTTGGTTAAAGAGTAGCAGGAAGGAATTTAACATGGAATCTGATCACAAAACCTTCCATAAATAGTCCGCTTCCTAGCTCTGTATACTTAACAGAGTCAGAGGGGGTAAAGAAGGGGCTAATAAATAAATCCATGGAAGAACCAGTAGTTTTGAACAAGGGATAACAATGCTTGCTCAATGTTAAAGGCAAATTTAACAAACCAAGACTCTTGAATATTAAACTATATAGAAGAAGCCTGTCAACAGCTGGTCCACAGCTGGTATTAGTTAATGTACCTATTCTAATTTACAGAAGCTGAAACTGGCTGATATTGAATTCAGTTATGAGTTGGCTCTAAGGTTGGCCTAACCTCTTGGTTTCTGAATGTTCAAGCCAAATGCCTGACTGGATACTGTGAAACTACCTGTTCAGTCAGGAAAATTCCTATTCAGTTCCTGTACCTGGGACCTCAGAGGCTGTTTGGAAATATTCTCTCTATTCTGAAATGTAGAAATCTCAGAAGACTGATTTTTTTTTTTTTTTGACAAGGACTATATATATCATTTAAGGCTACCTTTTTAATATTTTCCCTTTATGCCCAATACTTCAGAGGAATCTGCCACTAGTAAGTTTTCTGTAGTGTCCTACAGATGCTGTCATTGTCTACTATTAAATATTTTTTAATCTAATCCTCAAAGTGTGTTGTTGCTACAGAAACCAGAAAACTGATATTAAGCTTGTTCATCCTTTAAAAAATTATTATTCTGATAGTTTTTATCACAAATTAGAAATCTCACTCTGAAGTCTACTAATACAATTTTTTTAAATTGTATATAGCAACAGCTTTATTCATTAATTTTTTTCCCACTTCATTGGGGTTTTAGGTAGATTCATGAACTGATCCACTCAAAATCAATTGCACATTTGAAGCATAAGACAATGTACAATAAGAGTGTGAATGCAGAGAAATATTGAAAAATGCATATATTTTATGAAAACAATATCTTTGTAGTAGATATATTTATAAACTATGATTTACCTGAATATTTTTAGTTATTTGGCTTATTATTTACAGGAGAGACAAGCCAGATTAAGGGATGTATTTGAAGTATCTTTTCAGTGAATGTTTCAAGCTTGTGGATAAGAACAAAAAAATTGTTATTGTCTGTAACTAACGAAACACAAGAGTTTCAGTACACAATAATGAGTGTCAGAATCAGAGGAGTCAGAGAAGCAGATTTATTAAAACTTTTTATTGTCTATGTATGAAGAAAGTGATTTATTAAACAAGTTCCTGAAGAACAAAAGGAAAAAAATGCCCATTCTCTTGAAATGCATTTTCCCTAGCCTCCCTAAGAACATATTTATAAACCTGTACAATAAATAGAAAAGGTAAGCAAAGAATAACATTAGAATGTGCACTTATAAAAAAAGAAAAAGAGTGCAAAAATCTGGCCAGCTGGTCAAAAAGTAGAATTAATGTGCCTTTGTGTATCAGATTTGCAAGAATGCAAATATTGCAGCTTTTGGTCAGCTGGTTTAAAGATTAATTTCAAACAAGTTAATTATTTTCCTTAAGGAAATGGACTAATAATAAACAGGTCATAAGCATGAAAACAGGGCTGACTCTGCCATAAAAGCAGAATAGGTTGCCAACTAGAGCAGCAAAATATTGAGGGAAGCAAAATTAATTGTGAACATAGTTTGTGGGTCTGCAGATCTTTTTCCTCATTGTATTAAACTGCAAGTCTATTGGGCTTGTGTGCAGTTGTATGGCTAAATCAGTAGATCAAGTGAATTTTATTTAAATGATGTTTTAAAACTACATTTATATCGAAAAAATCTTAGTATTATTATAAAATATAATACCAGCAACATAAATTTGTTTTAAAATACATCCTTACCTATCATACTACCAAGTTCCCTTTCACAATCTCCGAAATTTTTGCTTAAAAGAGGAGTGTTAAATATAAGACTTTGCCCCCAAGAAACCCAACAGACAAATAAACACAACAAAACCCCAACAATGAAATAAATTATTTGATAATTTCATCTTTGATTGCCTGTCTTCAGACATCCAAAAGGCCTCAAGCTATCAGAGCTTTGACTGACAATATCTTGTTTTGATCCAAGTCCATTTGTCTATATCTGCCATTTGCCACATCCAATTTAAATTTTCATTATCATGAATAATTTGGTATTGTAAATAAAACTTCTTGTCCCTGACTTTGTAGAATGTAGGTCTTGAACATCGACCTGATCTGATACACACACTAATAACTCAGTGCGGGTCTGAGTAGTGCAAACCTTACTTTATGATGCAGGATTTTGAGTAGTAACCTCAACGTAAGAAATACTGCATTGGTGTAGTTCAGACCATCAGGAAGGAACATAAAAAGAAAATTGATACAAAAAGGTACAATACTGTATGAGTTAAGGTATCCAGGAAACTGGCATCCAGGTTTCTGTTGTCTGAAGTGCAGATGGACTAGAACATAAATAGCACTGTGCCTTAGCCATAGAAACATCACCATTGCCTTGTAGCTGCAGTATTTCATTTACACTGCTGCCACGAGTTGTTGACAAAATGCCAGCAGTAATCTCGTGTTTCCAAGCTTTTTTATTATCTTCTAATTTGCTCTTTTTCTGTCTACTACCTTGAATTTTTCAACTTTTGTAATGGAAAGATGCACTTTGATCTATCAGCTGAGGTGCTAATTCCTAGTTTTCTTGGCGGACAGTGTTGGAATTCCATGTGAACTAAGACCAGCAACAGAGATGATGTAAAAGAAAAAAAAAAGTAACAAATGCAAATAAATTTACTAGACCTGAAATTGCCATATTACAAATTTATTACACCAGTAGCCTTTTCTGTTTCCTTTTGTTGTCTGACTTTCATAAGATGGCACGTATTTGTACCTTTCAAACTGTCCTGAAAATCGTAAGCTTTACATGATTTAAGGGTGCTCAGTCTGCAAAACACTAGGAGTTGTCTTCTAAACTGCAATTGTAGAGCACTGCCACAGTACTGAAAATCTTTGATGAGGGCCCATACATGAAGGTGAACATATGTAAGGACACAGATTATTTGTCTGCATGTGGAAACTACAAGATGCACGAGAGGAGGGAGAGAATGATAGGAGGGAGGGGGGGAGGAAGGGAGGAAGGGAGGAAGGGAGGGAGGGAGGGAGGGAGGAAGGAAGGAAGGGAGGGAGGAAGGGAGGGAGGAAGGAAGGGAGGAAGGAAGGGAGGGAGGGAGGGAGGGAGGGAGGAAGGAAGGAAGGAAGGAAGGGAGGAAGGAAGGGAGGAAGGAAGGAAGGAAGGAAGGAAGGAAGGAAGGAAGGAAGGAAGGAAGGAAGGAAGGAAGGAAGGAAGGAAGGAAGGAAGGAAGGAAGGAAGGAAGGAAGGAAGGAAGGAAGGAAGGAAGGAAGGAAGGAAGGAAGGAAGGAAGGAAGGGAGGGAGGGAGGGAGGGAGGGAGGGAGGGAGGGAGGGAGGGAGGGAGGAAGGAAGGAAGGAAGGAAGGAAGGAAGGAAGGAAGGAAGGAAGGAAGGAAGGAAGGAAGGAAGGAAGGAAGGAAGGAAGGAAGGAAGGAAGGAAGGAAGGAAGGAAGGAAGGAAGGAAGGAAGGAAGGAAGGAAGGAAGGAAGGAAGGAAGGAAGGAAGGAAGGAAGGAAGGAAGGAAGGAAGGAAGGAAGGAAGGAAGGAAGGAAGGGAGGGAGGGAGGGAGGGAGGGAGGGAGGGAGGGAGGGAGGGAGGGAGGAAGGAAGGAAGGAAGGAAGGAAGGAAGGAAGGAAGGAAGGAAGGAAGGAAGGAAGGAAGGAAGGAAGGAAGGAAGGAAGGGAGGGAGGGAGGGAGGGAGGAAGGAAGGAAGGAAGGAAGGAAGGAAGGAAGGAAGGAAGGAAGGAAGGAAGGAAGGAAGGAAGGAAGGAAGGAAGGAAGGAAGGAAGGAAGGAAGGAAGGAAGGAAGGAAGGAAGGAAGGAAGGAAGGAAGGAAGGAAGGAAGGAAGGAAGGGAGGGAGGGAGGAAGGGAGGAAGGAAGGAAGGAAGGAAGGAAGGAAGGAAGGAAGGAAGGAAGGAAGGAAGGAAGGAAGGAAGGAAGGAAGGAAGGAAGGAAGGAAGGGAGGGAGGGAGGAAGGGAGGAAGGAAGGAAGGAAGGAAGGAAGGAAGGAAGGAAGGAAGGAAGGAAGGAAGGAAGGAAGGAAGGAAGGAAGGAAGGAAGGAAGGAAGGAAGGAAGGAAGGAAGGAAGGAAGGAAGGAAGGAAGGAATTCGGAAGGAAGGAAGGAAGGAAGGGAGGAAGGAAGGAAGGAAGGAAGGAAGGACGGAAGGAAGGAAGGAAGGGAGGAGGGAGGGAGGGAGGGAGGGAGGAAGGGAGGGAGGTAGGAAGGTAGGAAGGTAGGAAGGAAGGAAGGAAGGAAGGAAGGAAGGAAGGAAGGAAGGAAGGAAGGAAGGAAGGAAGGAAATTTTGTAGAGAAGAGGTTAATTTCATATATGAGTTATGAAATAGAAAAAGACATCTAGGCTAAAAAAGAAACATCCCTACCTCCCAGACAGAAATGATGAAGAGACTACAGAGGGAAAGCAAAAGGAACTGCAGTATATATTTTAAAACTTCTAGTGTTTCCAGTTGTTACTGTGAGGTTTAACTTGGCAGTGACATATTATTTCGGCACATTGTCATTTTTACTTTCATTATGGTTAAGACTCAGCACAGATGTTATGTCAATGTTGTAAGGACTATGTTTAAAGGAACTTCAAGAGCACATTCTAGTGCTGCTGTATAACATCATTTATAAAGGTATTTGCATCCATCAGTGTCATCTACAGTTGCTGTAAAACACAAGTTCAGGGATTTGCATGGTTTGGAACTGTACAGATGTAATACACCAGACATGACAATAGTAATTTACTAATTAATTGAGCTAAAAACTTCTTACTAACTTAAATGGCAAATTTATCTAGTCCAGGGTACAAAACTTTCCAGACTATCTAGATAGATGCACATTGCATTCCCCATTTTATATTAAAAATTTTTCCAAATATTTTCTAATGCAATTTCTTATATCCCACACTTGATTGATAAAGCGCATGAATGATACCAGTAAATAAAAAACAATATAGTGGTCAGACCCTTCAGGAATTGTTATTGACAAGCCAACATGAGTAAAACATGTATATTAAACCATCAGCTTATAAAAGATATATTATAAAACAGTGAGTCCTTTGGCATATTTCAATTTTTGACACCTTACTATGTAAAAAAGTTGCAGTCTATCAAGTTATTATTGATCATTGTTTCTCCATTTCCATGACAGCAACTTCATGCCTTGCCTATGAACAGGTTGTGCATCCACTTTCCTCCCTCTGCAAAATTTGCAAGTTTGTTGTTTTGTGGGACTGCTGGGAGCAGTACCTTTGTTCAGTTTATAGTAATGGAAATTTGTGGCGGTGCAAGTGGCTCCAGCTGCTCCAACTACCCAAGGGGACACCAGTAACAAATTGTGGTGGTCAGAATCCCTGTTTAGAACCCTACTTCACATTCACAGCGAGAGCCCATAAGCCCCCTGTTCTGTTATTTACATGTTTCTCTGCAATTGGTTACTGTTTTCGCCTCCTCGTTTTATGTATGAGTCTAATGTATATTCATTCCCCTTAGTTAATACGTATAAGTTCTAGAAGGTTCCTTGGTACTCAACACCCCATTGGTCCCTTCCCTAAGTCCCTCCTCCTTGTAATCCCCATTGGTTCCCTTTCCCTGGACTCCGTCCAGTACCCTGGATCCCATTGGCGGTTGTCCCTTTCCCCGCCTTTCCAGTCCCCAATATAAAACCCCTGGTAACCCTCAGATTGTGGTTACTCTGTCCCTGGGTTTTGACCTTTAACAAATGCTGTTCAATAAAATGTGGAACCTATACAGAGTGTCCTCTCCTGCTTCTCTGCCGCTGCTGACGCACTTCATATCTGACCCTAGCCTGAGGGGTGAACCTTTCATCGCGGACGTGACTCTCTCGTCAGGGATGTCACCAGTGCAACGCTGCGCCATTCCCTCTGAGCTATCGTTACGGCTTGGCGTCGCAGAAATTGGCCACACAAAGGCCTAAGGAGTCCATCCCAACATATAGTCAAGTGTTACTGTAGTGGGACAGCCCTGAGAGCCCATGTGCAATTAAGAGATACCTAGAAGGTTAAAGAACAAAGTTCACTGCTCTGAAAAAAAAAAGGAAGGCAATAACTGTGAAAGCAGACATAATTGATTTGGATGACACGATGCGTGCTGCAATTTGTTGCCCTGTATTGAGGCAGAATGGCAGTAGAAGTTCTGTAATTGAAAACCAAGTGGTGAGAAAATTGAAGGGGTTTCTCTAGTGCAGAAGTGGTTGCTGTCGCTTTGGGAACTGATTGTCCTAGGCCTTTATAGTTTGATGTTCCAGATTAACTGTCAAGAGGTAACTGGTAATATTTTTGTGATGCTGTTTACCTCAATATCTCAAATGCATCTGAACTTAGAGCTGATTTTCATTGATCTGTGTTTCCAAATTTTGTTAAGAACACTGATGTCTATAAGCTTCCCTTCAGTCTTTGGTTTATTGTTGAAAAGCTGGCAGAAAAACAACACACACAAAAAAGTAAGTGACATAACAGCTTTTTTTTTTCCTGCTAGTGTGTGAAATACCTCATGAAGAACTCTTTTCTTTCATATAACGTTGCAAAGACAGTAATGTGACTCACATGATTATAAAGTAGTGGTTACGTACATGATGATGTGTACAGATGTACACAAAGGTACAATCATCAATCAATTCCAATTTCATTTTTATCTTCTCTACTAAACATTTAAGGATAAAATGGGGTAACATTACAAGGTCCCATGAGTTTTGCTCAAAATATTTTGCAGGATACTCCATAATGCTGCTCATTTGATCATTTAGATCAGGGACAGGACTGGAACACATTTTTTCTCCTTTCCTTAAGAAACCCCTTTTCCTTAGTGAGAAAAATGCATAAAGATGCAGGGCAGGAGGTGAGTCTAAGATATACAAGGACCCAGGAGTAGAAGGAATGTTTGTATCTCACAGGTTAGATATAATCACAGAAATGTCATCATTTTTACCAAACAATCTTTCTGAATATGGGTTGCTTCTTCCTTTGCAGCTGCACAGGCTTAAAAGTCAGGTTCAACCACTAGGGAATTTTATCAAATTTGCAAACATAAACAGTGATTACTGAGAATATGGTCATATCAGGCTGTAAACAAGAAATCCATGAGTGTTTTTAAACAGCAGAACTATGTATAAGCCAAACCAAACCAATGTTCTTCATCAGAACATGCTTTAAAAAAAATCCAAGTATGTAAAGGTAGAAAAAAATTAAACCAGAGATAGCAAAATCTAATGAGCAGCTCAATTTTCTTCTCTTTTCAGTTCTATCATGCATGGTGTTAAAACAGTAAATTTGAGTGAGACACCTAGCTGGCACCCAACATTTATTAAATTCCTCAACTCTGAAAGAGGAACTGTCATTTCCGCTGTCTTCTGCCTGCTTTGCTGCTCACTCCGGAGTTCAGGAGGGGCTAGTGGAGCTAAGAAGTCCTGCTGCCTTGCTAAAGATTCTCCCTTAGCAAAGGATTATTTACCTTTGCTGGACCTTCACAGGACTTGCATAGGCATAAGAAGAATTTCTTTTACTCTGCCTAAGGGCATACCTCTACCTTGTCCTTTCTACAAACACTTGTCTTTACATCACTGACTGCATGAGTATTCTCTGATCGTGATCCTCCCAGGTACATGCTCTATGCAACAAGAACTGATTGCACTGTATATAGGTGCTATAAATACTATTTTTGTGCCTTTCCACTAATTTCGGGTGTATATGGAAAGCTGAAGAGGAATTCAGTCTCTGATGGTGTTCTTCTTTGTATCCTATGGAAAGACTCCCCTGGTTATACACTGTAATCTTCTTCAAGTATAAGACAAAGGCATTGTGATTGGTCTTCTAACTGACCTCACGACAATATGTAAGCACAGACCTGTCCATTGTGCATGCGTGAAAATCATAAATGATGGGAAGGTGTGGCTGGAAAGCTCTTAATGGACATACTGATTAATCTGTTCACAAACTGGTACTGGTCACTGGGATTTGTTTCAGGAGATTTCGCAGGAATTCATAAGTACAGACAATTTAGGCTTTCAGTAACTTCCCGTATTAGCAGATGTCAGAGAGCAGAACAGCCCAAACTACTTCTAACCTAATTAATAATCATAAATTATTGAAATACTTTATTTGCTTTTCTAATTCACAGTAATTTCATGGATTATAAAATCATGTAAGGAAAAAATATTTAAGTTGAGGGTAATTGAGAGAGTGGTATGATTATCTGATCACAATCAGGATTGTAAAGACAGTATTGCACAGTGATGCACTTGGGATTAATGCACTTGGGATGTAAAAATATATTCAAAATGTCTTTTAATTGGTGACCATAAGACAAGGATATGTCATAACTAAAGTAAGGAAGGGGAACAAGGAAGATGTTGGTGAGAAAATCTTAACCTGAAATAATGAGGCAAAAACCTAGTATCGTTCTCCATCCCTGTCCCAAAGAACCAAGTCTGAGCTGCCCTCTCTTTAAGTCATTTCACACCTAACAAAAACTTTAAATGTCCTCTCTCTGAATTCTGTCCTTGTGTTCCTACACCTCTCTAAATGTCACATAGTGGCACCAATGCTTACGTCTGTAAAGCTGTTTAAATTCCCCCACTGAAAATTCACATGCATCACTAATGTCTGTGCTGGAATCCATCTGTGTGCCATGTAATGCTCCCTCTGTCTGTTCTTACCAATACAGTGGAAAGATAAGGGGAGAGAACCATGTGTAATTTATTAATCATATCATCCAACTTAATACGTTAGATTTGTTTTGAATTTTACTATTATGTTACATCATTTTTTCAAACTTTATATTCTTCTTTTTCCTCTTCACCTTTCCTTTTTACCCTTGCCTACAGCATCACAAGAATAAAATTTTCACACAGAATTTGGAAGTGGCATCTACAAAAGAGAGTGGTTCAAGTACAGCAGAAATTTGCACATTAACTTTCTTATTTTACGTCTCAGTGAAAGAAAAAAAAAAGAACTAGTTGGAAATTCACACCAGGTTTGCTGCTTCCAAAATGTCTCCCTCTCATTTAACAATCCATATAAATAATACTGTCCCTTTAGGAAGACAAGATAGGTTTTGAAGTTTCTTTCAAATCTTCTTGCCATAGAAAAAAATGATGAGATTACAAAAGAAATTCCACACAGGAGAGCTTTGGTACTACCACTGTTCCAGTAGTGCCAGAACAGATTCATCTCTGGAATTGCTCTAATCTGTCCTTTTTTTAGAGATATGATATAAAAATTATGTTGCTCTTTAAAAAAGATTTTTCTTTTTTTTACTTTTTCTCATTATTGTATCATCCATTCATTCACAATAGGTTGTCTTATTCATGGTTGTTTTATTCATGTACTGAATTAAAGTGTGTGGTGGGATAAATCTTACATCAATATAATGCACCATTTTTACTACAATTCAGAGCTTTCAGCCAGAATGAGTGCTCCACTGACTAAATTAAATCACTCAGGATAAATGCAACTTACCACAGTTTCCCCCTTTTCTTCTTTGGTAAGTCTAAATAAATATATCTATGTACATAAAAAAAGAGAGGCAACCATAACATATAGTATGATCTTTGTGCAAAATATGAAGGGTAAATGTGTAGCTTTTCTTCCCTTATTTCCTTCACACAATTAATTATTATGTAAAAGAAAATCCTCTTTACTATTAAGAGGAAAAATCTCTACAAAGAAATGGGATTTTTCAACAAATAACCTCATTCTCATGTTTGAGTAGGAAAACTGAGGAAACTTGTTTAGTAAAGAACCTTAGAAGTTCTTTGTTAAGTATAATTTCTTTGCAAGCTTTTAAGGTCTCCACTTTAACAGCATAGAATACAAACAATCCAATTGTATTTGTCTATGTAGACAGGTATGATAAGGTTTGACTTTTCTCCAGGTTACTCATATAGAAAATTGTATGCCTCACATTCTGACCTGAAGTGGGATAGGTTCACATGCATGTAGTCTTGAGTGGTATAAAATGAAACTGCATTTAATCAGAATTACTTTTTTCTTCCTGATTGTGGAAAAGGAGAGAAGTTTTCACATTGAAAATCTAGAGAGAAGTCAATCATGAATGCTAAAATAGTTTGATGGGACCATTTTGGGGAGTCTCTTAGTGCTGATGCACACAGATGTACATGATTATATACCCACAGGAACCTAAAATATCACTGTCTGAATGAAGTACAACACCCTGTTGTCTGCCTTTCTGGGCCACACTGAGACATTTGGCTCAATTCAAAGACCAAATGGAAAGTAGTTTGGGGACAGGAAATTTTTTGTTTACTTAAGGTTTATTGAGGGCTTAGGTTTTGAGGGTTTGTTTTATTTTGTTTGGTTTTCTGAAGTTTTAAGCTACTTAGTGATAATGATAACTGAAAATGTTATTTAGTATATTAGATTCCAGTGTTCCATGCTTCAAAAATTAAATGAGACATTTAGTTACTCTTATGTACATGTTACATGTTACACGTACATGTTACACATACAAGTTACTCCTATCTACATGTTACTTTTGTTGAGTATATTGAGGGAAAAGTGCTAAAAACTCCACACATGAAGAAGTCAAGACAAAAACTAAAGAAAACATATTTCCATGAACTAAATAAATCTCAATCGAGCCAGGGAGAGCAGAACGATCTTCTTTCTTTCCCTCATGATCAAAGTGTCCAAGAAGCATGTGGTAAATGAGGCCATACAACAATTAAATACTCTTGTTATCAAAGTAAAATTTTAAGCAATATTTTCACATATGGTACTGTAAAGTAAACCATCTTTCAGATTCCATTGCTCTAGTAAGAACATTGTTAGTTTGCATTTTTTAAGAAGCATATCACAAAATTACCAGTTTGTTCTATATTGTGAGGAGTGGCGGTACAACTCAGAAACCTACAATGAACTGAATGTATGTGCTGCACTTGGTCATATTTTTGGACTGGTAAAGAAGCTGTGGTTTGAAGACAAACACAGTGAGTAGAAATTTGAGGAAGACACTGAAGTAGCTGTAAGATGAAATAGTGAGAGCAAAGATCATTGCAAATACCTGAGGTCTGTTATCTGCTTCTGTTTCCCTCCACACTCTCTTCAATTTTGCATACCTGTTTTGTCAATACTTGAAAGAGTTATCTTTAAGCAGAAGCATTTTAAACATTTAAAGCACAAAAAAAAAGACAAAATAATTTTTTATGTTAAAACCTGTCACAACCCTTCAAAATGTTAACATTTATCTCTATTTTGCATAGATACACTTCAGACAAATCTATCAAGCTTTATGTATGTTGACATTTTTCTCTGCCAAACAGCTATGTCTTGACTGATGTATCAGAAACATCATTTGCATTTGCTTTTGCTAAGAAAGAAATATATTTCTGCTAATGCACTGTAGCACCAGGACTCCTCTTCGTTCAGTTCACTTCTTCCTTTCTCTGACCTTCCTGAAATCCTTAGATACCTTGAATCTCTACAGTCCCTAATTCATGACCTTGAATATAAATTTATTGACTTCACCTTCAGCCCTTCCCTTCCCAAAAAGAGAGGGAAGGAACCCCCACGCACACATACAGACACAAAACTCTATTCAGTTAAATCCTTTGCCAGATCCTTGAGGAATCCAGCCACACACACCCACCAACCCTCTGAACTCTGGATTTCAGCAAGGACTCCTTCCCTGTCTATGCTCATACTCTGTTTTGGCAGGGCTGGCTCAGAGAAGTCCCCATTTCCCCAGATTGCTCCCATCTGCCTGTTCATCTGCCCTGCCCTAGCCTGAGTTCTTCACAGCATCACAAAGACAAGGCATAGACAACCACCCTGATGTGCCATTCTCACATACCCCAGCTTGCTTTACAGGGGAAAGGGAAGGTGTGAGAACTACTTACCAACATTTTGTGTGCACATTGCCCTCACCAGGCTGTGCCTTTGGTCCCCTTGACTTTGTACCTTGCAGACTTTGAAGAAAAGTCTTCTGGACTGCTAAAGACGCTGAAACTTTCAGAGACATTGGAAAAGGGGAAAACAGAGGGAAAAAGGAAAAAGGAAGAAGTATGCAGCTTTAAATGAATTTTTTTAACTTTCTTACGATTTATTCTGCATTTCCCAGAGGGCTCAAATTTGCTCTGGAAAATGTGGTATAATAGTATGTCTGCTGCATTCTACAGGTCAGTGACACAATACCAACACTCGGATGAAAAAACATTCCAAAGCAAATACTATTTCAAATGAATTGCAAATAAGAATTGTAGGGCGCTAATGAGGCCTGGTAGATTCCTTATTTTAAATCAAAAGGGATTTTAATTGAAACAGGAAACTTTCTCATTACATAACTTTACTGTAAACATACTATAACAGCAAAGTGACATCTGTTTGGTCAGTATTTATATTTTATACTCTTTTTAAAGTTTCTGTTAAAAGAGCTATTTTGACAAAATTGCCACAAAATGAACATACGGTATTGTTCTATATTCTGAACAAAATTATTAGCCAAAATTTGTGGCCATGTAGAATAAAACATTCAGTACATGGCAGTTTCTTCTAAGGAGGAATAATTTTTTTTTTTTTTCCTGCTCACAGATCCATTTCCTATTAGAACAAACTCAATTCCCATCTGGCCTTAAATCTATTCTTTGCCTTTTTCTATTCTCAGTGGTGGCTCATATTGTACCTGGTGCCCTCTTTTCACCTCATATTTAGTCTGCTACACAATTTGCAGTTCCACAGGATTTCCCCAAAATAACTGGTGATAAAATTTTCCCGACATGTGCCTTGCCTATACTTCAGAAGTGGGGTTCTTTTTCAAAGCAGAGCTTTCAGTGCTTTCAGCTACTTAACAACTGAAGGAGATTAAAAGTTTCTTAGGTTTGAATAGAGATTTAGCACTACAGGCAGTATTTCACTTACAAACACCTCTTCATTGAGCCCCAGATTTCTCATTTTTGACAGCCTTTTCGTGAGCTGGACAGAAAGTTAATGTGGTAGCCAGGTTTCCATTTCTATAGCTTGGGAATGGGCTTTTGAGACATCACAGCTCCAAAGAAATCTCCATAGTCCACTAGAGTTTCTTCAGTTTCCAGAACCTCAACATAATTGATGGCTCATCTGATACAGACCCCTGACACTGCACATTTAACAAAGCTTCTCAAGAAAAGCCCCAGAGATGCCACTACTGCTTCACACAACTATCTTACAGAATTTCGTCAGCACTGCCCCCTTCTATTTCCCTATTCGTTTCTCAGTGACTATCGGAAAGGTTTCATCCAGTCTAACAGCATATTCTTCAAATAAAAGCAGGTTGGCCCAAATATTGCCCCTACAGATGCTGGTGTAAATCCAAATTTGATTATGTCAGTAGGTATCTTTTATGTGTACTCCTGTGCTAGTGAAGATTAGATTTGAATTCTTTTTAACAAAGACAACTCATTTGTGTCTTTGAACATTTCCATTTCTAGATCCTTGCCATACTGCCTAATTCTAATTCTTTTGTGGAAATGCATGTTGCACTTCTGCCACTCAGCTTTGATTGCAATTTTTCTTATCATTTGCCAAGTACAGCTCTGATTTCTGCACACAACCTTGCTTGGTCAGGACATTCAAGGCTGCTAATATTTCCATTTCAAACCACCTTCAGCAAAGTAGCAGCAGCAGCAGCAATTCATCTCTTCACAGGATGCCATCTCTGTCTGTAATGACTGTTTCATCAATGTCCAGGACAGAACATCTATAACCCTGATCCATGTTTTTCTTTCCTTCTTCATTCACTTTCCCTTGATCTTGAATTTTTGCTTCCCACCTGAATTCATATTAAAGATAAGGTTTTATTCTAAGTAATTTGGAAAGCTACAGAAACTTACTTTTTTAATTTCAATCATATAAGGATGTTAGCTGTTATAAAATTTGGATTATTTGTTTTAATCTGCTAAATTAACTAAACAGATTTTATGGGGCTTAGAATAATTTTCCCCTTCAAAGGGTATGAACACTGGTATCTTGAGTTGTTAACACAACTAAGCAGGTTCAAGCAAAAATTTCAGGTTCAAAAAATTTAACTTCTGTTTTCGTTCTTTAAATAGCTTGATTGCTTTCCTTGTAATACACTTTATTAAAATATTATCACATTTTGTTGATTTTGTGATGATGTGTTGATATTATGTTGTGATTGCACACTAATCATTAGAGTTTTTATTTACGTATATATTTGCACAAAACATGTCTATTTAATCAATAGAGCTTTTTCATGATATACACATGGACTAGAATATTATGCTAAATGCTATTCTATTACCACCATTTATTTTGATTTTTTTGGTGGGAAAAAAGTGTATTCACTAGTTCTGTCTTTGCAAATCTGATAAAATAGTTGAGATTTTTAAATCCCTGCATGAAATCCTATGGATGTAGTGAACATAGTAACAGGGGTTAGATCAACAAGGTGCTTTTTACATTGTAAATCCCTAATACTGGAAGATTATTTATCAGGTTTTTTGTTTAATGGTGTAAGTACATAATTGACAGTGCTGTAACCACGTCAAAAGTTAATTGTATGCTTATTCTCTTTCCGAAACAGAAATGTTAGCTACTTCTTTGTTGTGGGATCAGGGTCTCTGGTGTGGTAGGAGGAACAGATATTACATTTCCTAAGTTTGGAAGGATTTACAAGGTGCTTCACTGAAAGGAATGAGAAAACAAAACTTAAGAAGATTAAATGAAGGGGTCTCAGTCTTGTGAGGATACAGAAAACTCAAAACGTGTTCACACAGATGTGTTCAGAGCAAATATTTGATGCTACAGGTTCCATTTACAAGCCACTTTTCCTTATCCAATTGTCAGGCTTGCATTTGCAGATGTCACCTTGTGAGAATACTACAGTGTAGAATTCTTACGGGATAATTAATCAACACTTTTCAATGTAATTAGTCATTCCAATATGACGTATTAATGTATATTTATAATTGAAGTACTTAAACTACTGTCAGGTCAATGCATGTCATCTACTATTTTTCAAACCATTCATAAGTCTTTAAAAAATGACCACAGAAAAATGGTACCATGTAGTAGAAAAAAATTACGATAATCTAGGAAAAATGTTAAAATAAAAAAGTATAATATAATGGGATTTTTCAAACATTAAAATTATTCAGCATTTATTATAAGTATCCATTGTCACAAATTTAATTTAAATACAGAAGAAAAACACAACCAAAACTTTGTCCCTGTCATTGCTGAGAAGGATAAAACATTAAAGAATCAATGTGTGTAGTATTTTAAGATGATCAATGTAGGAGTCACTAATAAAATGTCACCATTTGGCAACAATTTTCACAGTTACCAAAGCTTCTTCAGTTATTTGTCATTATAAATAAATAAATAAATAATCTGTCTTATAATTGTTAGTAAATACTGACATCTTTATTGATGGGTATGGACAAAATCTTGCCACTGTGAAGGCCAATAGAAATTACTTCTGTAAAGTTCAGTGAGGCCAGATTTTCAGTCCATGTATGTGACATTTCACATAACAGACAAAATAAATTACTTCAGACTCTCAGTTCCGAAACCTGCATAATACTTTTTTTATGTGATGAATGAAACATATAACAGATGAAGTAGAAAAATGTTTTCATGTATTACAACTGCACAGGAATATTAAAAACCTGGGTAGTGAGAATTCACCATTAAACAACCTCCTGGCAAATAGCAACCTGGAAACTCAACCAGGGATTCTGTAAACTAAAAAAATCTTACTAGAATCATATCCTTCAGAATAATTAAAGGAAAGGTACAGGCAGCATTTTCTGGAATTGTATCTTATGATCAAAATATTTACATCTATGTTCCTGTTCTGTAGATTACAAGATTTTATTCTATGTTTTAACAGTATTAGCATAAATTATAGAGTCTGAATGAAGTTAAATCATGCAACTGGTCATAAAAAAAACCCTTTTTGCCTTTTGTTTTACTATTTTCTATTTTCTCTCTTGATTCTTTTGTTCTGTTCAGAATTGTATAGCTGGGACCCACTTTCACTCAATTTTTTATGAAAAGAAATATTGCTACTGTAATCTGTCCCTCAGAAAGAAGCAATACCATCAACATTATTTCTGTACAACTCCCACTTGAACTTGGGGAGTTGTATTACACATTTGGCAGCAGAGTTGAAACAGATGTCATCTCTGAGGTCCTGAACCTCAAATTTTGGAATTTATGTCTTTCCAAAACAATAAAACATTTGATTTGTCAGTGCAGTTTCATGCAGAGATTCTTTCTTAGTCGTTTTTTCAAGCAATAAACTAGATACACTTTTTTATTTTGACATCCATCATCTTCATGTAAATCCTTTGCAGCCTGTATCTAAATGGTTCTGTGCTATGAATGTGAATGCACTTCAAGTTCTTATTGATCTTCTTACACCTTTAGTCCCAGGAACAATATCGAAACTTATGCTGGAACTTTATGTAACAGCACATAATAAAGATTTGAAAGACCTCAGTTCTCCTATGAGTTCCTTGGTTTTGAATGTATATTTCACTAACCTGAATTCTAATGTGTTTTCTACTCCATGTAAACTTTGGAGAATGGCCACAGCATTAACTGAAACTGTAGCTTTACAATCTGGGCCTGGTTTGTTCAGAAGTACAGGCAAAATTAAACTGTTCAGTGTATGAGAGACAAGCTCAAAGATTAATCTGTGCCAAGTAGTCGAGGTGGGAAAAAGAGTTCACTAGTTGGAGCTGTCACTTCCCTATGTATTTCATCCTTCTGTACCTTCAAGACCTAACCTCAAATTTGTTCAGAATCACTGGAATTTACACAAGGCTATAATGTTCTTTCACAGCTCTTTAGTTTGTATTTAAAATGTATCAAGTGTGTGGCCAGCTATTATTCTGAAGCCTCCTACTCTTACCAAATTATTTTTATGGGAGCTCAAACTGCTTATTACCCAACTCTTAATGTACATATGTACATCTCAGGTTATGGTTCCATAACTCAACAGGAGCCCCCTCAGGAATTTGTAAACCTGGCATTCAGTTTTTATCCTGTAAAGGCTGTATTTCAGGGCATAAAGTAATCCGTCATGAGTCCCAAGTAATGGTAAGATTCCTCTAATTATGTTTCACTGGAACAGCTCAGCAAGCAGATGGAGGATCCTTACTGAGTCAGTAATGGAACACTCATTGACCTCAGTGACGCAACTAATGCACTAAATTAACTTTTAAAATCTATACATCCTTGTAAGATTCTGCACCTTATGCAAAAAAAACATTTTCAGTTTTGTTAAGTATCGTAGAACCTACAGATGTTCAATATTGAAATACTGATTGTGGAACTGAAGTGTATTCTGGTAGCCAAAACGTCATCATACAATGTGTTTAGAAATTCTACACAGCTCGTGATACTTGTTTATATCTGAAGTTTTCAGAAGTGGCAAATGTTTTCTATACAGAAGACTACTTATGTAATGTTTATCACTCTGCATACTAGGCCATTCTTAAATACTTCTAAGTTTGCATCGAAGTGAAGTACATGTACATTTTTCTAAACAGACAAGCAACATGCTTTCTCTCATGGTTTTTGGAGCTATTGTATTTCCACAATTTTATTTTCACTTTTAAAAAAATTCCTTTATATGCAAAGTATCTTCCTGATATCTGTCAGGACAGCTTTAATATCAGAATTAACTCTCAAGAGAATAGCTCCATCAGAGAGATCAAAAATAGCCAAAGCCTTGGTAGACAGCGTAACTTCTTGAGCAGTACTAAGAAAATCACGACTACTCATAGTTTATTTGATCTTGATCTGTTATTCATCATGAGTTTCTGCTGTTTCAGTGTCTGGTCTCAAACATATTGTAAGCAGAGTTTGAATGAATTGGATATATTTGCTTGAAGAGAAGTTTTGCCAGCTCTCTTTCATAGTGCAGCTGGGTGAAAGTATTTTGGCTTTCAAAGAAGAGCTGAAGTATCTGCAAATTCTCCAAACCACGTCCAACACAAAACAACAGCTGCTGAGTTTATCTACTAAACCATGGAGCAACTGGCAATTAAACCACAAAGTTCCAGCCATTCAGCTGGAAAGTTAAGGCACCAAATCTATGTTAGTATCTAAGCAAAATAGAATTATACCGGAAAGGATATTGATAACTTTGGCATGTTGATTTTATTTGAAAGTCGGAAAAATCACAAGAGGTTTCCTGTTTCAACAAGGGTGGTTTTACAAGCAGGAAACACCGGTTGCTGGTGGCTCTGCATATTTTCAGCTACATTAACCCTTGTATTAGTCTAAATCTCTAGTTTTTTTAAAAAGAACTCAGCATTAACATTCTCAGCCAGAATTTCCCTGGAATTCATCTCTCATTTTCAGTATCAGAGTAAGCAGTCTGTTTTCAGAAGACTTCAGCAGATTGGATATCTAGCAATTTTGAAAAATCAGACCATAAAAATATAGTCTATAATTGTATTGAATCATTTCAAAATATTTTACCAGAGGATCACTCCCAGCAATTTGAAATATGTCCCAACCATTTGAAAAGCCACTTATAAATACCTTGTCCTGACTTACAGCATTGCATTTCTTTAATTAGAGTAATAGTACAGAAGAGGCTGACAGTGCAAAGCCCTGGCAAGCAACATGCTCAGCTAACTATTTTCTTTAGCAGTTGGAGAAAAAAAAATTTGGAAATAAAGATCTAAAAGTCTGCCATTTAGCTACTGAAGATTCATATCACTTAATTTTTTTCGCCTTAAAAATGCCTATAGCTTCAGCTATAGATGTTGAAGGAAGACCTGCCAGAGAAAAACTACCTAATAGATAGATGGCATAACCCACTGCTGGAAGTATTTCTTTCCCTGTCTTGATTATAGAAGAATCCTAGGCTTAGAGCTTATATTAGACATTTAAGTTTTGGATGGACTAAGTAAGAGAAAATAAATTGCATACCTTGGTGGGCAGGTTGCCGCTTTCTGTGCTTTGTTTTCTTTTCTGTTTGCAAAAATGTCACATAGTTTATTGACTTAATGTTTTAAAATTACCTAAGATTCTTACATGGAACATGTTATTTAAATACAGAGTATTATTATTATTATTATTATTATTATTATTATTACACAACACAGTATTAGTTTTATTACACTAAATTTCCGTTAGTGTCTTGCTTTGTACCTCAGGTTACACAAAAGCAAACAGGTCTGAGTTGCCTGGAGAGAAACATTGGACTGGGGATACTGTAATGTGTGATAATGGACAAAGCTAAAAGGCAAACACCTGACAGGCTTCTGTAGACATTTGTCCTCTGTAAAATGAGATGGCTACTGACCTTTCTATACCACTGTTTTTCTCCTACTATGCTCTTTCAAAGTAACTAGTTGCACATATATGACTGCTAATGAAAAATGGTGACATTTCTGCTATTCTCTTTACCTAATCTTCATTTGACAAATTCAGAATCCTCTCATTAATTATTTTCCCAAAGTTCATACAGAATGAGAAAATTATGGAGATTGGGTATTTGAGTGGAATAGGTTCTAGTGTTGGTTAACACTGAGTTATAACGTGGAAATATAAGGGAAACTCTCTCCTTTTATATTCAGTTTCTGACTTTTTGTACTGACCTAAAATATCCTTTGTATCTGCTTGTCCTTAAGATTCTCTGTGTTTTGAAAATGGCATTACTCACATCATTCTGACACCTTCACAATCATCCCTTAAAACATTAAAAATTAAATGGAAGAGAGAAACTGGAAGAAAATGAGAGGAATGCTTTTTATGCATCCCTATGTCTTAGGGAAAATCTTCACTAAGACTTTCCAAAACATCACATCCTTTTCTGAAAATGGAGAACTTTTCTATGCAAAGGAGCCCTTCTGCCAGAGGGAGATGTGCAGTATTATACAACCTTTAGCTTCACTTGCTATGGTCAGCTGAAAGTAAAAATTGCAAAAAGATAAAGTGCTCCATTAAATCCCTGTTTTATTGTATAAGTGCCCTTATGAAATTGTGTAACTACACAATAGCATTATATCAGGTTAGAATTAAGGCTTACAGCAGATGCTAAACTACAGCATTACCGTGACCAGATGTAAGGCTTATTTAAGCTGGATTTTAGAGTGAAATATTTATGAACTGATTTAAATACTAATGAACAGACAGTCCTACAGCTGTCACAGTCACAGAATGATAAATGTGTTACATAGGAATCTCTGTGCCATATAGCTGGCCATTTTTCAATAGTCACGGACACATGTTCCTTAATAGTACAGGCAGAAGATGGGCAATGAAGTAGGCAAGAAGAAAGACAATTACACAATTAGAAAAGTTACCTTCCCTTTTCCTCAGTGCCCTTATTGGCTCCCCAAGTATTTTTTCACTACTTCTTGATTCCTTTCTCCCTTTTTTTGCCTCTTTCAGAAATTCACAGTTCCATCTATGGAGGTGTCAATACTGTCAATAGGACTTATTCCTAGTTTTGGTCAAGGCTGCAGTTTCCTTATGCACACTGCATGAATATTAGTTCACTCACAATCTCCACTGGGATTCCTTCCCTCCAAGAGGAAGCTGGCGCAGTGGACAGGAGAGCCATCTACTGATTGGTAGCATCAATTTTTGCTGTTTACAAAAGGGAAAATCCCAGTCCTCCCAATGCTCCAAAATCCCAGAAAATCCTGCACCTCTCCATCACCTTCATAACCCTTCATACTGTGCCCCACACTTCCCTGTAGATATCTGGGATGTCACTGTAAAAACATTTCTGTGGAACACCCCATGCTGTCTTACTGTTACTGCTGGCACTTAATTCTTAGAAACTTCAAGACAGAGTAATTATGCCTCAGGGACAAAAGCAAATCACCTGGGACACAGAAAAATCTTAATGTACTTTTGATAAAGTTTTCAAGCAGCCAGTTCACACTAGGGAGAATAAGCAAATAAGGCAGCCTGCCCTAGGTTTTTCTCAGATGCAGTGCACAATGGCAATATTGACAGAGCAGTAGACCTCCAAGAACAACAGAAAGACCAGTGCAGCTGATCCAGTGATTCCACTGTAGACCTCATCACTGATTATGTTCCACTGTGGTAGGAGTAGGAAAATGAGGCCAAATCTCCTCTTTGTCTTTTACTGGTTTTACTCTCTGTCTTACAACTCTAAATAAATAGAAAAGTGGTGTTTTTTCAATTGCAAAATTAAGTAGATGGATAAAATATAACATAAAGCATAATCTTTTACATAAAGGATAACCTCTACATGCAAAATTATTTAGGGAAAAATTTCAATTAAACTTACTAGGTTTTTTTCTTCTTCCCCCTTTTGAACATTTCCTAACTTCTAATTCAAGTTCTTGTTTCCTGAATTATAAAATTAATGTTTTCTTCTTTCAAAACATTGGAATGTAATTAAGGCATGAGCTAAATATTATAGTTGCTATTAAATGTTTCTTCAATTCTACAAGGCATCCTAGTAACAGAAACTAATGAATTGGTAAAAATAGTAAAGTAAGCAAAAAGTTTACAGAACATATGCATGATCTGTCAAAAGTGCTAGCAGCCTAATTTAAAAATTTTAGCTCACACCTGGTGCCAATGACAATATCCTTATAATGCTGAATAATTTATTTGTCATGTCCAGATCATTTCCATCATAAAAATAGCTACTTTATTAAATAATGAATATATGCAGTTAAGAACATCATCATGAGGATAATTCTTAGTGATAGATATACTGGATAAAGACTCTTTAAGGAACCCAAGTGCCTTCCTAGGTGGAAGGCAATATCCTTGCTTAAAGAATGGTATAAAAATGTTTAAATTACTAGGTTTGAAATATTGAGTAAGGTATTTTTATATTGGTTGTCACAGAGATTTTGAAATAGATTTTCACAACACAACACTTCACAGGGACGGTATGCAGGTCAAGAGCAGTGTGACCTTTGGGCAGATGTGGTAATAAAGCCAAAATCTCCAACAGGATGGCTTGTCTTCAGCACTCTCCCACTTAGTAATCTAATTAAATTTAAATTATTTTATTGTTTAATAGAAGAAAATGGTCTATGATCAGTGAAGTGCTGGTTTCACCTTAATTATTGATCCTTACTCATTAATAGAGAGTTTTCCAAGTTCCCATTAATTCTGCTAACAATCTTGCAATAAGTTTCAACTGCCTTAATACTCTGGTGATCTCATAGGTGGCATCACTACCCTGAGAATATCCTCTGTTTAGACATTATGAAAATGCCACATTCTGTTGTTTTTCCAGTATATGGTATGAAAGCACTTTCTTTATGCTAATGTTTTGCTTTAGCAGTTTTTTATCACTTGGTAAGCACATACATCTTTATGCAGTATGCAGATATTCACACGCGAATATTTTAATGCCACTATGTATCCATCCACATGGTTTCAAAATAGATGTGAAGTAAGGTTTAATATTATTTTGGTTACTCCATTTACAGGCATGAATGAATATACAGGGGACTACACAGTGGAAATAAGCATCTGGATTAGGAAGTCACAGACAGAAGTAGATACTTTTATAAATCTTGATTTTACAAACCAGTTTTTTTAGTCTTTCTGATACCTGCATTTTCAGTGAATTCTTATTAATTTCAGATTAAATTCTTTTATCTCATGGTATTTTCTTGCAACCCATTTCAAATTAAAACTGCATGCAGACTTCTCTGAGTGAGTCAATCACCATCTCCTCCACTAACTGCTGGAACAAAAAATATAGTTCAGGGAAAGACACTTTTTTGTTGTTTATTTAGGAAGAATGATGATGATATCTTAATCACTGTCGTAGAGAAAAAGATAAGTAAAGTCTACATGTGTGAAATATGTCTAGCTGAACAACAGAGCTGAAAGGATACATCTGGAAGCTGAATGTCTTTGTAAAGGAATATGGGAAGAAGGCACCATACGGGAAGGAGAAACCAGTCTTTAGGAATAGAAGAGTTTGAAGTACCTTGAAGAAGGGCTGAAGGTAGGAAGATATGAGGACAAATAGAGGTAACTACTGAAGAGCTAATTATTGAAGAAGCATAGGAAAAAAAAAAAGACATCCAGCTCCTGAAAGATCAAGAGATGCTTCAGTGGAAGGCACTCAGGCTAAAGTGCTCCACTGCATTTATACTACTTTATCTGCAGAACATCCCAAAGCTTTTCATAGTGCATGCTGAACAGTTTGTGTTTTGGCACTAAGCCCCATCACAACTGCCCCGTTATCACTCTCAAGGAAAACATCTCATCTTTTATGTAGGACATTCACATGCCTGTTTCTTTTCCAGTCTTTGAGAAGAGCTGTCCTCCACCACCTACTTTGTCCCAAAATGGATGTCAATCTCATGTATGTGGTTGTGGTATAGGAAGAAAGCCTTCAAGGAGCTTTCAAAAGAGGAGCAGGAAAACTTGAAGAAGCAATGTCTTGATGCTCATGGAAGGGCTATCAAACTATCTGACGTTTTTTGCTGTACTCAGCCTCAAGGCAGCCGGTCAACAGCAGGCTGAGGACAAAACTGAATTGCAGGTACAATCCTCTCTAAGATCAGGCACACCAGATTCATATCTGTCACAGCAGATTCATATCACCATCCAGTGGTGGAATTGTATTGTCAATGCATGTAGAATGGTCCTGTTCATTTCATGGCAGAAATTATTATTTTTAGTTATGAGACCTATGTGGACGTTAAACACAAAGGGCTACACATTAATTGGCTCACTTCCATTTGGTTGTCACCTAAGACATTAAAATAACTTTCATTGCTTTCCACAGAAATATTGCGCCAAGCTGTGTTGTAATGATCAAAGGACACACACAGCATCCACTAGAGAGGTCCGTAATTGTTACAAGTTTAAGGGGAGTGTAAGTTATCAGCAGCTATGAGTGACCAATTTATATGGAGCAGCATCAACCCTGTGCTTTTTTGAAAGAATGAGACTTGTTCTGAAAATCTATTCAATTCCTGTCACCTAAGTCTGATTCAGTGATAGATGGCTGTCAGGCAATTCAGTGAAAATGGATCTTGTGAAGGAGCTGTCATATGTAAGGCCATCTGCAGCTACATTGTTAGTAGCACCTCCCTTTTAGATCTGAAACTATTTTCACTTATTTTTGCTTATGAATGTGAATCTCAAAATCCTCTTTACCATTTTTAAAAAATCTATTTCTCTCCTGTTTAAAATATATCACTCTGTTGTTCTGTCTTCCTTTTCTTTCTGAATTTACTCTGTTTCTATAACTGTTAGTCACATCTTGGCCATCACAGCTTGTTTTGGCTGTCTTGAAGGTCTAATATACACTCCATTTCTTAAGTGTCTGCATGGGCTATAATCTTATTGTGCCATTTCACTTCCACAAGCACTCCCCTCTCCCAGATTTTTGACATATGCTTAATTGTTATTTTCTATTCTGTAGGGACTCTGGGCAATTTTCACATTTAAAAGATGCTTCTTATCCAGGGAAAAAGACCTAGGCAGATAAAAACTCACATTCCAAATTCAAACATATTGCTCTGCAGCAAGTTCTGTTGGTCGTGTCTTCATATTCGGTCATTCAACTGTTAACATATAACTATTTATATGTTAAATATATTTAAGTGTCATAAACATGTACAAGATTGTCTCTGGGACAATGTGGGATAAATCTTCACCCTTCAGCAAGTTACCAGCAATGGTGAGGATGTAATAGCACATCAACGGCACACAATATACTGAAGTAATAGAAAGAAGGAAGAAGTAGAAACATGCTGCCATCCTGTCCTTTGCTATATTTCAATTTATTTCAATCCATTATAATTAAATAAGTTAAACTTCCCATGAAAAAATTCGGGGAGGATTAGATTCTTATTTGTGAATATTTCCAGATGTGAATTAATTGATTAATTTCCTATATTAAAAAAAAAAAAAATCTGCAAAAATCACGAGTTTTTCCATAAATATACATAGAACTTAGAAAAGAAACTGGAAAAGTACTGTGTTATTATAAAATGAAAACACTGTAGTCCCTGAAAATGTTCTGTTATAGTTCAAATTAAACACTGTTTTTCTCACCTTATAACTTTTGGTATTTTTGCATGATGAATGCATGAAAGCAAATCTGTGTTGGATATAAATTAAACTCTTTTCATAATTTGATATATCAATAGGCTTAATGTCATACATATTTTCTCATCCTTTTCAATTCCTAAATGCTATTTCTTAAGGATTAGAAATGTACATTGACTCCTTTAATTATTTTGTTGTTTCACTATTAGCTAATCCTCAACTCTAACACAAATTTAGCCCAGTGCACAAGCTGATCTGACACTATCTATCTCATCACAGTTGAATTCAATTCCACTTTTCTACTGTACTTCAGAAGAGGTAGAATTACAGCTACAGCTACTACAGCCTCTTTAGCATTTAAGATTTGTGTGAGTTAACATAATCCTGACTGCAGAATAAGCTGAATCAAGAAAAACACATTGAGTATTTCATAGTTTCTTGGCCTCTTGGTGAGTTCCCATACTCACGAATGCAAAAGGCAGTCTACGAGACAGAAGACGTATACTTTATGAAACAGACATTATTAGGAATATCTAGTGAAAGGGAGCAATTAGATATCCAGATTAAGATTTGAAAGATTTTTGAAATGCTGAGATGTATGTCAACCACTTGTTTTGTTTTGGTTTTCATTTTAAAATTATTCTTTGTTCATTGAATCAATATACCTCAAATAAATTAATATATATGGCCTTAGGAAATTTTTCTTAAACCATTCAATTTCTTTTCTCCCACTTTACCCAGACACTGCTCTGCAATGTCATTGGAAATCTCATGATCACCAAAAATGGCAGGTAATTATCTTTGAGCATGGTTGAATTACATTCAGCAAAGGACCAGAAGGTTGAAAGGGGCAAACATAGTTCAGCACAAATAACAGAACTTTCTAGAAGCCCCAGGCTATCAAAGGGTCTGCGACTCCTGCACAAAGCAAGACAACCTCTGAAGCTGCTCTAGTTTTAGAAATCTCTAATCATTGGTTCTTGAGAATCCACTGAGAATCTGGTATTTCAGACACAGACACTACATATATGGTTAGTGTGCAGTCCATTGAAAATGCTGCCAGAGACTGTTTCAGCAGACATTGCTTTCCTGGTCCTTTTGGATTGAATTTTTGATCCTTTTAAAGCAGTGCAAAAGAATCATATCAGGATTAAAGACCTGCCTCATCCACTTTAGTGTGTCTTTATAGTTTATCACATTTCATCCTGCCAAAGCTAGTGGAGGTGCCTCGGGCAGAGACCACATCTTCCTCTCTGTTACGTCATTTTCCTGGGCTTATATCTTCTCTGTTGTGTTGATATCAATTGCTCCCCCTGCCTGCTAAAACTCTTCTAGGTCTCTTAAAATGCGTTCCTAGATCTCCTAAATGGCTTTTCTGATGTACTAGCTGGTTTCCATTAAAGGCTTCACTGAGAGTGGACACCTCATTTACAAGTCCCAAAAGTTTCCTTTTGATTGTAGACATGGTCATGACTTTTAAAAACTCTTCATCAGAACTTGTATTTTCTACATGTTGCTCAAAATATTTTATTGATGCTTCTACCTGTGGCTGTCTCCTTTACTCCTGAAACAGGAAACTTGCCTGCATTGCAGGCACAACTTATACACTAGCACTGATAAAACATTTAAGGCATGTAATTAATTTTTTTCATGTTAAAGCTGGCTATCTTTTATTCTTACAGATCACTTTCCTAACACTAACATCACTTCATTCTGAACAACTGAACAACATTCTGAACCAATCCAAACATCTCCTGTTTTATGCAAAACAGGTGAGTGAGCTTCTGTTTTCTCCATATATTTTCCTCCAAGTGGGATATTGGTGCTTAATCTGTGAGTTTCAGGAAAAAATTGTTTCAAATTAACTGATTTAGAGCTTGCTTGGTCTGCTACTCTTGTCTGATTGTATAAAACCTTTCAGGGATGTAACTTAGTGGCGTAATATCTTCTAGACACTTGCCTCTGGCTCTGCCTTTCCTAGTTTCCTTTTTTTATTTATAAGGCCTGTGCAGATCTTTATTAGTCTCTCTGATGGTTAAGGGTGACTTAGTCTTACTGAAACTTACTTTGAAACAATCTTACCTTTTTTTTTAGTGCTGTTGTTGTTATGTCTAATTAAACTCTAAGCATTTGTTTTCAGTTTTGCAGTTCTAGTCATCTGATCCATGATTTCCAGTACTGACAATACATTGTTTTAATTGCTAAGGTCACAATTTTGTTTTTCTCATTGCACAGTTTTGTTTTCTTACTCCCCACATGTTTTTGTCAATATTCACTCGTTGGTTTTAACCTTTGAGCATCTTCCTTTCAAAGTAGAAGATACGTCTCCTATTTTGCACTTCTACAGTTTAGTTTATTCTAATTCATGTTTTCTGTCCTGCAGCCTGACTCACATTGGGGAATGTGTATAAAGTTGCATGCATAGTGACAAGATAATTGGCTTTTCTTTCGCACCTCCTCCACTCCAGAAAACACTTGGCCATCTAATTAAGGAGTTAACTAGAGCACCAAACAGTGCTTTCTGACCAGAGATGGTATATGTTACTGTACTTTTGAGTACAGATGGAGGTAGCTGCCACCCCACATATCATGGGTTGAAACTCTGAGGAGTGTTCCAGCTGGAGGATCTGGTTTCAAACCAAGTCTCACCTTCCTTACTAAATAAAACCAGAAAAACCACTCGAATTCCTACCATACCTATTTCAAGAAAAATATTGCAGTAAGTTGTTTAATATGTTATGAAAATATAATAATATTACTGTGACTACAAAATTTTACAAGGCCCAGTAGAGAATGAAAAAAATAATGTAGAATTTGTTTTGGATCTTCTCTTCTTCAAATGAACTGAGAAAAATTATGGTGACTTATCAGGAAAGTACGGGACATGATAGTAAAAAGGAGTAAAAAGATGAGTTCAGAATAAATTAGATACACTCTTCTAAATTAAATTCTGCAATTTTTCTGTCTTAGAGCTGCAGTTTTCAGACTTCTTACTTCCACAGGAAAACTAATACTTCTAATCTTATTATTATGTACATAGCAGTTACAGAATACAATTTATGGAACTATTCCATAAATTAGAAAGCAAAAACAGAAAATCAAAACCAAACAAACTATAAAACTTTAATCAAAGAATTCAGCAGGTTAGGCTTATTTCATGTACAAGCAATAATATGAAGGAGCTTCTCTTTTTTTCTTGTTTTTTCATTTTTCTTTTTTTTTTGTTGAAACACTAAATGAGTAAATGCTTGTCCCAGTAGAATAAATTTTATTAGGGACTGGTTAAAAAACCTTTTTCTCATAAGGAGCTAGTGACAAATAGGAGCTTCTTATTTGCTTTTGTCTTTCTGATTGCTTTGCAAAATGAAACTGATTAATTTGAATTTACAGGCAGTTAAAAACAAGAAATGAAATAAAATTTGCTGCAAAGCAGTAATCTATTCATAATATGAAATTTCATTTAAAGAGCTTACAATGAGAATGCATTGAATTATTCATTAGAAACAATGTATCCTTTGAATTTGGCCTCTGAGTGTAGTTGCAAATTGTCAATGAGCACTCATGAATTTTATTAATGCATTTTGTTATTTAAAATCTTTGATGGATTACACATATGAAGATACTTATGCATATAGATTATATGTGAGCTCTCTGCTGTATTAATTTACTCAAATGTTCACTAAGCAGAATTTTTTTTTTTGCTTTAGTCATTTACAAACACTCTATGGAGTTTTCTTTTACTAGTGTTAAACATCATAATTTGATCCGCATTTTGAAAGATTCAGAGTCAAATTGAATCAATTCATAAACTTTCTGTCTTAACTTCAAGGACATTACCTTGTCTGATTTGCTGGTTTGCTTATTTTTTTAAAAAATAAAGATAATATAGCTACTTTACTACATAAGGCTTACTTATGACAGTGACAGAATATCAGCATAAGTATCAAAATAACGTAATTATAGTTGGGGTCAAGATGCCAAAGAAGTATACTGCAGTCTTTACTCTTTCATGGGAAAATGGTGAGTAATATAAAGAGATAACTTTATTATGGAAAAAAACCACATACACAGAAATAACTTAAAAATCCCCCAAAACCACAAGTGATGGGATTTCCTTTTATGCTCACCATTAACATTTAGCTTTTGTTTGGAAACTAGAGTCTGGAAGAAAGAAAAATTGTATATACAAGTCTTACGTATTTTTTTCCCATGAAACTTTAAATTCTTTCTGTAGGAGTCATACAGATTTACACTACTTATGTTGCAACCATCAACTTTTGTCTCAATTTTTCCAGTAATGTGAATATATAGCTTTTGTGTATGATTGGATGACAATGGAGCTGCTAGAAGCCTACAGCCTTTTTTACAAATTAGTTTTTGCCTACAAACTTCACAAATTAAATTAATTGGATTCCTTTTTTTTTTCCTGCTCAGTTTTTTATGCCATCACTACTAACATTTTTCCACTGTTATTCGTCACATACGGTTAAACCATTGCTGTCTGCACAGGGTATGCTTCCCCAGCCTTCTCAATTGATTGTCATACCACCAACAAACAGGGAACTTGGACCTTGCTATACTGTATAAAGCATGGACCAAATAACATGATTTCAGGCATCAAACATTCTCACTGAACCTATAAAAGTTTTACTTCTTGTAGTTATTCTCCATGTTTTCTGTCAGTTAGAAATTTTAGGTTCACTATTGCTCCTAGTTGAAGAGTAAAGTAATTTTTTAGTTAAAATCTGTAATCTTAGATTATTAATTAATTATTAATTTATTTGCTGACATGTTATTGTCAGGATATTGTTTGTCTCATTAAGTGCTTTTGTTTCTATGTTGATAAGAAACTTGTCACGTGTGACATATTTCATGTATCTACAAGGAGCATTTCTTTAACCAGTTAGACTCTACATTTGTGTTTGGGCTGGGATAGAGTTAATTTTCTTCATAGTAGTTAGTATGAGGCAGTGTTTTGGGTTTGTGCTGGAAATAGTGTCAGCAGCTCAGGGATGTTTTTATTATTACTGATCAGCGTTTATACAGTCAAGGACTTTTCTACTCCTCACCCCACCCCACCCCACCAGCGACAAGGCTGGGGCTACACAGGAATTGGGAAGGGACACAGCCAGGCCAGCTGACCCCACTGACCAAAGTGGTGTCCCATACCATACAGCACCATGCTCAGCATGCAAAACCAAGAGAAAGAAGATGGAAGGGGGAATGTAGCGATGGTGTTTGCCTTCCCTAATAACTGCTATTCGTGACGGAGCCTGGCTTTCCTGGGAATGGCTAAACACCTTCCTGCTGATGAGAAGGACTCAATGAATTCTGTTTTGCTCTGCCTGTATGTGTGACTTTTGCTTTATCTCTATCTCATCCCACAAGTTTTCTCACATTTCCGATTCTCTCCCCCATTGCACCAGAGGGGAGCAAGTGGCTGCCCAGTGCTCAGAAGCTGGCTGGGGTTAAAATAGCAATTTGTCAGCATTGGTCAGCATTATGTTAATTTATTGACACTATGGCTTTTTTTTTTTGGTCCTTTTGTTTTGTAGGAGTGTTGCATTTATCATACAATTAGCCTTTCTTTTTGGGTTCTGCCCAAGTTTTCACAGTCATGGTTAATGCAGGTGTGCACTTGCTGTTTGATTATATATGTTGTTCTTCTGATACTTGCGTGTCATCAAAAGAAAGATAAGGGTAAAAAAGCTGTATTCATTTATGCCTTCAATAGACACAGTCAGGTGTCTTTGCTGCTTTGTCAGTACTGTATCTATTAATGTTTATATTTTTTTTATATAATACTGCAGCCAACTAAATAATATTTTACGAATTCAGATCTTTTTTATTAGTGAAAAACTGAGTGCATTGTGAATCCCAGTGAAAAACACTACCTATTTAGTCTATACAATTGCTCCAGTTACTGTAAGGCAATAGTTCTCTCCAGAGATTGAAATAAAATGCCAATATAGACATCTCTGATAAGTGGATTGAATGAACACTCTCTCCCTTCCCCATCGTAAGTATCTGGCTGAATTTAGGTGAGATATATACCACACACATAGGATTTTGTGAGAGCTTTCATTATATCATACTGCTGCTATTGCAATTTACTTCTGCCTGGCCTCTGCAACAAATCTGTGGTCTCCTCACATTCTGTTCAGTGTGCTGCTACTGCAGTGGGTAAAGACAGCTCTCTACCCTCCATGGTCAAAATTGCTGAACTCCAAAGAAATGAGAGAATATCATTTCCTAGCCATTGATTTATGACCAGCTTTAAATTTTTGCTGGTGCTGGGATGTTGTCGTGGTTTGAAACTGGTCCAACACCAGGCACCCATGAGAGACACTCGCTCACCCTCCCCTGCCACAGCTGGACAGAGGAGGGAAAAGGAAAAAAATTAACGAAGGCTTAATGAATGAGATAAGGACAGAGAGAAAACACTTCAAGGGCAAAACAGGTTCAACTTAAGTTGCAAAGTGAATTTATTACTAAGAGAGTCAGAGGAGGATAATGAGAAGTAAAGTAAGTCCTTGAAACACCTTTTCCCCCAGCCCCTCCCTCCTTCCCACCAAACACACAGGCAGACAGGGCATGGGAGTTTGGTCAGTCCATCACCGAGATTCTCTTCCACTGCTCTGGGAGAGGAGTCCTTCCCCTGTGAGGCCGTGGGTCCCTCCCACGGGAGGCAGTTCTCCATGAGCTTCCCCGACGTGGGTCCACTCTCAGGAGCAGCAGCCCCACCGCCCCTGCTGCAGCGTGAGCCCCTCCCACGGGCACACAGCCCTCCCAAAACTGCTGCGCCGGGGCTCTCCCTTTCCATAGGGTGCAGTCCTCCAAGGACAGGTTCCTCCAGCCTGGGAGCAGGGCACCTCTCTCTCCACTGGGTCTCCCACTGGATCACAGCCTCCCACAGGCATCCACCTGCTCCAGCACGGGCACCTGTGGATGGGGGTGGATCTCTGCATCCCCCGTGGACCCAGGGGCTGCAGGGGGACAACTGCTTCACCATGGTCCTCACCATGGCCTGCAGAGGAACCTCGGCTCTGGCGCCTGGAGCACCTCCTCCCCTTCCTTAATAGGAGTTCTCTTCATGGAGAACTGTCTCCCATGGGAGGGACCCCACGACCTCACAGGGGAAGGACTCCTCTCCCAGAGCAGTGGAAGAGAATCTCGGTGATGGACTGACCAAACCCCCATGCCCTGTCTGCCTGTGCTTTTGGTGGGAAGGAGGGAGGGGCTTGGGGGGGAAGGTGTTCTAAGGGCTTATTTTGTTTCTCATTATCCTCCTCTGATTCTGTTAGTAATAAATTCACTTTGCAACTTAAATTGATCCTGTTTCGCCCTTGAAGTGTTTCTCCTGATCCTTATCTCACTCATGAAGTGTTTGTTAATTTTTTTAATTCTTCACTGACCTTGGTGTCACCATGTTGTTTTCCCTCACATGTTCTCGCCTCCTCCTTTTCTCTGACTGGAAGCCAAAATCTTGTGACTTTGTTTTGATTTTCTTCTTAAATATGTAATCACAGAGGCATTACCAACCTCTCTCATTGGCCCAGTTTTGGCCAGCAACATGTCCATCTTCAGAGCCATTAGAGATTGGCTCTGCAGGACATGGTGAGAAGCTTCCAGCAGCTTCCTCAGAAGAGCCATCTTTGTGGACTCCCTGCTACTTAAAACCAGAATGTGCCAAACCAATACAGTTGTTTACTAGAATTTTTGTTTCTTGGCTTTTGTGGTTGGTTGGCTGGTTTCTTGGTTTGTTGGTTTTCATGTCAGATTTTCAGGATATTTGAAAAGTACTGTGTTCTTCTCAGATTATCTAGTGTCAATTTAGAATTACCTACATTACACTGATTTTAACAATTGAGTCAGGAATAATGATTGCTACACTCCTCCTTTATATACACTTCCATTTATCTGATTTTGCTTGATCTTCCTTACCACCATTCTACTTATCCACAATGATGTGGTGCCACAGTCTACAGTTTAAGTATTTAAATTTCTCTGTATTTTCAAGCCACAGAACTATATTCCTTACTGGTGTACTTTACCAGGCATAAAATAATATTTATAAAGTGCTTGCAGAAAATACGTTAGGATCTTATTTTTCAGTGGAAATAGCAGTTCAAATCTCTTTCTATCTAGCAGTCTTTACTTAAAAACAGAAAATAAAATTAAGAAATTAGACTACCTCTATGCTTCACATAAGACTGCAATTTTATGGCCATTTAGCATTTTTTAACCTTTTTGTTGTTTGTTTGTTTTTCTTGCCAAGTCTTTCCCTGAGCCACAGATGCCATTTCCTATTCAGCTGTTGCTCTGTTTCTCACAGACACCCTGCAGATCATATGGGTAACATTTCAACGCAAATTGAGTCATTTGAGTACGAAATAGCTTCTCAAAATCTGTTACTGTTTCCTTTGCATTCTTTACTTTATTCACTTCGTTGGCTCCTTTGTTGATTGGGTTGGGTTTGGTTTTTTTTAACCTATAGTTGAGATCCTTAAGACAGACTAATAAATATGCTTGATTTTAAAACTGTAGCCTTAAATTGTTGTTACATCTAAAATGATAACCAACGTTCAGTCCAGCTGAGCAATTTCTAATTTTTAGTGTTTCATGTATGATGCCATTGTAGTTGTTCACTGCTTTTGGTTTTGTTGCGTTAGTTCATTGCAAAAAAGAAAAATTGCCACTGAAGTATTTTATCTTCCTATATTACTTCAGTGGCAATTTTTCCTTTTAAGCAAACTAAATATTTCCACTTTAATTTTCATTGTAAAGGAAAATCTTTTAATTTCTCCTCTTCACAGTGTTTAGAATTTAGAATCAATAGTACCTTTCTATGTGGTCCGAAGACAATTTATAGGAACCTTTTAGAACTCTCAATGCTTTTCTCAATCCAAATAAATAATTCAGTGTGGTAGAAAGAAAATGATTGATATAATGCTGGCCAAGGGCTTCCAATTATCGTTGTGCAGGCTTGAAAATTCAAGTTGCGCATGCTACTTTGTCAAGGAGCCTTTAAACCCAGAGATGGTTAACACAAATAAAACCACCTTAGTTCTTCATGATTTTATTTGTTTTACAGTGGTAGACAAATTAAGAAAGCAATCTCCAGCAGTACAAAATGAGGCCAAATGTGGTGGTTTTGTCATAGTGATTCACAAAAGCCTACACCATCCCCATCACACACATGCTTTTTCACACACCGTTATTAGAAGTATTCCCACTGCTAAGTCATAAACTAATACTTTAAACAAACATAAACATATTTCTTATCTTATCAAAAAGATGATTTTTCTAGCCTTCCCTTTGATGATTGCGAGCCTGTCTGCTTTTGTTGTCTGCTGGAAACCCTAGAGGGTCTCTGAAAAAGAACATGACAGAACTTCGGGGACCTGAGCAATTTGAAGATCTGCTTTCCTTTATTTTTCTTGACTTTCCAAGATCTTCTAAACTAGTGAAATTTTTCAAAGGCCCTACAGAAAATGTTGTGTCTCAGAAGACTCCTGCTGTTCTTTAAAGCTTTAAATTTATCACCATGGTGTCTGCAATTAGTGAACACAATCTAAAACTACCTAATTCTTAAAAACAGTCTGATAGATATTTTATATTTTTAGCAAAATTACCTCCGATGTGTCAAAATCATATGACACACTGGTATGACACATAATAGATGTTATTTATATTTTTAATTAGACTTTTAAGTATAGTATTTAAACACAGGCACTTTACACTTGTATGGACATGCACCTCAAAAAGCTGAATAAATCCTTGTGGCTCATTTCAGCTTTCTGGACACTGCTCTATCATGTAATATCCCTGGGTTTCCAGGGTTACCTATTTTCTCTTTCTGTCAAGATTTTGTAAATTGGAGAATCTTTGCTCTCATCTGCTCATTTATTTACTGTCATAACAATCCCATTTTATATTGAAAATTAGTCTACTCTGAAGCTTAAATATTGTTTTATACTTTTTATGGTTTCTATATTCCAAGTGAAAACTAAGATTTATGATGCCCTGGAGATACCACTTGGTTTCAGTCCTTCAAAGAGAAATGTTACATTAAAGACGGTGTTGGTAACCCTGCAGCGTATCAGGAATTTATTATGAAATATAAACTGCACAAGAAACAAGAGATAACAGTGAACACGGGCAAAGAACTGACATCGTGTATTTATTTTTTGTTTTAATATGGAGTTATGAATATTTATTACATTTGTGGCAATTGCAGTTTCTGAGCATAAAACAATTTTTAATAGTTGAGCTGCTTTTACTAAAATGTAACTCTCCAACTCATGTCAAGTTCTCAAAGCATTCTGTATATATCACCATTCAGGAAGTTACTAAACACCTCCAGGGTGTTCATTAGCTGTCTTGCAACAGAAAGCTTTATCTTTTCTTTTTTTTTATATAATGCTTTTATAAATTCCATTTAATAAATGAAGCACGATTTTTCATATCACTTTAAGCAAAAGCAGCAAAGCTTTTCCATCAGTTGTTAATGCATACTTGATCTTTCTCCAGCAAAGACAGCTGCTGAGAATTCTTTGATTAATATGAGAAATCCCTGATTGGAAGTTTTCATCTCTGGTATCCGTTAACTTACAGGGCCATGTAGCTGGACTTGTGTCTTATCATCTGAGTCTCGAATCTGGACCTTCAGCACTGCATCTCCAGATGCAATGCAACAGGTGAACAAATAGAAAATACCAAGGCAAATGGAAAAAAAATGGCCAGGCTAGATCAAACGGGCAAGTGCATCTGAAAAACAACAGGTTAAGGTTTAGAAAAGAAGACTACTAGGTATCAGCAGAACAGCCACAGAGAGAACAACTGGACACATCTTTGTAGCATTTTGGAAGGTGCTGGCATGGCACATTTAGAGCAGGAATGACCAGTTCAGAAATGTTGGCAGAGACAGTAAAACTGGATGACTGCCAAGAATAGGCCAAACCATATCTCCTATAATTATGTGAAATAGTGCATATATGTAGAATTATAACTGTCAATGAGTTTAAAACATGAGTAATATTTAAAAAAACAAGAAACCCCAGTCACAACAATAAATAATAATAATAATAATAATAATAATAAAATCCTCAAGAGAAGAATGTTGAAAGCCAGAATTACAAGAATTTAAAGACAGATAGTAAGCAGACTTTGCTTTCAACAGAGTGTGAAAGAAAAAGAGGGAACCGTTATATGTTATGATGTTTAAAAGCCTTATTACACTACTGGACCTGATTATACTAAACTGTTGTAATGAACATAACCCGTATCTGCACTGAAATACCAAAAACTTCCTGGAATCTAATTATTACAACTTAGATCTTTAAATTTTGGTCCTTGAGGCAGAGTGTCACAAAAATTAGGATGTGGGGGCTGTTAATCACCATTAGGAAAATGTTAATTCACGTATTTGACAAAAATTTCTAACGTTTCAGGAGTATAGCAAAACATGAATAATGCACCCTAGCTTGATGTGTCCTAATAGTACCAATCTACCAGAATTAACTGTTCTGTTGGTATAAAGCTGTAGAAGGTATGTTAGCGCAACATCCTCTTTTACTAATAAATTGTTCTCCTAGTGTCATTAGTTTATTTCCTTATTCTGAGAACTACACTGCTTTCAGGTTTAATCATGGTGGTGTGAAGATGCTCTAAGAACAGAGGGTTAATTGCCGTGGTGCAGAGATCCTTTGGCTGAGAGGAGTCCTCTAAAATTCACAGTGATCTTTTCCTGCTGATCACAGACTAAGGTATTTGTAAAAATGCAGTTACTCTCAGTGAGTCAAAGTTCGATTTCATAAATGATCCTAAAATAGCAGACAAAAGATTAGTTACGTTACAGAGAGAATCTAAAGAGTGCCTTTGGGGTTTTTTGGGGTTACTGGTTTTTGGGGTTTTTATATCTACTCAGGTATCTTACAAAGATATCTTTTTAACCTTCAAAAAACAGTGAGATGTTAAAGAATTTTAGCTGTTTTAAAATACCTCTAATTAGCAGCCTTGCAAATCCCTTATACAATGATAAAATGTATGAAATAAAAAAATACCCTTACGGAGTCTGGTCAACCAGCTTTTACTCCTACAAATCCATTCTGACTTACAGAGGCACTGTGAAAGTCTTAGACATGCTACTCAAATGCAATTCTGAACAATTATTTCTATTGTTTCAGAAGGAATTCTGCATGAAGAGTGCCTATAGAGTCAGACTAATACTAGTATTTGTAGCAAGTAATTCACTGCAATATTGAATTTCTCAAAATAAAGTGTTATTTAGCCTCATTATCAAAAATACAAAAGGCAGAAGTGAAACAACATGTCAAGACTGTCACAGTTTCCCCACACAGTACTGTATGACTTTAGCACAAAGGCATTTTCCCACAAGAAAGAACCAGGACAGAACCTGGGTCGTGGTAAATCCACATTTTCAAATGCCGGAAGGCATTCCCTGAAAAACTTATGTGGCCCTAGGATTTTCCTATTTGTGTCTCTTCTGAGAGGCTGCCAGTACCTGAAGGGCACTACAAAATCTCCAGAACTTTTCGAAACAAAGATGCAGACTAGCAGTGGAAAACTTGAATGTTTTTGCCACCAGCTGTCAATAGAGCAAGCACTAATGTTTTCCTGTTTGAGAAGTTACAGGTGTGAGAATTTCATCTTAAACTGTCCTGCTGCTTTTTCCAACATGCTCTTTGTTTCAGAGTATTTTAAATAACTAACATTTTTTTTGTTGCGTGTTTGCTGAGTTTCCTATAATTTCACATCATGTTTAAATTCAGAGCCTACAGCTAGCACAGACATTTTGTTGGTTTATAGTATTCATATATGTGTTCAGCTGTTTGGGATGGTGTTCTCTTGTATGACCTCGCTGCATCACATGACTCACTACTGTCCTAAGAGCAGTTACAGGAATTTTCATTTAGTGAAGAAGTGCAGACTGTATTTCTTTTATTTGACTAAGCTGTTTCCTATCACTTATTGTATTCTCTTGACAGTAATAAATTTCTTAATGGTTGCTAGATTTCAAATCAACTATTACACTATCTAGATGGAACAGTAAATCAATAATTGATGATATATAAATCATATCTAATAGCTGGAATGCAAGGGGTTTTTGCCTTAAGGTGCCACACTCAGAAATCCCTGTAATATTTATTGAAAAAATAACATAATTCTATTAAATCAATAATAGATTGACATGCATATATTAAGACGTTTCACAAGTAAAGAGGACAGAGCTGAGAGGAGAAAATGTACTTTATCATTCACACACTTAATGATCCTTATTTTTGAAAATCTGATTAATTAGATTGGTTTATCACATACCTTGTTTTCTACATTTCTTTTGATGTTCCCATTTTCAAAACCAGATAAAACTGGATTAAGGCTTGGTGAAATACTCTTACAGTAGGGGTTATCACTTGTGTTTCAATAGCTCTTGGTGTATCATAGTTTTGCTTAGGAGTGGTTTCTAGTGAGATAATTTCTTAGATATTCTTTTTTTATGTTGTACTCAGAGAGAAGCATAAGTGCCCAGTAAACCTTGACATATGGTCAATATAACTAGGAAATTAAATATTAGTATAGAGACAATAAAAATTAAACCTCAATTCTGATTCTGTGCTTCACTCTGCATCTATTCTCATTGGGTAAATCAGAGATTGGAATTCACAACTATTGCATAATCAAGCCCTAGATTGCTTATTAAAAGACAGTGCCCAAGTACAACCCAATTCTCATAAATTCATATAATCAAGCAATATTCTGTCTGGTTCTGTAGTTCATTGAAGTTTTAGTAGTCAAATGGGTATCTTTTATTTTCTTTCTTTTTCCCTTTCCCTTTCCTTTCATTTTCAAAAAGGAATAATAGATAGAGCTATAATTCTTACTGCTAATTTTTCTTCAAATTTTGATAAAATAGATTTGGTAACAAAAAAGATCAATTAATTAGAAGTTAGTTCACATATTCATGAGGTATTCACGGAAAAAACAGTCATATTTTCATGTCCTTGAAGTATTTTCAAGGTTCTTCAGGCCTCTTAGATTAGTTAGCTGGGGAAAAAATGAAATGAGCATGGATATAAAGCCTTGAAACCTTTCTTATGTTGTCCAAATCCCTGTTTCACTGCAGATAAAGAAGGAAAGAGGTGATGTTTACGGTTTGTTTCTGTGGTGTGTCAGAAATGCCACCAAAGTCACGAAAAGACTTTTTTAGAAAAATTTAGAAGCTTGTTTTCTAAGACACAGAAAAAACAAGCATTGTAATTTTTGCAAGAATATTCATCAGTTTACTATTTTTTGTTGATATATCTCTTGGAAAGGTATAAAATGGTTTGTCCTGATATGCTTCAAGGATAAATATTTTGATTCTTCCCACATTGTTTTACTGACAGTAACTGTTTTCATGTACTGGAGACAGGGAAATCAAAACAGGAAAAAGCCCATGACATTAAGCAAAGAGAAGAAAATGGTCCCATTTTGCATTAAATTTATTAAAATATATCTAATTTCCTCAAATATAAAATATATGCAGAATATAGGAGTTCAACAATGAGTAGTGATTTTTTAGGTTTTTTTCCTCCATGGGGACTAATATACATCTGGTAAACAGATTTTTAAAATAATATACAGAATGCATGTTGCATAAGATAAAGAAATATATACCATTTCAGAGAGTTCTTATTTGATTATTACCTTGTTAATTCTATCAAAATATTAAGTAGTGAAAAAAACATTTAAAAATCTGTGCATCACAATATATTAGATAAAGTCTCAGAAGTCTCTTCTTTAAATAATCTCTGGATTTTACAGATGAAAGCTGAGTCTCACCTGGCAAAGGAAGCTTGAAATGCTTAAACATGCATTTCTGTCCTACAAGCATCATGAAAAGAATCTGCTTTTGCAAGTTGTTTGCTTCATGACATAACGTACCAAATGGCTTGCTGAAAAATTGGACAAATTCCAGTCAAACAGCTACTATTTAAATTGATAGTGACAGCTCATCCTGAAAAAAAATGTTATTTTCAAATGATTGATATGAACTCAAAGGGGTGTGAACAACTGTAGTGTTCATATTGCTCATGAGCTGTTGACAGTTTGGCACATCTCTAATGCTGATTAGAAACAAGCCAGGATGCTGCAGTTTACATTCACACTAAGCTTACATTAATTATTTGATTCATAGGAACACTCAGTATACTAAAATATGCCTGAATTTCAAAATCAAATGACCTTTCTATCAAGTGTCTCAATATCTATGATAGCAGTATTGAGTGATAAAAGGATAATAGGGGAATATTAGCAAATAATAATTGAACTGAGCAAGTGACCTTTGTGATATTCAGTGAACTGCTAATGTCTTTAGAGATATAATACAATGAAAAAAAACCCTTGAAAATGGAATTCTGAAAAACTTGTGTGCATTCTTCACATTTGGCCTGTAAATAGAGGAGCTGGTACTTGAGAGTGGTTTTTTAGTGTTTGTTTTCACATTTCATATTTCACCTGTGCAAATGTTAATGCTAGTAGGATTATTTTTTTAAGAGCCCTTTGCCTGACAGCCTTTCTCTGTGGCAGTGCTGATGCAGGCAACTAAAAGAAGGTGTTAATGTAACTTTTCCAGCAAGCCATTATTTCTCAATTGGTTCTGCAAAATGTCAGCATCAGCAAAGGCAGCTCCCACATCCACCCAAAAAATTGCTGGGATATCTGTGTATGAAGGCCACTCTGATGTTTTTTCTGTAAGATACCACCTATTTGTTAGCAGATCACTGTTATTATTTCACACTGACCATATACACACCCCAAAATGTGACGATCACTTTGAATTTGCAGCTGCTTTCCAAGATATTTCACTCGTAACTGCATACCAGAGAGACTGCAGATTCCTAGATGTCAATTTTTTCTAATTCTCAGTCATACAGGAAAGAAAAAAGGGAGAAAATGAGGTGTTTCCCTAGGCTGAAGAAGTCTCTCTTCCCTCTCTAAGCAACTGGCAGATAGAAACCGTCGCCCAGAAGTCAGATGAAAGCACAAGACCCTGCCACCAAATATTGATAGAGTTCAGGAAGAGAATCACTGTCTTGTTTTCTTATATGCCAAGTGCTGAAGGCAGCCATTTTTCCACTTGTCAAACCTTCCAAAAAAATCCCAAGTATACTTCTGTATCCAGAGAGACAATGAATGGACGCTAGGCTACGGACCAGTAAACTTGCACACTCTCTGTAGGAAAAAAATAGGTCTGGTATAGGAAAATGAAAGGGATGGTGATCTTCTCCCCAGCTTGATCAGAAGAAGCCAGAATCATAAATGTGTTCTGAATGACCACAGTACAAAATATGCACTATATTTTCATTATCAACTTCACATTCACCAGTACAGCAAGGTTTGGGGTTTTCTTGGTTTTGCTCTATTACGAAGGAAGAAATGTGAACTGATCTCCCTGCTGTGAGACAAGGCACAAGCTGAAGCTGACCCATGGATTCAGCAGAAGGGGAAAGCACTGCATGTAGGAATGCTCATTCACAGATCAAATTCAAGAAGTAGCATAAGAATGGTAGTATTTCACCCAGGAGAAAGTTTAACTTGAATTTTCCAGTATTTATGCAGCATATAGCTCAAGCTCTCACTGACCTTGGCAGAATTATATGGGTAATACGGTCACTAGAGTGAACTGTCACAGAGTATTGTTCACTGTACAGCACTGTGTTTTCCGTTTCAACATTAGCTGTTTTATTGCTTCTCTCAATATTGTATATTTGAATTAATTTATAATTTTTGCCACTGCATACACAATGCATGCACACAAAATCTTATAGTGGCTGAATTCCTTGACATAATGTCCCTCAGGTAGAATGTAAGGGCAGTAGTGAGACACAGGAATCCCAGTTCTTATTAGTACTCCTCCATATTCAGCTACCAAAGAGGAACTTCATGTGTGCAGTGACCTTCTACATCACTACTTATGTCTTGAAATAATACAACTGAGTTTATTAACTTTATTACATTAAGATTCAAAGTACATAGCACTCTCTGTCACTTCAGTCTGAACAGCAGATCCAGCTTTAAAGGATATGTGAGAGGCAGTACAGATTTTGTGAATTTTGTGGTGCAGTATCTTGAAAAGCAACAGGAACAAATTGTTAGGACAGGAGCAAAGAAATGGTAAGGCCAGACTGCTCCTATTTGATTCAGTGCCAACAGCAATAAAGTCTGCCAGAGAGATATTATAATAAGTATTAAAAATCATAGATTTTTTTCATGGAGTGTTATCACTTCTTCACAAGATGAGATCTTAAACCTGAAGAAATAGCAAAAGCCATTCTAACAATTCTCCCTTTTCCTTCATTTAATAATTGCCATCATCCCTTTACAACAATGGAAGATAAGTAGTCATAGCAGGCAGCTTACTTCTCTGTGACTGCCTTCCCTTTAAATCTAGATGTCTAAATAAATGTTTAGATCTCTGATATCCCCTTGAACCTGGGGTTTAATAGCCAATGTGCACATGATAGCACTGTGCACCTATTGTCCACCTAGGGTCAGACAGTCGCATTTATCATTACACTATGTGGATAGTGGTCCTAAGTCATGTGAACAAACTAAGTCTAATATTGATGGTAGTTACCACTTACAGCTCAAAAAGCTAAAAAATTAATTTATATATGGCTTCTTTTGTTTACAGAGACTAAATGTACATGAAAGGTACGTTTTAAATTCAGCCTAATGCAACTTCTAAAAATGTTTTTCTCCTAATAAGGTGTGCTTATTTCAAAAAAGGCCCGTTAACATATACTTTGCAGGTAATAGGGAATTTTTGCCTATTGCATAAAGACTAAATACCATAGGCATAGTAACGACTTTTTATTGGTGGTTACAACTAAAGGAAAAAGAAATAATTACATCAGTTTCAGAATTTTTCCCTTTCATTTATTTATGTCTGGGATAATAATATGCATAGAACCTATCTTTCTTTATCATGGAGAAAAAAATATTTTTTCTAATTCAATGCAGCATGAAAAACTTTCTGCTTTTCAGATTTTTCTTTCCCCTAGCTCTTTCTTTTCCAAGCCCAATGACATTAGATCATCAAGCAAGAAATTTTTGTCTCATAAATATTGTGTCTAAGCGACAGCTTGTCAAATTTTCTGAGAAGGGTCAGACCATAGAGTTGATCATAAGGTTTATGAAAATGTATCAAAGTAGGTTCAGTAGAAGCTTTTTGTGGATAATGGTATCTAAGGATACTTTACTGCTTTTGGAGAGCATCTTTAGCCTGTCCTGAATTCTGTGTTAATGCCTTTAGGCATTGCTTGTTCACTTCATCTATTGTCCTGCAGGTAGCTTGGAAGGAAGCCATGACATTCTGTAGATGTGAGATGTGTGCAGCTATAATTATTGAAGAGTACAAGTGGAAAATAGAATTCTTTTAACTATGCCTAATTGCAGTCATATTACTTATTTAGATATAAATAACAAAATTATTTATAAAGAAATCTCAGCATAACCCTGCTGCTGATTACCACACTGATATTAAGGAGCTACACTGTCGTCATTGAATTACAAGAAACATGTGTGTGGTTTTGACAAATTCTTGCTCTTTTAAGTGCCCTTGAATATTGCTGAAGTCAAATGGAATTAGGTATGTAGCCCAAGACCAGCAGAAAGAAGTTAAGTATGTCAAGAGTACTTAAATAGAAAAGTCCACAAGTTCTGTAGCTTCAAGCTTTAACCATTAGAACTTTCTCAAGGACAGCATACAATGATTCTTTCCCTGTCTTAATAGCACAATTTTTGGAAAACTGGTTTTCAAAGTAGGCAGTCTTCTTTCTTTCCCTCTGAAAGACTGAGTAGTTAACCTGGTCTGAGAACAGCTACATCTTAAATTCACTGAGCTCTGGATGAAATAGCAGCTAAAGATTTTTGCATGTGGTGGACTGACACTGGCTGACCCACCAAAGCCTCTCTATCACTCCCCTCTACAATTGGACAGGGGAGAGAAAATATAATAAAGGGTTTATTGGTTAAGATAAGGACTGGGAGAGATCACTCCCCAAATACCATCACAGACAAAACAGACTTGAATTAGAGGTATTGACTGAATTTACTAGCGAAATCAGAGTAGGATAATGTGAAGTAAAATAAGACCTTAGAAACACCTTCACCCCTGCTCCCTCCTTCTTAGCTCTACCTCCTACCCACCAGCAGTGCAGGGATGCAGGGAATGTGGGCTAAAATCTGTTCATCACCCATGGCTTCTCCTGCTGCTCAGGGAGAGGAGTCCATGCCCTGCTCCTCCCATGTGAGATAGTTCTTCATGAACTTCTCCAACCTGAGTCTAAGCCACTAGCAACAGTTCTCTAGAAAGAGTCCTTCAAGGACAGGCTTCTGTAGTGTCAGTCCCCCACAGGGTCACAAGTCCTACCAGGACACCTGATCCAGCATGATCTCTTCTCTCCATGGGCCTCCCATATAGTCACAGTCTCCTCTCAGGCATCCACCTGCTCTGGCTGCAGGCTGCAGGTGGATCTCTGCATCCGCATGGATCTCCATGGTCTGCAGGACCGCAGCTGCTGCACCACGGGCTGCACCATGGGCTGCAGGGGAATATCAGTTCTGGCACCCGAAACACCTCCTGCCCCTCCTTCCTTACTTACCTTGGTGTCTGCAGAGTTGTTCCTCCATATGTTCTCACCCCCCTCTTCTCTGGCTGCAGTTACATCAGCACATAACTTTTTTTTAATCTTCTTCTTAAATATGTTATCTCAGAGGTGTTACCACCATTTCTGATGGGCCCAGCCTTGGTCAGTGGTGCATCCATTTGGAGCCAGCTGGCATTGGCTCTGCTGGACATGGAGGAAGCTTCCATCAGCTTCTCACAGAAGCCACACCTGTAACCCCCCTGCTACCAAAACCTGGCCATGCAAACCCAAGACACTATATTAAAAAAAAAAACGAGCAAGGAGGAACTATAAGGGTGCCATGTTTGTTATTTGAAAAGAAAATTCTAGATGGAGAATTTGACCTGATAGAAGAAAATTAAGATCCAGTCTTTTCCTCAACTTTAGATTGTACAGACCAACAGCTTCCATCTCCCCAGCTGGAATGCCTTCAGCTGCTTAGCAACATGGACCCCAGGTAACCTGCCTGTCAGGGGGGCCCTTGGCCTCATTGTAAGAGTCTTAGCTTTTCATCCTTTGAACAAATGCATTTCAGTCTTTTATTGAATGCTTATTTGATGAAAAATTGCACAACTAGCTTGGGGGAGAAATTCAAATCGTAGTCTGTCCTTCCCTCAGGTAAGTGCTCTACTTGCTGAGCTTGAAAGTTTTTGGTCTGATGAGCTTTAAATTATTTCTGCACAGTGGCACAGCTTTGAGAGGAAAATTACCTGAAGTCTAATTGTTAGGTGTTCTAGGAAATGACAGACTTTTTTTAACATCCTAACACAAAGAAGAGCGCTGAAGTGCATGTGAGAATGGCCTAGCACCAGCTCATTCTGCAAAGCTGTAAATTACACTGCCGTCCCTCAAAATTTTTAAAAGAAAAAAGAAACTTTCTGCTTTCCTGTGGAAGGAATAGTTATACATCAAACCCCATGAAGCTGTGTGAATGCTGAACTAATCTAGCAACTCCTTCAAGGTCTTGAAAGGCAATAAAGTCAGCCTCAGGCAAGTGAAACTGAAAGTCTCCTCTACCTAACACCTGTTCATGTGTCCAGATAAGATAGTTTAGACATTTAATGCAATGGCTCTGAATGTGAATTGCATTATGAGGACTCACAGCTCTCTGAAGGAATGGTCCAGTATACTTGGAAAACTAACCTGGGTGTAGAAATTCCTTTTTGGAAAATGCCTGACTGAGAGTCAGTTAACGCAGTGCTGAACTTCAAAGAATCAAGTATTATAATTTAAAATTCTCGCTGAATGCTGATATTAGACTATTTCTTTCTTTGCAAAATCGGGTTCTTCATTTCCTTGGAAGTATTTCCACTTGTTTTCTTCTTCTTTTCTTCTGGAGACTCTGTATTTATTTCGACTAAAAACATTTTAAAGTTAACTCTATTACATGGTATTTTAGTAGACATCTCATCTATTTTTAATAGGTAAATGAATTTGTCAGCAGAGTTTTACTTTTCTCTGACTATCAGGATGACATTAGAGGCAGGAGGAGATCAAATCTTTGATTTAGTAATGATTTAAATGCTGTAATTTTAAATCACAAGGTGATTTTGTCACTTTTTTCTAAAGGCTACTGAGTGTTTTATGTTTTCTTAAGGTAGTTGAGTATTCCAAAAGCAACACAATGTAAGTTAAAAATGTGCTTTTGGGAGAAGAAAATAAACATAATGAACTACTGTATTGTTTTTCCTATCATGTTTCCAGAATTTATTGCAACTAGGGAATTAATTTCTAGCAGGAGAAAATTCTGCAAGAGTGTTTCCATACTACTATGGACTTGGGAAACATACATTTTGCCTTTTTGAAAAAAAAACATACATTAGTGTTGCTGAATATTTGCATATTCATATAAGGACACAGAGTTATATAAAAAGACATTTATTGAATAAAGGTTAAAAGAGGGAAAAAGAAATCATAAAATGCATTAGAAATAAACCGATGCTGCCTAATTTACCTCTTATAATTACAGAAGTTAGATTATGTTTGAAAGCCTAAAATGTACCAGCAACTCCTTTTTGTAGATTCCTTTAGTATCCAAGCTCTTTACATTTCTCAAATACCTTATATTAGCGGCATGGCCTCACATTTACCCATGCCTCTAAGGAGAGAGTTATCATGTTGCCTTCTACACCCCTCCAGGGTGATATACAATGGTAGTGTTTGGAAAATGTTCCAATATTCAACTTTAAGAATGCCAAACCAAAGCAATTAAGTTCTCTCTTAATTACTTATCTTGAAAACTATACGCACACAATTAATTGCCAGTATGGAAAAAGCAGTAAAAAATTAGCCTGACCAAAGCCACCAAAAAAAAAAAAAAAAAGGAAAAGAAGGAGAGAGAGAGAGAGAAAAAAACAGCAAACAAACAAACAAAACCCTACCCTTAAGTATCCTTGATCTGCTTACATTTAAAAATCTTAAAGATAATTTTAGGCTGAAAAACCATAGCAGGGAAGTCATTTCCAGTTTCTTTATTTTCATATTATATATGTTGTTTTCATACAGATAGATATAGATATAGATATAGATATATATCTTTGTGTAATGGTTTCTAGTCATTTACTCAAATGTAAACACCTCTCTACAGGATCCTTAGTCCTAACTTATCCAAGAAGTAGTTTTGACCTTTTCTTCTTGGTCAAGATATTATTGCAATTACTACAGTGTCTTTCCAGGTATGCAAAGATATTTCTTGGGAGTTACTCAAACATTAAGTTTTTAATCTACCCCAACTTCGTAACTATTAAGGCAACAGTCAGAAAACTTTCCTTGTAATAAGTTTTAATTTTAGATACACATAAATGGCAACCATACTTCAAGCAAACACAGGAAATGTACCTGCTGCTCAGTACTAATTTGCAAATAAAACAAGACACATGATAAACGTCGACACAGATACCAGTCTTTGTGGTAAAGAAAGGAGTCAAAGCCGTAACAACTTTTCTCTGTACTGAACATTTTAAAGAAAGCCTGAGAGGATTTTACACCTGAAGAAGTCAGCTGATATGTAAATATAACCTAGAATATTCCATGTACTTCAAAAGTTAATTTGAAAAAAATTTACAAGACAAAACAGGAAAAGGCATTTAAACTTGTGTCATTCCAGGGAGATCCTTTTTATTCAAGGCCTGGATTTGGTTAATTTTTTTACTTTCTGAACTTCAGAAAACTCCTGAGAATGCTTTCTTAGGCACTTTTCTTTCCACCATAACTGAGGCCCATATCTCTGCTGCATTCTTGTCTGAGCAAGGATGCTGCATAAACTGAGATTCCAGTTCTGTACTGTGCCATACTCATACCTATCCATATTTTGAACCTTTTCTTTCCAAGTATATATAACTGCACATATATGAAATTTCTCACTTTCCACTTGACCCAACGACTCTTCTTACTTATTATTCTCTCATAAGAAAAAAAAATCTAACTGGCAGTGAAATTCACAACACAGGTGTACATGAAATTGCTGTGTCCCACAGCTCATCTATTTTAAGACCTATGTATTCTGTGAATAAAGAAAATACAGTACTGTATTGCAGAAATGGAAGGTAAAAAAAATGGTTTTTCTACACTGAAACAATATTCTACCCCCTTTTGTGACTCAGCATATGAAATTATACATTGTTTAAAAGATATATATTAGGAAGTGTGAGTTTTACTTTAATTTTTTAAGAGATTTTGCCTTAACACAATTCAAATAATGTTTAAGTATCACATGTAGAGAAAAAAATCAGGGAATGCTATGTCACAGAGGAGGTGATTCAAAAATCTTTTGGAACCAAGTGGTCTTTGCATTGCCAAAATAATGAGTGTTGGTTGCAAGAATGCCTATGAAATTTCTGTTTCACAAGAAATACAGCTCTATAACCATTCTGCATTACACAAGAGGGAGACTGTGTGTATTGTTTTTAGAAATGCCTATTCATCCTTGCGTTTCCTTCTTACAGAAGTCTTGGCTACATTTTCTATACTCAAAATGGAAACAAAAAAAGTATTTTTCTATTCTGTGGTAAATGTTCAATTTGTATTGTCACCTAAGGTGTACAATCTCTGGCAATTTGATGTGTTGTTATTATTTGTAACAGTGTGGTAGCATAGAACTACCCAAAGTTTTTCAGCCAGTGAAACATACTTAGCACAAAATACAAAACTTACTGTGAAGAATTCATCTGTGTGTTTAGAATTCCATACTTTGGACTCTACAGCTTCCTAATGCCCTAATACTTATTTTTAGAGTTACTTCTCCTGCGAACTTGCCACTGAGGAAAGTTACTAGTTCTTGTCAAATTCCTGACAGGCTTTTTTGAGTGGGCATAAACCCAGAGGAGTTTGGTAGTTCTAGGCAATATAAAACTACGTTTTGAAGATACCTTGTGCGTGTATAGCTGCACTATCATGGCAGCTATCACTCAGCTCATATACAGAGGTGAAATGTCATTCCTAACCTCTTCCAGTAACATCTGCTCCTGAGTAATCTTTAACAGGATATCCCAAACAGTGCTAGTATTCAAATGTAAAGATAATGTAGGAACCTCCAGCTGAGATAACTATTTTAATGATTACTTCAACATAATTTCATAGCATTTTTAGTTATAATTGCATTTGGGAAGTCAGGAAGCACAAGGATGTGTACTCATATGGCTGAATTCTGAAATACATCAACAGACTGTCTTCTGCTGCTCTAAGAGAAGTCATATAAGCTAAGAAAGAAGCTGTTTTGTAATATCTCACAAATAGCACATTTAAAGTGTATGGCATAGCCAAGGTGTTGTAGTCATTAGTGCATAGTAATCTAGTAAATGAAAATCCAAGCTTTAGGCAGTTCTGTCATGTTAGATCCAATGTGTCTTGCCTCCTCATGACTTTTAAAACTTTAGTTACATTTAGAGTTTACATTTACATTTAGTTACATTACAGTTTACATCTCTCTGGATCTTCAAAGCCACTGAAGCACCAGCACCTGTGTGTGTCTCAAGTTTAGAAGCTTCTACTCAAAATCCATGCATGGAGTCATAGTTTAGAAGAAACAAATTTTCCTTATCTTCTTCTTACTTAATCTTGGATGATCTGATGTGAAATAATTTTTCTTTTCAAACAGCTACAGAATTATCAGATTAGGTTTTTGTGAAATGCATGAAGGTATGTAAATTTTGTAGTTATGCAGTAGAGGTTTTCAATACCAAAGGTTGTGTATTGTTACACACATAATTAGAAAAATGAGGTCTTATTACCTTCTAAGAAGAACAGAAGAAACAAAACACATAAAGGGATATGCTGATAAAATTAGGTAGTGCTGAAATTTTTAAAAAACAAATATAAGTTTGCACAAAATAGAGTCCTCATGGTTGTTATCTCTTTTTCATGCATCACAGTGCTGGGATTTTAAGGCCACACTGACTGATCTCATTGATCACTGATAGAGGAAAACAACTACACTAAGTCGTGCTCTGTGGTAGCTGTCCATGAAATTGTACATCTACATCAAAAATTCTTTAAAGGAGAATAAATGCATTTTATTCCCTAATGCCCTATCCTTTACTCAAAAATTTCACTCTATAGGAGCATATACAAAGACATGTGTTCAAAAGATATAAAAATCAAAATTATTTGGTCTAGGAACAGTAATCAATATAAAAAAAGTGAAAAAAGTAAGTATATAATACCTAGGAACTCAGGATGCAATGAGTTCAGCTATGATGAATAGACTTTTTTGAAAGGCTTTTCCGTCTGAAAAAAAAAGCAGCTCCTTTTTAATAGAAGCATGCCAGATGCTTTAGCAGAACCTCCATTTGTCAATCTGATAGAAGACTGTGTAATTTACTGCCTGTGATGTTAATGATAGTGCCTAGATCTATGAAAAAGGTCTGAATCATTTTTTTACAGAAGCTTGGTGGGCACAGAATTACAACAGAAAGAGGAGATGAAGTCTTGAGATTGATGATGTGTATCATTCTGTTCTTTCAAGAAATATATGACCACTGTGATTCCATTGTAATAGACTCAACGAACCAATTTATGAATTAACAAGTGGCAATGTGAAGTAGCAGTTGCTAAAAACACCATGTGTTAATCAATGATTTAAGAAAACAGTTGTGCATGTGTAGAGTTCCATTCATAAAGAGCAAATAATTGAGGCTGCGTTTTTTGAAAGAAGAAACCAGTATCTGTATTTAGATCTGCGTGTTCTATTTCTCCAAGATCCAGAAACAAAAAGCAAAATTAATATAGGCACAATCTGCCAATCAAATTGTATTGAAATGCCAAATTAAGTACAGCCTTGTCCTAGTAACCTCACAATATGACATGATAAAGCTATCTACATATTAGAGTTATTAAAGATACAACCCCCATTCTCCTTACTTTCATCATTCTAACCTCAGGCCTAAGCAGAAACAGGAGAGAAGATACAGGCGGGTTCCATCCCCATTTGCAAAAGCTCCTGACCACTGTCACTTGGGTTTTGGTTAGTGCCATGCCTGTTCTACAGCTGTACAATAGTAGCTATGAGAATATCTGGGGGGTAAGAGTAATTATGGATTAATCAACTGTAAACCCTGTGTTAGAACTGGCTCAAGAGCTATGACCTTCACAGCCTCTGACATCCATTCGAAATTGGTGATAACCCATTCTCATACGAGGAGACACAGAGAATGGGTTTAAACTGTACAGTACGATTTTTAGTAGAAACAAGTCTCACAAGCTCTTTGCTTCCATGCTCCTCTCCTGTTAAAGACAACAGTATTCAAAGTTGTGACTGATTTTCCAATTAAATGGAACTATTTTATGTAAGCTTTAAAAGGATGTAATTTGGTACCACAGTCAGTGTGATATGTGGTCCATGATTCTTTTCAAACTTTTTTTTCTCCTTTTTATATTTCAAACAAAAGTGAATGCAGTGCACAGAGTTTTGCTATCAGAGAGATGACTATAACCTTCTGCACATTATATAACACCAAATATCATGAATCTTTGGCTACATTATAGATTTCATAATAAAACTCCGTTCTGGCAATTGTATGCATGAACAACCCCATTAAAATCAATGTAATTATTTAGATCGAATTATACATAAATATTTGAAGAATGACTACAAGTCTTATTGAACAGAAATCTCACAAAGGTTTGCTTTTGTGCTGTCTTAATTTACCAATATCAGCTTAAAAGTCAAGTGGGTAACACATACTATCATATTTCAAATCAAAACCCAAATAATTTATTATTAAGTCTCCATCATTTTTATTTCTCCTCCAAGAACAAAACTCTAAAAAGACATGGGGTTCTACCATAAGATTTCCATTTTTCACTTAAAATGAAACATAAAATGTTTAAGCTCGCTATGAAGGTCACTTTTGAAAACTGATGCAGATCTTTAAAGTCTGAACAGTATGTGGAGCTGAAATGCTACCTTCCACTCCTACTGATTGAATGTTTTTTCCTTCTGCACTGCTGATGTGTGACTTCGAATTGTTTTCTGTCCATTCTGTGAAATACCAAACCATTACACGGAGATGCTGGCGATCATAATCAGGCATCAGCACCCTGAAGGCAGATACTTGGTTAACGAGTTTTTGCCCACTCTGCTAACAGAGAAGGCAGTTCTACCCCACTAAAATCCCGTGTGCATTCTCATAGCCTGTTGCCATCGGGACTTTGACGGAGCAGCCAAAGATATTTGATAGTAAAAAAAAGAATACAAAATAAAAGCTGCAGTCAAAGAGTCCCATTAGAGAATTTGTGAGTAGCAAGCAAAATCAAGAGGATAATTTATGGCCAGAACACCAAAAAAAAAAAAAAAAATTACTTTATATTTAAAACTTTATTTTATTGAAAAATTTTAGATGCTTTTTCCATATAATGAAATTTTGCTTTATCTTAAAATGGCAATATTTCTTCACACCTTGATGTCTCTTTACAGCTTTTGCTCTGATTTAATAGAGAATTTGGATGCATAGTACTACACTGTGATCAGGGTTACCTAAGATCAATGGTAACATGTTGAAAAACAAAAAAATGTTTCATAATTTTACTTCATAACCTTATGAAATACTTCATAAAAAATCTACCTGTTCACTTTGATCTTTGTTTTTTATTGTTTACATTAATTCAATTTCTTCACAAAAGCCATCTTTCAATATGAAGGTATCTTTAATTGGCTTTGAAAGTGTATTTTAATGGAATTTTCTCAGATAACCTTTAACAGTTTAAACAGGTTAAATTTTAATGTCTTTTATGTTGGAAAGGTGTTCAAAATATTATACTATTAAATGTTTAATGACATCATTATGGAAGATTTAGCTATTTTCAAACTAGACTCAGGAGGCCAGAGATATCTTTCCACACTACTTTTTGAATAGTTAAAGAGGTCTACTGAGATTTGTAATTTTTTTCAGAATTTAATAACATGGTTTAAGTTGCTGCTAGCTTTGCAAAATGTAGTATTCTTACACAGATGTGATTGCTAATTAAAAAGTCTCCTGTGACTGCGAATGGGTTTCAGGGTGCTGCTTTTATTCATGTTTGTATCATTTAGGAAAATTTGGAGCATTCAAGTATTTGTGTATTCATAATTATAATGTACATAAAAGACTACCCTTAGTCCTAACTACTGCCTAGAACTATAAGAAAATCATATTTATGTGCAAGTGCTTTCAGTTGCTTATATCTACAATATTGTTGCCACTAAAAATTAATCTTTGATTCTTGCCAATCAATCCGATCGGTAATCACAATTGAACTGTATTTCTTCTGAAGCAGTCATTTGTTGAAATATCTGCAGATCATGGTTACCAGGTATCCCAAGGGAGGGGAAAAGAGTTTATTTTGTGAATGATTGAGAGTACTTTAAACAAACTTCTCATTTTCAGTGGGGGATGGAAATTGATAGGCCGTTAACAGAAATCAAAACAAGAATGTCATAAGCTAACCTTCACATCTTTTGAAATGAAGAAATAGCAAAACATTTAAAATCATAATAATAGGAATGTGAGTGAAAAATACATTGTCACCTAAGTAATAGTAATTATAATAGAATACAGAAACAGAAGGTATTATAGGGATTTTTACAGATAGATATACTCCAAAAGAACAATTCATTCTCTCTTATTATGCAGTTCCCACATAACTGTGTTAAAGCAAAACTCAAATGTAATATTTGTAAGGCATGTTATAATTAACTTCTTTCTTGCTTCCTTCAAAATTTACAGAGAAAAGCACCATGATAATAATACACTGTGTACATTTATCTAGGTAAGTTCTATTTATTGATTTTTTAAGATCAATCCCCTGCTAAAAGATGTGGGTTTTATTGCACTACTAGTAAAAAAAAAAAAAAAAAAAAAAAATCCAAACAGTATTTTAATACTATTTGGGGAATTATTAGAGTAGAATTATAAAAAATATACAGAAGAAAATATTGAAGTCACGGTAATAGGGAACTTTTACTTTTTGACAAATATTTTCCTCCTTTTCCATTTCTCTCTCTCCAGAGTGAACTTTGGATTTTAGAACACTTATATGTAAGCAAAGTTCACGGACTTAAAGATATAAGTAAGTAAATCAATAAAATAGCTGTTTTAATATACTGCCAAGTAATATATACTAAAAATAACACATTTTCAACTGAAAGTGCAAATAGAAGCCTAAACAGTCTAAAAAAAGTCAATTTCTATCTAAGAAAATCTACAATAAGGAAAATGAAAAAAAACTGTAAGTTTTGCACTAACCACCAGAGTGATATTCCTATATGTTATACTTTAGCACAGCCTAAATTACTACTTTAAAAATAATTTTATTCATTTCCCCATATAACCTTTGTGAGTACAGAAATTAAACAACTCAATCTCTTCAGGAGAAATGGTATTGAGGATGTGTTGCTAATATTCATTCTTCTTTGCTAGCTGCCAATGTGTCTGTATATGTGGAAGTATGTATAATTCAGAAATTTATGGCATGGGCAAAAAATGCATGCACCTGTATATACATTTAGTGCACCATTTTCAGTGCTTGAGATCTGAAAACCCCATACTAATGGCCAAGATCATAAGAAAGAATATGTGGCATATAAAAGGAAGAAATGTATTGTCAAAACCCACAGCTTTATCAGATGTATATCTCAGCTAAAGCTGCAGTCCTGTGTTATAGAACAGATAAGCTGATGACAATCTGCAGAATTTTTCCATAATTTTAAATCCCCTTGCAAGAATTCCACCTGCAACACAGCTTTCTCTTCCTTGCTTTAGGACAATGCTGTGCAGATGAGAATTTTTGCCTGAAAGGTTCAGTAATAAGACAAAAAAGATGAAAACATTAGATCGCTCACTATAGCAGTTGGATCTGAAATTTTGCTTCTCTTGGATTGCATTAACAGTGGCAGAAATATTTTTTCTTGCAAGTGGATTATATGCTTGATAAATTATCAGAAAGCTCTAAAACTCTAAAGCTAAGAAAAATCTTTGGGTAAAATATGTAATCATTCCTTATTCAAGGGCAAAGTTTTAACAAAGACAATAATGCTGTGGGTTTTCAAGTAAAAAGGTGTATTTTGGGGTGGGTTTTTGCTTTTTTCTTTCTATATGTGGTCAACATAAATGTCCATATTACTTCATGTATTTTATACCAAAATTATCAGGTAAAAATTAGAAATTTGGGGATTAATACAGAAATAACATTCAGCTTAGAAGCTTCAATGTAATTTCATATATCAGGTTTCAGAGGTGCAACTGCACTAAGTGTTCCATAAAATTCGTTTGAAAACCCACCATGAACAAGGTGCTGGCAAAACATAGTTATTAGATGCAGTAATTAATTATTCTTAGAGTCATTAAACTCTTTTAGAGTATACTAAAATACAGAAGACCAAAAATATCCTTTGCTCTGATGTATTTTCGTATTTTATTATTTTTTTATTTTATTTTTAATCGATAGACCCAGGATCAATCTCTGATTTCAGGGGGAAATCAAAAGGAAAATGCTGATTTTTACATCTCCCAAAATGTCAACTCTAAGCTTGTGATATGCATTTGTTAATGAGAGTTCAAGACTTGACTATTCCTTTCTCTCTAATTCAGTTGATTGGAAAAGACCTGCATTATGAAGGTAAAGAATGAACATTTGCAATTGATCAGTAACATGCAAAAAGTGTGTAATAATTTTGAAGTCTAGTGATAGAAAATAAGAACGCAGAATTGAAAGTGGGGGGAATGAATAATAAAGCAGGCCATGCTATTTCAGACAACCAAAATTTGCCAATCCAGACAGCTATAAACACCCATGAGAACAAAAAGTTGGCACTGCTGATACATAAAGCAGAAATGTGGCTTTTGATTTGTAGAGCCTAATTTTATTACAATTAAATTAAATGCTAAGTGAATCATCAGAGTTATACTTCTGGACATATGAGGACAGACTGTAAATTTGAACATGTAGCAAACACAGAAGTAACTAGGATTCCGGTTCAAGTAGCATATTGAGAGTTAGGGAGGAAAACAAAGCCATAGAGTCTCCTGACAATAAACATAAAGGTATAAGTGAACTGGGAACAACCTGGGAAGAAGTTTAAGATTGGGCAGGAGACTAGCTTCTGAAGAAACTCTCTCTTTTTCTTGTTCGCCCTACTGCCCAAGAAGTAACACAGTAAGATAAAAATTTCTGCACAACAGTGTAAACAGAGTATGTTAGACTGAGCTCACTGTACAATGACATTAAAGTTTCAATACTCTGCTACAGTTTTTGTTTTATTTATAAAAAATATTTCTGAGATTTAAATTATTAAAAGCAGTAGAAACAAATTCAAAGATACTTCCTTTTGACATTTTGGATAGATAGAAAAATTCTGCAGATGTAAAGAAAGGTAATATAGTTTTTTAGGTAGTGATTCTCAATTTTTTATCAAGTCCACAGGGAAAACTGCAATTGCTCCCAGACCATTCTTCAGATGTTGATATGCTGTTATTACTGCACAACTCTAAGCTAAAAAATAGGAAGTGTAGCAAAAGACTATCTCATCAGAACCCTTAAACAAACATTTTCAGCAGGCTTTTACAATAATACAACACAGTCCCAGAAAATTACTGAATAAATTTATGTATTCATTTAGACATATTTTTAGTTTAGTGTACTAGAAAATTCCATTTTCTATAAGTAATAGTGGAATTAAACAGTGCAAATTCTGCCATTTTCCAAATGTGTAAGATTGCTTTAGCAATGGTGCTCTTAGTTAGGGAGCATGAATGACAGGACTGAGTCCTAAATTCAGTTCTTTTATGTAAAAGAATCAAATGCTCTATCATGACATAAAAGGCCAGTGTTAATATATGTAACTCAACACACAGGGAAGTATTGTACTAGGAGGAGTATCTCTAATGGGTTGACCAAAACCAGAGCAACAAAAACATGTCATTTGTTCATTGGATAGTCTGTGCTGATGGTATTTCCCCTCAACACACATGCTGCATTTCAGGGAGCAGCTTACATTTCACCATGTGTCTGCACAGCACCTAGGGTAAGTACTATGGGGTTTTCCTGCTTCTGTTTCATCAGTTTGAGACATTTTTTCTTCAAGCGTTAATAATCTCATCTCAAAAGGTCTAAAAGCCACTTCCCCCAACATAGCTCACTAAGAAGTCTATCTTCCTGACCCCAATTCTTTTCGATTTAACACACATCATTAACAGTGTCATAATTAAAGCCTAGCTGAATTTCTCTTGTAAACCTTATTTCAAGAATTTTATAGAAATGTCAATTTGCCATAATTATTTCTCTAAAGTAATGTAATTGTCATTTCCTGTACCATAAAACTTGATATTAAACTTTCTTAGATATTTCAGATAAAGTTCCGGCATCATATGGAAGAACAGAATATGTCATTCTGAGCCGCATTTGGTGAACTGTACTTCAAAATCAAACATCTTATTCCCTCATAACACAAATTATTAGTGTATATTAGAAACTAAAATTACAGAGCAAGCTAAGATGCCTTCCCACATATAAAGAGGCAGATGTTCCTAATATGCTCTCAAATGTGGGCATACATTTCCCCAATAACTGTGAAGGAGGGAAAAAAAGCATTTCAATGTGTATGTGGGGACAGCCACATACACAGTGTTGCTTTTTCTCCACCTTGTTATTCAGCTAGATGTAGAGATTTTCCTAAAAAAATATTTCTCACACATTTTTAGCGTTTTACAGATAATCTTACAATTTGAAATCAGTTAATTCAAAGAAAATAGGGAAACTCTTCTCCCACGAACACAGGTGATAATTTCAGCTACACTGCTTTTGTGGAATTCGTCTGCTATCAGTCACCAGTGTTTAATTATTCCTGCTTTTAGGTCATCGTCTTTCACTCAGCTCTCTATAGCTCAGTAATATATTACAGTCATTTCTTCCAGTATTGATCTTTCTGTTGCCATTCTTGCATCAAGGTTATAAGACTGCACTGCATATCCACACAGAGTCTAAAATTAGAGGCAAATAGAACTAGCATGTTAAACAGCTTTGTACTATATCACACTCATTTCTGAAATTACTACTGAGTTTTTTGCCTACTGCGTATTCAGTGTAGATTTAGGATGCTGTTTGAAGCTAGACAAAAGTATATGGCTTGAGAGTGGTCTCTCTGACTTGTGTCTTTCCCAGCATGATGCTGCTAGAGCTAACATAAGCAGAGTTCTCTGAAATACTTTCATAAGAAAAGAAAGACTTGAGTCATTCTTTAGGAAAATTATTTTCCATAATATCATATCACTAAATAAATTAAGAAAGGCAGTTTTGGTGACTGCATGTTAAAAGTTTTGAGTACCAGCCACACTGGATAGAATATTTTACTATGATAGTTTCTGCTGCTCTGTTCTCACACATGTCTGGGATGGCTGGATAAACTCCAGCATGCTAGCTTTGAATTTCATCATGTTGTGTTACCTTGGCCCTGCCAAGAATTGACAAAATAATGAACATAAATACCACAAAACAAGCCCACTTTCCAGAATGCAGAAGTGTCTCCCAGCCAACCAGAACTGACAGAATATAATGCTTTGGAATTCTGCTTTGCCTTATGTAAACCTTAAACAAAATTAATGAACTGTTCTTTGTGCTTTCCAAACAGGGTATTAGAACATTTCTGCAATTTTTCTTTCCTTTGTTTTCCACTATAATCACAGTCTTGCTGTGGTAGTGCTTCAGTCTCAGTCTGCCATTCTTCATCAAGAACAGCTTTTCAAGCACTTTTAACCATTCTTGTGGTAGTGGCAGTCTTATGTGAGACAAAGAGGAAGCAGAGCTATATGTTACTATAATGTGGGCACTTGCCTGTATGTCACTGGAACAGTTCTAATACTGCCTGCATGCAGACTTTCAATATGGCAACCTCAAATCATGGATCTCACTTCAGAGTCCTACAGCAGAGTCTAGTGGTAGCTATGCAACTTCTTATTCTTGAACTGTCCTCCTCTAGGGAAGCAAGGTTCACACTACTCTATAATATTTTCCTTTCAGACACGTCAGAAGTACAATTTGAACAAAATTTCAAAGTGTAAATCATCTGTGATAACCTAAAGTTGTGGCATTATACCATATTGTATGCTCTTATAGAAGTTTACTCTTACAAAAATTTTTAAATTGATATCTTGTGGAAAACTAGCCAAAAGTAAATAGCACATCCTTGATGTGTATTATTAGTTTGTGCTGAAAAAAGAAAAATTAAAACCACCACCCTTTTTGGTTGAAAGAACAACTGCTTGAAGGGGGAATGAAGCCAGTCTATTTGATTGCTAATTTAGGGAACTGAAATAACCATTTGACAAACCTTATCAGATTGTTAAGTAAAGTAGAAAGATTGGCACCAAAGATTCAGTTGCCACCAAAAACTGACAGAAGAGTTTAACTCTATAGTTCATTGGCCTGTTTACAGAATGCTGAGGGAAATACTTTTAAGGCCTTAAAAAAAGTCATAGCCAAGGAACAGGGATGAATTCTTCATGTTCCCCTAGTTCTGCATTAACCTTCTTTTTCTAGCAGCTCAAATCCAAATATTATTCTTCTTTGTTCTAGAAGGCATAGACAGCTGGGTTCCTGCATTTAAAACCCAACGTACATAAAAATCATTGATAATTACATAAAAATATATTTTTATTTTGCAGGGTCAAATTTCTGAAACTGCTCATAGTTATACATAATGCAGTTCTTTCCTCACCATATATTTTGGAATAGAAACCTGTTCCTCCTTCAATAAGCACAGGATCATTTATTGCTGGGGGTTTTTTCATCTAATTTGGTTTATAATTTTGTATGTAAAATCAGGAACAAGAGGGACTAATTTTAAATCATCTCAAAATCAACAGGAATCGTCTATTACTAGTTTCAGCTAGTCTATATTAGAAACCTGCAACAATATAAAAAGTGGATGAAAAACTAAGTCTGAGCAACAAAATCTAAAATATTTGAAGATATGAACTGCATATGTTATGCAAGATAGAAGATAATACCAGTTTGTGGTTCTGCAGTATTTTAAATCTCTACTTGCCTTTAAATTCTTTAATTTTTTAGTGGAAACATCTATATTCACAAATTATAAACCCAAATATACTAAACCTGGTTAACATACATCATACAGAACACTTGTCAGTTTAAGGTTTGAAGCCAATTTGAAGCATGTAATGAATTTATATCGGGGGTACAAAAGAGATATCTGAAGTGACATCCTGAGGCACAGCTAATGAGATTGTCTTATGTAAGTCTATCTGGATAATATGATCATCTCTAATGAGATTATTCTGAAGTAATCCCTTTACAAATTAAATTAATGAATTATACACATTCACAATGCAAGAATACAGAACTGAAGTGTTTTTAAGGTATTTTAAGGTTAATATCAAAGCATTTCTCTATCACTCTTAGGACCAAGTCATTATGAGTATAATGAAGTATTGCATTAAATCAGAGGAGGCAAAGAAGAAGGAGATGCACAGGAAATAAAATGTTGCCAAGTATGGTGTACTATCTTTGTATCACATGTCTTTTGAAAAAAACAAGTAATTAAAGAGAAAACAGGTCCTTGCTGCAGCCCAGTACCAGATACTACAGGTATAAGAACAAAAGAAAATATTTAAATTCAGTATTGGATCTGCTGGGTTGGAGAGGAAGGGCAAGGGAAAATGATTTCTCATCCTGAGAGAAAGACACAGAAGGAGAAGAGAAAGTATTTAAAAAGGACATTGCAATGAGAGGTTGCATTCAGCTCTGTCATTCAGAAATTGAGATACTTGGGAGCTTTAAAATGGAAGGGTAAATTGGAGGTAAGGGGCAACAGATATAAGTCAGTACTGGTTTAAACCTTTTATCTATGCCTCGTTTCCTGTTAGGAAAAATGAACCTGGCTATAAGAAGCTTATTTTAGCCACTTGATAGTTGTACTATTAGAGGCTATCAGGCACACTGTGGTAGGGATATTGTGAAGATCTTTTATTTATCTCATTGATAAGCCCAAATAATCATCAGGAGACACAGCACAAGGCCTATCTCTTGTAAATTTTCTGTAACAGAATTCAGTGATGCATTTAATTGCCATAAAGGCAGGAGCCAGCATACTGTGAATATCTTGACTCACCTCCAGTTTTGCCTTACAGAGAAATGTTTGATAGCACTGTTAGTTTTCATGAAATAACTACACAAGAGCATTTCTTCCTTGTTGGTGAAAGCTTATTCTCTGTGTATTCTATTTCTGTCAGAGTGATCTAAAAGTGTTTGGTACTGATAACCTTTTTTCCACTGGGAATAGAGACATTTACCCAGCAAGTGGGTGAATTTCTCCTCCATTTGAAGCATTTGAAATACCATTTAATCTGGTTTTGAAGAAATTAAACCTAAGCATTGAAATGATCTGTATCATATAGATGGCCTGTATCACGTAGCCGAAGTCCAATATCTAACAAAATATTTTGATTTCTAGGATGCAGAATCCCATTTCTTGTTATTTTCTTCTTCCCAGTTACCACAGAAGCCATGCTCTTTCCTATACAGCAGAAGCAGCACTGGCAAGCAGGACCCCTGATATTTGACATCCCGTTCAAGAGTCTCTCTGTTAAGGTGTTCTCACCCTGCCTTTGCAATAACCTTATCTTAGGTCCTCTGGTGCCTACTTGATCAGAGAACGTTTTTGGTACTATGTAAAAATGGAAGGTTTTAAAAATCCCCAAATGAAAGAAAAAGAAGTTAATAAAAGCAACCCAGGGTGGCAATAGAAAAAAATATAGAGGAGACAGTATCTTTTTTATATGCCAAATTCCATAGAATTTAATGTGTTCAGTCACTCTAAAGGGCAGACAAAAAAGCCTGCAATTTAGGGAGCTGAGGATATTGTTCACACAAAGTGAAAGATTATGTGGAAATTGTGACATTTGATGGTGACTCTGATATTTAACTTGTCCAGTTGGGCAAGGGATTTAAGTTTTCCATCATGGCATACCGTTTGAAAAAAGGCAATAGGGAAAGCACAATGCTTTCACACAATGGAATTTCATAAAGGTATGCCAAAAAGTTACTAAAGCAACTTAAATACTAAATACTAAAGATTTTACCATGTGACTATGATACCAGAGAGGAGAAATTTAAGTCAGTAAAGCCATTATAATGAAAATGGAATCAAATCAATCGCTTCAGACTAATGGCAGCCTGGTCCTGTGTACAGACTGCCTGTCAAAAGCATTAGACATGGTCCTGGAACATGTATTCCAGTTTAGTTTCTTCCCAGAAAGATTCTGTGCATGTGCTCTGCAGCTGCAAGGTAATGTGAGACCAAGTACAGTAAGTAGGATGGTGGGGACAGTTGCTTCATAACTGCATTACTGATCTCAGCTAAAGCACTAGTGTAGATACACCCCCAGGACCTCTGAAGCACTACCAGTCAGGTTAGCTCCTTTTCTGATTTTAATGCATCAGTAAAAAAGAAAAAAAAGAAGAGCATTCCTTCTAGTACAGGGAACTGATGGACTCTATCCTCCCCTGCAATTACAGTACTATTCCAAAGACCGTTGTGCCTAAATGCTACATTAAGCAATTTTCAGATCTTTAAAGCTGACTTGTAAGCATAATTTTGCATAGGATTCTTAAAGAGAATCAGTCAACAGTATTAATTTAAATTAAAGCAGAAAGATTATGAGAACCAAGGCAGAATTTTTCATGCCTATAAAAGGATATTTAACATGACTCAGTGGAATTTTCTCCCTGAATACCAAAGGAAGGAACTAGGCACACACTCTGTTTCTGGAGCTTTATGGCATTAACAGTACTTGTCACTCATGACTCTGCAGGTGGTACTTGTATCAAGTAAACTCGGTAGTCTGTAGATGACATTATTCAGTCATAGGCAAGAGGCTACTGAAGTAGTGGATTCTTTAGGATGTGGCAGAAAATAATAAGACTTCTCTGCTTGTCTTCCTTATTTACTGCCCATTCTGTAACAGTGAAATCATAGAAGATGTCACAAGTAACAAATCTTCTTCAGTGAGAGATTTCTCTCGCCTGACTAATCCAGCTTGCCACAAAGCAAAGTAGCTACTTAAAAAATTACATTTTGGCTTAATTTCTGTCCCCTTGCCACTAATAAATTTAATAAAAAGTGACTGTAAAACAGGAACTATATCTGTGAATGGTAAAACCATAAATGGCTTTTTTACTTGTCCAAAAAAAATCCATGTCTAACCTGTATTATAGGGAATCCCCCAAAATCTAGTCCATCCTGGTATTATACTGGGTTAAATAATTACAGATACCTTTGGTCATGTTTGTGGCTAGCAGACATTGCCTTAGAAGTTCCTGCAGTTACAGACTGCTCAGAAACAAGACTGTGTCCCAGTTCTCACAGACTCCTACAATTAAGCAGGCATCATTTTAGAGCAAATGCCTCTCCTGGAGGAATTGGATAGCCATTCCAACAAGCTGGATCTCTTCTGAACAAACAGAAAGGAACTGACATACTTACAGTTCTTCAGAATGAATTCATGCTGACATTATAAGTGACATTAACACTTGCAGATATTTCTTCTTGGTGGAATCAGAAAAGAGGAGTTCTCTTACAGTGTGCTACTTGACAACTAGTGTCCCCAATTTTTTTTAATATTAGAATGGTACAGAAGTCATCTAAATAGGCAGGCCAGTAGCCCTCGACCTGCTAGGTTTTTACATATATGATAAATCTTTCCACTGTTGTGCACAGAATAATATTTATATTCACAGTTCCAACCAAAATATTGTTTATCAATAGTTTGAAAATTGTGTATGCTGAGTGTGCCAAAAAATGGCACTCTGAATCCAAAATGAAATTCTAACAATATTTTCCACTATAGTCAGCAGTAGCATTCATGATGCTAATGCATGTTTAGCTAAATATTCGCCATTGCACCATGACACTTACCTCATTCTTGTGCCCATGTCTTAAGACAGAAACTTCCTAGATGGTTTTGAATTGCTGTGGCCATACAGTGTATGGGGATTCCACAAGACAGAGCTAAACTAGAAAGGTCAACAGCACACTCATCAGAGTGGTGGGTGCCAAGCCTTTCTCTAGGAAGTTGGTCATGCATTGTGTTACCTAAAGAGGTCACTCCACTACAATCCTACTTGTTCTCTGAATTGCAAAATCACTTCCACGCTGAATTATTCTCCTCATCGCTCCTGGGGTAGACTCTGCCTCCTGCTGTAACAAGATTAAGCTCATTCCATAACTGTCTGGACACTACCTTGGGATCTTGGCAGGCTTCCTGCCTTGCTGAAACCAAGATGAAGCATCTCCTGTGCCATTATACAGTCTTGGCATATGCATCCCTTAAGAAAGGATATTGTGACATATCCAGTGGAGCACAAAAGCCCTTACTGACTTAAAGACCCACAGGGCTATTGCCATCTGTTTATTAATTAGCTGCACTAGGTCCTGATTGTTACATATGGAATTAACCAGGCTGCTGGTGACTCAGTCCACTGGAATGCTCTGGTTATTAGGAAAGGATTTTTAAGAAATAGGAAATAAGTGTCCTTGTTTGAATTGCCCAGTACAATGTCTCCCAGTGTTATAAATCCAAGTAATTATTCCACTCGTCTACTAAATGCTTTGGATGAGCCTTCTGTTCCTGTCTTGTTATGAAATCTATACTACATTAGTGCACACCATTATAGAGTAGAATGATAGTTTCAACTTTCTTCCTCATATCTTAATGGCTTTTTCACCATGACATGTCAGTGGGTTTTTCTGTTTTAATCAGTCAAGACCATTGTTACCCCATATGTAGAATCTCCTACTGAAAGCATTCATTCAGCAAGCAGAAAGTAAAAACTCCCTAAGAGCCTCTTTGGATACTTTAACATATATATTCTATGTTTGTTTGAAAGACATTCCCAGCAAAGCTGCAAACAATCTGCGCTTCTCTTCCGGAACACTGTAAAACTGGCAATATGTTCTTAGACTGTTATTATTAAATTTCAATTCCTTATATTAGCATATAATTCCCAGAATTCATGATATATCCACTTTGCAGCTTACACCTTCTATCTCTTGGAAGATACCTTCTAATCATGATTCTTGAGTAATTTTAAGACCATTCTTTAGTGGAACAAGAAGGCAGTGGGAACTTCCAGTTGGCCCTTCCTCTCTGTGTGCTTCCAAGTCAGGCAAAAGTTCTGCGTGGCCAGAAGGCAGATTGGTGGCCAGAATCATGGAATGGTCTGGGTTGAAACAGACTTTTAAAGGTAGTCTGTCCCACCTGCCATGGGCGGAGTAATCTTTCACTCATTATTGAGTATACACTCATTGCACAGTAAGAACCTATAAATGGTCACTTCTTTTTCTAATACTTGAAATAGTAGAATACTTCCTTACAGCACCTCACAGGATAAATAGATATGATTCTGCGTGAGAGTTGAATAATTCCCAAGTACAAGCCCTTCCAGTAAAAATATTTCTGCATCTGACAAAATATCAGTAATATGGCAAATATTGCAGAAAATATGTATGTTACTGCAGAAAACTCTAGAAAACTCTAGAAATACTATTTCAATGTAACTGCATCCTGACCTCTAAAAATTGGGTTGTTTAAGATTCTTAAAGGTGTTTCTTAATGGCCACATTATGCAGTTTCAGATAGGACAGATGATTGAATAAACTGATCCATACTGCTACCTACAGAGTATTTTTATTTTCAAGATCTAAAGCAGTTTCATGGAGCCTGGAGCAAAACAGAAGGAATTTTGCAATGCAGCAAGCTTGAACTTTAAACCTCTGTGGAAATGAATTATGCATATGAATTGTATGTACAATTTTAAGCTTTAGAAATAATTTTGTATACTGCTATTGATGAGATAGACATAGCTCCAGAGCATTAATGTGAGTTAACACAAGTCTATGGGAGCTAACATAGCTAAGAAAACGAATGAGACAAAGGAAGTAAAACTGTTAATTGGCAGGCAAAACGGATTTTTACGTGTGATTGAAATAGGTGAAAAATTGAAAACTTTAAACGAGAAAAAAGATAATCCTGCTAATTCGTCAGCTGTCCAACATGAGCATGAAAAACTGAACAATCAAAATGAATAGTCAGCATGCACTCTAATTTTAAAGAAGTAAATAACTAATAAAGAACCCAAATATAGGATTTTGGTTTTTTCCTGGAGATTTTTGCAGTGGAAGAGATAATAGCAATGTTCACAGACCACAGAATATTCTGAGTTGGAAGGGACCCACAAGGATCACCAAATCCAACTTTTAAGTGAAAGGCTCATATGTGGATATAACACCTACCTTGGTGTTATTAGCATCATGGTCTAACCAACTGAGCTAATGAAATACTTCATTTCTATTCAAATATGAAAGCTTGTATACGGTTGTCAATACATTTCTTAATATAGACGTAATTTGAATAATAAATTCTCTCAGGATTAATCCTCAGCTTTTCATTGCTCTATTTAGCAAGTGAAAAAGATTTTCTTGCAGAGAAATGGTGCTGTACAACCTGCTTGTTCAATAGGTTCTTTGTTCTAGTATACATTTGGTTAAAAATATGAATTCTTTTGATGTGAATAAATGCCTATTTTAATCAATGGGAAACTTTTTATTTTTTAAAATAACTTTTGTTTAGGCACCAAGATTGTGTATGTGGAATAAGGGATCAGTGCCCTTACTGTACAAAAGCATTAACTCAGGACTGTGCTTTTGTATACTACAAAAATTACAGGACTTCAGTAAGAACATGGCACAGATTTATTTCTTTGTGATGGAGTTATCAACCTGTAGGTGATGTTTTCACTTGTCATATTTGATCACACACTTCTCATCTGTAACCCAACTACAAAAATCCATTAGTGCTCAAGACTTATCCACTGCTTTAGACCTTTCCACAGACAATTGAAGGCTGTTCTCTGTCAAAAGTCAAAATTTCCAGTCTTTAAAATGCTGGAAAGAGACAACCTTAACATCCAGCAATGATTACAAGTTTAACAAAGTAGATTTATATGGCCATATCATGATATGTCTGAGAATAATGTTGTAAATGTAAAGCCATATTCTACATTACAGCTTGCTTTAGGCAGGTTAAATTATTCATTTTACTTGTAACTATTTATGTATTTATACATATGTATATTTATATAATCCCTTATAGTCTTAAAATAGATTACGGATAAAACATCATCACCCTATAGCAAACGAATGAGTCCAGAAAGGTACATATATAAATCTTCTGAATAAAGAAAGCAATTTTTAAAAGGGTATTGATTTGTCTAAAGTGTTAAATTACATAATAGCCATATACTAAAGCATTGAATAATTTAAGTAAATCAATGTTTTCTGAATTTCATACAAGTACAAACGGACTTAGGCAATAAAATAAATAATTATAATAAAAAAAAAATGAGTAGTATGTAATGATGAATGTATGAGCCGATAATAACCAGAGGTAAAAACTCTATTCTTGTAAAAAACAACTTTCAGTCATCTTTTCTCTATTATTCCCATCAGAAAACATGGTACTCTGTAGCCAATTGATTTTAGCCTTTAAATAACTTTTCATTTGAAAAGCACCTCACAGAAGTAAAAGTATAACCTTTTTCAAATTAACATCCTGGATATGGAATAGTAATGCAAATTAACTTCTATTAAACCTATTTCATGCAGTTTACAGTTCCTAAACAGTGACATATTCTGTAGACCTAAAGGAAGCATCACTCCCATTCTTGAATGACTGCCACAATGTTTTCTTTAATCAATGTCTCCTGGGCAGAAGTCCCAGGTTTCAGAAGTTAAAACTTTTTAAATGTTATGCTTTCATTTTGTTTGTTAATACTTCTGGCTACCTTCCAGAAAGTTAAGAGTTAAAAAACAAAGCAGAAAGGCATACATTTTAAACCTGTTCATTACATTTACCATAAAAAAATATGCATCAATTAATTTTTAAAGTGAACAAAAATAGTGTAGCTGCAGGAGACAATTGACAATGTTTTTTATAGTGATATTTATGAAACCCATTAAATTCTTGCTCGGTGGTAAAAATATTTAATGGAAACTTCTCCATATAAATTGCATAATATTGTATTTATTCAGAGATGTTAGATTCAAAAATTTTCTATAAACACTATGAATAACTTACATACCTCTAAATATAAGTGGTTATACTACCATATTAACCAGTATCTTGCCTTCGAAACTCACATCTGAAACCATGAGAAGAACAGAATAATTTATTCTGCAAAGCCAAATGAAGAATGATTGGTTGTTGTTTTTTTTTTTAAATAGACTAAATGAAGACGTCTTCAGTATTAATACTAGACATAAACTTAATATCTACATGAGCCATATTTTATTTATTTTTATCCCACGTCATATAGAAGATGTAAGAGGCTTTCAAAACAAGCTGTTGGGTTTTTTCTCAGAAAAATTTGTTTCATAAAAGCAAAGTCAGTCATAATAATTAACAGGTACTTTGAAATATAAATCATACTTTCTGCATCTCTCTCTGTTGATCTTACAGGATTCAGAAGTAGCTAGTCACATCAGTTTGAGGTAAGAGAGCTCTATTTTGGCTTTGTCCAGAAGGAGGGAAAAGAAGTGCTATAGAAACCTGAACTCTCTCTGCTTTTTATTCTAATTCAGTGTTTCTTCATACAGGCAAGTTTACATCATTAAAGATGTTATGTAAGAGGTGAGATTCTGACTCAGGGATTTGACAACCATCTTATATGAAACACACTGTTTATAAAAACTCAATATATGTACCTACTCTTATACTTTTTAAGAAAATATATAGAAAAATTATGCTAACCCTGTGTGACAAAATGTTCTACTCTATAATAATCTTCAAAATTGTCACTAGCTTCTAAATAAGGAATTACTCTAAAGTTGTTGATAGTCAAAATGCCATGTTACAATCTTTTGACTGAGAAATATGAACAAAGTAATATCAATAATAAGCTACTTCTTAGATGAAAATCTTCCTTTAACTAAATACATTACACTGTCTATGATTTTGAAAGGTAGAGGTAGTCTTTTTCTACAGATATGTAATTACAAACTTATTGCAGAAATAACCCATTATCTATTTTCCCTGAATATCATTATATTTACTTGCTTCTCTATGTGTTCAGTTCTGAAAAGCACTTCTTGTTAGTTTTGGATTATTGCCAGCAAATTGCCATTTTTTCCATTGTTTTAGAGACTCCTGTACAAAGAGTTCTGGTAATTATATAGTGAATTTCATGCACTTATCTCCCAATGATTTAATATATATATATGCTAAAATGAAACTCTATATAAGAAAAGGCGGAAAGCCTGTTTATTGGACCCAACTGGCAGCAGAAACAATTTTACACTTTTCAAAAATATTATGCAGTTTTTCTAATAAAGCAGTAGAATATTAAGATGTTTTGGAATTGAGAAGTTATAGACCCTGCTTCTTTACACAGCACACAATCCTTCATAACCCACTGTTTCACAATCAGTTTTTAACATAGATCCAACTGAACTGTTTCAAATAAAATTTTTAAAAGCTGTAAAAAGAAAAACATCAGTATTTCCCAATTAGCGCAGACAAATGGCTTCCTTGGATATCCACTACTGTAGTCTTCAAAGTATGTTTTTCCTCAACAATAGCCGGGCCAAAAATTAAGATTTGTGACAGGATAGACAACTGTGAACCATAGAACGGTTTGAGTTGGAAGGGACCTTAACAACCATCTAGTTCCAAGCCCTCCACCATGGGCAGGATCACCTTTCACTTGACCCAGTTGCTCAGAGATCCCATGAAACCTGGCTTGGCACACCTCCAAGGATGGGGAACCCACAACTTCTCTGGCCAATGTGTTGCAGTGTCTCACTACCCTCACAGTAAAGAATATTTTACTAACACCTAATCTTAATCTCCTTTTAGTCTAAAACCATTCCCCCTTGTCCTATCACTTTCTGCTTGTGTAAAAAGTCACTTTCCTTTTTGTAAGCCCCCTTTAAGGCCTCAATGAGCTCTCTGCACAGACCTTTCTTCAGACTGAACAACCCCCGTTCTCTCAGCCTGTCTTCATTGCAAAGGACCTCCAGCCCTCTGAGCCCCTTCATGGCCCTCCTCTGAAGCCAGTCTAATAGATCTGCATCTGTCTTGTGCTGAGGATCCCAGAGCTGGACAAAGTACTCCAGGTGGAGTCACACAAGAGCAGAGTAGAGAGAAAGAATCACCTTCCTCAGCCTGCTGGCCACTCATCTTTTGATACAGCCCAGGATGTGGCTGGCCTTCTAGGCTGTGAACACAGTGTCAGCTCATGTGCAGTTTTTCATTCATGAGAATCCCCACATCCTTCTCAGCATGGTTGTTCTCAATGAGTCCTTCTCCCAGTTTGTATTCATGTCTGGGATTGCCATTATCCAGGTGCAGCACCTTGCACTTGGACTTGTTGAACTTCATGAGGTTCTCATGGGCCTTCTTCTCGTGTTTGTCCACATGCCCCTGGATGGCACCCTGTCCTTCAGGCCTCTCAACTGCACCACTCACTTTCATGTCATCTGCACTTAATCTCGCTATGTCATTGATAAAGATATTAAAGAGTACCAGTCCCAGTACAGAGACCTGAGGGACACCACTTGCCCTTGGCCTTTACCTGAACGCAGAGCCATTGGCTGCAAGCCTCTGGATGAGTCCATCCAGCCAGCACCATTCAAATCCATGTCTCTCCAGTTTGGAGACAAGGATATCCTACGGCACTGTTTTGCAGAAGACTAGGTAAATGACATCCGTTGGTTTTCCCTTGGTGATTGTTGCATTATCATAGACAGCCACCAGATTGGTCAGACGTGATTTTCCTTAGTGAAGTTGTGCTGGCTGTCTCAGATCACCTCCTTCCCTTGCATATGCCTTAACATTGCTTCCATGAGGATCTGCTCTGTGACCTTCTGAGGTACAGGAAGTGAGTGAATGAGCATGGTGAAGAGAGTCTTGAAGAAGAAATGGACTGTATTCCTTAGTTATCAGTTTCCGTACATTGTAATGTATATGGATTTTTGCTTTTACTTTGTGTGTATATGAATTGCAGCTTTAAAATGGAATTTGAGTTTAGCTTTTTTCGAAGAGATATCTGGATTAATCAGCCACAAATGGTGAGAAATGCCATCAAAAACATCAGTTTGGAATAGTCAAGAAGAACTCCATTCAGTGACAGAAATTTACCAAACATCAGTTTGGAATAGTCAAGAAGAACTCCATTCAGTGACAGAAATTTACCTATGATATTTTTTGAGAAATTTTCTGTTTGAGTGTAAGTACTCAGTAGTAGCAGTAAAAGACTTGACATGGAAATTCACTGTTAATAAGAGAATATATAATACCATTGTATCTATTTTTATATGCCCTACTTCTATTTTTATATGCCCAACTGCACAGACAAGAGTCAACTCAGCAAATAATTTTAACAGATACAACACAACTGTGGCTACAAAATTTTACATTTATGGTGTATGGGTAAATAACAGGATAAGAATCTTTCTATTCTAGATGAAAGTTATTACACAGGTTCTCTTGTCTTTATAGTCCAGCTTGTATTGTAGCCACTGGTGAAAACCACATACCTTGCACAAAACAAGAAAAGCACATTCTGGCAAATATTTGGAATATCCTGGCTTCCTTCTTTATTTAAAATTATTTCTTTGGGTTGGTTGGTTGGCTGGATTGGTTTGGTGATATTTGTCACTGGTTTTGGTGTTGGTTTGGTTCTTTTGGTGTTTTCTTGGTCCTTGATGTACCTATTATTTTTCTAAGACTACTGTATAAGATCTTCATACTGAACAAAAGACATTCCAACAGGAGCTATCCAAATGGTATTGATTGCAGAAAATCCTCTGGACATTTAAGACAAAGTTTTCAATGCACTGTACAAAGGCAGAAGTGCATGAACCTTTCTTGTTTACTTCCACTTAACAAAGTATTTGAATGCACAGAATAACAGCCCTAATTTGTTACTTTAATGCAATTGCTTGATTTCATGAATATGCGTTGGAACTTTTTGCTCTAAGAGTAATTCTGTAGAGGGTAGTTAATATTTCCTACAATTAATTTTCTGTGTTGAGGCTGAAAATGCAGCACACCATGTACATAATCCTGCTCGAGGGAAAATTACCCCTTTGCACTTTCTTTCCATGTTGTAGCCCAAATGCATTTCCCCCATATTTCTCCTTGGCTTCAACAACATGCCGTGGCTTCAACAACATGCCTTGGACCCCTGCATTTCTATCCTGAACAGTTCAATGTAGAAACAGTTAATTTAGTAAGGGGATACTGCTTTAATTCTGTCTCATTTCAGTCTCTTTCCTTAATTCATATTGGTACCTACTGGAACACAGTCTGTGTTAAAGTACAGTCAAAAACTGTCCGGAGCAAATGGAACAAGCTAACATACAAATACTTTCAAATTATGAGCTTAACTACAAAATGTGAGTAAAACTCCCAGTTCATTTCAAGTTGTCTGGGTGCAGAACCTTCCCCCTGGGAATACAGGTTCCAAGAGGATATTTTGAAAAATTACATGTTGGCATATTTTAAAATGTAACCCTTAATAATTATTCACTGACTTAGACTTCAGTGAAAACAGTGACATATCTAAACATCTACAACTGCCAAATTTTCACTGCTTTGTCATTTAGTTAAAATACCACTGGATTTTAACAATTTCATCTGTTTGACACGCAGACTTCCACTAGGAACATCCAAGTTGCATTGGTGTCTTCTCAAATGTGACCCCTAATCTTCATATATACCATCTGATGCTAGAATACTGTATGATAATACTCCTTCAGTTTTCAGCTGCATGTCATTTATTTACTGATGTTAGAGTTATTTTTGAAGCAGATAATTTGTATCCTTTAGGTGGGAAAATCATGAGCCTCCACTGCTCCAGGAAAATCAGAATGTGTTGAATTCCTCAGTTTACCAAGTCACAATAAAAAGGTGCACTAATTTGTTATTAGACCTTAAATTATTCATGGTGCTAAAACATAAAAATATTTGAAAATAATTTTATTCTCTCATTTTTTTTCCACTAAGGTTAACTCAGTTTTCAGATCCTGGATTTGGATCTCATAACAGAATATGATTTACAGTCATGAATTTTCTGTGGAAGAAATCTGTTTGTTATATTCATTCATTGCATGTTCAGGTGTGTCTAACAGAGGTGGTCTGTGACCATGTGTTCACATGGTTGGGAATTGATCTAGGGAGTAGTTAGTTCAACTTCTCAGAGTCACTGCAGCATTGGGGACTGGCAGTAAAATTAGTGCTAAGAAGAGGTTTTGAATCTTCTAACAGTTACGAAAGAGACAAGCTATCAGAAGTTGCATTAATAGAAGAAGCCAACTAAAACTAGAATTGAGAACGCTTTAAACAAAAACCAAACATACAGGTCCATGAATGAAAGAGGAGCTTGTGGACAGCAAAATATAGATTTGGATTTTTTTTAGCCTCTCCCTAGTTTCCAGTTGTCAATGTAAGTTGTGTATATAGCATATTAAAACTATTTTAAGTTAAGAAGAGTGGGAACTGCTAAAAAAGAGTTTTAAACGAAACTTAACTTTGATAAGTAAAGCCAAACTACAAGCAGATGACAAAGACAATGAGAGGAATAGATGTTAGCGGTAAATGTTCAAGAGGAAATATGAAGGAAATTTATATTCAAATACATACTCAACAAATCATCAAAGACATGAAATAGCATTTGCCCATTTACAAATGTCTTTTTTTTGACACTGACTGCAATTAACCATAACCTTACAATAAGTTTCTATTCTTAGGAATGTTGATGGCATTAAATGTTATCACACATAGAATTTCTAAAATCCTGAACTAAAACATGGTGTATGAAAATAGAAAAGTAAAAG